>NC_047532.1:30429405-31054405 GCF_012275295.1 Melopsittacus undulatus | reverse complement strand
AACTGACCTAGAGGTAGAAGAAAAGTGAGTAAAATCATGGGTGAAAAAGTTAAAACGGAAAGGTGAATCAATGGCATGTATTCTTTGACTATGTGAAATGCCTGCTCTTTTGCAGTTGTGCAAAAATAAACACTGGTGCCCTAAAATGCCTCTGTTCTGAAGCTTTATCACTCCCATTCTTCTGGGGCTTTCAGTAAGTGGCTGATTCACAGAGATCCAGAGTACTGGTTTAGTACTAGACATGCAAAAAAAAGCAAGGTGATTGTAATTCTTAGTCATTTATTGCTGTTGTTTGTACGTTCTTTACTATTACTAGTAATTAAAATATTTATTGTTTGTTTCTTTTTCAAAGATATTTCTCTCTATAACTAAACAAATGTGTTTGTGATAGTGGGGGAGAGAAGGTGAACATATGTCCTTGGTTCAACAGTAGCAGTCATTTTTCTCCTTGGTAGCTGGTGCAGTGCTGTGTTTTGACTTTTGGGCTGAAAACGGTTGCTGATAGCAAGCATGTTTTGAGTTACTGCTCAAATGTTTGGTTTTGTCCAAGGCCTTTTCTGAGCTCATGCTCTGCCAGGGAAGGAGGGAAGCTGGGAGGAAGGAAAGACAGGACACCTGACCTAGGCTAGCCAAAGAGGTATTCCATACCATAGCACATCATGCCCAGGATGTAACCGGGAGAGACCCAGAAGGGCTGGAGCTCTGGGGGGATGGTGGAGGTATCGGTCGGTGCTCAGACGGGCAGGGTGGGGTGAGTTATGGGTCGGTGGCTGGTGAGGTGTTGTATTCTCTTCACTTGTAATTTGCTTTATCATTATTGTTTGTAGTAGTAGTAGCAGTAGTGATTTGTGTTATACCTTAGTTATTAAACTGTTCTTATCTCAACCCGTGGGGGTTACATTCTTTGGATTCTCCTTCCTAACTCTCCGGGAGTTGGCGGAGCAAGGGGGGGGAGTGAGTGCATGAGCTGTTCAGTTTGGTTTTAAACCACGACAACATATTCCTGATCCCTCTCAATAACATGAGATAAAGAAACGTCAAGAAAATCAAATAACAAAAAGGTGTTAGAAGTGAAGACAGAGAAACAGCAAGCTCTTCGCAGCCCATTCAGTTGTCTGTTTCTCTCAGATTGGTAGCCAGCAACAAAAGTGCTAAATATCAAGAAAAAAAATAGCAGAAGAAATCATGTGTCAGAAAGAGCCTGAAGCAAGCAAGGGCCTTTGTAAAGGCTTATATTCACACATTAATTCTATCCTCCAAGCTCAGGCTGAACTTGTAGATCTCTCATTGCAACTGGTAAGAAGACCATATTCTAACACAAAGTCCAGAGCACTCAGCAGCTTTCCTTATGACAAATACACCAACCAGCACAGGAATAACAGTCTTTATACATTCCTGTTATCCTTGCTCTTAGTCTGAAGCTCTCAATTTCTCACCTTCCATATCAGCAGGTACTAAGTACTTCAGTTACATTATCTGATTACTTTGATGGCATGTACAATTACATTATTTCCCCATTTACTAAGACACACTCTGCCACCCTTTAAAAGTGGTCTATCTCTTCCACTACTGAAATAGTACATCACAGATTTTGAAGACTGTCACAGAAAAACTTCTCCAGAGTTTTTACCCTATTTATACATCCCATTTCCCTTTCACAGCTAGAGCTCCCAGCAGACAGGCTTAATTCACCTCCCCTTAATTGCACTGGCAGTTCAATTAAATTCATTGACTTCAGCTGGAGTAGAATTAAGAGAATAGTGGGTAATTCAAAGCTTAGAACTCTTTCTCTAAAATCTCAGCAATGAATCTGCTCAACCTAACTTATAGACATACCTTTTCTTTCATTTTTTTCTATTTTATTGCTTTTTTATTATGCATGCGAGAAAGATGTTAGTGTTGATGTTAAATACCTGTTAAGATTTTCCTTCTAAAATATTTATCAGTACAACTTTATGGAGAGAGGCACATTATTCTGTAGGTTTAGAATCAGTTTCTGTAAAATGAGTTTGGGAAAACCATAGCTAGTTCATATGAATAGTGAATTTATTCTCTTATTCAGTCAGGTGCAAAATTCTAATCTTCATTTAACATGAATACGGTCTGATGATTTCTCCAACAGAGAACAAATTCAGGGTATTTCCCAAAGAGTTTTAACTGATGAGATGAAGGATGAATGTTTGAAATAGCTAAAAAAAACTAAAAAAAAAAACAAACAACAAAAAAAAAACAAAAAAGATCAGAGGGGAAAAAGGGGAAAAAAAAAGAGAAAGAAAGCAAAAACTTTCCTTCTTTCCCCAAATTCTAATGTTTGCAGCAAGATATTAAATTCTTCCAATATACAAATTATGAGTAATTAAGGCAATTCTCATATCCTTCTTGTGCACATAAAATATTTAGGAAAAAAAAGAAAGAGTTCTGTGTCAACACAGAGCCCCTCTGCTTCATCAGAACAAGTCCCCAGTGCTCTTTAGGGACTGCATCTCTCTTGCATGAATTCCAGTTACCTACTCTGCTTGTTTTAAGGCAAATGAATGCAGGTAGCAAACACATGTGGAAAATAATTCCAGAACATGGGAAATGCACAACAGAAGTTCAAAACTCGTAAGTAGACATTCACTTAAAGATTATGTTAAAAAAGCATGTTACAATTAATAATGTTATTACTAATAATATTATTAATAATGTTGCTTTAGTCAAAACCTAGATTTCCTATTCACTTCTTTTCCAGACAAATCTGCTGATGACATTCATAAAAGTTTACACATGGAGAAACCCTATGGACTTCCTTACCTTAGTTATTGCATACAGCTTTCAGAGTAACACTAGGGCTTTTTTATTCTTTTTATTTATTCACTTGCATAAAAAAAAACCCAAACCCAAAACAAACAACAACAAAAATTATTTTGAGACAAGATCCACTGATTCTCCCAAGGAACAAGTGAAGTTCACTTCTGTAATTTTAGCCCCATATTTGAAGTACAAGACACCATGAAATTATTTTGAACAACAAACAAAGCACACAGATATACAGAGCAACAGAGGTGCAACTGCAACAGGGTATACTTAGTCTAACTCAGATAACCCAGCACTGCAACGCTGCAGCCTAAACTGCAGAACAAACAGCCACATGAGAGAGCACTGAAGAGACCTGTCAGCTTCATTACAGCATTGAACACGAGGCTGCCACCACCAGTTGTTGGCAGGGGCATGTGAAGCAGCCCACTTTAGGCTAGCTCAGATAGGCCTTTTGCACATTTTCTCTTTGCATCCCCAGTTGCAGAACATCACTTTCCCCAGTGCTGGAGAGCCTCTGGAGCACAACCTGAATGAGGTGGCTGCAGCTTTTGGCTCTACAGGGTTGAGGCATGTAGCTTTGTTTAAAACTCACTGCACATATGTATGTCAGCACTGATAGTGCTGCTGCAGATACCAAATGTTTTGATAGACTGACTTTGGAAAATGCTTATTGTCATCAGGGGTGCCAGAGTGCTGCAGGGACTGAAGCAGAGGGAGGGTGATTTAATGTAAAATGCTGACTCTAACAGCCCTGCTTTGCCTCTCTTCTTTCCTTCTCTGTTTACATTAGCAAACAAAAACAAGGGGTTTGTGTATGTTTAAGTCTTTGCTCAACCACTCTTTTCAGAGAAAAAGAAATAAACCTGTTCTTCATCTGTAAAACCCACTGGCTGATGAGAAGTGTTGGAACAAGTCCAGAGGAGGGCCACAAGGATGATCAGGGGACTGGAGCACCTCCCGTATGAAGACAGGCTGAGAAAGTTGGGGCTGCTCAGCCTGGAGAAGAGAAGGTTGCGTGGAGACCTCATAGCAGCCTTCCAGTATCTGAAGGGGGCCTACAGGGATGCTGGGGAGGGACTATTCATTAGGGACTGTAGTGATAGACGAAGGGGTAACGGGTTAAAACTTAAACAGGGGAGGTTTAGATTGAATATAAGGAAGAAATTCTTTGCTATTAGGATGGTGAGGCAGTGGAATTGGTTGCCCAAGGAAGTTGTGAATGCTCCATCCCTGTCAGTGTTCAAGGCCAGGTTGGATGAAGCCTTGGGTGATATGGTTTAGTGTGAGGTGTCCCTGCCCATGGCAGGGGGGTTGGAACTAGATGATCTTATGATCCTTTCCAACCCTAACTACTCTATGATTCTATGATTCTAAGTATGCTAATGATATAATGTGGCCTGCTGTGAAGATGAATAGCAGGATTCATTTCACCACACATATTTGGTAAAGGGATCCTTCTCCCTTTTTTTTTTTTTATTTATTACCAACTGGTGGCAAGCCCACATTTCTGTCTCCAGCCCATTTCAGAAGGCCTTTGACTCAGCTAAAAGTAGTTGAGAATCCTATTTGGCTTTTCTCAAGCTTTCAGAAAATATAGTAAAGAGAATTTCTGCTTTTCCTCCTCCATAAATTTATAGAATCAGTGCTACATCACTTTTCTTCAGACTCATCAAATACGAATGTGTCTGACTTTCTTCTGGAAAATTCTTTCCTTGAAACATTTTGCAAAGGGTTTTGACCCTTTAGAGAAAAGAATTATTTACGATATAATATTCTAAAATTATTACTTTTTTCCCATCTCATTCCTGTTCTAGCAAACATATGAGGTATTCTTAGATGATACATATACACAAACTATAATTTAGATATTTCCATGTCTCAACATGATAGCAATAGGAAATTGTGAAATTTCTTCATCTTGTATCATACAAGATTCTGCTACTCTTGTAGCAAGAACATTTTCTTTAGCTCAGAAACATGCATGCATGTTCTTGTATTGAAACAAGAGGAATGTGTGAACAGGAATGATATTTTTTGAGCATTTCCATTTTTTGTAACTGGACAAATAAAAATTAATAAAGGTAATTAGCTTAACATTAGCTCAGTGAAGTGTATAGGGTCCTAGGCTACTGTGATTTTTTCAATTATAACCAAATTAAAATGTGAATGTATAGTTTAAAACCCATTAATGTTTGTCTCTCCCATGCATAAATGTATGTAAACTTACATCCTGAAACCAGATCCTAAAATCTTCTTGGTTGATCCCAGCTTTGTCATATACAAAGAAATCTTACTTCAGTTGTAAACTGTTACTGCACCTACATAGTACTCATAGACATCACTTGTGATTTCTGTGGGAAAACATCACAGATACCTCCCTGACAAGAATTTCTCTTTGAAGCTAATTTATCTTTCATAAAGGGAATCTGTCAAAAACTGTTTTTTCCCCTTTTGCTGCATGTCACATTTCATTCTGAAACCCTAATCTATTTTTCATGATGTTAACACTACTGAAGTTGAGTTTTTTCCATTGGCCAAAAGAGACTCAACTCATAAAAGGGTGTAGGGGGAACAAAATCAAAATCCACAAAACCAAAACCCACTAAGAAACCCTAAACTATTAGGACTTCAGGCAACTAAGTGTTTTGCTTTCTACCTTTACATAGGGTTTTACTTCAAAAAGGGACAAACTCTGTTCTTAACTGTATGAGAACATGGAATAAGAGATAAGTCTCGAGGTGACTTTCAGTGTAACACAACATAATGTCTATAGCCTGGCTTTAGAACAAAGTACATCTAGTTTGCAGATCTTTTATATAACTGACTAACGATTTAAAAGATGTAATTTAACAGAACTAGTATTTTTATTAACTAAACGATACCCAGATTGACTTTTCATGAAAGAATTAAGAAATCACAACCTCTAATTCAGAACCATTAGTAGCATGCTAAAACTTCAAGTTAAAGAACTTTTCTCTTTGTTTCTCCTGCTAATAGAACAGGCATCAGTAATCACAGTTTCCAAAAGTTCTCTTAAGGACAACCCAGTAGAGCTCCCTTGTGCTGTGATGACCAGGAAAGAGCTAAGGTGGAAACTTCAACACAGAATAGTTTAGCTGTGGTTATATGGAAGTGCAGTGAAAGCTCTGGACATAGAGGATATAACTGACTCATTTTGACATTGTGTTTTGGAAGTGAAGTGCATTTCTGAGGACTATAGTAGAACCTTGTCCTAAGATCTATGTTTGGCTGGTCACCCAGGGACAGCACTTTGCACTGTCTGTCTAGCTCAATGCACTAAGGTCTATCCAGTGAGAAGGATTTTCTTAGGTAAACTAGTCTTCTGGAAAAAAGAAAAGAAAAAGAAAATGTACATGAAATAGTTTCTCTATTTTCAAAAGCAAATTAAGAGGATTAGAACTTTATACTTTTGCACAAAATTGTCCAACAACTTGGAAAACAACCCACTTCGTAATGGAAATGGTTATAAGGGCAGAAATCACCTTTAGAAATCTGAAATCAAGCTGTTAGATGTTCATGACAGAGACACAAATTAGCTAAATGTGTGCATATTTCTCTTCCTATGTCGTACATATAGGTCATGTACACACTCACTTCAACACACAATAGGATTCCTGAATAATTCCATAAAACTTACATTGTAGATAGTTCTATTTGATTTTATGCAGGGAACTGGAATGTCAGCTTTCAAAATACTTTAAATGATAGACTCCCCAAAATCCACTGACTGATTGGCATTATTAAAAGAAAAAATCCAAACCCCAAACCAAAGCCAACTCTTTCATCTACTTAATGCGCACTGTCACTTTCCAATGAACAGTTTAAAAGGATTAAAACCTCATTTCTTTTCTCCACAGTTAAGATACCTGAAAGGCAATGTAGAAGCTGGCCTCTCTACATGTCAGCTTTCCACACAACATATGCAAAACATCCCTGTAGCAACAGGACAACGGGGATGAAAGCAGAATGCCATCCTTCTAGTTAAAAGCAAATCTTGCTGGAAAATTAGCTACAAGGGACCCCACAGTTAATATGGCTGTCATTGTTTATCACATTGCATTCTACTAATTTGTTAATTTTTAGTATGTGTTTATTCACCCGCAAAGAGGAGAAACATATGTATTAAAATCTTTTGTTTTAATAGACAGATAATTGGTAGCTTGGAAGATGGCACCCAACAGCACTTTTCATTTAGAGGAAAGTCTTTCAAATTATAATGATGTAATGACTTGCATGTATATTATTTATCTGAGTATGTACAGGGCAAGGACAGAACAAACAGCAACCCTTTGGTCTTCCAAATACCAGATCATGTTCAGGTAGTAGGAAATTAACTTAAAATATTTCTCAGACACATACATTTTCTTAGTCCCCCTACAAGAAAAAGACGTGTTCTGAGTTACAGTTTTTTAGTTATGTAGCTTAAAATGTCAATGCTGGACATATTTACATTATGTTTAATACTAAGGCTGGAAGTCTCATAGAGAAGCTGTGGGTTTGTACCATCAGCCCATGAATTCCATGAGTGTTATAATGAGTGCTTAGTGACAATGCAAACAGTTAAAATAATAACCCATCATTCTGCTCTTTGGAAAGGTATTGTAAATATTTCACTTTTACATTCCTGTTTATAATTGCAAAGAAAGTAATAGTAAGCTATTCAGACCTGCTACGCTGTGTTCAGATTTCCCATGTAGGTAACAAACCAGCTTTCTCCTGCATCTCTTTATTTCTGTAAGTTTATAAGCTGTCCCATTCTAATCTGTGAGATTCACAGTCAATATATGGATGGCAACTGAAAATCTATCAGGATTTTCTGATGTATTGCAAACATGGTAAAATGCTTGCACTGCAAACAGTTTTCCTGATTGTTAACAAACTTCAGTAAGAAATTCTCCCGCTAACACAAAAATACTCTTAGGTCTATAAGCCAGCCAAGAACGACTGTGAATCATGTCACTAAGAGAATTATAGTACCATTTGACGCTAGGCATTCTTGTCTAGTCTAAATGCTATTCCATTTCATGCTTTCGGAGCTTGGTACGCAATGTTTCTTTAAGTAAAATTTATTGTAGTACTCCTCTGAAAACATGAAGAATACGGTGAAATGTGAAGCACAATTTATTGGGGAAATATAGTAAAGTGAAATGGTCTAATATTTTTACACATAAATGATGTAACTGAATTTAGCCATACACTTGTTAGACAAAAAAGAAAAGTTGTCTTTATGATATAGGTTTGGGCCTTTAATTTTGTTCTAAATTTACTACTTCTAGGTATAAGAATATGCAGGAAATATGGATTTTTTTGCATAAAATAATAAAAGATAACAGAATAAATTGGAGGGATAAAATGAAATTAAAAGGCTATATTCACTTTCGTTCATAAGAAGAAAATCTGAATTCAGTTCTGATCAGACACCAATTTTATGCTACTGAAGCCAAACAAAGCCTACAAACTTAAATTATCACCAGGTTTCATCATGTTTTTCTCTGAAAAATTATATTAATAGCTAGGTTTCACCTAAATTATTCATTTGCTTATACTTATGGGTTAGCTTATGTTCGTTACACATAGAACCATAAGGATTTAACCATACATGGAACAAATTTAAATTATTATGTATTTCTAAGATACAGCATCAAAGCTGAGAAAACATATTAGTTATTACACTAACATTTTCTATTGTAGCTAAAGAAAGATCATTGAGTTGTTCTGTTGCTGTAATGTTATCACATTCAGTCACATGCCTACACCTTACAAATAATCCTTTCCTTTTGCAAGGGCTCCTTTTCAGTTACAGAGAAATTCAGCCTGTTAATCTTGACAAGTTACTTTCTAGTCTGTTCTCAAAATAAAGATACACAATTAAACAGTGGGGAGTTCCTCAAAATATAAAAAAATACAGAACAAGTTAGATTTAGCTGTACAGTTAATGATTTTGAAGCAAATCACATTTTTTCAAAGTGAAGCTAATGTCCTGAGAGTGGGTGGAAGCTGTGAAATAGTCTTTCCATGGGACATCTCTGTATGACAGATTAAAAACATTAGGCTCTTTTCTGCCTTCCATAATGGTTTCCATTTCTGCTTTTACTTGTAAAACTGACAATGCAAATGGGGCCACCCCATGTTGGGCTTTTCATATATGGGATGCTAAAGAAAGTTTTCCTTCAATGTCCTGTTACCACAGTGCTTGAGACTATAATCACAGCCATCGGAGAAAAATTAAGGCTCCTTCCAGAGCTTCATCTGGCAAGGTGCTCTTTGGGAAACCAAGAGCTTGTAAAGCTATGTAAGCCCTATCCCACAGTAACCCATCACACATACAAGTTTATGACAAAAAGTAAACAACTCTGCTTCTTTTAGAAAAGACATCAGTTTAGAGGAAGCAGCCTCCATGCATGTTGTCAGGAAACATCAAAAGGAATAAAGGCACCAGAGTAGATCAAACATTCAGCTATGTCTTGCTGAGAGTTATATATACTTCAGAGATGGTTATGGCTTAATGGGATTGGTCAGAAGAGCAGCATAAGGCAACACAGGGTAGTCAGGACACAAGGCATCCAGGCCAGAGTACATCTCTGGCAGCCTCTATAAAGAATAAGTTCCTACTAACCCTGTCAAAATAGGAAGCGGTAGAACTGAATAAATGAACTAAAATTGTTACAAGTGTTTTAATTTATTATTTTGATCTCCTATAAGTCAGGAGCCACAGCTTCTACCTCACACAAGGCTCTCTCTTCCCTCCCCACACTATTTTTTAAAGCACAGATGCTTTCCCAGCAGTGTGTTGTTCTGCTGCCAGTTCCTTTGTCTTTCTTGCATTGCCACCAACTGTACTCTTCTGGGGGTAGCTTTTCCTGCTTCTAACAAGATGTATTTCACAAGTCACGAATTAAAGCACTTCAACAGGTCTTCTGACATGTATAGAAAAATTGTTTTTGCTAGAGCATGAGCAAAAAGGAGGAAAAGACTCATGGCCACCAGACAACTAGAAACAGAACAACTGTTAAACACTATTTTTTAAAAACAATTATTTGGCAGTTCTAGAAGCAATTTAATATAGATTGACTTAATGTATAGTCAAAGACACTATAGTGGTCAAGCATAAATGCTACTTCATGTCGCTGTGTAAACCAGCTAAATCTCTAAGCTGGGTATGGCAGGCCTCATTACGACAATTTGGAGCACGCTACGGTTGCATACAAAACCCCCTATTCAGTGTAGGGAGTAGATTAAATTCTAAACAGTTAATGTTTTGAGATAATTTTATCTTTTAGAAAATTTAACGTCTGCTCCTACTAGGAGAGATGCTTCCATTTCACTCAAAGTATTTTGAAAAACATGTTAAAATATTAAAACACTCCAGAGTCCTGTTAAATGGGAACTACTCTTCCAAGTGCCCAAGTTACTTCTAAAGATGAGAAGCTTCACATATTACCACCTTGAAATGTTAGCAGTAAATTAATCTCTAGCTAGAATATTTTAATACTATAGTTTATTAAATGTAAATCTAAATGAGCCACTATGTACACATCAATTCAAGGAAAGAATAATTCAACACATGTATTTTGTGATCTATGTTAACTCTCCAAAGTGTATTGTAACAGTTATCCCAGATTCCTTATCAGCAAATTTAAGTGCAGCAGCATGAATACTTTTCTTGTGGAGACCCTTTTCCATCTGCATGTTCTATAAAGATATATTCCATATAATACATTTTTCATTCATAAATATTCATACATCTAAAATAGCATTCCAAGACCAAAGCCAAGAGAAAACAGAACCAAAAAAATTCAGTCATAAAAATTCTTCTTACTTCATAATATAATTAAAAATAGGGGAACAAGAGAAAGAATAAGCACAGCTAGTTCTACAATAATGTTATTAGGTTAAGCATGTAATAATTAATAATACATTGTGATTTTTAATACATTGTGATTAATAATACATTGCTTTACAGTTGTTGATTGTTGTTAGAGAAGTAATTGAAGGAGCTTTGTTAACATATTTACAAACAGACATGCAGTGTATAGATGAGCATTTATTTACTGCCTGAGATGAGTCAATCTACATAAGCACACTCAAGGTTGCTGAGAGCTGTTTTGGGTTTGGCCACAAACCAAAACCAAGTGGATATGCACACACTAATTTCTTTAGGTCCCTTACTGTTTTCAGAATCAGTAATTGGCTTAGTTAATCTTCATGGCGCTGAATCTCCATGGATATAATTTTGTGCACATTATATCCATTCCTATTAGATTCAGATTTTTTGATGTCAATACGGAGACACTTTCCATACTTTCCCTAATGCTGTGTCCTGAATATCATCAGTTGTGAGAAAACATGCAGAAGTATTTGTAGAGCTGTTATTTGACCTAAATCCTGGGACACAGCCATTCTTAGAGATGGAATTTTAAACCTCTCTCACATCTCCCTGATCTTTGGAAGCACCAATTTCCTAAGCAAATTCTGACAGAACCTTATGATGACAGTCCCCATTTCAGTGTTGGCAGAAGCAGAGATCTTGCTCCTTTCTCTTCCAATTTGCCTTTCTGTTTCATTTCCATATGTGCTTGTGACACTATATTTTAATTTTTTAAAATTAAACATCCAGAAGGCAGAGGTCTCTTACATATCTGAGTTACATGAGATCCACTTCTTTCTAGATTCTCCTTTAAATACTATTTCACACAAATCCAATGACAGCACATTTAATCAAACACAGAGCTTCTTCATACAGCTGGGGTTTCCTGCTTGTTTGATTTGTTGTGTTTATTTTATATCAATTTGGGTTGGTTGTTTTGTTTTTTTTTTTTTAAACTTCACTTGCATTCTCCATATCCAATGTGTACATTTTCTCCAACTGCATTTTGAGCTTCCCTGATGACAATGCCACAGACACCAGTAGTACTACATAGATTTACGTAAAGCTTAACTGAATGGTAGGAGTGAAGAGTATTCCCTAAAATTAGACTGACTGTTTCCATAGGAACAACAGAGTACAAACAGAATTGTATTAACTTGACTCTATGAAGTTAAAAGAAAGGGCATTTTTATATGTTTTGTTGACAAAAAGACAAAAGCTAGTTGTTTCTTACTTATGGGATTTCACCTTTTCGGCATAATTCTGAACCTTATTTTGTTCAGGTGAAATGAGTTGCTGGTTTTGATATTGGGGTGGCTCACATCGATATAAAAGATAGAGCATACCACACTTAGTGCACAGTTTCCTCTCCCAGATAACACAAATGAGAGTTTGAATGCAGAAACATAGCTTGGTGACATTTAGGCTAACGTTCACCATTAAAAAAAAAATAATTCTTATTTCAAAATTGCCAGCAGTAGAAGATCAACCTCAACCCACACGCTGTTAAGAGTGGTATGTTATCTTCTCTATTAAAGTGAAAGAAAAAAGAGGATGGGGAGAAGAGTGTTAGGAGAAAGTTTTAGTGATTTGCTAAACTGAACTACTTGATTTTGTGAAACGACTCTAGTCCTTTTCCCCTATTAGATAGACATTCCCTCTTGAGATTCTCCTGGAATTATTGCCCCAGGATTTGACACAGTGCTCCAGGTACAAAGAGAATCATGAAGGATGACCTCAGTTCCTACTGGAAAAGCCTTCTGTTTCTATGGCTAATTATTGTGTAAGTCCTTCTCTTCACTGCAACCCACTAAAAGCCTCAGTTCTGGACATATGACTTCACATCATCCTGTTGCATTGTTCGACTGCTCACTTGTGTCACATGCAAATTTTAACAATTACTTTCTAATAACTACAGTGAAAACAACATCAAGTATCTCAGCCTGTAAGAACCAACAAGGCAGCCCGCTGACAGTGATTCCTACTTGAAAATTATCCAAGTTGTAATCCTAGATGAATTTCATATCATTCTAATTTCATAATCAAAATTTTGACTTATATCAGCTCATATTTTCTATAAAAACATTTAGATCAACAGTATAGCCTGCATCAGCTAAATTTGCAGCCCAGAAGAAGAGACAGACCCTTTCAAACTAACTGTTTTCTGGTTGTTTAGCAGTACAATTATTTCTTCTTTTATAAACACCTTCTTTTAATACTTCACCATTGAATCCTATATCAAATAATCAAAAACTATACAAAGGATCAATGACTGATTGTTCCTCTCTACCTTCAGCCACCATACAAATACACAGCTTTAGTTTTTCTCACTTTTAAGCAAGCCTTTGAGTCCTCTGAAATGAGCTAAACAGATCAATAGCCAGTAGGCTGCACAGCTCCTCAGGCAACCCTCTTTAAACTTTTTCATGTGAGATTTTTATTGAATTCTATGCATCATTCTAGGATGCAAATTCTGGTACTTTCAGTTGCTATATTGATAAAACATCTATTTTTTCAGCCAGATAAGGGTAAAAAAAAATATCAACACACTTTCCTTTAGACCAGACTGAATGCATAGCCAGAATTCTTTTTGTTCCTCATATGCTCAGATTCCATATCATTTATCATCCTTCACTCTTTGTCCACGTATTTCTTTTCATGACAGTTGGTGTATCTAATCAATTGTCTACATTTTGGAGACCAATGCACTCCATTGCATGTTTTCTTCTTTTTATTTAACTACCTATTCTTTCATATTTTTATTGTTCCTTTTGCTCTTTCTCTGAGCGAAATTGTTTAGTGCAAGCTTGTAGTTTATGTATAATCCAATAAAATACTCTTATTTTGCAGTTTTCACATTTTGTTAATTTAATTTCCAGCAAATTCACTTCTATCCTTACTAATTTATCTTTTTGTGTCCTTCTGTGATGTGTATACATGCACTGTAACATATGCAACTTGTTAGATTCCTGTGTACAAGAAGAATAAACTCAATTATCCGTGTCAAAGCTACCTTTCCATTACAGCTCTTCATTCTCTGTCAAATATTAGGTGAAATAAAATTTTTACTATGTTTGAGGCACTCCATATCACATCCTTCAAGGATATTACAATTTCAGCAGTATAATACTACTATTATCCAAACTCTCAACTGACTTTCCCCAGAAGACAGCTTTCTATTCTTCAGCACATACTAGAAGGCACTTGATAAGCTTGCTATTGTAATTTTACATGTGATTTGATAACCCTGTAACAATATCAAAGTCTACTTTATCAGTTTGGATAAAAAGTCACAGGTATTCAAGATTCCATGGCTTGGATAAAGTTGATTTATCATTTATGCAAGTGCCACTCCATCCAACCCTAGACCCCTACAATCTCTAGTCATACCAACTCCACCAGATATCAGCAATACCAAAAGTAAAACTTATAAATAATGAATGTTAATAGTTTGCAGCATCAACATTCAGGCAAAAGAAAACTTTTCTCTTGGTGGCATTTCTCACCTTCAATTTTGGAAAAACACCTCTGTCATGGTTTGAGCATGTTTTGATGGTGTTTTTGTTCAAGGTTTTTTCCAGCCAGGTGGAGGAGGGGAGTCCGGAAGGAAGGAGAGACAGGACACCTGACCCAGGCTAGGCAATGAGGTATTCCATACCATAGCACGTGATGCCCAGGATGGATACTGAGAGAGAGAGAGCTGGAGTGGCGAGCTCTAGAGGAAAATGGAGGAAGGAGCACGCGGTGCTCAGCCAGGCAGGGTGGAGTGAGTTATGGGTCGGTGGCTGGTGGGGTGTTGTATTCTCTTCACTTGTTGTTTGCTGTATCATTATTATTTGTAGTGGTAATGGCAGTGGTGATTCTGTGTTATGCCTTAGCTATTAAACCGTTCTTATCTCAATCCGTGGGGGCTACATTCTTTGGATTTTCCTTCCTAACTCTCCGGGAGTAGGGGGACTTGGTTTAAACCACGACAACCTCTTTTGCATACATGGAACCAAACTAATACTTAGGTCTTGGAAGAACAAAATATTTGACCTACTGACAGAATGCAGTCTTCAAACTTGCACCACAGAAATAATAACCATTATTGCCTTGAACTGTTAAAGAAAAGATATGTGTTCTGGGCCAATAGGGATTTTTTTTTTACTTCAAGTAATGGGCTGTATCTAGTCAAAGAGGCTGGAAATAATGCCTGTTAGGGTAAATCTCCTCTATCTCTAAGACCTGAGAGTGTCATTGAAACAGACTGATGGGAAGCATGAACTCCAAGAACTCCTGACGGATTTGCTTTCAACCTCACTGTTTTTAGATTTGCCACCAAAGTGACAAACATTGCTGACTGTGCAGCTGTTGCATATCTCATTTTAAAATTCTAGCAGAACCTAAAATTAAAGATACTAGCTTTATTCCAGTAAAGCAAAGTGGTGTGATGTTGATTATAGTATTGTAAGGCTACTAACAAAAGACAAACCATAAAAAGCAGAAAGCATAATTCCTGAAAATTCTATTGATTCCCCCCTATCCCAGACAGTATTACTGTAAAACTTGTTCAGAATTTCTTAACAACTTCTAAACTACATAAAGGAAAAATATGTTCTGCACATTTTGAATTTATCAGAGTTCACATTATGTAGTTCTGAATAGCAGACAAACATAACAATGCTACACAAGACTGGCTGGTCTTTAGGGAGTCCATCTTATCTTTTGCCCTTTTTTTGTTAGTTTTTGAAGCCCAAGCCAATAAACCAGAGTGTATCTGTTGATAAAGTATACAAAGATGAGCAACAAAATGGATTCTCACTGAATCTCAAAAGTACTTCAGATCAAATTACTTAAGAATACTTTTAATTATGCTTTGAAAATTGTCTACAAGAACAAAGTACTTAAGTAATGAAGAACAAGGATCTAGGTTTACAAAAAGCAAAGAGAGAGAGATCAACCAAATAATCAGGGTACCATATCATGTAGCTATAATACTCAGTAATTTATTGCACTTCACATTTTCACAGTACTCCTGCCTGATAGTAATGCATTTATTAAGATCATTTATAGAATTAAGAAGCAAAAGAATCTAGGGGCTTTTGAAGATTATACAAAAAGTAGAGCAGCAAAGCCAGTGTTTGGACACCTTCTTGCAGACTTGCCAAACCAATTTAATAGCAGTAGCTTTCAGTTCTATTACTTGGAAGCGGATGGGTGAAAGCTAGGTATTAGCTTGTATTTGCTAGCTATCTGAAAATGCAAGCTATCTGCAATACAAATACACTGTGCTTCAGTGACAGTGCTGGAAACCAGCATGTGGAAAACTTGACCAGATAAGATCATTAGAAATCACTTACTCTAAAATTCGTTTGTGTCTTCTTTCCCTTATAAGGATCTCTTCTCATTTCACATTCAGCAAAGTACACCTGCCCCATCACCCACATCTCTGCCTCTGTTTTCAGCAGTTTTAATAACGCTGATTACGCACACCCTAGCCTGGTCACTGTTGCATCTGCTTTTATGTTAGACCATGCCCTGGACCTGGGCTCTTCTTCCTTCCACATCAAAGAATTTTTAGTAGCATCTAGTGGTTTGCTATATGCACACAGTTTGGAGCTAGCAATACAAAAAATAGATCCTGTGCACACGAAACAATATATATGGAAGAATAGAGGAAATAGTCATAAATCACATGCACAGAGTGATAAACTAGAGTGAAGCAACAAATAGAAGTGGACAAGAACACTTCCAGGGAACTCTGGCCAGTTCCAGCTTTCTCTTTTCAGAACTACTGTAAAAGCTACTATGTTAATTTTAACAGTGAATACCTGAATACAAAGCAACATAAATACTGAGGAACAGAAGAGAATACTGCAAAAATTGTTCTTGATAAGTTACTAACAAGACATCAAACATTTGTTGATGCATGCATATAGGCATTCACACATATTATTCCCACCATTTTCCCCCTCAGGCAACACACGTGTTAAGAGAGCAGCACAAGCTTTGCCTTTTCCCTGTCTTCCTACTGCATTTCATCATTTGTGCCTTTTCCATCCAGACTAACAATTTCTTCCAACAATGCATTTCGATGTTACATGGAACATGTTTCCCAGGGTGCATTTGGAACTCAGATGGCTTTAAAACAAAGAGCACCTATTGTAAGATTGAAAGGAGCAAGTTTTATACCACTACATATATTATCTAGGTTTTGCGTTTTTCAAGACATTAATATTCAATGTTCCATCACATTAAAAATGGCCTGATCAATCCAATGAAATTTCTCACAGAACAATTCTTGAAATACATTATGCTTCAATACTGAGTGCTGACAGTAAGCACAGCATGGGGCAAAGCAACATTAGAGAGATCATCTGAATGAGGGGAGCTGTACTGGTGAATAGAGGTAACAATTCAAAGTGAGATATTTTTAGTTACTCAAAAGCAGTCTTAGGAATGCAAGAAGACTACTTGGATTACTATATGCAAGGGCCTGTGGTGTTTTATGTCTTCCATATTAATTAGACTGTGCCCACAGAAGCCAGTAGACTTCATGTAGAAAGGTATATTGTATTGAATCTTAGGCAGGAAGACTGGCATACATCTATTGATGTAATCTGAAATATTGCAACTTGACTAAGTTATATTTTATTAGATACTTGTTTAAAGTTAATTTTTTGTCTGCCTTATGATTTGTTTATTCTTAACTGGGGAGATAAGTTGCCCTGTAAATAAATCCAAAAACATATTGACAGCTGGCGATACTGATACAAGTATTTGTATTGTAGCTTTTCCCTATAAGGTTCCATCTGCTGTGACATCTCCGCTTTAAATTTATGTCATTAAACTTCACAGTTTTACAAACACAACCTGTATATTTAACTCCTTTATGTACGTCCCTGTAGCATGTTCAAATATACCAATAAGCTAACATCTTTTGTATGAACACTTCTAAGGCATACTTCCTGTTAGAACTGTTTTTTCATTTTCCCACTGTAACTGGCTCAGTATTTTATGGGTTTTAAATGCTATTTTCATTGGCAAGGATTATACTCTGTGACACAGATCAGGAAAGAAACCAAAAAGGAAAAAAATCTTGTGAAACTGAACCTGTGAAAAGGGAGAATTTAACACAGATCTACTAACATAAGAATGAAAATACTGAAATGAAAAGCAGATGCCCATTTTTTTTCCACCTCAAATTGTAACAACAACGAATATAGTTTAAAAGGTGTTTGAGATTATCTTCAGAAAAAGCCACAGTTCGAGACACAAGATCACAAGATTAGAGTTCATTTTCCAGATCTTTCACAAGACAAAGAATGCAGCCTTGGACACAGTTTATTTGTGTATGTTAGAAAAGAATTTAGTGTCTTACCAAAATTGCAGTACTGCCTGTAACAGGCCTTTATATGTCTTCCTTTCAATATCTGGTGTTTGTAAATTTTCTAATCAACACACAATATTGAGATCAAACATACTTCCATGATGGTCCTGCATGCCAATATAACAAGACTACTATCGCAGAACGTTTTCTAGCCTCACACAACACAAACAGTTTAAGAAATATGATCTAAGTAAGCATATGTACCTGTGAGCATCATATTAAAAAAGAAATTCTGGTGAACCCATAAGATTTTCAAAGCTATTAGTATCCATAATTTTTCATAGATAAAAGTACTTCTCAGAGGAAAAATATAAGCAATATGTGAAGCTGTATAAATACAACGAAAAGATGTGGATTACTACTATCTCTAACAAATCATTAATACACTTGGAGTTCTAGACTTAGACAATGAAATCTCAGATTCCATAGCTCTTTTCATTGTGGCCTTGTGTGCTGCACAGCCTCTTACATCAAGAACTGTATGGCACAGAGCTCCCAGCCGTGTCTCCTACTTCAGGGCACCAGCACAGTGAAATCAGGCAGCACTGGAATTAGAAGTGATGCAGGGATGCTCTTTTACAAATGTAGATGTGAATTTTCCATTCCATTTTGTGGTCTGCAGGGAACCAGGGGAATCAAATGTGACAGAACATTGCAGGAGGGTAGTTCTTTTCACAGGACTTTAAAGGAAGAATAATGCATAATGCTGATGCTTTATAACTGTAGGCATGTTTTTCCACAAATAAGCTGTATACAGCAAGCAGTCAAATGCACTTAGACTTCATTTCAGGGTGAGAAAAAATGCAGAAGGAAATACATGGTTACAGAAATATACTCTTATGTCCAACATTGACCATGCCATTAATACACCAAATTACAGCAGATTTCTTGTAACACTTCAGGTTTGACACATTTTGCAGAGCATCAACCCTTACACCTACTCATTCTGACAATGTAATAAAATGAAAGGATATTCAAGAGCCTCATATTAGTAGGAAGGTTTCTCCTGCATTTGTTCTTATTAAAATTAAAACTTCCTGCAAAACCAGACCTCTACTTAGCAAATCTTTGATGTTTCCTGTATGCACCATAACAAAAGGCTCCCCACAGCACGAAAACTTCAGCATTCGCCTACAACACAGAAAATGCTGTTGAGTTCCAAGTACCAAGTTCACTAGAGTTCCAAGTGAAAACTGCAAATAGAGGGTAAATGAGACTATTCAGGCACAGGAAATGGGTAGTACTTCCATGCTAGAATTTAAAAGATCCTTTTTATAAAAGTTTTGCCAAAATAGACCCATTGTCACTGAAAGATTTGTTTCTATGAACTTGTGTCTATTTGGAGGGAAACATGCTGAAAAAGTCCAGGGTTTATTGATTGTCTTTAACTAGGATTGTATACTATGGGAAAATAGAGTTAAAAGTCAAAGCATAAACTGGGATGTCAATATTTTGTATTTGTTAGAACTTGGCAATTAAATGCATAACGCCACCATAAATAGAAAGGCATATTTCATGCTCTCCCTGTGGGAGCTTTCATGGGTTTGGAGTCCATTATTTTTTCTTTACGGGGTTTGTTGTTGCTGTTTGTTTGGGGTTTTTTGAAGGGAGGAGGGTATGCGGCTGGATTTCTTAACATAAAAGTAATTCCAACCTGAAGCCAAATCATCCTTGTGTAATAAACCCAGAAATTTCAAAAGACAGACTGGTGATGTTATCAGTCCAACTTGAAAGAGAAAGTTACAGTGATAAGGTGAATAAAATATAAACCAAAAAACTTTATCCTCCAGATTTTATGCAGGCAGCTGCCACCTACATTGCTTTCAGAGATAAAATTAGCATAGTCTCATTAGCAATAAGATTTAAGTTTGTAGTCTTATGTCTGTGGTTTCCAGGAGGCAAATTAAGGAGTTAAACTAATTTCAGGAGGTGGACAGTAGGAAATACTATATTCTATAATCTAAATACTCATAATTAATAAGAATTGTGTTGGAATAGTTATGCTTCAATATTCCTGACCTGCAGAAAATCTTTAACAACATCTGAGTATAGCGAAGAAGCAGCAACAGCTAGTCAAGCCAGGAAAAATACGATCTCCACCTTTCTTATGTGCAAGAGAAACTGAATAATTTACCAGCTGTTTGTGCTGTTGTTTACAATTTGGGCCATGCAACATGACAAGAAAATTAATTATGCTAGCACCATAGGCTCATTCCCTGAATTCATTTGCTAAGCACATTTCCCTTTACACTTTGTGAGATGCATGTCAGCCTTGCCCAGACAAGATGAAAAATGGATGGGCAAGAAAAACCCATCCTACAGCCTCACTGCAGGTAAGAACGCAGAACAATCAACCAGCACCAATTTTCATCTCTCCACCCTGGAAATGCCCAGGTGCCCTCAGATGTGACTACACTCAGAATAAAGCAGTCATGATCTCACAATCAGGAGCCCTCAGGCTCTCATGCTTCCCTATGCTGTCTTTCACTCCAAAACACTTTTGTTTCCTTGGCCTTCTTGCAGCACCACTGTGACTTCCTAAGCAACTTGCAGAAAAGCCATTAGCTCTCTAGTGCCAACTTTGTGCCAAAAAGCGCTTGACCAGAGTCTTTGCAATTGAGTGAATCTCATCCCTGGCATAAGCCCCAAATGCCTGGAAGGAACATGGAGAGTAAAGATGTCAGCACAGTATTTCTGCATATTTAGGTTTAAAGCCACTTTATGGGCCCCAGCAAAACTATTCACCTCTTGGAAGTGAAGAGGAGATTTAAATGTTTTCTTCTGCTAGAATACAGTGCTTCACAACTAGCATTAAGAAACAGGAAAATTAGCGTAGTCCAAATTCTCTAGAGTTCTAGGCTGCTGAAAATATTGTGCATTTTGTTGTTTCATATTAGTTTTAAGCAAGGAGAGCAGCTCTTAAGTGACAGTTTACTCATCCAAGAGCTGGAATTGCTTCGTTTTCTCTTTTGTTGATTTTGGAGCAGTTTGCGATACCAACAATTTTTTTGCCTTCAGTCACATCACAAAGCCTGCGTATCTTTGCTAAACAACAAATATGTCAAAGCAATTAAATTTCTTCACTGGCCTTCTTGAGTTTGCCAGGTACCTGGCCCAGAAGGGGCTGGGGCAGTACATACAGAATGGGGCAGGGATGTCTAAACTTTAAGGATTTGTTTATACAGATTTTTATAGACAATATGCATTTTAGAGATTATTGTAAATACAAACCAAAATTAAATTCTTAAATTAACATTATACTTTAACAGTATTCTGGCATCTCTCATTTTGGACAGTGTTGCCACATATTTTGATCAATGGCCCAATTTGACTCTGTCCGCAAGTTAAACAAATTCTGGGAGTTACTGGGGGGAGAAGCACCAAAAGTTGGCAGAGGCGCCCATCTATCTTCATTCAAAGCCTTTCCTCCAATAGTAATTTTGTCTTTCATACTGGAAGACTCTCTCTGTAGAATTGCAAAGGATAAGAGTCATAACAGAAAGTCAACCTATATTTTACAAAGCATTTTCATATTTTTTTCCTCATGTATTCCATTCCTCATACATCTGCTAATATAAAACCTCTAGTTTAGCTCTGCCTTCTCTCCTACATATCAGATAAAATCCTGCGTAATGGAGACCTGTGGGGAGTTAATCACTGCCCTATAAAAATAAGGAGAGTTTAGTCAGGTCTCTTAATGTATGCATTCCAAAATATGTTCAAATGTTATCCAATTCTTACTGTATAACCTTGAAATTTGGACTGTTTTAAGACATGTTTTGGGGACCTCTTATTTATTTGCAATTATTTAATATAAATTTGGCAAGTTGTTTATCAATATTTATTCATAAAGAATTAACAGTAGAAGTGTTGCTATACCACAGACACTTTTAAGGACATTATCTGAAGACTAACAATTTCACAACCACCACCTTAACAAAAGGGTGATGACAGCAGTTAAATGATAACCCATGCACACAAAAGCTTGAAGGTTCTGTATTTTCCAGTACTTCATAATCAGACACAGAAAAAGCATAAACTCAGCTTGTTCAAAAACAAAAAAAAAATCCTACAACTTCAGCTTCCATTAATAAGCTAAAGAAGAGTCAAAATTTTCCAAATGGAAAATTGTAAAATCACCAGGGGGCAAAAAAAAAAAAAAAAAATCCAGCTTTTGAAAGGATACAACAGAGAAGCGATTTTATAGAATCTTCAGCTTGCAAAAGCTTCAATTACTTGTTGAGTCAGTGGCATTTGTTTTAATTTTTCCTTTTTGAGGACTTGTTGCTAGTCCTACTGCAGTCACTAACAGCACTGCTAATGACTTTCATGAGTAAGGGTTCAGAGATGAACTGCAGTTATACTCAGAAAATAATGGCTAATGCAGAAGCACATTAAATTACATTATGAGGTTTACGTTTACTGCCTCTTGATGAATTTCATATCACATTTTCTCTCTCTACAACTCAAGTATTTTTCTCACAGCTAGCTAAAGGATAAAATAAAAGGCAAAACTTCAAGAATGATGCCTCTCAAAAATATAACCATTCAAATTCAAAAAAAGATGAAATATTGCAATCAGGCCCTTGCAGGCAATCATGTGTAACAAAGAACATAAAAGCACATATGTCCTACCAGGATACCTGCTACATGGGCAGTGTGTGCTCAGTAGGATTCCCAATCATGAAAGCAGTACCGTCTGCAAGTCAAATAAACTTTGCCAGTAGAGGCTCGACCTACAGGACCAAGAGTACTAAAGAGACCAGCAGCAGATAGGGTGCAAAAGGAAGTTACTTCAAATAGTTCTTTTTTTTTGGTATAATCAGACTTTTTATGCCATTTCAGTTAATTTCACATTCAAAGCAGTCTACCAGCCACCACATTTAATTTTAGTTTGAAAGATGTCCATCTGCAAATAGCCCGCTGTGCTGCACAGAAACAAATCTTTATTAGAATGAACTCTTAACAATATCAGATAGCTCCTTCCAGTCCAGATTGTGCACAAACTACATGCTATGGAAATAGGTTGCTGGGAAGATAATTAACTATAAAGTACATCACATTAATACTAATATTATTATATTAGTATTTATGTAGATTGATAGATAATGAAACTGGCCTTATAAATTCTTTTCACTTTCATTTGCAATGTAACTGCATATATAAGAACTCTGAAAAAAATGAGGCTTCAAGCCAACGCAGGAAGTCTCACTATCATACTTTCCTCTTTTTATCAATATGTGGATACTGATACGCTGTATCCATTAAAAGTCAGTACAAAGCTTTTCTGCTGCATTTTATTTTATCTATATGGATATGCATTCAGCATTGTGGGAAGCAAAGTGCCTACCCAGAAAACCATGGCCAATTTGTAACTTTTGACATTTTCAGTGTGAAAAGGTTAAAAGGCATATTCAACTCTCAATTCACAAAAGCCATTTAGAAATGTTCTATCTAGCTTATGGCTAAATTATTTGAAAAAAATTAAAAAAACCCAAACAATATTGTATGGCCAATATGCTCTTGCCACACATTTTCAGCCTAAATTCTCCAGAATTAGGTTGCATTTGGCAACAAAGCTTTTTCAGTGAACACTTGAGTGTGTGGTTAGACCATATATTTTTACTATGTTATTCATATCATACAACTGATTTTTTAAAAGATTTTGTTTCCCTTGGCCAAAAAACAGAAATGTACAAAATATTGGTACAGCATAGCATTTTTTTGTATGATATGTAACAGCTATTCCATAACTTTATTTTCATGACTGTTATAGCAAATTTTAGCCTTTCAACATTTTTAAGTGAGAAAAAGAGAGCTCATACTACAAAATATGGACAATAAGAGATGCTTAAGTAATTGGGGCATATTAGCTACAATCCTGTGACATGATAAGCATGTCCAAATACTTTAAGTGAGAGCTCTGAATGATTTGGAAATGTATGGATTTATAGAAAGTGCTTTTTTTTTTTTTTAAATAAAAACTCTCTTCCAGCACCAAATTAACATGAACACACAGATTCTCAGAAGCATCATTCTTGAGCAGCTACTAGAATATTATCTCAGAATTCAAGCAACAAAGTTAGACAACAGAATTTCACAAGCCTTAATTCTATTATCATGGAAGAGGAAAACCAACTTAATGTAAAAATGTACAGTATTTTCCCACATTTAAGACAAGCAAGGTTGCCAGGAAAATATGCTACCTATTCTTTATTGCAAAACCACCAACACAAAATGAAATAATTCCACTGCTAACAGAAGAAAGAAAAAAACCAAACCAAACAAAACAAAAAGTGGCAAACTTCCTAAAGAGAACTTAGAGACTTAAATACAAATACCTTTTGTGTTGTGTTCTTTGGCATTTCATTTCCTAAAACTTCAGGCTGTACTGAGAGTGTTTCTAATGTTTCACCTCTTTTTTCATTTTGCAATGAAACCATTCCCAGTCTAATGCTTCTGTATGATAGAAATAGGCATAATAAACACATAAAGAAAGTTTACAATATTTCTGAGATGGCCTTCATCTCAGGGTAGGTGTTCTGGAAAGCTGAACAGTAATGTTACTATCCAGCTTTCTCTAATGTTTTAAAGTAACTGAGAGGAAGATCCAGTTAGTCTTTCACAATCAGGAGGTCAGTCCCCTTGACCTCTCTTCAGATAGGGTGTCCCCACAAATGCAGGGTGAGGAAGTGAGCCCCAAGGCAGCTCATGCCTTGGCCCTGGACATGAATGTGGGACTAAGACCCCAGGAGGGAGGTGATACAGGAGGCTGCAGGACAGGAGCTGCATAAATAAGAGTCAAGTTAGGACACACATGCTCAGGATGTTGGTGGTACTTGAACAGCTTCTGCTTAACTGTCTTTCTGGGTCTTCCTTGAAAGACCTGGGGCTAAAATTTTGTCTCCCTGCACTGTGTTCCTGCCTGTTTAAGATGGGCTGTGGAGCTGTGAGGGGGAGACGAAGAAATAAAATACTTATGGTCCCACCTATTTTGATACTACACAGGGAGACAAACTTCAATGGGAAAATGGTAAAAACTGTATTTTCTTCTTCCCATATTGGTGAAATTGGAACTGTTATTAAACCCTGAGTCTGTATTAAACCCAAACCAACCACAGTAAAAAGTTCTGCTCTTTTAGAACTGTCTGAAATTAATGTGTGCTGAATAGCTCCACTTTTGCCACAGCAGCCATCCTACTCTACAGGTATGAGAGGGGCATGGAAGCCCTGCCTTGCAGGGCACACTTCCCACATCTCTCACCCACTTATAATGCTGTGCAGCAGGAGCAACAGCACCTGGCTGTTCCCTCTTGGTCATGCTTAGCAAGTGAAGCCAATCTGCAGAATCACTGAAGTCAAAAACAAATGTATATGGACCATATGTATATATAAACCATATCTGGCTGCTTATACCATATAGAAAAATGCAGAATTCTTTTAAACAATTTTTTTTAGGACACAAACTACACAGATACATTTTTAACATCATGTTTTAGACTGTTTAGCCGAAGACAGTACCTCCTTCCCTCCAGAATTCTGATGTGGATTAACCTTTCTCATGCACTTTTCTTCAGTAGAGCAATTAGTAGGAACAGAATATCTTAACAATAAATGAGAAATGGAAGAAGGATTTTTTTTAATGTTGATAAACAAAAATTAATTTGCTGTGATTCTACACATTTTATATCTGACCTCTGTGGCAAAACAAGAAAAAGTAACGAAGTGTATTTTCTGGTTCTACCAGTGAAATGGACTTTCACTGCAGTTATTTGCACAAGTGCCCATAAGAGCTTCATCCAATTAGGAACAAAACCCAAACAACCGTACATGACTTGTCTGGCAATCAGGTACTTGCAGTCAACCTCCAGATTATGCACACACATACAGAGGCACTTGACAAATAATCAGTCTGGTAATCAAATACTGTTGTTATACAATAAATTTGACTAAAGGGCATAGGGAACTTGATGGGCTTTTTGCTGCTGCTCCTACTATTAGCCAAACCTTATTAGCAAAGAAAAGCTAAGGTGTATTTTTTCTTCCATTTCCATAACTTGTTATAATGGTGACATTAGGATCCCTGTTCTGAGCATATTACTTTTAAACTGTATGTGCAGACACTTTCATGAACATATCAGGCTTGTCAAATCTACTATTCTAAGCATCTCCATCTTCTTTCTTGGCTGAATTATTTATGCAACCAATATTAAGTAAAGTACGCTTTACATATAAGTGTTTCATACCAACTTAATCAAATGTTCCCAGTTCTCAGTCACTCGGTACTGGCCCAGGTAACTTGCTTAATTTCTGTCTTGAGAGTTTTCTTCTATGAGTAATCTAACCACACTAAACCTGTTATAAAAAAACAGTTTATTGAAGTGATATGTGGTTCCTCCTCTCCCTCCCCCCCCCCCCCCCCAGTTGCATTTTGGTGACTAAATTGTGAATCTTCATTGTAGGCTGGATGAAACGAGTCTCTTGTTGCAAGAGACAAACAGTACTTCTCCCCTGAAAGGTGAGTTAATGTAGTGTGGAAATAAAAGACCTGTGCCAAAACCTTCCTTTCAAATAAAACTTCCACTCTAGTAGCTGATGTGAACTCAGCCCACATCAAGCCTCAAGATATGTTGTCAAGGAAAGAATTTTGATTAGTTAAGGTTTGTGAATAAATGTGGGTGGGTGATTGATTTTTTTAATACAGTCCAAAACCTGGAAAGATGGCAAATTTTTTTTCAGTGAAGAAACTGAAACTGGCATGTTGAAAACACATTGAACTTACCACCTTAAGATGTCATTTTAGATAAATTTGGCACTAATATGCTGTTCAGTGGATATGCCATCTGAGTCCTACTGTTAATTCTTTTTGGAAGATTCAAGGGCAAAATATAGCAGCATCCTAAACTTCTATTTAGAACAATGAAATGTCAGTGGAATTAACTGGCAAATGCTTTAAATAAAGGGGACTCCATGATACATATACATATATACACACACACACACTTTTATATACCTGACAGTACACACATCAGGCACTTGGTGGTTAGCAAAGTTAGCTTTAAACCAAGGAAGAGTCACCTAGTCACATATGCAGTATTCTATTGCTAAATTCGAAACTTTCATTAACATAGCATAGATCTGTGTTGCAATTCTTGTCCATTTTTTTCCCAGTAAACTCAGTCTGAAATCTGTACCAGTTATTTTAAGACAAGTAACCATTTGTTAATGAAGTAATAGCTAAAATACTATTTTGCTTTTTCCAGAAACTTATTAATTGTACCCTTAAACCTGTTTAACTTATGCATTTCTTTGAGCTAATGGCTACTGCATGTTTTCAGACTTTACTGCTGGCCTCTTTAAATGTTCTACCTAATATTTCCAAGCAAAATGTATGCTTCATCTTAATTTTACTATCTGACTTTGGCAGGGGAAGGGGAGCAGGGAGGGAGGAATATTAACACATACCTTACTTTAAGCACAAATTGCAGAGGGACTATTTCAGTGTTTTAAGAACTTGTAGAGTAGCTTGCTCTTACATATACTGTCTATATGGCCGAAGCTTCAAGACCCATTATTTACCTCCTACTGTGGATTGGACTGTACTTTGCTTATTATGAGGTATGAATAAGTACTCAGGGGTTATAATCTGCCTTGCATATCTCCAGTAGTACTCTGCCTCCACATAATTTATATGGCAGCTTGTCAAGTGGCTATAGCTAAGTATATTCTGTATAGCATTGCAAAGGAAGAGAAAAGCTAGAAAGGGAATTCACCTGCACAATGTTGCCTGTATTTAATAAAAAAAAAAGAAAGTTTTTTAATTACAGCTAAGAAATCAGTTCCTAAATGTATCCAAATTAATTTTAGTTCATTTTTCTTTCTCCTCTCAAATATTTAAAAGTAGATTGCATATCTCATAAATACATTTCTTATTTAAATGTAATTAATGAAGGCAGACTTCTAAACACAAAAAGAAGAATAAAAACGAACGAAGACGTATTTAATGAGAAATAACCTAGTGTGCATCCACCTTTTGCTAAAGCTAGCCCACAGGGTATAGAAGGAAGAAATGCAGCTCCGTGTAACATGCTTCTCAAATTTTACCCAGTGAAGCTAGCTGTGAGAAAGGAAGTGAAGCAAAAGCAACAGAGTTGGAAGGAAGGAGCAGTTAGTCTGTGTGCAGACAGAGGCCACAAAAATCAATGGCATTCACTCATGTGGATGCTTATTGCCTCTATCTGAGCATCACCCCAACACTTACCTGTAACTGATCAGCTGAAAGAAAATTTACAGGAAGGCATATGAAACCAATAATGGATATTGGAAATGGTGCTGACTTTAATGACAAAAAAGTAACCAGGGGTACAGGAAATAGTACTCCTGTCCCAGGCTAGAAGAAGAAGGAAACATACAAACTAACTTTCTTGTTACAAAACAGTGTGAGAATCACCAAACAATATTTGCTTGGACATCTCTGAAAGAACAGCACATGTTACTTTCCTGTTGAATTACCTTCATTTCTTTTTTTACATCTCAATAGTTGCTTTGAAAATACAATTTTCAAAGTACCATTACAAATCTCAAATTCTAAATACCATTTTCAAAGTACCATTACAATCTCAAATTCTAACTGGAAGTTTAAAAACATTCCAATATTAAGGTGCAATTTGCTTTGAAAATTATAACTACATCAAGTTTAAAATTACTAGGGAAAGACTTAGTTATCAGAAGCAAGAGGAATTTTTTTACAAAAAAAAAAAAAACAAACAAAAAACAAACCAAAACAAACCCACAAAAATCCAGAATAAAAACCCTTCAAAAAAACAACCAACCAAAAAATAAAATAACCCCAAAACCAAAAAACCCTGCAAACACACCAAAAAAACAGAACAAACAAAACCCAAAGCAAACCCCAAACTCATCCTATTTGCTAAAAATAATTTGAATTATTGCATAGCAGAAATAACACACAAGTTCAGAATGAAGAATAAGAATATAATTATGTTAATTCAGTAGACATATATAAGGAAGAAATATGTACAATACTTCCTCCTTTAATAAAACACTTACTAGCAAGTGTTTTATTATACATAGCATAAGTTTTGTGGTTTGGGGTTCTTTTTTTAATGGAATATAAGCTGCAAACACTTAAGAAAATAGAATAACATCCAACTTTCCACCACCTGGAGAGGATAGAGCTATTCATTCTCTTTCTAATACAAGGAGAGTACATCAAACAAGCTAGTAAGAACCAGCTTCAAAACAAAGAAAAGCAGTGATTTTTCGCTGAGTGGACAGTTGGCATCTGTCGTGGTTTAAACCAAGTCCCCCAACTCCTGGAGAGTTAGGAAGGAGAATCCAAAGAATGTAGCCCCCACGGATTGAGATAAGAACGGTTTAACTGCTAAGGCATAACACAAAACCCCTACTGCCATTTACTACTACAAATAATAATGATACAGCAAACAGCAAGTGAAGAGAATACAACACCCCACCAGCCACCGACCCATAACTCACTCCACCCTGCCCGGCTGAGCACCGCGTGCTCCCTCCTCCATTTTTCTCCAGAGCTCTCTCCCTCCAGCTCTCTCTCTCCCAGTATGCATCCTGGGCATCACGTGCTATGGTATGGAATACCTCATTGCCTAGCCTGGGTCAGGTGTCCTGTCTCTCCTTCCTCCCGGACTCCCCTCCTCCACCTGGCTGGAAAAAACCTTGAACAAAAACACCATCAAAACATGCTCAAACCATGACAGCATCCCCTAAAAAAACAAAAAACATGACAAATTGAAGAAAATACAAAAAGAAGCAAAATCTCTGGAAGTTTTATATGAAATTATTAAAGCCAACCAGAGATTTTAAAGAAACAACTTGCTAAAGGCATAAAAATCAGGATTCATGCTAGGTACTGTGTGAATAGCAGGAAAATATTCAGTGAAGGTAAGACCATAGCATAAAAGCTCAATATGTGTTGAAATTCACCGTGCAGGAATAGCTAATGGGACTTCTTCACACCACAGCTTTTCTTTTCAGGGACACGTCTAAGGATCTATTAAAATCTTCAGTGTCTGCAAGAAAGCTTTTACTTAATGAAATAATTAAATGAATAAGACCCAAATCACCTCCTGAACAAGAAGTCAGATAATATTCAGCCAAAGATTTAAAATAATTTGTTCATTAAATTACCTGTTTTTTAGCTACACTATAAAGCCCTATTGCTTAAATGGGCCTCCAAATCAGATGAATTAATGTTGGCAAGGATGACACAAGCAACTACTAGAAAAGCACTTTTAACTTAGACAAATTACAAGATAGAAAAGAAATTTATTAGTTACTTAGGCAAATATAGCATAGAATGGAAAGTGAGTCAACTTTCCTCATTTTCCAATAAAAGTCAAATATCAAATTTATTGACTTTTTGAAGCTACCCAGCCATGAAATGTGGTAGATTTTTCTGAAAGAAATTAATTTAGAAAATTCCCTAAATGACCTTTAAGGGAAATAAACTATCATTGGATAAGAAGGAATGCCCCCCGGCAGATTAATAATTTGCTAAAAGATATGAGGCAAATGTTAAAAATAAACAATTCTCCTTTTGATAATAAACCATTCAAGGTAATAAAGACCATAACAAACCCAGAAGCATTCCAGAAAGATGTGAAAATGCTAAAGGAGTAGTTAAAGGGTAGATAAAATTTATCATCAATAAATGAATAAAATGCAAACATAAGCACAAAACTGTGTTCTTCAAATTATCTATTCCCACTCAGAAAGTAATCTAGTATCTGATGTTGCATAGAAATAAGGGTTTTTTGATAAATATATCATTTCAATGCCTAGTTGACTTAATATAAATTAGATGCTAGAGATTTTTAGGAAAATAACAGAGAACAAAACATAAAACACCATTATGCTTTTATACAAACCTTTGACTGCCCATGTGTTGACTCGTGAGTGCAATTCTAGTAACCTCACCTCATAGCACACATTAGAGAAAAGGGAAACAAATGATAATTAGAAATACAAAATTATTATCTGAAAATAGAGACTAAATATAAATATGCTTCGTCTGAGTTGAAACCTGACAATAAAGATGGAGCACGCACATTTCATTTATCTCTATCAGTGTGTAGAAGATTAATAGGAAGTGATTATTGACTGTTTCTAAGAACACCACAAAGTCATGTTATTTAGTGCGACTCTTAAAATTATAGAGAAATAAATATTTTTACATACTTCATTGATTATTTTGCTTCAGGACACTGGGGTGATCAGAAACACAAGCAAGTACAAAAAAGAAATAAACAACATTATGGACAATATGGCTATTGATGGACATTAACATAGTTCATGCAGCCTTCAATTTTGTTAGTGCTTTGACTGCAGATTTCCATAAACTAAGAATCACTCTACACTGGTCCTGCTTTTACAACTGTTCTCTGCTTCCATAGTTGAAGACAAAAGATGATCAAACAGACTTCTGGTATGACACATTAAAATTTCTCCTGCAGTTTTCTTTAATTTTCTTGAAGTACTATTACATTCTGAAAATATAACCCCTTCCTTAGAAAAGGGGGAAGATTATAGCATTGATGTTTTCTTCTGGGGGAAATGTTTCTTGATTGCAATGGAGCTTTACAGGCAGTGTAAAGGTCCTCTTTACACATTACAGAAGCCAATACAAATATTTCTAGCAGAACACTCTAGAAAACACTAACTTCAAAGGACTCTCACCCTGTGTAGACATGAACCAGAGCAGAGGCTGGCATGACAGGAAGCCAGGCAGCCTTCCCTCTTCCAGACATCTTCCCTGTCATCTACCTACAGACGGGCTCATCATGTCCACACAAGGAACTAGAAACAAACTGAACATTTAGTTCTTCTCACATAATACCTTTAAATCTCAGCAGGAATTCCTCCATGTCCCCCCTCTCCCAAGATCCAGAGTAGCAGTTTTCTTTATGACTAATAAAAAACTTCTATTTTGTTAGGTTTTTTTCTGCATCAGGTTTAATTAGGATACTGAGTTTTGTTTGGATGGTACTGCATTTTATGTGGGAGAAATGTAGATAACCAGAGGACATTCAAGAAGTCTACTTATTTTGAGTCACTTGTTTTAGTTGCATTGATGTTTCAATGAATAAAGCAAAGGTTTGAAAATTCTGGCTCAAATTCTTCCTTTTAATATGCATATTGCCTCTTACTTTCACTCCAGTGAGAGTGCTCTAAAGAAAGATACAGCTTCACATCAGCCTCTTACTACATTCATTGCCCTTTAGAGTGCTGTAGAAGAAAACAGTAGTGTCATAACTAGAAACTGAGTTGCTTGATTTATTCCTCCTTTCTATTTTATCAGGCTTTTTGAATTCATCATTTTACATTTGTTCCTACCAATGATGTACTCTCAAGCTATTTCCCATTACATACTTACTTTAGTGTTTTCAATATTGAACTGTAGTGACTTAATTCCACCCACACTACACAATTTCTCTAAGGCCCCATCTTTGTTATGACCAAATATATCAGTATATGGTAGTTTTTACCTCTAGGAAGTTAGTACTTTACAAATTTAGGAATAAATTAAAGAATAACGAAGATATTAAGACACTATGCAAGTTCTTTGGAGAAACGAGAAAAATGCCATTTGGAGAAAAGAAAAATACCACTTACCACTGTGGTTCATACTCTTGAATGGGAAAGCGCAGAAGATTTCAGTTGTGATGAGCACCAGTCTGTCTCATCTGCATAAAAGCCTCTAATGTACATTCTTTGCAAGGATCCTAAAAAGCTTCTGCAAGCCAGCAGTGACTCTTTCTTCTTTATGATGGGATACAGACAGGAGGGATGCACAAGCCAATCACACTGACTGCACCCCAGGGCCCTCCTATGCCTATGAAATTCACCACCACAGCACCAGGGCAGCGTAAAAAAGCTAGCACCCAGGACAACCTCTGGTAACTCTTTCAAGGTGACTTACTCCTTTTAAATGTATAGATCTTGCAAGCGAATCATCCAAGGCTATTATGTCCAAGAAGTACCTCTTATAAGAGCAGCTATCGTTTTGGCCAAGAAAACTTTTAAAACAGGAAAGGAAGAAACAACATTCAGCAAGATAATTCAGCATATACCACTACTGCCCAAAACATTTCCTCTACAAACTGTTATTTAAACCAGTCATTCATGCTCAGAGAAAGGTTTGTGTCCTACTTAATTTTCTGAAATAAGCCTCTGAAGATAAAGACAGTTCTTATGAACCTACCCTCTAAATCAAAGCATTTGAACAGCTGGCAATGTTCTGAGTTCAGATTATGAAGGTACTTTGTAATAGACTTTGCTAAGCTCACAAATATTTTTCCACACCCCATATCTCAAAGATTTTGAGTTTACCCTGCGGAGAAGGACTTAGGGGTGTTGGTTGATGAGAAAATGAACATGAACCAGCTTCAGTGTGAGCTCACAGCCCAGAAAGCCAACCGTATCCTGGGCTGCATCAAAAGGAGCGTGATCAGCAGGTTGAAGGAGGTGATCCTGCCCCTCTACTCTGCTCTTGTCAGACCTCAGTTGGAGTACTGTGTGCAGTTCTGGTGTCCTCAACATAAAAAGGACATGGAACTGTTGGAACAAATCCAGAGGAGGGCCACAAGGATGATCAGGGGACTGGAGCACCTCCTGTATGAAGACAGGCTGAGAAAGTTGGGGCTGTTCAGCCTGGAGAAGAGAAGGCTGCATGAAGACCTCATAGCAGCCTTCCAGTATCTGAAGGGGGCCTACAGGGATGCTGGGGAGGGACTATTCATTAGGGACTGTAGTGACAGGACAAAGGGTAATGGGTTAAAACTTACACAGGGGAAGTTTAGATTGAATGTAAGGAAGAAATTCTTCCTTGTTGGGGTGGTGAGGTACTGGAATGGGTTGCCCAGGGAGGTTGTGAATGCTCCAGCCCCGGAGGTGTTCAAGGCCAGGCTGGACAGAGCCTTGAGTGACATGATTTAGTGTGAGGTGTCCCTGCTCATGGCAGGGGGGGTTGGAACTAGATGACCTTGACGTCCTTTCCAACCCTAACTATTCTATGATTCCATGTGCTGCTACGGTTCACACCCAACAAAACAGTTTTCTGGGGCTTTACCACATCCTTTTCTTTCCATCAGGCACATATTGAGAAAGAGCTTTGCAATGGCAGAACTATGCAGGCACACACACCTCCTCCCACACTGCTTCCAGCTGGGTGGCAGCAATGCCATATGGGCCTCCAACTGTGGTGGCATCTGACCAACCAGTCTTGATATACAGAGGGCACAAAGAGGAAGCAGAAAAAGGCACAAATTAGCAAGTTCTCCTAAGGTTGCTTGGACTGCTCATCCAAGTAACAAGGAATGGATACTCAGACCTGTGTAAGCATCCTAGCTCATGGGCTTTTCTATTTGTTTCCTTCCCTGAAACAGTTAACCTGCTTCTTCACAACTCCTTTTGTCCTGAATTTGGCTGGGATGGAGTTAATTTGCTTCTCAGTAGCTTGTACAGTGCTGTGTTCCAGCTTTAATCTGAGAATAATGCTTATAACACACTGATGTTTTAGTTGTTGCTCAGTAGCGCTTACCCTGATCAAGGACTTTTCAGTCTCTCATGCTCTGCCAGTGAGGAGGGGCACAGGAAGCTGGGAAGAAGCAGAGACAGAACACCTTACCCAAACTAGCCTAAGGGGTATTCTATACCACAGCATGTCATGCCCAATGTATAAACTGGGGGGAACTAGCTGGGAGGGGCCTGTTGCTGCAGAGGGTCAGCTGGGCACAGGTCAGCAGGTGGTGTATTGTTCATCATTGGCCTTTCTGGAGTTTTAATCCTCTCTAATTATTATTAGCATTATTGATGTTGTTATTATTATATTTTAGTTTATTTCAATTATTAAACTGTTTTTATCTAAATCCACAAGATTTTTATCTTTTGGGTTTTTTTCCAGTTCTCCTCTCTCTCCCACTGGGGAGGAAGGGAGTGAGTAAACAGCTGCATGGCACTTATTTGCTGTCTGGGCTTAAACCACGCACCTTTCAGTAGTTTTCTCCACTATAACATTCTGGATATATTCCACTGTAACTGAGCACAGAATTTTCACTTCACACCCAGTTCGACTTTGTTTGGGTGGGTTTTTTCTGTTTGGGTTTTTTGTTTGTTTGTTTGTGGTTTGATGAAGGTGTTTGTGTGGTTTGGGGTTTTATTTTGGTGGGGTTTTATTATTATTATTATTGAAGACAATTTAAAAGTCACCTTCAAGTGATTTCAGTCATGTATAGACCAGACCTGCTGAGAGTAAACATGATGTAAAACAAATTACATCTGAAATAGGAACACACTGTTCTAAATGACATATGGCTGCTGTACAGAACATTGTGTAGAACTTTAAAGGCTAGAAGCTGGGGAATTAACTCTGCATCTAACAATACAGGTTGCTATGGTTGCTCCATTTATTTGAGTATTTTTTTTAAAAAAACAAGAATGAAACAAGGTTGATGCTACATTTATACTGGCATCATATACTTTTATTTTAGGTGAGCCTTTTACAAAGTATGCAGATAGATATGGCATTTAAACCTCAGAAAAATGTTTTAAAAACCAGACACCTCTTTGTTGGACCAAGTTGCTACAGTTTACATCAAGTGCAGAATCACATAAAGTGAATATCAAAACTCTTAACAGCACTTTTTCCTCTAAATTCAATCCAAACTAATAAATTTGCTGTGCCTCTGCCTTCTTTGTTCCCTTCGCCTCTTACCTAAATGACAAGTCATGTCCATGTGCCATGGATAAGTATAGCATAGTGTCAGGAAAATGACAGGAGCATCCTAAGTTCTGACAGACAAATCACCGTAGATGGAACATTATTTTTTTCTTTGGTTATTTTACAGTGTCATCTGTAACTCTAGCCAATTTTCATGTGCTACTCAGAGTGATTGCTTTCCTTTTGTTGAGAAGATAACAAGAGCTAGCCATCATCAAGTCAATAGTCAGGGCACCCATTTTTGTGCAACTTTTCAAGCACTCCTCCCTGCAACAGAAAGAGAGACAAAATGCAAAACAATGTCTGAGTAAACAAACTGACAAACAAACACAAGTTAAGCAAAAGATTTGTGCTCAATGTTTTGTGATTCAGGAAAGCACTATGATTACACTTGACTTGCTGTGTTCTTAAGGGCGAGAAGAGGTACTTGATTTGAGTATCAGTATAGGGAACACCAGGCTTATGTGGCTGAATGCACACAAGCTAATACAGAAACAGCCTGATGCATTACATATGACTGCAGCCATTTCTCCCTTCTTTCTGGAAAAATAACATAAACTTCGTCTATGGCATTTACCCCACATTGAGGCACAAGACTACGGTAGTCCAGTAAATTGGAGAAACTTTTAACAGTAAATACCTAGATTACATATGTCTTCATATCAGTAACTGTAGAGACACTAGCTGAGCAGTTCCAGTACCTCATAGATTGAAAAAAAAGGGAAAAATGGAAGGAATCTTCTATAACAGTAGCATTATCAAGGTATAAAAGACAGTCTTCTTTATCAATGTTACAACTACCAAAAGGTGGGCTTGGTCTCAAAATTATTAAACACATTAATAAGGTTCATCTTGTATGTGCAAGATCACTGTAGGAGGACTGAAGGCCTAAAGTGCTCCAGACTCGTAGTCACATGCAGCATTTCTACCTGACTTTTCCTGTGATGCTGATTAAATCGAAACAGCCTTTTGCTTAAAAGTGTCTCCCACATTTCAGCATAGATTTCTGCATTCCAATGGATTTTTCTACCTTCCTCTGCTCAAATAAGGTATTAGTCCTTGATATACATTTTGCAAATATATCAGAGCAGCAGTACTCTTTGTCTCAATGGTGGTAAGACATGACATAGGGAGCCCATATGTTTCTAACACTAGTTCTGCAACTGTCTGTATGAACTGGAGTACACTTTGCAAATTGGATGCTTAAAATCAAGTAGGTACGTATCTAGAACTAGCATTAGCTCATATGCCTAACAACTCTAAGTGAAAAAAGGGACTTCAGTACCCAAAAGCTGCTTATTCCTGACTTCCAAGGACATACATAGGAGACTGGATACTATCTAAAGATAAAATGGAAGTGTAATTATAGCACTTTCCTGAATCACAGAACATTGAGCACCAGTCTTTTTCAGAACTTGCATTTGTTTGTCAGTCTTTTTACTCAGACGTTGTTTGGCATTTTTGTCTCTCCTGTTGCAGTCTAAATTTGAGAGTGTATTTACATTTAAGCATGCATGCTTGAACTTCTTAGTCTTAATTGTTTTTTTTTTTTTCTGCAAGCTTTTTTTGGACTAGTCGAAGTAAAAAAACCTCAAATCTTATGTTACAATGGATGGCATCCGTTTGGATTCTCTCTCTCTTCACTGCAGAGAACGACTCAGAAGGAGTATCACTCTGCTGCAGAAATTCACCACAAAAAGTCAGATGCCTTAATGGAAGAGGAGTGCATTCCTAGCTTTATTATGAATTAAAAGTTGCACTTAAAGTAAAAGAATAAGTTCCTCAATGGTCTTACAGATCATGTTATAGTCCTTGAGCTGTGAATAACATGCAAAATACTCCAGAAAATCTAACCTGTCACTTTCTGTCCTAATGCCAACAATGTAATCATCATTTTCTTGTCAGAAATGTTATTGTGTCATACAGTAAAATTTGAGAATATTAAAATACCAGAGCAGATATTTGATATTAAAGACATTGTTCATTAAATTACTTGCTGCACATTGACAAAATCTGGAAGCCCAGAGGGCTTCTCCTTTTGAAGTGATACATTTGATTCTGAAAGGAAGAAATTTAAAGACATTATATACAGACTAATTTCCATGTAATAGCAGAAACACAAGTCATGCTCAAAAACCAAAAATCCAAGTACTGTAGCCTTTGACGATTACACTGAATATGCTGATAAATGAAGTGTGAGTAGATGAAATTCCCTGTATGAAAAAATAAACATAGGGATTACAGAAGTCACAGAAAATTCTGCACAATCAACTTTCTAGTGCATTAATATTTTCATTCATATCAACTTGTAGAATCTTGTTTCTTTGAAGCTGTAACAAGAATCATACAAATTCTTCTGAAACCATTAGGCACACAGATACTAAGATGCACCTGTAAGCACAGTTAAGCCAGAAGTCAGTGTGTAAATTAAATTAGTTAAATTAGGAAAAAAAGAAAAGTTTTAATATGGAGAAGCAAATGATAACTCAACAGCTGCTATGGGCTAAATATATCACTTCCTTTTTGATGGAGTTCTTAAAAGAAACAGGATAGCATAGCAAGCTGGGAGAAGCTTAGAAGGTCACCTCCCTCTGCATTGCATTCTTAAAAATTAGAATAGAAATATTGAGAGAAGCATTGTAACACACAGGTCCTCCTTCTCAAATCACACAAGCCAGCTTCCATGTAAGGAACTTACATGTGCTTCTATAGAGAAAAAGCACCAAACATATTCTTTTAGTCTCCTCTCATCACACCATTACTCCAAAGAGAGGCACATGTTTAAATTAATCTCTCCAATGCCTGTTTGTCAGAACCTTTAAAATACTTTCTCTGTTTAGTCTCAAACTGCTCTTCATGCACATAGAGGCCTTTCTGCCAAAGGACCACACTGGCCACATCTAATCAAACAACCGAAAAATAGGGGATGCCTAACTGCCATGAAGAATTCTGCACCCAGATTCCTCTCCATCCTTCCAGGATGGCCCAAAACCATGGCTTCAGCCTGTTGGTAAGAGATCTTTTTTTTCCCCAGTCCTCTTTTTCTGCTCTTTAATAGTACTTCCCCTTGAATAAATGAGAACATTTTTAGATAAATAAAGCATGAAATGTTGGAATCATTATTTTGGCATTTCTTTTTGGTTCAGCTAAACCTATTTCTATAGTGCATGCCAAAATCCAATTTTCATATGATAAAGAAACAAGATGTGTCTTATTCTTACCATCATGCATTGCATAAAGCTAGAGAGCATCATATTGAGGTTATTTTTTCCATTATGTTAGAGATCACGCATCCATATCACTGTCATTGTTTCCTCAATCCATAGCTGTCGAATCCCTGATAAAAAAAGTTAAAAAGTGGGCAAGCCTTTTATTAGTGACATATTCCTCCATTTTGATTCATCACTAGGGGCTCTGATAAAAGAGTTTCTTGTTAAAGAACACGACTAATCTTCACTGTATCTGACCTCCACTTCACTTGCTTGTTGAAGATCATCCAGCATACCTAACAACTGTGTGATCAAACTGAATACACAAATGTGCAAACACTGAGATGCTACACCAAAATAAGCATCAAACTGGAATAACACTTAGGTAATTGTGGAATATAATTAGCTTGTTTCATTAAAAGTATGGGCAGCACCAAAAAAAAGAAATTGTGCTTTTATATAGACAGAATTTAAAGGGTAGGTATTTTTAGAGTAGCTGACTGGGAACATTTCATCTGAGATGTACTCTGAACACAGGGACAGGTCAATCATTTGCAGTAATGCAAAGTCATAAATGTCTCTATTAAAGACTTATTTCCTGCATAACGAGGAATAAGGGACTGAGGGGTCTCATAGGTGAATGCAGAAGGAGTAGGCAAGCTATTTTTCATAAAATAGTTCCAAACCAAGCACTGAACAAGAGGTCAGGTTTGAAACCCCTATCTGACATTGATGCAGATGCTAGCTTGAGGCCATGCTGTGAATAAGTGTAGCATCACTCTCTGTATGAAGCACAGCAGGTTCAACTACCACAGCAACAACAGCAAAATTGCATTAAAATAATAATAATAATTAAAGGCTGACTATAGAGCTCTTCTAAGGCAGCAAAATCGTGTGACTTTATGCCAAAACCGCCATTAAAAAAAACCCAAACATAAAAACTCAACAGATCTATTTTGTTTTTAAGATTATTTCCTCTGGTAAGATTCCAACATGTTTAAGAGCAGGATCTTAATGGAGGATGTTATTTTTTATAAGTAAAACAAACAAACAAAACAAACAAGCAAACCCAAACAAAGCTAAAAACACCAAAACTCAAGATTCTACAGCATCACTTTCCATGAGCACCACAAGGCTGGTGACTGATGGGCCTGATGTTTAGATGGATTAGAGCATAACCTGCAACAGATATCTTCTACTCATAAACATAAGACTTATTCTTCATAAATTCTTCTGTATTCTTCTAAATATAAGACTTATAAGTAAATATATTCAATGATGGGAAGGGGGGAAGGCAATAAGAGATATAAAAATCTCCCTTAAGCTTTAAGGGAATGGAAAACACAAGATATTTGGATTGTACTCAGATTTTTCAGTTAACTTTAAGTCACCAGCTTATTATTGCCACCTGCCAGGGTTTATATGTAGATCTCTATGGTATTCTGAAGTAGAAAAGGAGAGCTTTTATCTCATAGCAATATTGCTAATCTGCCTTCCTGGCTCTTGAAATTAACTGGGAGGAGTTTTATACAAACTGCAGTTGTCAGCAGGTGTTTACTCTGGGCCATATTTTACAGCTTAAAGTCCTTTAGCTGTGTGCTGTGATGTTATCCCATCTGTTGACTCTGCATTCATATTCACAGGACATAGAATGGTTAAGGCTGGAAGAGACTTCGATTGTCTAGTTCCAACCCCCCTGCTGTGGGCAGGGACACCTTCCATTTGACCAGGTTGCTCAATGCTTGGTCCAATCTGGCCTTGAAACACTCACTGCTGAGAAACTCATCATATCTGCTTCCATGTCAGTACATAACTGCCCACTATTTGCGAGTTTTATATAAAAAAGGATAAGAGCAAAGAATTAATATCTCTAATGAAAAGCATTTTAATGCCCTTCCTACCATTACATTTTCACGTTCCTTTACTTGTATTAAAATCTCACAACGATTTGAAGCCTTTTCTGATAGTTTTACACATTTTTGCTCTTGATTATTTACAAAAGAAACACACTTTTCCTCTTGTAATTGCTTACCACAACACCAGGACCAGGCAGGCTGGGGGCAGGAAGGGGCCAGTGCTGCGGGAATGGAAGTGCTGAGAAACCCCAGGGCCACAGCCACTTGCTGACATCTTTAGCCTTCATTTGCCCAATACAGTCTCTGCATAACCTGTTTTCTGCTACCACAGATGCAGAATGGTAACTCTCTCATAAGAAATGTATTTTTGCCAAATGTATTTTGGATATCAGGCGATCACTGGCCTCAAAGCATTCAGTAAATTTCCTGTATATTTTCTGCATTATTGTAATGAATTAATTTTAATTATTCTGATGGAAGTGGTCTTTCCAGCCTGAAGAATCACAGGTTAGTTTTCACCTTCAAAGAAAAACATAGTCTTGCACACAACAAATATCCAAATGCATCTCACATGCACTTGTTTATATGCACATGTGGACACAGCTCCAAAGTGAAAGGGAAGCCTGCTGGGAAGTTAAAGTCTGTCTCATGGACATGTTTTAGAACATACTTAAAATAACACAGATCAAATCTATCGCTGACTGCAAACTATGGGTTTCTTCCACTGAATCCAAAAGCTCTTATAGTAATTAGTCCATCCTTAGCACTACAGAGCTCCTGCCATCAGGAGGCTCTGAAAAGAATAATTTTAATTTAATCCTTCTCTAAACCACTCTGGTTTATCTATGTCAGGAATATGCTTCATAGTATTGTAGCTGTCAGACTGCTGCAAGGTGAACACAATAAGCATATTTCACACACCTTAATGATGGGGGCAGGGGATGAAGTATTATTGTTTGCTATAATTAGGCCTTGATCCTTGCAATATTGCCACTTCCCAATGCTAAGATATAACCAGAGAAGTAGTAAGGGGATTTTAGCACTAGAGTTGACATGAAAAGCGTAAGAGATTCTGACTCTCTAGATGTGGATCCCAGCTGAAACTTTGCACAGATGATGCGCTTGGCCCCATGTTCCTGATCTTTCTGAAAAGTGCCACACTAAAATGACAGTTAAGGGCTGAACACTACTGGAGCTATTTTAAAGTGTTTGTTAATTCAAGTGCCACAGTAACACTAAAAATAAATTACAGCATTCATGCGAGCCCTGTCAGAGTCAGGCAGTTTGAAGAGTCCTCAGCAAACAAAACCTACCTTCAGCTTCCATCCTACTCTATCTGCTGCATCACTGGTATGCCTGACACTCACTTAGCTCTCAGGCTCTTGTTATCTTAGCTTAAAAAAAAAAATCCTATTATTCCCTCTTCTGTTTTGAAGAGAGATGCAGCTATTTTCAGTCTGGCTATTTACTGGCTGTAGCAGATGCTGGTTCTGATTCTGTAAGTTTACACACCCAAAAAGGCTATGAAAACTGCAGTCAAGTCAAGAATTCAGAAAAGGGTCACAGAAGAAATATCTAAACATCTAAAAGCACCAAGTTAATTTATGAGCAAGCACCAAAACCAGGTAATGGTGCAAGCAGCTGAGACATGAAATCTATCCATTTCAACATTTCCCCTCAAATATTCCATAAAGCTGGAGGAGACTAAAGCTCAGCCTGACAGGTTCTGGATCTTTTTAAAACCAGTTTAGATAGTAAAATACATATTTTGTGTGAGGGTATTCTGAGGAGGGGGGCAGTTATCTAAAGTAAAGCTTTGAATTTGAACTGTCATTTGATAGAATTATGCACTTCCAGAGGAAAGCCTCAGCTGCAGAAAACACAAGATAAGACCTTTGCTAAAATATCTTTGTTTCCTTCACATCCGATCTTGCAATCCTAAATCCGTACTTCAGTCATTTAATGCAGGCAAGCTCGTTCTATTTCTATGCAAGGTAAACATACATACAGCTGAACTGCTAAAAACTTGAGGTCTTAAACACTACCACTAATTTAGGAGCGTAGAGAAAGGCTGGAAACATGAGTTGTTTAATAAACATTTCTGTGCAATGTCAAGACAGAGTTACTTATTCTCTATTCTGCTTCAAGTTTTGTGCTATTTGGTTTGCTTCCAAAAGGTGCAGCTTCTGACATGAGTCATTGAGAGCCTTAGCTTTCATTAAAAACAAACAAAAAAACATTTAATATTCATGACTGAGAGAAAAAGTAAACTTCAAAAAAAAAATAGAGGTGAACATAACACTTTAATTTTTTTTCTCCTAGTTGTTTACACAGTCTCATATAATTGGATGGGGTTTTCTTAATCCTTTAAGTAGCTAATACTGAAATTTGTACTTTGCAGTTTAATTGCAGATCATTTCCAAGAGATCTAGTATGAATACAGTTCAATTCACTTGCTACTATGGATGACCACAGCCCAAGAACTGGAGAGATCCATTCCACTTCAAGAGTTTTGTTATTTTGCACTGCTCTGCATATTACAAACCTAGCAAACTCCACCAGTTATTCAAAAAAAAGGTTTGTAGAGTAGTTTAACTCCCCCAAAACAACAGCTTGCCACTAAAAACAAACAAGACTCTACACACAGTCACATATTGGTTATTTTTATCTTGCTGGTCATGAGAGTGTTAGCAAACAAACTTTGCTGGTTCTGATTCAACAAAGAGTTTCACATACAGTCATATGTACAGAGAAATCTGAATACTTAAACCCCCACAAAAAATGGAACATAACAATATTCATTTTCTAATGCCAAAATTCTTGATTATAAGCAAATCACTAAATAGCAGTAAGCAAATAATCCCTGTTAAGCATCTATTTAATTTATTCTAAGGTCTTATATGTAGTACTGGACTACACAATGTTCTCAAGCAATGCTCAGACAAATGGCAAAGTCATAGATATTCCCATCAGTAGAGATAATTTCAATAGGAAAAAACGGGGTAGCCTGAGAATAGGTGAAAGAGGGGCTGCTCATGCAGCTGAAAAACTTTGGGAAAGCCCATGAGCTAAATTGCAGCAGAGGGACATAAATGAAAATCATGAGAGCAAGCAATGCTGCCTGCAGGTAGCATTACAGTGCCTAGCATTATAAGGCATAATGTTATAATGGAAGTATCAGGCAATTTTAGAACTTTGTCATGTTGCAAGAAATGGAGCTGAAGATTTCCCACATTATCGGTCTCACACAAGCAATTTGCACTAGGTATTTTTTTGAGACATTGCCTCAGAAGTATTACTGTCATTTGTAAAAATTAGCATTAGTAGAAACTTCTCTTTTGGCCTATAACAGAATTTACTATGCAACTATTTTCTCAAGCAGCTTGCTATGCATGAGTGTTCCTTGTCATCAGGAGCTTATTTTTCACCATTTCTATGAAAAATACTACTTAGTTGTTTACATGCAGTTCAAATGCTTAGTGTCTCCTGGCGCTGAGCAGCTCCAGCCTAGGCTGTTAAGGCAATAGGCACAGAAACGCAAGCAGAAACACTCTGTTGCTTCTGGGTTTCAGTGCTTCTGCTCCTCTCAGCCAGGCAACAAGGTGAGGAAAGCAGGTGAGACTGGCAGGTGAGACAAGAGCCAGGATGAGAGGGTGGAAGGAAGCACAGACTGAAACAAGGATGCTGCAGGTGGAATACTAAAAGCACGAAGTATCTTTAATAATATTTCTTTCGTTTTGACTATATTCGACTGATAAGTTTGTAACCTTACTGTCATCCTAGATAACTTTTGTGATATGAATTCAAATGTTTTACTGGATTTTTCTTTTGTGTTCTATATTTATCTGTGCACTGTCTGACTTAAAGAACAACATAACCATTTAAGTAATCATGTCTTCATCTGCCACTGGGAACGTGTACAAACCTCCACATATGTAGGAGTCTGCATCTCTGCAGTGTTTTCAGTAAAAATTATTATGTTTGTGTTCATACTCAGTACAACTTTTCAATATAAAGTGGCAACATATGAACAACGCTAGTTCAAAAGTATGACTAGGTATTTCTAATAGTACTGTTACTTAGATGTAAACACCTTTTATGGGATAACAAAGTATTCAATGGCTTCTTAATATCTGGAACAACAGGTCATATGGGCATATTAAGACTGAGGAATTAAATGATGCTTCTACACAGAAATCCTTTTTAGACCTTGACATCAGTAACCCCTTGGAAATGCACAGGGACCCCAGGTATCTGACTAACATGGCTGACATCTGTGATGTTGAAGCAGCACATTGTTAACCTCCGCTATAGCTAGATTCAGCCTGCAATATAAACCCACTATTCCTTCTGCTCACAAAAATAGCTTTAAAGTGGTCTGTGCCAACACAAGTAACTAGGATATAAATATCATGTAAAATTGGTTTTAGAATCATGTTTTGGCACAGCTTCTCATTTCTCCCAAGACTCTACAGAGTCTGTGAACTCTACAGAGACACTCTTCATTACACCTCACTCACTGTAACTGCTTTTTGGATGCTATATCACATGCATTGATCTCCTCTGTCTTCATGCATTTAGAATGAAAACTGTGCATCAAAAACAGTGAGTCAATTCAATTATATAGATGACTAGCAGCACTATATATACACACTTGACACATCATCCCATCAATCCCCCAAAAAAATGAGAAACCGAAAAGCACCAGTGCCCCCATACCCACACACTTTGTTCTTGATCAGGATTTGCTATTTTGTTTTATTCAGCCTTTCCCTTGGGTTTGATATTGGCCTAAATAAAAGGATAATGACCCTGGATATGAAACCTTCTTGCTGTCACACAAATAATAATCCAACAAATCTGTATACTCAAATTTTCTTTCTGACATCTCTATTTATACTAGTAGCAGAAGCTGCTGCTTTCTCTGAGCCACATCATTGCAAGCACCAAGCCAGCTTTAAGCACCTGGAAACTGGTGTTAAGGATTTGCCTAGTACTGTTGCGTATCACCTACAGCTTCTAGGAAATAGCCCTTTTTCATTAACCCTTAGCACTCCCATTTTCAAACTTACAGGGTCATGATTCTTTCACAAGTTTATGCTTGCATTTCTGAAGCTTGTATAGCCACTGTGATCTAATAAATGACCTTTGAAATTCATAGGCAGTAGCCTGGGAAACCAGTGGAGTAAAATTTGGAGAGAAACCTGTAGTTAATAAATCACCTGGATCCCAGCACAGGCATCCCAAACAGTGGTTTTTCTGACTTGAATAAAGTTGGCTTTCACACAGCTAATTAGCACCAAAACATGACCAGTCAGGGCCTCTGCTACATCACTGCTGAACATCTGATTGACAGAGCAATTAAGAAGCTTGTAGCCATCTTATGCTAAGACTGGCCATGTGAACACAATTAGCTGCTGTATGCTTTGTGTGGCAATTACCTTACAATTAGGACAGTAGCTACACATCTGTCAAGTATTAGGCATTTTTCACATAGATCCTCTGCAGGAAGATAACTGAGTCCTTTGGGAGATGCCTGTTCAATCTGATCACAGGATAAAGCAAGATATGTGAGTGTAACTGAACTGTGAAGTCACTGTGTATCTCTCTCATGTCCATCACTGAGAGATGGACACGTAATTTCACTGCAGTGCATTTTAAACACAGCAAAAGCACAAAGTGTATCCATGTTCAGTATTGCTTTGCATGAGGTCACATGAACATGATCATTATTCCTATAAAGAGCACATGTGTTGTAGCAAATTCAAACTGCACTGCAGGAGCGTGATGAAAGGGGACATCTAATGGAGTCCTGGATTGTATAATCTTCTATTTTTTATTCTTCCTAAACACCAGTCTCTCCTGACTTTGCTCCTCATATATACATTCCTGAGTCCCAAGAACAATAAGGAAGAAAGGAGAAGCATGGCATGAAGTGTGTCAGCTTACATCCAGAGTGATTGCATTAAATCAAGAGGGAAAAATTGCTCTGCCTGACTTTCAGCTGTTACATAAAGGCATCAACTTCCCCCCACCAAAAAAAAACCAAAATTATTAAATATGTAGAAAAAAAAAAAAGAACACAAAGCTTCAGTAGGCTCTGGCTCTCCCAGACAGTGATTCAGAGTTCAACACCTACTCAGAAATCCTCTGAAGGTATTTCCATTCCTCCTAGGGAGACTAAGAAACAAGCTGGCAAACACAGAAATGCGAGCAAAATGGCTAAATTTAGGCAGATAAATACCTCTTCTTTGGCAGATTGGAAATAAAGACAAAGCCTACAGAGAAAGTCATCTGATAAATTGCTAGTGATTGCTTTTGAACTGCCCAGGAATGATGGCATTTTATCACAGCATCACATTAATAAACGGAAAATGCAATTGAGTCACACAGGGGGCAATTTTCATTTCTCTTTGATGCTTATAATTCTATCTTATATTAGCAGCAGAGAGGGTTGGGCTATGACAGCAATAACAGATAATCTACTAGTACATATTTTTGCCTACAACATCATGAAAGTAGCAAGTCGTGATAACCCCTAGCAGCAGCAAGGACTGAAATTGATGCTTTCACATGGGGGCTTTTGCACCATTACTGACATCATTACGCTGATACTCAGTAGAAATCAGACGACATTTTTCAGCATAATAGAGCAACATCACTTCAGCAAAATACTAGTGTTAGCCAAACTAATCTGCAGCTCTGGGAAGCCAGGAGGGGCTCATTTTTACAGGGGTTAATGAACTGAATTCTGCCCTTGTACCCCAAAATCCAAGCCTCCATGCAGATATTCTCCCAGTTTTACTACCACTCAGCAATCTTGGCCTTCTGTCCGTCTGACCAAATATAAATTGCATAGACTAACTGTTTTAATACCTGTACAAGCTACTTCAGCTAATGGTTACCTAACTTCCACAAGCATAACAGCACTCATATCACAAACCAGGCACATACTTTACACATTTCCACTTCTAAAAGTTAACATAGGTTCATAATTATCCAAGCATACGCTTGATTGTTCTCAGAGCAGTCAATTTATTTCTTTTTTTTTTTGTCCAATCTCCTTCAATTAGATAAATTTAAATGTTTCCAGCTGAAACATCAAAGATAAATACTCCTGTGACTACTACAACAGACAATTCAGAGCATAGTGTAAGTGTAGCAGAATTTACCTGTTTGGGAATACAAAAGTAAGAGAGCGTCTCGAACTTCATAGTTTGATAAATTAAGTTATGCCTGCTTGTCTCCTGCTGGCTTAATACAGTGAGTACTCTGTATTTCTGAACTGTGGTACAAAGGCATCTGCTGTAATACTGAAAGGCATTGCCTATCCAATGCTCTAAAACACAGGAAGAGATTACCTGCAGTGGTAGTGGAAATGACTAGCAGTGAGAATTTTTAAGACTACATTGGACAAACTGCTTCTGACAGTTGCGTAAGTATAGACATTCCTTTCAGAAAAGTGTACTCCACTGATTTTAGAGGTCAAAGCATCAAATATGGAGGACTATACAGGAGACTGGTAACATACATGCCTGCATATAAACATGCTTTTTCTACTGTACATTTTATACCCTTAATCTTCATGTGTATATATACATCCCCCAGCTTTTTCTTTTGACTTCGTTGCAGTCTGCTTATACTCCCCTTCTATTTTACTCATCTGTTCTCTTTATCTCTGGAAAGCAACATATTCCAAGAATTTCAGTGGATGTTTAGAATTTGCCCAAAATGTTTTGTCATTCTGAAAGATCTTCACATCTGACTGGACTGTATTTACAGATGAACACTCAGAACAATGAAAAAATAAGAATTGTTTGAAATTTAATTTGTGGTAAAAGTAACATCTTGGCTGTGACAGCAATAAGCTTCTATGCAACTTTGTGAAGCAGTAAACACCTTTCCTTGTACATAGTGGTTATGAGTATGTGATACATAGAGTTGGCTCTAAGATCAACACAGAAATAAAAAAAAAAAAAAAAACACAAAGAAATTATCACTTTGGAAAAATGCAACAATTCTTGAGTTCAATCTTCAGTGTAAGTAGCTTCATAATCTCACTAGTATAAACGAGCTTTTGATAAATGATGTAATTTACATGTACTTATAGCATGTTATAAACCCACAAAATATTTTTATTTCTTCCACTAGAATTTGCTTCTTAGCAAGTGTTTTCTGACAAGAAAAACAGCTTCATAACTCCATAAGAATGAGAATATTTGGAGTTTGCTTCTGGTGGCAGACAAAATTTAGCTATGCCCAAAGCACCATTAAAACTGTAAAACAAGTCTATTTCTTTTTCTAAAATTTAATGACTCACATAGCTGGTATCTCAAAGACAAATTAATTTTGTTTTTTCCTCATCATAATTATTCTTGGTTAAGAAGGATGCTGAGATGCTGAGAACTGAATTGAGATGTGAAAACCATGCAAAACACCATAATTCATGCAAAACAGATCTTGGTCAAGTTTAAGAGGTTCATGTGATCATACAAGCCAGGGAGGAGAGGAGTTTCCTCTAAATCACATGGCATCAATAACTGTATTCCAATCACAAATCAACCAAGTCTGAACAATATAAACCTTAGTTCAGTCCTATGTTTATTTCCTGTTGTTTTCCTTTAAATTAAACATAAATTAAGAACAAAAGCAGAGCTTGCATTTAGATGTTCAATAAAAAATTAACAAAACTCCCAATTAAAACCAAATACCCCCTCACTCCCTTCCCCAAAAAAATCCCAGCCACTACACACCACAAACACACAAAACAAATTTATAATCCAAAATTCCTGCATTGCAAACAAAGCTGAACCCTCTTCAGATCCCACTGGCATGCATGATATGTATATCAGCACTACTTTTTGATTCACCGAAAGCAGAATCTAGGCACCTGTGTAGTTGTGTGGTGTTACATGAATTTAAGTTATTAGAAAATTAAACTAAGGTTACTGAATTAAAGAATTTTAATGCAAAAGTTCTACTATTGCCATTTTCCTGTGTATTATCATTTAAAAAAAATATGCCAAAACAATTATTTTCTAATTCCACCTACAAGAATGAATAAAAGCCAACTGATTAAGACTTTAAGGGCTTTTAATGTGAGCATTTTAACAAGCCTTAAATAACTTTATTAAGGCAGAACAGTGCCATTTTTGAGAGTTATTTCATAAAGGGAATTAAATTCTCAGTTTAAAATCATGACCATACTTTAAAGGAAACAGAACTGGTTTTTTTTAGGTTAAAAGAGCAAAAAGAATTTCTAAGAACCAACTGAATTAGAAATGCAAACCATGAAATTGCTGGTTCCACTGCTTTCATAAATTTGCAATTGCTCCTGGATTATTCCACATGTAGAGCTATACTAATCTTTCAGAATACCTTTACTGACATCAGGATAACCTTAGTAACCAGGCTTGCAGACATCCTTCCCAAACACTAGTCACTGGGAAAGTCAGTCTAACCTGACAGGACTGAGAATTATGATCATATCACTTGAGTCTTTAAAAGCGTCTTTATAACATGTTGAAAAACAAAAATTAAAAAAAAGGTTATTCCTGAAGAAACTGTAAGTAATGTTCATATTTCACCATGAAGAACATGATTTAAAACCTACATTATGAGTCCTGAAAAACACTCATTAAAGCCATTGACTTATCACTTGAATATAAGGAGTATTTCCCCTACCTGTGGTTGTTTCTTGGTGAAAAAACACAAACGTGCTCTGATCAATATCTCATCATTTTACGTCACATCAGAGTCAAAGATCAATCACTTGTGCACATAAACATGTAGCAAGAGCCCCTCGTCACAAGGACTTCCAAACATTTTGATATATAACATCTGACACAGAAGAGTTCAGGGAACACACAAAACATTTTGATGTTCCACTGAGAATATCAATAAACTACAATGAAACTGAACATATTTGCTTCAACAAACATAATAAAATCATTGCATAAATGTTGGATTTGAAGATAATTATACAAGATACCAGATAGCATATATGCAGGTATATATTCAAATATTTCTATTTTATCCAAAACCATACATATATACTAATATATACATATATACATATATACTATATACTTCAGATTAGACACCACATATTAATGTGCATTTTTTAACAGTGTTTTAAGGTACTGGAGTAACACTCATTTCCCTATACACCCTCTTGCCCACCCTGATCCCTAACCCCATGTGTTCAAATGCGGCCTATGAAGTATAAATTTCATGGCTGTCCAAGTAATTTCATAAAGCAGTCTCATATATCCAAGCAAGCAGTATTTATTTGAGTCTTATAAGACACAGACTGTGCTAGGGAAATTCAGGAGCGCTGTCATTGGCACTGGAATGTGCAAAACTGGATGTTAAAGTGAATTCAACAACAGAAGTATAATCCTGATAACCACAGGGCCTAGTAACATTACCCAGTGTTCAGCTTTATACAAAAAGAATAGGGGAATGGTTGCATGAATTTTGGCTTGGAAGACTGATAATAAAGAAATTTGAAGATGTACTATGGAGCAGCGCATAAATGCATACTCCTTAGCTCTACTCCAAATATTTTGTAGTATGTATATAAAAAGCTCAACCAAAAAGATCTTCAGTGTGGCATAAAGTAAGACAAAAAACATTCAGAGAAGCAAGACATGATACAGTTACCATCACCTTAGTCTTTCTGCAATGCTTATGAATCTGTAATTGAGAGCCACAGGCAAAAAAAATAACCAAAGTAGGTTAATTTTATCAAGCTTTAATTAAACTACTGAACTACTAACTCAGTTTAACAAAGCTGGGTTTTGTATGGAAGTACTGTTACTCCATTTTGACTGTATAATAAGTGAAATGCAAGTCCTACATTTAGGAAATAATTTAAACATAACTGTAATGGGGGACTACCCTTAATGAGATCTATACATGCTTTATAGTATCTCACAGAAGATGCTTAAGAACAGACGTTTAAAACAGTATAAAAATAAAATAAAATATGAAGAAAAAAAGCACCAAGTCAGAAACTTAAGGCCCAAATTTGAGCCTACTCCCACTTGGGCTACGCTGCTGCTGTGCTATAGGTTTGAGCTGCTTGTTGTGTATTCAGGTTGTCTGAATTGCATCCAAAATATGTTCAGCTATTAACATGGTAGATGTCAGAGAGTTGCACAGGTGGAATCTCTGGTGCGTTTAACAGGGAATTTTAAGTTTAAAATTGGCTATGAATTTTAGGAATCTAAAAGCAGGTTTGTATGCTCCAGTTTGAATCCCTGCAAAGGCACAATGAAACAATCCACTCATTTCTGAAGTACAAATATTTTGGCAAGCCAAAAAGGTGAAGTCAAATAGAAGTTCTGCCCTACTGTATTTGCAGCGCACTAGCAGGAGTTGTGAATGGCATTAAAAATTAGAGGAAAGGAACAGTCTCTATCCCTAATCAGCCACTCCCAGGAACAGACGCATTTTTAAAAACTGCAAAGATACTTCTGAGAGCTGGAATTTGAGCTGTTAGTGCAAAATATTCAGGTAACACCATCACAATTTAAAACACAAAACTCATACATGATAATTAATATCAAGAGTTATACAAAGACTTTGGCCAAAATATCCCCAGCAGGTGGCATGATCACTAAACACAAAAAGTCCAAAATCAGTGTTAGAATGTCTATGTACACACTTCCAACCCCAGAACATAGCTGCTGTATGGGGGGGTTTAAAGGGCAATAAGAAATTAGTGGAAAAGGAGTCTGTCCACTAGCTGTTCTCTTTTCTGAGAACATTTCAAGAGACCCCAGGGGAAAAGGGTGTGGACTGGATTTAATTACATTGGTAACATCTGTCTCTGCCTCTAAAAAAAAAACACCCTAAACTCCTTCTTATGCAAATGTAGAGTGCAAAAAGGTAGGTATTTTTTGTAGAGCACAAAAAAGTGTGCCAGGGTAGTTTAGCACATAAGGAATAAATTCAAGATTCAGGAAGAGTTACATTTCTTATGTATGTGCATATATACACACACAGAGCAGTTTTATTGTTCAGGAGATGCAATTAGAAAAGAGAATTTACAAGGAAGAAAAACTTTAATCCTTCAGAAGACCAAAATTAGTCTGCTGTGCCTATGAAATGGCTTGCATAGGATAAGGCATTTTTCAGATTCAAAACAAATTGTCAATTCCAGTTTTGAAGGTTATAATTATAGTCCAGCTTCACTTTGCAAATAGTGGAGCTGGCACAGTATTTTTCATGCTGTTAGACTATCAGGAGAGCAAATATGATAGAATGACAAAGAAAAATCTATGGAGAAAGGTGAGACAGTTTTTAAGATTACTGAATTATCAATTACTGACAGGTAAACTCCTAAAAATCACACTGGGATGCGGAAGGGTAGATAATGCTGTCTGCTTTTGAAAAAGACCACTGAAAATGTCAAACAGGAAATGTAGGAAACAAGGCACATCATAAAAGCCAAAATTACATGTGAAAAGACTCAAAATGTGAGTGTGGTAGAATTGTGTGGTTTTGTATGGGATTTTCACACAACTCTTCTGAGCAATTAAACCTGGAATAACTTAGGTTTTTGCAGCAGTTTTTAAATTTGAATTGTCATAATTTTCAAATGAATTATGCAGTAATTTGGTACAAATTTCAGTAAGTAGCAATACTGCACCATTTCAAGTTTAAACTAATTCTTAAGGGATAACAAAAGCTCTTCCTGATTTTAATTCTAAAAATGGGATGTGCATGACAGATTTTTTTTACAAATTCATTCTATTATCATTTGTGGTCTTGATTTCTGCTAGCAAAATACTTGACCTTAGATGCAATGTTTTCAGAATCAAATCATAGAATCATAGAATAGTTACGGTTGGAAAGGACCTCAACATCATCTAGTTCCAACCCCACTGCCATGGGCTGGGACACCTCACACTAAACCATATCACCCAAGGTTTCATCCAACCTGGCCTTGAACACTGACAGGGATGGAGCATTCACTACCTCCCTGGGCAACCCATTCCAGTACCTCACCACCCCAACAAGGAAGAATTTCTTCCTTATATCAAGTCTAAACTTCTGCTGTTTAAGTTTCAACCCGTTACCCCTTGTCCTATCACTACAGTCCTTAATGAATAGTCCCTCCCCAGCATCCCTGTAGGCCCCTTTCAGATACTGGAAGGCTGCTATGAGGTCTCCACGCAGCCTTCTCTTCTCCAGGCTGAACAGCCCCAACTTTCTCAGCCTGTCTTCATACAGGAGGTGCTCCAGTCCCCTGATCATCCTCATGGCCCTCCTCTGGACTTGTTCCAACAGTTCCCTGTCCTTTTCATGTTGAGGACACCAGAACTGCACACAGTACTCCAAGTGAGGTCTCACGAGAGCAGAGTAGAGGGGCAGGATCACCTCCTTCGACCAGCTGGTCACGCTGCTTTTGATGCAGCCCAGGATACGGTTGGCTTTCTGGGCTGTGAGTGCACACTGCTGGCTCATGTTCATTTTCTCATCAGCCAACACCCCCAAGTCCTTCTCCGCAGGACTACCATGAATTTCCTTTTTGCCCAACCTGTAGCTGTGCCTGGGATTGCTCCCACCCAGGTGTAGGACCTTGCACTTGGCATGGTTAAAGTTCATGAGGTTGGCATCAGCCCACCTCACAAGCATGTCAAGGTCCCTCTGGATGGCATTCCTTCCCTCCAGCGTATCAACCAGACCACACAGCTTGGTGTCATCGGCAAACTTGCTGAGGGCGCATGGGTTTGGTTTTGAGGTTTTTTTGGTGTTTTTGTTTGGTTTTTTAAGCAATCTAAACAAGAATCCTTCCTATTCCAAAATAAAAGAAATTAACTATCCATTGCTTATCTACTTGATAATAAATACAGTTCAGTTTTGGAAAACTGAATGTTTAGTGACAGGCACTTAATACTCCTTATAAGTCATCTTTATCAGTATAATAAAACATTTCATTTTTTTGTCAGACCTTTTGACATATTGCTACATACTTTCACCATCAGAATATCAACATGCAAGCATGAACTTCTTAATAATAATCTTCATATTACCTATAGGTCTTTAAGCAGAGCTAATTTTTTCTCAGACTGAAAGCTTATTCTTACTTTAACACACATCTTTACTGGCACTACTGTGGCCTGATTAAAGTTTAATGATGTGGTTACTCTGGTGATGGGTCTCTAGAGACTACCACTTACAGACCTATCTAAGTTTCAAAGACAACAGAAGTGCTTAAAGTATATAAAAGCAGTAACTGTACAGTGACAAATTTGAAGCACTGCCTTCTTTAAAGCTTGTGATGTTATTTACACACTTCTTAGGTGGGGAGGTGGGGGAAATGAACAAAAAGAAACAACCCCAACCAACCAACCAAACCCACACAACACCACACACGCACCCATCAGGTTGGATTAAAAATTACACATATCTTGATTATGAGTAGCTAGAATTTCTTGAGGGTCACTAAGAGCTTTGCTTTTCAGAGATCTGTTTCATCAATTTTAATAGCATCTTTATCACATAACCAGTTTAAATTGTACTGCAAAAATCCCCAAAGTGCAATAAAAAAGCACCCAACATTTACAATAGCTTTCTTCAATCTTGTTTGTTCATAGTACAGCAAACTAGTGACAAACCAGCTTCTCCAAGACTGACAGAGCCACTTCTACAGCAACTAAAAACACCAACCAGAATCTCCTTGCATCGGAGAGATAACAATGGTATTAGTAGTACTGTATTTTTAAAAAACCAGAAAAGAAAATGGATTCTTGAATATATATGTAGATTAATTTAAATTAATAGCATATAAAGAAGAGATCAACCTCAGAAATTCATTTTCTTTGGAGGTCTTTGACATTAAACAGTATGTTCATTTTCAAAAGTTTATTATGTCCATACTATAGATGAAAATTCATTCTGAACAACAACCAAAAAGCACTAGCTTTTGCAGAACAAACTTTCATACAAAGCTCATTTTCTCACTTCTGAGCAACAGTCATTTTACTACTTCTGTAATAATTTCTTTATGGTTAGAGCCAAAGATGCTATCACCTTGTTATACCACATTAGAAATGCATTGGTGCAACTGTGAGCAGAATCTAATCCAAAGTGTTAAAATAGTTTTAAAAAAGCTTTCAGGATACAATAATTACTCTGCATGGACAACCAATAAGCAGCTAGTAAGAGTCAGTGAAAAATCAGTAACAATATCTTCAACTATTAAAAAGACTTTACCCATAAGCCAAAAGGATGTATTCTGTTATTTTTAACATTATGACTTCAAAAACAAAAATAAGGCTAGATATTAGCCATAAATCCTACAATTGTCATTCCTGAAGTAGGAGGGCCTGTGATAATATCTTTGTTCTTCATATTCTCTGGAAACTGAAGGCTAGATGAGGCTTGTCATGCTTCCAGCTGAAATTTCTTGGTGCAGGCAGTGAAAATACAACCCTTCCAGTGAGGACCGGACATACTGTGCATATGCCATGCACCTAGTCTGTGCTTACACTGTACATCCAATGCTGCCACACATTAAATACATACTTCACATGTAGTAGTGCATTTTCTATAAGTTACACATTTCTGCACACCATGTGCCTGGGGTTTTCAGCAGGCAGCAGCCCAGTGGAAGCTCAGTACAGCAGATCTTGTTGGACTGCCCAACATACAGAAATGTTAGACAAATTGTGAGTCCACACAGACAAAAATCAACAGCCTGAGGAGACTCCAAGACAAAAATCAATGCACACACATCTAGAAGTAAGATCAAAAGCCCTAACAACTCGCTGAGGGAAACAACCACCCATTAGACTAGCTTCATATTCACCTCCTGCCCTGATCTATATATGTATCTTCACACTTCTCTGACAAAAGAGTCAGAAGAAGCTGTTCATTCAGCTATATACTTAGTGGATGAAGCCTGTAAAACTAGTGGGATCCTTGAATATATATTATAGCCTGCCAGTTAGAACAGTAATCAAAAAAGTAACAACCTGGGTCTAATATCCTTCAAAAAGTTCACAGAGAGGGGTGGCTTGAGAAAGGACACCTGTGGCACCGGAGAGGAGCTGGCAGAGATCCACGTCCAGAAGCCTCACCACAGAGCAACAAGAGCCACTGAGGAGGGAGCCTCAAGTCCTCGACAGGACTTGCAAAGAACTCAGCTACCGTGAGGAGGTGACTCACCGGGGGCGGAGACAGGAGGAGTGGCACCAACTGTGAGTGGTTAAAAATCTGCCCAGGGAGCGCGGCGACCAGAGCGGGCAAACAGAGTGGGTCGAGGCAGTTTGCATGGCAGTTCACACGAGCAGGCGAGCGGGATGGTGAGCACTCACCATACGACCAGGGTCCGGTCTGGGAGCTGTGCCCTGGCCGCCCTGGTGGTGGCCAGCGTAGGCACCCAGACAGAGCCAGTAAGTGGGGAGGTTGCGGTGCAGAGCTTGGAGTGTAGAGAGTGCCTGCACTGGTCTGGTGAGGGAAAGGTGCAGAATGGGCAGGGCTGCGCTCGCTGCTCCCTGATGGAGGTCCTCCTCCAGCAGGTGGCTGAGCTACGGGATGCTGTCAGGAAGCTGCAAGATGTCAGGGAAGCTGAGAGGAAGCAGGACTGCTTGCTCCAGGCCCAAATAGCACAGGGGCCTCAAGATTCCCCTCTAACTCATGGAGGAAAGAAGAGGGCTGTTGATCAGGGAAGCTGGGAATTAGTAACCAAAAAAAACAGCCAAAGGAGGAAGAGAGCAATTAAAAGCAAAGAGCTTCCTCCTAAATCTGCTGTACCCACCCAGAACCGCTTTGCTGTCCTGCAGGGGACTGATGAGGAAATGCACTTGCATCAGAAACAGTCGGCTGGTGCACTGGTACAGAAGATCTCTACTGGTGCCGCCAGGAAAAAGCGGCGGGTTGTAGTAGTAGGGGACTTTGCCTTGAAAGGGACAGAAGTGCTCATCTGTCGGCCTGACCCAGTCACAAGGGAGGTGTGTTGCCTACCTGGGGCACGGATCAGGGATGTTGCGGAGAGGCTGACTGCTCTAGTAAGACCCACGGACTATCACCCGCTTCTAGTGATACATGTGGGTGCTAGGGATATAGATAGTAGTAGCCTGAGGAGTATAAAGAAGGACTACAGAGCTCTGGGAGAGGTGGTCAGGGGTTCTGGAGCTCAGATAGTCTTTTCGACAATTCTCCAAGACACAGGGGAGGACCTTCCAAAGGCAAGGAGGATTGGACAGGTTAATAAATGGTTAAAAGGGTGGTGTCATAGCCAAGGGTTTGGGTGTCTTGGACATGGAGCCCACATTTGTAGGCCAGGCCTACTGGGGGCTGGTGGAACTGCTATGATAAAGAAAGGGAAGAGTGGCTTTGCTGGGAGGCTTGCCAGACTTGTCAAGGATGCTTTAAACTAGTTGTGTTGGGGGAGGGGAGCATCATTCCATCCCAACACACCCAGTCAGTTGCCAGCACCTATAATAAATACTCTGAGCAATGTAGTAATATTCTAGCCGCTCCAGCCACTGAGCCGGCTTCATTTGGAGCTCGGATCAGATGCCTCTATACAAATGCCCGTAGCATGGGGAATAAACAATAGGAGTTAGAGATGTGGGCACATCTACGGCGCTATGATATAATAGGCATCACCAAAACATGGTGGGATGGCTCCTTTGACTGGAGTGTTGGAATGGAAGGTTATAGGCTTTTTAGAAAAGACAGGTGCGGTAGGAGGGGAGGGGGCATTGTCCTTTATGTTAGGGATAGGCTGGAGAGTATGGAACTCTGTCTGGGGACAGGTGATCAGTTAACCATTAGGGTTTGTGGGTCAGGGTTAAGGGGAAATCGGTGATGGGACACATTACTGTGGGGATATGTTACAGACCGCCTGATCAAGAGGAACCTGTGGATGAAGAACTCTACAGACAAATAGGAAAAGCCTCATGCTCACAGGCCCTTGTTCTCATGGGGGACTTCAACCACCCTGATATCTGCTGGGGCAATGGTACGGCCCAGCACAAGCAATCCAGGAGGTTTCTCGATTGTGTGGAAGACAACTTCCTTCTGCAAGCAATAAAGGAGCCGACGAGGAGAGGTGCCCTGCTTGACCTCGTGCTCACCAACAGGGAAGGGCTTGTTGGAAATGTGACTCTCCAGGGATGTCTTGGATGCAGTGATCACGAGATGGTTGAATTTGAGGTCCTCAGGCCAGTGAGAAGAGTGTGCAGTAAGCTCACTGCCCTGGACTTCAAGAGAGCAGACTTTGGCCTCTTCAGGAACCTGCTTAGCAAGGTTCCATGGGACATAGCCCTAGAGGGCAAGGGGGCCCAAGACTCTTGGTTAACATTCAAGGATCACCTGCTACAAGCTCAGGAGTGTTGCATCCTGACCAGAAGGAAGTGCAGCAGAAGGGCCAGGAGACCTCCTTGGATGGATAAGGAGCTGCTGAGAAAAATTCACAAGAAAAAAAGGCTTCTAAAAGGTGGAAACAAGGACAGGCAGCCTGGGATGAATACAGGGATGTTGTCAGGGTAGTTAGGGACCAAGTTAGGAAAGCTAAGGCCCAATTGGAGCTAAACTTGGCAAGGGATGTTAAAGATAATAGGAAGGGATTTTATAGGTATGTAGCGGCTCAAAAACAGACTAAGGACAATGTAGGCCCCCTCCGGAAACTTTCGGGAGAACTGGCTACACAGGACTTGGAGAAGGCTGAGGTTCTGAATGGCTTCTTTGCCTCGGTCTTCACTGGCAAAGGCTCTGACCGCCGCACCCGAGTCTTGGAAGGCAGACGCAGGGACTGTGAAAACCTAGACCTTGGGCCCACTGTAGGAGAGGATCTGGTTCGTGACCATCTTAAGAACCTGAATGTACACAAGTCCATGGGACATGATGAAATCCATCCACGGGTCCTGAAGGAACTGGCGAATGAAGTTGCAAAGCCACTGGCCATCATATTTGCAAAATCATGGCAGTCAGGTGAAGTTCCTGATGACTGGAAAAAGGGAAATATAACCCCCATTTTCAAGAAGGGGAAAATGGATGACCCGGGGTATTACAGACCAGTCAGTCTCACCTCTGTACCTGGAAAAATCTGGGAACAGATTCTTTTGGAGGGCATGCTAGGGAACAAGAAAAAGAGAAAGGTGCTTGGTGACAGCCAGCATGGCTTTACTAGGGGAAAATCCTGCCTGACCAATGTGGTGGCCTTCTATGACGGGGCTACAAAAGTGATGGACAGGGGTGGAGCAGTTGACGTCATCTATCTGGACTTGTGCAAAGTGTTCAACACTGTCCCACATGACATCCTTGTCTCTAAATTGGAGTGTCATCAATTTGATAGGTGGACCACTCGATGGATAAAGAACTGGCTGGATGGTCGCACTCAAAGAGTTGTGGTCAACGGTTCCATGTCCAGCTGGAGATCAGTAACGAGTGGTGTCCCTCAGGGATTGGTGTTGGGACCGGTCTTGTTTAATATCTTTGTCGCTGACATGGACAATGGAATTGGGTGTGCCCTCAGCAAGTTTGCCGATGACACCAAGCTGTGTGGTTCTGTTGATACGCTAGAGGGAAGGAATGCCATCCAGAGGGACCTTGACTCACCTGTGAGGTGGGCTGATGCCAACCTCATGAACTTTAACCATGCCAAGTGCAAGGTCCTACACCTGGGTGGGAGCAATCCCAGGCACAGCTACAGGTTGGGCAAAAAGGAAATTCATGGTAGTCCTGCGGAGAAGGACTTGGGGGTGTTGGTCAATGAGAAAATGAACATGAGCCAGCAGTGTGCACTCACAGCCCAGAAAGCCAACCGTATCCTGGGCTGCATCAAAAGGAGCGTGACCAGCAGGTCGAAGGAGGTGATCCTGCCCCTCTACTCTGCTCTTGTGAGACCTCACTTGGAGTATTGTGTGCAGTTCTGGTGTCCTCAACATGAAAAGGACATGGAACTGTTAGAACAAGTACAGAGGAGGGCCACGAGGATAATCAGGGGACTGGAGCACCTCCCGTATGAAGACAGGTTGAGAAAGTTGGGGCTGTTCAGCCTGGAGAAGAGAAGGCTGCGTGGAGACCTCATAGCAGCCTTCCAGTATCTGAAGGGGGCCTACAGGGATGCTGGGGAGGGACTATTCATTAGGGACTGTAGTGATAGGACAAGGGGTAACGGGTTGAAACTTAAACAGCAGAGGTTTAGACTTGATATAAGGAAGAAATTCTTTCTTGTTAGGGTGGTGAGGTACTGGAATGGGTTGCCCAGGGAGGTAGTGAATGCTCCATCCCTGTCAGTGTTCAAGGCCAGGTTGGATGAAACCTTGGGTGATATGGTTTAGTGTGAGGTGTCCCAGCCCATGGCAGGGGGGTTGAAACTAGATGATCTTGAGGTCCTTTCCAATCCTAACTATTCTATGATTCTATGATTCTAAACTGTAAGGAGGATGCTCTAGTCATGCCAGACAATGCAAGATGGCAAAAAACATCTTCTTTGCTGAAGCTATGCCATTGTATGGAAAGATTTTGAGAATCATTGAGATAGACAAATACTAGAACAGAACAAAACTCACGTGGGAAAGTACATCCTTGACTCCATTCCATACTCCAAAGCTAATTATGCGTTTTGAATAAGAGGAATGTCACTATTTATACGTTGTTCCCTTGAGCCCACAGTCATGAGTCTGAGGCCAAACAACTAATTTTCAGTTCAATTTCAATTCAGTTTTCCAGATGTATGTAGTTGAGTGCTGTACAAATATACACAAACATGCTTAGAGTTTTGCAGAGTAGTTATTTTTGTATCAAATAATATACATTGCTGATGACAACACAAAAAGGTGAACTATAATTTACAGCAAAAACTGCCACATCTACTCCAATCTCATTATTTTCACATAAGAATACCATACTCCTGTACTTTAAAATAGTATCAGGACCATATTTGCAAAACTTAATAGTTAGTAACACAGATCCTTTTACCATAATGAAAATCTCATGGCACTACTTATGTAGACCAATTTTTAATGTAACATCTAAACGGTAAGGGCCTGATCCTCCTTTCATGTTAGTTTACTGTATATTAAGTCAATGTCAGACCCAAACATCATTTATAGAGCATTAGAGGATAATCTCATAGGAGAGGTCACTGAAGCGTTACTCCTCTTACTATGCTGATACAGTTGGGTTTGCAGTCTGCAGGGTTTTTTTTAATCAAACAAACAAAATCCATTATGAATTTTCTCACTTTTCATATAGAATGTGGTACCAGAAAGAAGCTAAAGAAGTCATCCAGTTCATATTGTAACATCGTTGTGTATCTTATTCTTTTATCCTCCATAAATTCACTACATAAGATGTGATCAAGATTTCTGTTAAACAACTACAATTAACATTCTGAAAGCACTCTGAATTTAATGCAGTCCAAAAGTTTCTACAGGCAAAAAACTTGATTTACCATTTTCCTTCATATCACTCTCTTTCTCTTCGCTGAAAATGAGGGGAGGAGGAATAAGGTGTTTCAAAATTTTACATGAAAAGACAAAGTTTGTTTCACCCATTCCTCTTCCAGTCATAACCAGTTCATTCAATTAAAGAAAAGTTGCATTGAGCATCCACATGAATCACTCATTTCTCAAATATACCATTCCCTGGATGAGTCTTCAATTATATTTTTAAATGAAGCATCTTTCTGGCTACAGCTAATGGTGTGATTAGCAATTAGAAGTCAGATACACAGAGGCACACGTGCCATGCTTAATTTTTGTTTCCTACATCTAATGGAATTTAAACACTGAAGTGCAAATTCACTGACAGAACCAAAAGGCATATATTCAAAATCAGAGGTTTGGGAAATTAAATGCCTGCTTTCACATGCAGTTATGAGATCTTAATTTTTATTTTTCCTCACAGAACAAAAAATTATTTCAGGACTTTATCAAGCTCTAAACACTCCCTCCTTCTCCCCAAGTCTAGATAAACTCTTTCTATTCAGAGCCATAAATGAAATTTCCTTTACCTTCTTGAAACCTTCCCAAAGTGTACCTTATTGGTAAAGTTATACATCTGTCTTATTTCTAGATTGTTCCACAAAGAAATTTTCATTCAAAAGTGTTTAAGCTCTTGCAAGTTTAAGCTCTGATGCAATCCCAGTTCTCATGGATATCTCAAAAAGTTATCTATAACCAACAATTTTACAAGCTTCCTGAGAAAATACAGGGGATTACTGGTGCAGGGACTGTATTATTTAAATCTGTCTGAGAAAACAGTAGGTCTGAGCTACATGAAAGGGGCTGTGCAGAGAGGCTTTCATGCCTGTGGCTCAGCTGTACCTGTTGCAGTGGAAATACACATTTTGGTTTAACAACTGGTATTTATGATTCTGGAAATACCATTAGCTACTATGGTGATGCAAATTGATTTTTTAGCAATTCTGAAGCAAACTTTTAGCTCCATAGGATTTTGTACATGACTGTCAGCATCTACTTACAATCTCCCCTCCCGCAGCAATTTAAACAGCTGTACATGGTAATTTAGCTCCCGAAAGTATCAAAACCAAGAAAGGTCACAGTTAGCACATTTAAGTCCTGGATTGCACAAAGGTTGCTGGCTTTTTGTTATTCTCTTGAGAGTTCAGCCAGAGATGTCCAAAATGAAATTGAAGAACAGTATATAGTCAAGAAGAATTCTTTTGTTTTTCAGTGGCAGTAGCTGCCCTACTCTTTTCATATATTTGCACTTTATTGTCAGTATAACCTGTCACTTATTCAAATATATTGCATAAAAAATTCTCACATTGCACCTCATGAATATATAATCCACCTAGAATATTAACACAGAGCAGTTAGTATACACTTACCTGAAAAATCTACCAAAAAAGCAAACAATTTCCTTCACATTTAAATTTCATGTTCTCACCACCTATGCAATTTTAATACCTAGTATGTATCTTAGATCTTACAGAACATTATACGGCTACAGAGAACCCTATCAAATTAGACTTTATCCATTATCTACTGCATTGGTCTTTGAATTTCTTTTATCAGCCTCTTTTTCTGAGCATTTCCAATTTTTCTTATTTTCACTTGCCTGTCCACATGAGAAAAAAAAGGATAGTTCTTATTCACAGCTTCTGCAAGACCTTTTCAGTATGTCTCATGGCTTCAACTCTTCTTCTAGGGGCACACAAAATATAATTCTTATTTAAAAAGTAACTACTCCCAGCACTTGAAAATTTCACCCAAGAGAACAGTCAAAAATATGAAGCCAGAGGGGGACACTATGCTGGAGTATAAAACTTCCGAAACAGTTTAGTAATGAAAAATTCTGAGATTTTTTTCTGAGAATTTTTCTGAGAAAAAGACTGAGAATTCCAGATCCCATTTTCAGTAATTGTTCAGAGAATTTTAAAATTCAGTATGTATTCTCAAAACAAAGCTGACCCATATAGTCACAGCCTTTTCAGTAAGTACCAGCACTGAATGACCTCTGGAATTGTAGGAAGGAGCAAGTGTGAGCACACAGCAATGCACAGTATATTCTCATCGCTCATATAACATAAATTTTAGGTACTCAGAGAACAGGGGTAAGCCAAGAGCATTTTTTCATCCTTATCCAAAAACCCAGAACAGCATAGATGAACTTGAAAAGTGTATTTGTAAATATGTCTCCTTCTGTCTGCTGTATATGCATCATCACCTTTAGATGCCTAAAAGACTTCAGTTAATGCTACAGATGATGTGGCTCATTGCCTGCCAGCTGGTTATTAGTATCAGCTTCTAGCCCAATTCTGAATAAAAGCAAGTTCATTAGTTTTGACCTAAAAGGAACTAAATGCCTCAGTTTATTGCAAACACCAACTTCTTTCTCTATGGAAGGATAGCAGTTGAAACACTCAATTTCAGGAGCTCTGGCTACGATTTTTTACCGGCATGAGAATGACAACTAACCATTGAGAATTTCAAAAATCTGGGAACAACTTAATATTCTTGATTTATCTTCCATAATTTAAATGCAACCTCCTATCCCCTTCTCTTCCCCCTATCTTTTCTGTGAATGCAGATAGGCTGAAAATAAGAGTGTAGGTTTGGGAGTTAGAGAAGGTTGAATATTTAAACTTGCATAGTAACTAAAAAATTTTGAGGTTATATTAGAAAAATATCTCTTCATAATTACAAATATGTATACAGATGAAAAGTAAATACATCTACCACCCACATCCTATAGTAATGGTCTATCTTTATTAAATGGGGAGCCATGTCATACAGTCTGGAGATGACAAATGACACTGATCCTTTTCTTGTGACTACATCAACAGCTATCTTTGTCAGACTCTTTTTCTTCTCAAGCTTCTGGCCATTGTTAGGGAGAACCGTGCGAGCCAGATCTGTTCTAATGTAAATTGACATAAGTAAAGCTACTTGTTTGTTGCACCATGTTATGACATCTCTTCAACACTAGCTGAAGGAAAAGGACTTTGATCAACAGAACAAGATTTTATAATTAGATCACCAAAACAGTAAAAAAAAAAGTATTTGACAAGAAGCTCTTCATCTGCAACATACCAACAGAATAAAGCTACCTACCAAATCTTCAATGTCAACAGTTTAACCAGTGTACCTCTACAAGCAAAAACACCTGATATTTTGGGTAAAAGATATGTGTCTGTCTAGTATCAGAACTCAGTGTATTTAACAACTACATAAAGAGAATTATGCAACCCCATTAAAAACCTGATAGCAAATGAGATAAAAAATATGTATTGTAATCAACTGCACAATAATGCAGAAAACCATAATATGCATTTTGGTAAAAAAACTTTTTGTAGACAAATATAAACCATGTTTAATGATCTCTATTTTAAAAAACCTTAAGTAAATACACAAAACCTATGAAGCACTCCTACATTCACTGGAAAAGGGAATTACTTTAATTGTAAGGGAATAACTACACATTCATCAAGACAGGAATCTGTATGCACACGCTAACTGCACAGCAAGCATGGATAAGAAGGATAAATAGAGGTGCACAAAAAATAACATTTTATTAACACTAGTGCCAAGGTCTCTGTTAGGATCTAGTTGTCCCAAGTGGATTAATTTTTCTTATTACATAAGGGAGGTGGCGCTGTACTAGGGATCTGACAATATCTTATTTATTCCGGAAACATGCCTCCATCCAGAAAATGCTAAGATGTTGATAGCTTTTTTTGATCCTGTTTTCGTACACATGTGCTGCACGCTAAGCTTTCCACCTCTGTATTTCTAATCAGGAGAGTTTTGTAAAAAGCAGCTCATAAAACAAGCAAAAGGAAGTGAAAAGCAAAACACCATTATCCCTAGCCCACTAAAACATTTATCTATCCCTGAAAATACCATCCAGTTACAGAATCAGTATAGACTGGATAGATTTCTGGGGGCAAGCCAAGTGAAGCATAAGCACAGTTTTCAAGGACCATTTTTTGCTTGAAGAAAAATTGGAAGCCACAGAAGCACAGAATTGCTCAGTTTGAAAAGGTTCTCTAGGACCATGTGCAGAGGGGCTTTGAACATCTCCAAGAATGACTGGAACCAAATCAGTCTTTGTTTAAGTTTGGCTCCCTCTGACTTTTCAGGAATGATTGACGTATTTTCTCAGGTGACAGTCAACTCTGGTGCTATTGTTTCAGTTTCTGTCAGCTCAAATTAACGACTCTGCAGCAATTTACTCTGCCTGTCTTCCCAACAGAAGGGCTGATAAATCATTTTTAAGTTGCTCCTTAGATTTTTATAAAAGACTAAACCAGCAAAATCTTAAGGCAAACAACTGAAATAGTCTGTATCCTTAAAATATCAGAATATTGCATTCTCTGGCCGTGACTTTCTGTTATCCAGTATAGGAACAGTGTCCTAGGCTGACATGTAAAAGACAGACAGCTAACTAAAATGGCACAGGATGCTCTTCCTGTTGCCAATTCATATCTAAAAACTGACAGAAAAATATACTCCCAGTGACAGCTCTGAAGTAAGTCAATGTGTGACAGCAATCAGTTCTCTTCTGTCAAGTCAGGTTCCAGGAAGAAGTATAGTTTTTTTTGGTTATGTGCCAACACTGTCAAGGAATAAGAACAACAGCACAAAGTAGTACTTGGCTATTTCCCTCAGACATGAAGATTATGGGCTTTCAGCAAAGAGAAGTGCTGGCTACCTGAAATCAAAACATTTCTGGTAGATTGTGAGGAACTCAAGTCATAATGGCTGGCTCAGAGATGTGCTCTGAAATGGTGAGAAGAAGCAATAGAAGAGCCTGTGTCTGTACAAGACAGGTTTGTGGAGTTATTAATGCAAAAAAAATAGAAGGAATCAAACTACAAGAATCAGAGGGCTTCACATCAACTATAAGGATGTGAAAAAAAACAAAGCAAGAATCAGTATGTGTGGAATCTCGGTGCTATCTGCTGGAGTAAGGAACAGATGAGTGGCAGCGCCTGTGATGGAAAAATAATGGTCCAGAACTATATCACATCAGGGAACAAAAGACCAAATATAAAGGTGAGACAGATATCCTCACCTCTCATGAGCAAAAAAACTCTCAGCCTCTTTTTTTGTCACAGAGTTCTTCCCCCTGACAACTCACAAAAGCAGACAATCTGATATTAGGGAGTAGAAAACCTGTTATAAACTTCTAGAGTACTAGCGTCACTGATAGAAAATGGTTATTTCCTCTCTCTGGACTGTCCCTAGCTAAAGGTGTCTCTGTCCTTGTCTTTCACAACAGAAACAAAACATTTCAACAATACTGAAGAAGCTGTTATGAAACCCAGAAACAGGAATGTGAAAACATTATAAATTTAAAAGGACTTAGAGCAGAATAGTTGAGAGGCCAAAAGTAAAGTGAGAAAAAAAAAAAAAACAAACAAAAAACCAAACAAACTTAAAGGAGTAAAAGAAGTAAGGGAGAAAGTGGAACAGAAAGAAAGTGGAAAGAATTGTGCTCTACTAGGGAAAAGGAGAGTAACACGAGAGCTGAGGATAGAAGATGGTGTGAGATAGTCAAACAGAACATCTGTAGGCAAGTAATGTCTGAGCCTCTTCAAAATCCATGAAGATGGTAAGTAAAATATAATATCACAAGGAAAAGTTAAAATTACCTGCCTTATCCCTCATGGTGACAAGGTTTAAGTAACTATGTACATAAACCCACAAAACTCAGCAGGGGATATACAGAATGGAGAGGGGGTGTGATGCTTGGGATGTGTCCAAGGGGAGGCATCAGAAAAGTCAGATAAGAAATCTGAGCACATTAATGACTGGAATAGCCATGTTACATGACTGGTAGTGTCTGTGCCTTCTATGGGTGTCTAGTCTAGCACAGCCCCATGATCAGTCGTACTCTTTAATTATTAGCGTTTTTGTTCAGAAAAACAAACAAATAGCCATAACCAGTTGGGATGAGGTTAAACTGCTTTAAAAATGAAAGGATTTTAGGCATCTGCCATGTTCTACCCTCTGCCCATGGGGCTAGCAAACAGGTCTTGACCAACTTTAATTAACATCCTAAATGCAAGCTAAGAGACAACTAGATAGAGTCACATGTGGACTCAATCTGAGGTAACAGTAAATATCTGGGGCAGAAGAAATGCTTGAACACTGACAGTGACAGAAAGAGGATAAGATAATGAGGGCAAAGGAGGAGCGGGCAAAGGAGGAACAGGCAAGCTACTGAATGGGAAGAACATGTGAAAAATTAGAAGTTTGATGTCAACAGTATTGGATTTATCAGAAACAGAATGCCATGACAAGGAAGAGAAAATAAGACACTTGAAATACAGAGCTAGAGATGTAAAGTCAGTAAAAACAACTTAAAGCTGATAGATGAAATTAAAGTAACTGATCAAATGGAAGCTGATAGAAAATCTCAAGTACTGCATGGGTACGGCAGTGGTGTCTGTGAGAGAAGAGCTAATGAGTCAACAGGGTTGAGGGACATGAAAGACCTGGGAGTCTGAGTGATGCCAAAATATGCAATATGTGTGGTGAGAACTGAGGAGAAAGAAAGGCTATTACAGCCTGTTTCCAGAAATGGAGAGGTGCAAGATCATTAGAAGAGCATGAGAATGTTATAGCACCAGTGCTGAGGGAGTCTTGTCAGACAGACTGACATTCAAGTATTAAACAGAGTGTGTAATGTTTCATGTAGGCAACCAGTTTCAACTCTAACTTGGGCTTGCATTTAAGAAGATAAATTTTATGGTTTACCTGGCTCTGGATTTCAGAACTTTCCACTCATTCAGAGCCTTGGAAGATCCCTCAAGTTTCTATGCTGTTACATGGGCTGTCTTTCAGCATAATTCAAGTGTATCCCTAAGAGGCTGCTATTTCTCTAAGTTTTCTCAACTTCTCCACTTTCAGTTTAAAATCCAGGATTTCTTTTTGGTTTAATTCCCATTTACCCTTAACCATGGCAATGTAGCTATCAGTCTTGCCATCTCAAATTTGTCATTTCACAAGCTGACAGATGACTGCTTTGACAGCGGGGATAATCCATATCTATAGCATAATGTCTTAAGAAATATGTAAAAATTCACAAGAAACTGTCACCTCTTGGTTATGTAAATCAAGAATAAACTCTTCAGGTGTCCTTTTTAACAATGAAAAATGTTGGTTCAGTAGTTAAATGATACCATGCCTCTGGCTGCAATGTTGATTAAAGAAATTTCTGCACTGTAAATTGGAAGGAAAAAAAATAGTTTATATATAAAATAATTCCTCTTACATGCCCTTCCAAAACTCAGTGAACTTCACAATTTTATAGCACTGTGGCAACTAAAGGGAATAGCAAAGACACCAGAATTACACATTTCAGTAAGAGAAATACTGAATCATTATTGCAAATTAAAAAGATAGTTGTCAAAGCTCAACTTCAGTTGCCCTTGCCACCTGCCCTTTGTCTTTGAATTCACTCAGGCAATCCCTGAACACTACAATGACTAAAGAGGGCTCACCATACCCAGGTCAAACTTCTAGCAGTATTTGTGGAAATGTCTAAGTTATTGTCATGGGTTTACTCAATTCTTCTGTCAAGCACAGTGACTGCTAGCTAACTAGAAGCAAAATACTCATTACTTGATAAAGCAGATCTTGGGCTCTGACCTAGATCATAAACATATTGAAAACAAATCTCAGCAAAAGCAGACCTTGCCAGTAACTTCAAGGTTATGACAGTAGTCTCCAGTCCTGCAAATTCACACCTGAGCCAAAGGACTCCTACTGAACCCAGGAGGCTCTGCGTACACTCCATCTTGGGATTCACAAACAACTTATGTTTGCACCGTGCATCAGTTGTGACTCAGATGCTTTTAATCTCACCTCTGCAAGACTACAAACAGATTCTAATAATTTGTAGTGCACAGATTCTCAGATGTGGGTGCGCAAACACAACAAAAATCAAGCCAGAAGACATTCAGTATTTTCTTGGGGAAAAAAAACAACAAACTGCTGCGATTGACAAAAAGTCTAAAAGAGCTCAAAACATAAACAAGTTGCAGTTAACTAAGTAGGTTCCTTTTCTAAATCGTCAAGTCTTGCATCTAAAACAGAAAAGAAAGAAAACCCCGTCATTTAAATCACGTGGTTTACAGGGCTGGAGCTCTAAGAACATCATGACATTCATAACGAGGAGTCAGCAACGATCGCCTGTTTCTCGCTGGAGTCACCCAGCACCTCGGTGTCACGTCCCAGTTCCTACACCACAAACACAGCACAACCCCAGCAACTTCTTCAGGCGCCCTGAACTCCGTGCAGCCCTCTACATCACCTCAGCGAAACCGAAGTGACCCCGACCAGCCGCCTCTAGCGTCTCCCCATCCGACTGGGCATCAGCAGCCCGGCGGCCGATCGCAGGTGCGAAGGGTCCCAGGGACGACGCTGCCACGGGTGACAGCTCTCGCCTGGGCAAGCCGTGCCTGAGGTGTCGTTTCGGACAAGCCGCGGCCCGTACCACCCTGAGGGGGGGGGGGTCCACGCTGACCGATGCCCCGGGGAGCGCAGCCCTCGGCCCACCGCCAGCGGAGGGCCCTGCTGTGAGGGAGGGACAGTGGAGGCGGCCGGAGAGGGTAAGGAAGGAGTGAGGCAGAGGGCAGGGCCGGGAAGCGTCGCACCGCAGAGAGCCAGGGCAGCGCTGCTGCTGGCCCGACACCACCGGAGTGGAGGCTCCCATCGCCGCCGCTGTGTTCGCTATGTCCGGCTGCTCCGAACCGGCTGCCGCCGAGCCCGGTCGCCCCCCGCACGCCGCGCCCAGGTAGGGCCCGCGCCCGCGCCCCTCCCCGCGAGCTGCCGCCTGCGCGCTTGGGGCTGCGCCGCATCGCGAGGGGCTGCCGCCGCCTGTGGCGAGGAACAGCTCCGGTGCCGCCTGCCCGGCGAGTAACGGCTGCTCTGCGGTCCCTGCTCGGGTGCCCGCTGCCTGCCCAGCGAGTAACGGCTGCCGCCGGTGCCTGCCCGCTACAGAGCAGCTCCGGGCGCCCGCGGGTCCCGGCTGCCTGCCCGGTGAGTAACAGCTCCGAGCGCTGGCGGGTCCCTTCCCTGTAAGGAGCCGCGCCGGGCGCCCACCGCCGCGGACCACTGCCAGTGCTTACCCCGGCACTGGAGTCGGGAGACCGCAGGGAAGCGGTTGTCCCCCGTCTGAGAGCAGTCGAGGAGGAGCGGGGACACAGCAGCCGCGGAGGCTCCAAGCTTCACTCCCGCGGTACCTGAGTGGGAACGCGGCCGAATGACCGCGGGGAAGGAGGGGGGCGGCCGGGTGTGCGGAGCCGCTGCCAGTGGGAGAGGCCGGGCTGGAGCTTGGGGAGAAGAAAGCAGCCGGAACGGGCACGGCAAATTCGTGTCCAGCTGCAGAGGGGATGGGGATGTGCAGCTACTCGCCAGAATGTGGTCAACCGCCATGGCTTCACTCTTACACAAAAAGCAGAAGCTAAAGGGCTTTTCTTAAAAGAATTAAAAAAAGAAAAAGGGGGGGGGGGGGGGGGGGAGGAGGGGGAGAATTTGTCATCTAATTTTGCTACAACAGCTGGTTTCCATACCGTAGCTTCTTTAGAGTTAATTAGGGCTTAATAAAATACCCTTTGGATATTGTGCTTAAGCCCCTTCGATGCACGTACGCTACCTAGTGAATCAGAGGATTTGACAATGGAAGAAAAAGCTAAAAAATCACTTTACTTTTCTTATCCCAGCTCATGTATTTATAGCGCTTATGAACAGCAGATTAGAGCAAAACTTCCTTCAAGACGGAAATTGATGCACAGATAGAAGTAGCCTACCGGAGATGCAAGATGTGGTTAAGCATAATTTTCAACAATCACAAGTAAATTGCATTTTGATGATAGGAGACAAAAAGCGTTATAGAAATTGTAGCATTTAAGTATGATACAGACTATTAGAGATAAAAAGCATATATTGCAAATTATTACAATTTCTTTCAGTTTCATTGCTTCCAGTGCAGCGTCCCAATGAGAAATGAAAGGTAAAAATATGAAAGTTCAGAGAAAACAAAGCCATAAAAAGAAGGTATCGAAACCTGAATGCTCAAGAGGAACTGACTGGGGGACAGAGGAACGACATCACTTAAATGGGTGACAACTACTTGCAGAAGATATTGCTTTTGTTTATTTGGAGGAAACAAAAAGCTTTAAAGCAATCCCCCAGAAGAGAGTTGATTGACTAGTGTTTCATATCAATAAACATTTACTGACTAAAGCTTAATAATGTTTTTGCACTTTGATCTGAATTGCCTGATGCAGAAGTAGCCCTTCCCGATTTTTGTCTTGGCTTTTCAGGTGAGGTGAGAAGGACTTAGCTTGTTAATCATGGCTAGTAATTTTATATGCAACTTTTACACACCAAATAACAAGCTGATTTTACAAAGTTTAGGATTTTATGGGAAGCCACAATGTGAAGGTCAGGGACTCAGAGTGCAAGACCAGAGAGACTTTTAGATTACCTGATCTGACATTTCACACTCTACAACAAAAAATGGGTAGAGTGTGATCTTGACCCCAGTAACCTGGGTCAGGATAAAACAGATATTCCAAAGAGACAGTCTTAAATATATTAAGAAAGAGAAAAGCTGACACTTCCTTTGCTCCTGATCTTGCTTTCATTGTTACATGTTTACCTCCTCATAGGCATACAAACATCTTCCAACTCCACACAGTTGTTGCTAGGCTTTTCATCACTGTGTAAAGCTGAGGAAACCAGTTCTACTCCACTCCAGAGCTCTGCCATCAGGCCATCTCTTCACTTCAGCTAGGCCTATTGCCCCAAAAACATAATCTAGTTCTGTAGTAAAGCCAAGGCTTATCTTGCTCCTGCAAGCAGCATACCTGTTTCTTCTTTCTAAAGAGTGATTTTTCTTCCTTCCATAGCTTAAGCAAGTCAGACTTCCTTTATCAAGAACCACAGTTATCTTTGTCATCTCTTTTATCTCCTGAAGCTTCTATGTTGACAGCTGCTTGTTATTTGTTAATCAAGGCAGCCATTTCTTTGCTGAACAACTGTGTAAACTTCATACTTTCTATGAATAAGGGTCAGAGGACTCTAGGAAAAAAGGTGACCAGAACAGCAAGTAATTTATTCAGACCATTCCTGTATTCACCAGGAAATCCTGGGGAAAAAAAATCACACCTGAGAATCGCGGGGACAGATAACTTGTGCTCACACACCTTCAGCTCATCATGTCCATAATTTTGGGGCAACTTTAATTGGGAAATAGTTACAGCAGCTATGAAGAAATACAAAGAGTGTTAGCATTTAGGACTTAGCTTTACATACCTTACCAAAGAAAGTTTTCACTTCTGAGCTGTTATAAATCAAATAGTATTTTGCATCTTCCCTACAGATTCAGTCTGGGCATTGGACTGCTTTTGTGGCTACTCACACCTGGTCTCACTCACCGATGCTGCAGCTCTGCCCATCTTGCTGACTCTCATATCATACACAACAATCACTACCTGAGTTCAGCATAAACCAAAAGTGCATATTAGTTCCAGCTCAATACCCTCCCTTGTTTTGGCTTCCATACCTGAGGCAAAAACACAAGCCCCAGGTCTGGATGCCTTGCAGCCACTGTGGAGCACAGCAGAGCAGGCTAGTGGCCTTTGGGCATCTACTAATAAATAAACATTTCTGGCAGTAGCTTCTTGCAATGAATGCTTATCCTGAGGATCAAACAAGCAGCTGCAGAGAACTACACAGAACTGGTAGCTGTCACTTTTTCTTCAAGCAGCTAAAAGACATTTTTCGTGCACATCACACTTGGGAAGCCAGAACTGTGGTCTATAATGATTTACTGGGATTTTTTACGGTGGAGAAACAAAACCACATTAAGACCATGCATCTCACTCACACTTTGCCACTTCAGGTAAGAGACAGGAAGAAAACCACTTGAATTTCTTATATATGAGCCAGGAACTTTTGTCCTTCTGTCCCTTGTGTAAGCCAGTGACTATTTGGGATGCTGTTGAACAGCTGCCTAAGGAGACAGAGCCACTGCTTTTTGGTAAAACTGCAGTTTTTCTGCTCAAGCTTATGAAATTAAACATATATATGTATGTAATTTTTTACCAACCCCGTATATCTTAAAGTAGTCTTACCTGACCTTCAGACATGTCTTTTGGACTAGCATATGCTTTCAGCACACCTTTTGTGTGAATACTAGAAAGAAAAGGCAGGATAATCAGTGTTCTTCAGTTCATAATTAGAAACAGTACTGGAGCTTAGAAGCTATATTAGAATGTACACTAATTTGGAAGAATTAAAATGCATATCCATCCAACAAAGTTGAGAAGTATAGACTGTATATTTTAAACCATGAGAAGACAAGCCCAAATAATGTCGGCTAAAAGTTTTTATCACTAACACAGAATGAATATGTTTTCTACCTATCAGTAGTACCTGGCATGGCAGAAAACTTTTGCACATAAAGCTCAGAGAATGGTCAAGAAAAGCCTTTCTGGTTTTATATGGTTGTGTTGAAAACCAAGCAATATTTACAGTTGATGAATATGTTAGGATCTACCAGAGATGCAAAGAGGTAAGTTAAGATATTCAAAGAAGAGATCAAAAAGCTGCAGCTGTATTAGACCTTTCTTACAGACAGTAAGTATGTGGCACCCATTCATTGCTGTTTGTAACTTACACAGTAATACTAATGTCACTGACTTCAGCTGACAGCTGTGCTTGTAGTCCAGCAAAGCAACACACATCTTGTATAACAGAGAAAACAGATTTGGTGGCTTTCTACTAAGATGCTTTTAGAAACAAGTTAAATGAAGCTTTGATCCTTTAGGGGGGAAAAATTTTAGGCAAAGACTCAAATTATGCAGTTCAACAGTCACAGGTGTAAGCTAGAGATAACAGTTTCTTATAAGAAATCATAAATAAATAAATAAATAAGAAATGCAACAACAAAAAGAACAGCAGCACATAAACCAACAGGAATCAGTACTAAGAATTTATTTTGAACAACTGTCAGTGATGAGTGGAATGAAATTAGCAAAGACACAGAGAATGATGGGTGGTATTTGATGAGACTGGTGAGACATAGCTTACAGATGTGGTCTCCATATTTTTCCACCAGTATGAGTAGAAGAGAAACAAATGAATTACAGATCTTATTTAAATAAGAGAAAGGAAATAAAGAAATCCCTTGAACAAGAGTGTAATGTCAGAACTTCATTATCAAGAGAACTGCATGCATTACAACAGTACCTGATATCACATATGAGGATGAAATTTGCTTTTCTGCACCTGTGCAGAACCAGTACTGCAGCCCAACCAGAGAAATCAGTTTAATACTTGCTGGGAATGCTTTTCATTTGCAAATTAGCAATTAATTTACCAGATGTTTTGAGTGAAGTGGCCAGAAAATTTATCTAATGCTATGTGATAATTTTGGATTTCACTACCTTCTTTATAATGTCAGTTTGATTGTCAGTGTTGGGAATTCTTGAAATGACATGCTGCATCCTGTTTTCGTGGGGGATTACTTTAAACAGTTCATTAACCTGGCTAACCTATGTTGTCAAAGATAGGCAACAATTATCAGATATGTTTTCCTTCAGTGAGGTCAGGGGAGAAAAATTTCAGCTGAAAGAAGGAACTTAACTTGTCGAAAGTCAGAAGTCTGTGGATGAAGAATCTGATCCCTTCAGAGTGGGATTGTGGGTGATAGCAGGAGGGAGACCGGATCATAGAATCAGCTAGGTTGGAAAAGAGCTTTAAGATCATCAGGTCCAACCATTACCCCAGGACTGCCAAGACCACTACTGAGCCATATCAGTGAGGGATTTCTTTACTACTTCACTTGCGGAAGTAGTAAATAAATGATCTATATAATTTCCATTCTTTGTTTTACTAACCCAGTAGGCACTGCAGTGACAAAACCAGATTACTTATTTCCAGACTTGCATCTCCACTTCTTCCTTTATTTTACCAATTTCATCTCTTTTGAATTCTTTAATCAAGGCTACCCTAGCCTCCTACGTGAACTTCACACTTCTTTTCCTGAACACGTCCATTCATGTCTTTCAGTTCCTGCTCTACTCCCCTACTGCACTTCTCCCCTTTCTGACTGCAGTGTCAGTCACTCTGTTCACAGTTCTGTCTACATGTATCAACCCATTATTCTCCATCATTCAGTCCCCTCCTCTTTGAAGTGTCTTTCCCCCAGGATTGAGTTGAGAAACCCTAAAAAGTATCAGTGACAGTTTGATATGTCCATAATTTGTTGCTGTTGTTCACTTTGTGCATGATTTAGACTATGACCTCCTTCCACTAGTAGTAGTAAGCACACTCATAATGTTAGCAGTTTTGCCATCTCCTTCTTCAGTAGTATGTTAATTACTTTACTCTTTCTTGTTACATTTCTTCAGTTACACCCTGAGTAGAAGGGAGGGAGGCATAGTTACATTGGTGGAAGCCTTTATTGTACTGTGGATGACAATAAAACCTGCTTCAGGTCACTCCCTCATGCAGCTGTCATTTCCTGACAATGAACGTTGTAAATCAGAGCAGCCTCTAAAGAACAGTATTTTAAGCCATGATTGACACCTTAACAACCAGAAGTCAGAACAGTAAGTCCCACATTCAGACAGCAGAGCGTCCTGAGGAGCAGGAACAGGCTGATAGGATTGCTCCCTCCATTGAGGATACCAACTTGGGATCACAGGGATTCTGGCAGTGGTTCCTCCAGGTACACTGCTCTATATTACGCTTGTTCAGGCTTGGCTGGAATGCTGCAGCTGCCTCTCAGAGACAACGCAGAAACAGCTTCAACATGCAGGATCAGGAACTAAAGCACTAATAGCCAAGTAGTTTTGAGCATCCACCCAGAAGTGGAATAGGCAAGTTTATTTTTCTCTCAGAAGGAAAAACATTAATAAAACTTCTACATCAAAACAATAGCTTTAATTACCAACCCATTGGATAAAATACAGCAGTAGCTCCACCTCTCCCTGCATGTTGTGCAAGCTCCTGGCCAGTGCTGGCTGTGCTCTCTAGGGAGGAGCAGGAAAGGAAAGCCAGCCAACCACTGGTAGTGACAATGCACTTTGAAACTGTTCACATATATCAAGTGTCAGGAACTTGTGGGAGTTCTTTCCCTATTTTTTTTTACTACATCTTTGCTTATTAGTGGGTTGCATAGTGCTTCAGACTGCATATACAATACACCTCCCTGCTTCACTGAAAACAGAGGGGAAAAACTTACACTAGATATTTCTGGTTTTATTTTAATGGCAAATTTATTACATGCAGTTCATTGCTAGGATTTATTTGGTGCCCAGTATGAATTTTAAACCTTCTTTTTCAGTCTTGTCAACCTTGGATCATTTTCATTAATCTCTTTAGTTTCCCTCATTATTTTTCCTCACTTCAAGACTTGCCTGATTATTATTAAATATGTCTGCTGCCAACACCCATGACACATAACAGGTTGTCAGTGTCTTTTTGTCAAAGTTATGTTTCTTTTTGATTGTGGCACAATAATTTAATACATATCTAATTATTCTTGACTTCTCCATAAGGAAGTTTCCTTTGTAAATTGTGGTTAAATTTAATTTATAGCTGAAAGAAAAAGGGCTTTTAAAAAATTCTAATGTAGAACCTCATTCTGCAGTGCACATGCCCCTGATAGTGAAATTCAGAACTGGTCAACAAGTATCACTGTATAACTCTAAGTGGTCACTTTTAAGACTGGGACCTACCCTCTGTGCTCTGTTCTGAGTTGGCTGTATGCACTTGTAACAACCAGTTTCTAAGTATCAGAAGAGGGTTTTTTTTGTTTTCTGGAAAAGTTTTCATTTATTATATCAATTGATGAAAATCTGGAACTCATGGAAGTATGACTTCTTTGTGTTACAGTTAAAAGTTTTCAAACAGAAAAATGCATGGAGTATAGGAGTCCTGGACATGGATAATAGTTTAATTTCAATTACTGGCTGCCCCAAGGATACACCAGAGGGGCATGGGGTTGCATATGGTATAGAATTAGATTTGTAGTCTTTTTCTTTTCTTGCATGGAGGTTAATTTTCTTCTGTATTGGCAGTGCAGGGTCTCTGGGTTAGGTGAGTCCGGAAAGCTTGAGTGTGAGCATTCAGCCCAGGGACTGGTTTGTTGGAAAACCAACTTTCAGCACACCGAAGTGAGCTGCAGTGCTTGTTTGTGCAGTAATCATAACTTACTTGGATACTGAAGTTTTACTTCAGCAAAGGCTCAGTTTACTTAGAACATTACATAGGAGTGGACTTGTATTTTCTTTCAGCAATGAAAAACTGAGATGGTCCTCTTGCAGTCTTTGCAAGATTGCGTAGCTGTAAGAATTACATAGACAAATCACAGCACATCACCAGCAATGGAGCTGTTCATTACATGTGGTGGCTCTTCAGAATATTAAAGGAAGAAAGAAAAGGTGTCTCTCAGTTTTCCAAGGTGTGTTTAAATTCAGTTCAAATCCTTTCCCCCTAAGATTCATTTATAACTGTCTATGCTATTTCAATTTGAAAAGTGAAGAGATCAAGTCAGCAAAGTAACATTTCAACAATGCACTTACAGATTGTTCCTCTTCTATGTTATCAAGGCAGTGTCTTCTTTCTCCATGAAAAATGTGCAATATCACTGTAGACATCCAATAAAAATGAACAGCTCATTTATTTTGAAAAGGAAAAGAATTGCATGCTGTGATACTGAAATGAAAAACCTATCATCCTCACACAATGTCTGGAATAAGGCCCTCCCATCAACTAGAAAAAATAATTGTTCCTTGAATATGTAAAACTATAGAAGTAACAGCACAGCTGTTCAGGAGTTTAGTTAAAGGGTCACACTGTAGCTGCCAATAAATTTAATCCTGAGCACAATATATGCCATAAATTCAGTGAAAACCAATGGTCACATTATTCACATTCTTCATAGAAAGTAGCATATATGAACTGTATCAGTGGCTTGCATGATATGATTAAAATATTAATATAATTACCAAATACAAAATTTTGACACTTTAAAAATTACTTATATGTAATTTTTAAATTACATAAATTTTAAATTACATAAATTACCTTACATAAGTTACATAAATTACAAAGAAAAAGACTGCAGAAATCAATACTATACATTGTGGAACAGCTATATCCAAATATAAGAGAGAGGTGTCTTTGGGTACTACCATCAGTAGCTGGTTTTTATTTCATACAAGTAAAATTAATTCATAGATAAGTACATACTTGCTGAGTGCAACAAATGATTTCCTGATTCAGAAGTCATGGCTTATAAGGTACTCTGTATTAGAAAAATAACTGAGTTGCCACTTCAAAAGTAGAGCTGGATCATCAACAAATAATACAAATAATCATCCAAGTTGACTAATTGAAACAAACAAACCAAACTAAACACGCAAAAAAGAGGTCACAGGATGAGGTCTGCTTTGGCATGGATTGCTTTTGGATACACAGAACTAGAACTATTAAACTGCATCTTTCTCCAGCTGAAGTTGTTACAGTGGTCCTCCATTAGTAAAACAAAAGTAATTTTGCAAAATCTGGATTTAGAGTTCATACCTTTTTTTTTTTTCATTTGTATCAAAAATACTTGGACTTTGCAGTGCTGCTCAGAGTAAAACCTATACACATGCAAAGACATGAAACAAGAGGCAAACTCTGCTCATAATGAAGCTAATACGAAGAGCATGCCAGCTGCTGGGCTCTGCTGAAGCAGTGTAACATCACTGCCCCAGAGACAGTAAGCACCTTCATCTTTATTAGTATTGGGAGTTATGGTCATTTGGTGTTTTAGGATGCATTATGAAATACTAAAATTTCCTGATGCAATATTTTTATTTTTTATAAAAGAAACCTGGACAAGCTAATGGTCGTGATGCACACGATCAATTTAGATACCCTTTCTGCTGTACAATCCAGCTACATGGTCAGCTTCCCTGCAGATATTGTAGGATCATTCCTGGATTGTGGTGAGAATGAACTAGTCTGTATCTGAACATCTAATTCAAACACTTCTATCTGCAAGGACCAAGCATGAAAAAGAACTAGTAACATCTAAGAGCAATTTATTCTTTCTCAGATTCCACACAACCAAATTGCCTCTTGATTTCTCAGTGGATAACTAAAAATCCATGTCTATACATGGTCTGGCTTATACTTTTGCATTAGGTGTAAATGCAATAATAACGTAATACTAATTAGGCAAGTACTCATTTACACACTGCAGGTCACAATAAGGACATGACAAAGACAAAATTTGTAGTATCTTGACAAAATTATACAAAATCATTTTGTATCATATTAGAAGCCAAGATAATTAGAGGTATTTTCATTTTGTTCACATCTCGGACAATGTTATTTTGCATTTTAAAAAACTCCATGCTTTTCAACAAGTGGGTTTTGAGGCCTTGTCTTCTAAAAGTTACCATAGTTACCTATTTACTGACATATTAATTTAGCATCAAAATTGTTAAGATTTTAGTTCCTTTGTGATATCAGTAGTGAATCAGAATTGTTCAGGAATATTTCAGGCATCTAAAAAAAATAAGATTTGTTTTGAATGAGCAATGACAGAATGTATTCTTTGACTTAAAATAACTTCAGAATATATCCTGATATTTTAACTAGATAGTTTACATATCTGACTGCAAGCGGTCATAGAAACAATTCTGTATTAAAGAGAATAGGAGATTTCTGTGAATATTTTAGATGAAGACACTTATTTTTAGCCTATTGTCTTACTTATCATAAATTAATGCAAAAACATACTGTTTCCTGGACACTATTATAATCCTAAACGTTTTGAAACATTTAGCAGGAATCTAAACCAATTTGGCTTTCGCTCAGATAAAAAGGGCTGGAAAGCAGAATGGAGTTGAGGAAATAATACATTTACTAGTTAGGTACTTTTGAAAGTTCTTTAAATACCCTTAAAGTAAAATATTCACCATAATCAATTTGAGTTTAGTGGGAGCCACCATCACAGTTACATAGAGTAGGTTTGAACAATTGTTTTTTGAACATAGAGATGTGTGGGTATACTGCCTGCCCGAGGAAGTAAATGACAGTAGACTATGAATTTTCTTATTTTTTATAGCTGTAGAAATTATTTTGCAATTGGGTAATGTTATTTCTGAGAACTGAGGAAGGAGCGTAGACTCTCCATGGAAGAGTATCTACTAAAGCTACTAAAGATTTGCTTACAGCAGCAAAAAATAAAAAAGAATAAAAAAAAACAACAAACAAACAAAAAAAAAGAAAAAAGTAAGAGAAAAGAAAAAAAATGGAAAGAAAAAGGGAAGAAAAAAGAGGGAAAGGAAAAGGAAAAAGCTTGTAATGGTTTGATGATTAGCTCTGTAGCTTACTGGTGGCTGGGGAGTCTTCATGCAGTTGCAATAAATATTTTATTATCATTTCCTTGAGTATTCAGCAACATTAACTTCTGTGATATGGAAAACTGCATCTTCAACTACACTAAGATGAAGTCAATTCTAAGATCTCATGATTTGTAATGAAGAACATTATGCAGCATGATAGCCTCTTGACTGATCATACACATACTTTTCTTCCAAGAGCTCAATCTGTTGTATAATTCAAATTGAGAGTTTAACAATTTGTTTTTCCAGTATCTCCATCATTTTTCTGTAACAGCTTTGCTCTTTACCTTTTTTTAAATTGGTTGAAAGTGATTTTGTGACAGTAGAAAATATTCAAGCTTTTTCCCTAAAATATCTGGGGACAAGTCAGCCCTTTATTAATCTCAGATTTCCAAAGACTGACTTATTATTTCACAGGAAATCTGATACAAAGAATTTCATAAACTGACAAACATTAGAAACACACTGTACAAAACATGAAAGCAATGTTCACCTTCCTATCACGCACATAATCCTGAGTACCTACCAAATTTCAATTACACTTTTACAGTCTACTTGATTTGTAATCAATCTAAATAGGAAAACAGTGGAACAGCGAGCAATTTTTGATTAGCTACATGCATTTTCTATCCAAATGAAATCATGACATGCATTTACTTTCAAGTTATGAACATCTCTGTCACATATACTTTCAGTATCTGTCTTGAATTTAAAGAATGAAAAGCTTTTATAGAGTAGATTTGAATCTTTAAAAGGTAAACTTTAAGGAAAGGTGTCAGTGAAATACTTGACTGAACATGTTGCCTCTTGTTGCTTTAATGCTAAGAATCAGAAATGCACTGCATGGGTCAATGGCAAAAGCAGGTTTAGAAGCCTGACTGTGAGGTTTGGCTATATAATATAAACAAGATGCCAGAAAATGCTCAGCAAATCAGTTAAACCAAGATTAACATCCTCCATATGAAATTACCCATATCTTCCTATGTCACATTCTACTGGTTCCCCTGAAATGCCAACCTCACAGTTTGTGCATAGCCAAAGGATGAGAGGAGCAGTCAAAGAACACAAGCTTTTTGTTAGATACAAGAGACATTTTAAACAGATTAAAAAATTACTTGGTGGTTTATGGCATGAAAGCCTAATTTGCAATATCTTTGACTTCGTCTTGAAAAATGCTGGGAATTTCCATTTCTAGTTGAAATCTGTGGGAGCTTCTTGCACATTTGTTATGTATTTAATTTGGACCAAATTTCACCAGATTACAGCTATGTCACAATGTTTTTTCTATTACCTTTAAAAGAAGTAAGATCAAATAACATCAAACCCTTGGCATATTACACTGTGCTGCACTAATAACATAAACTTACATTAAGAATAGACTGTGGCATCAAAAGTGTAGTAATAATGTATGTTGCTTAATAAATACACAGTCATGAACTATCTTGCTTGAGGTGAAAACCAAGCGTTTTCTCTTTGTCCTCCTTTCTGTAGCACAAGAAAAAGTGGTGTTGTATGTTACACATGCATATGCTAAGTGAAGAAGGAATTTTTTGTGGGACATTTTTTTAAGAATATTTTCTGATATTGTATTTCTTATTGTTGACTTAGTAAGCTTAAATAGTAGCAAACCTATTGCTTTGCTGTAGAGGGAACGAAACTATTATTTCTGTAATATTTCTGCCTGGATATAGTGAGTTCAGTCTTTATCTCTCTAAAATCATCTTCCTGACCAGCACTGCCTGCTTCGTGATCAGCAGTGCCCACTTAGGTTATGTACATACAGAGCAATTAGCTTGAAGAATCTTATCTTTCCTGCAGTCAAACATCAACAGTGTCTTAGTTTCCCACCTAGCTGGAACTCCAGATGTGGGTATATATCTCAGATCTACAATCCTTGCTTTTAAGGCAGAAAAGCAGTCTTGACTATCTTTCAGTTCACCTCTGTAAGGCGCAGTCCTTTAGCCCTCTAAGAATCTAAGGGTCTGTTCCTTAATCTTTTCCAGGTTCAGTCATTCTTCCTCATCAGACCTTGTCTAGTCCCTAGTTGGGCTTCTTTTTATGCCTTCTAAAAATCCTTGAAATTAAGAACTTTTCAAAAATTATTGTTACCAATACTGCACCTACATATCATTCTAGATATTTTCTTTCTCATTGCCTTATGCACCCTGACAGGAAGTGATCTCATGGCTCCTCATATGCTTTTTCTGTAGTCTCTTCTCACCAAGGTCCAAGCCTGTCCTTTCTAGAAGGCTTTCTTAGTAAGTAGCCATTCTACCAGCATAACAAAGGTCCACCTGGGATTGTCCTAATAGGTGGGAAAAAGGCAGGATGGCTATCAGCTATATGCAAAAGCCCAGTTGACACTAGGTTGTCTCTCTGTCAGCAAACTACTGAAATATAGCTAAACATCAAAAACCCCTCAACACTGTCACATGTCATTCAGGTACTGATTGCCAACTCTACGATTTGATTGTCATCTCTTTCATCTGAGTATGCCCTCCATAACTATTGAATGTGGGGACGTTTGTCAGACTTGTACATAAAACCTTGGTTTTTTTCCTTTGATAATTCAATCAGTACATAAAGGAAGGAAGGACTAAGTAGATCACATAAAATTTACTTAGCCTGGTTTACATTCATTCTTCAGTAAAACATGTCTGTTCATTTACAGTATTTTTAAAACATGATTTGAAAGAAGGCTGATCACTGCTAATGCTTGCAGGGGCTTTTATATTTGTTTGCCTTTTGGTTTTTGCTTTTTCTTTATTTAGAGCAGAATAAAGACATTCAGGGCTCTATGAACATATGAACATGAAAGGGAAAGGTTTTTTTGTTGTGTGGTGTACCATGGTATGGGTTGTCTTTTCTCTGCCCCTGTTTTTCATTAAAACATAGCTAATGACCTGGCTTTTTGCATCTGTGTCGTGGATAAAAATGAAATGTAAATCAAGAGTACCCAACAGACATTAAGAAATGAGCAATCTGAATACAAAGCACTTAAACTTCTACTCTTTTTAGTGCAGATATGTAAAACTACCAACCCAATCCCATACGTGTTAGACACTCAGATCTGGTAATGATGGAAAGTATTCAGTATTTTCAGTTCCCTGTGAAGTACCTTACAAGATCAGACCCTGATTTTGCCAGTGATTATATTCTGCATATAGTTCCAAATCCATAACAAGACATTTGTTTGAGGTATTTATAGAACTTCTGTTTGACTAACCATCTGTGCTCTGATGGAAGTATACACATGGTTGAGACTGAATAAAAAACTATTATATGGATTAAAATAGTAACTTTGACACTGCTACATCCACAGATTTTACTGCTAGTAACTGTTGACCTGTTTACATGTAAAGGTGAAACTTTAAATTGTAAAATCTGAAAGGTAGCATGAAGAAAGAGTGTGACTAGTCTGTCCACTTCAAAAAGGCTTTGAAGTTAAGGGATGCTCTTTGAATGCTGTATGCCTTTCAAAATTGCTGCTTGCTTAGGGTCTGGATTAACCTAGCTGCCTTCCTCAGTTTCTGAGAAGCTTTCAGATACATTTGTGAGTGTAAAGGTAAGAATATGCTAGGGTATTTTGCCATGCTTTCACTTGTCTCAAATTCCTGTTCCAAAATGAAACTCATTCCTTTTTTTGTTGTTCATGCTATTCAATACAAATATTAGCAAAACATTACAGATGTAGCCAGTTATAGCTTGCAGTAAACTGCACTGACCAACCTTGCAGTGTTCGTTCAGTTTGCTTCTTTCATCAAGATTATCTTTTTCATGGATCAGTATGTTTTATATGTTCAAAATGCTGAGATTAGGAATCATAATGAAAAGATTAGAAGCACTAGGCTATGATAGGATTGGTTCAAAAATTATATGTAATGGTCACTTATTATTTATTGAAATTGCTCCTTAGGAAAGATTATTGCACAGCAAATTTTTGGAAGCTGTTTATGCTTGTGCAAGATGGTAGGAAATTGAAGTTTCTGATATTGCTTCACAAGATTAATTTTCTTTAGGGATAACCGGGGGAATTCTTCAAATTGCCTTATCTTAGCTGATGTAACACCATCTGCCACATCTGCAAAGATTATCATTATTTTTAGAAGATGTGGTGTTTGGGGCTTTTTTTTTTTATTGAGTCTTGAGTCATCAAGGTCAGTAATTTTGAATTATTTAGAAGGAAAATAGAGGCAATTGTTTTGCATTTTGCTCAATAATAAAGGATGTATTATTGCAGTTAGTGCCGTAAACCTCGTAACTATTTGCTACCATCCTCTAAATTAAAAAAAATAAAAAGTTTGTATTTTTCATGAGAGCATTTAGCTTTGTAAGAAAAAAGTATCAGCCAAATTCATGAATCAGTAAGGCAGCACCTGGTGGCAAATAAGAGACTGTGGGGACTTTTCCGGTAAAGGCAATATTAATGTGAAAATGCTGTATTTTTTAACACTGGGTCATAGGTCCAGGTTCCCAGCTTCAGTTTCAAAAACTAAATTGTAAATTAGGATCTCTCACATGAGCCATCCTTTAACAGAGGCTGCTTCTTATGCCCGTGGCCTGCAGTGATAGCTCCAAATCAGATGAGCACATCTAAGTCAGATAAGCATTCTCCGTCACATAACAAATGAGGGGATCCAAGGCAAGGTGAGAATTAGGACCTAAAACCTTCAGCAGCTTGCTTTATCTTATAATGAAAAGGCTCAGATCTTTACCATATGCCTGAAAAGTCTCAAAAAGACTAGAGCTTTGTATAAACTCTTAGCATGAAGTAATGAACATAGTAGGTGAATACAGACCTATCATTTGATGATGAGATAACTACATCTCCACAGCAGTTTCTTTCAGCCTCCTGCTGTCAAGAAACTAATGAGAGCAGGCAGCTTCTCAAAGACAGAATAGTTCTTCTCTGGGGAGTTAATGAAAAGTAGGTGTATCTTACTGAATTTGCTACAGAGCGAAGGTGGCAGAGCTGTATGGCCCGAGGAGGGTGTCTTGAAAAAATCACATACATTTTGAAAAATAAAGCTTAGAAGGGGATAAAGAGAAGAAGAAATCTTAATCTGAGATAACTGAAAAAGAGATGTTGTAAAGCCAAACCTGTGTTCCATGTTGAAAGAAAGACCCACGAATCTAAAGGTATTTAGACAGAACCTCATATCCTGCACCTTCCTGAGTTATGGAAGACTCAGGTGTGTAACATTTATGTCACTCATCATGCACGTTTAACAAACTTCTCTATATTTACAAGTGAAAAGTGGGCTTATTTTGGAAACAACACAGATTTTGAAGGATTAAGATTTTAAAGATCTTTTCCATTTTCCACGTCACTAGGAAGACAACTTTACTTCTGTACAGAATACATAATGTGCTACCCTTTACTGAAGCACCATCCAGAGATAGTACAAATTTATAAATAAACATGACTCCTCAACCGTATTTTCCAGCAATGCTTTAATGCACTATTCTATTCTATCTGCACTGCTTAACTAAAGTCCAAAAAAGACCTTCAGTTAGTGTCCATGCTATCATCTTTGCTGCTTTTAGACTCAGCAACACTTGATGCACCAGAAGTTCCTTTCCCCTGCACACAGTGTAACTGAGAGCCAGCAGACATTATCAGCATATCAAATCTCAGTATGGCAAAGCAATGGCAAAACCACTCAGTCTTTCTCTCAGTGAAGAGCAGGAGAAAACAATGGCTCTTGTACTTCAACCTGCAGGTCAGACTTCATTTGTAATTTACAATTAGGTTGCAGAAGTGATGCATCTTATAAAAAGAGGCAATGCACAGCTTCTTCTGTGAGTACTGAGCTGTACTTAGTACAGAGGCTGGACTTATCAAGGAGAGTACTTAATTTACTTATACAATTTAACTTACTTATACAATATCTGACCCTCTGAATATGATGGCTTGTTTGTAATGAAGATAGAAAATCAGAACTTCATATGTTTAACACCCCATATTTTGTTAAAGAGTTCTGTGTAGTCTGTTGGAATTGATGAAAGATTATTTATTAAGCCATGGTTGGTTGTTACAATCTATCACAATGTGTTCCATATCTTCTCACAGATGACTTGCAATAAATTAAAGGCACTCTAGCAACCCAATTTGGGAAGCAGAACTTGAATGTGTAGGGCATTCTTTCCCTAGTACATTTCTGGAGAAATATCCCTTTAGCACTGAGTCATCTTTAACTGTAATCACATCATGTCCAGAAAGAAAGGCTTCAAACACGTTGCAACAATATGTCTGTGTCATGGTTTAAGTCCAGTCTGCAGCTCAGCCACACAGCCACTCACTCACCCCCACCCAGCTGGAGGGATGAGGAGGAAAGAATTGAAAGAAATTGAAAGAAACTCCCACAGGTTGAGATAAGAACAGTCCAGTAACTAAGGTATAACACAAATCACTGCTGCTACCACCACCAATAATAATAATAATAATAACAGAAATAACAAGGGAAGAGAATATAATATCACCTGCCAACTGATAACACTCAGCCTGACTGAGTAGTGAGCTAGCCCTTCCGGGTAACTCCCAGTTACATCCTGGGCATGACATGCTGTGGTATGGAATACCTCCTTGGCTAGTTTGGGTCAGGTGTCCTGTCTCTGCTTCCTCCTGGCTTCCCCTCCCCCCTGGCAGAGCATGAGACTCACAAAGTCTTTGGTCAGACTAAACATTACTGAGATGCAACTAAAAACATTGGTGTTATCAGCGCTGTTCCCAGGCTGGAAGTCAAAACCACAGCACTGCTCCAGCTACTAAGAAGAAGAAAAATGACTGCTACTGCTGAACCCAGGACAGACTGTTACATGGAAGGAAATCTTACAAGACTAGCCTGAGCTATTCCAAAATAAGTGTGAAGGGTGGTACCAGCTGTACATGCAAATGACTTGGCTGGGGGAACTTGTTTCTATGATTTTGTGTTTCACATCTGCACAGTCCCAAAGCAAATATTGTCACCTCTGTTGCATGTAACTGATTTGCAAACCAGAGAATATGCATGACTTACCTTTGCTCTAAATCTGCTAAGTATCAAGCTATTCCACCTAGATTACAGAATTCAACCACTCCTGTTGTGTTTTTTATATTTTAATTACTACCCCCCTACCTCTATCCAGGCAGGTAAAAATGCAGCAAACCGTTCTTTTTTCTATGAAGCTAATTAATGCAGAGAGAATTTAATTTGCTGTTCTAAGATGCCTGCTTATAAAAACAAGCTAGTACCACTTTTTACAGTGTCATTCAAGAGAGGCAGATATGATTATAGGTAGCCATATGCTATCCTTTAATCTTCAAAAGACGTTGGTCTGCTATTTTATATCCAAAGTATGTAGCTCAGGAGAGTCTTCCAAAATGAAAAAAAAAGAAACAAAAAACAAAACAAAGTCATAAATAGGTTAGTGACATCAGCAAGGAGAGTATAGACAGCTTCTTATAACCTAAGTTACATCTCTTTACTGAACTGCATTTTTCTTATCTGTTGAGGTATCTATGTAGCTGAGTCACTGGAAAGGTTTTGGGTGTCTGTTTCTTTTTTATTCTTCAGCAACTTTGAATCTCCGCTGATGCATGAAGTTCCAGAACACCAAGGCAGCAGCACAGACAGTACGGCAAGCAGTTTGGGAAGCTCTGTCACAGCATGTAAGAAGGTAACGCCTATGTTTATGTTATATTCAAAGTATCCCGAGTTATAGTTTTGCTATTTAGCTTTTGTCATTATTGGGGAACAAACAAATTAACCAATGCCAAAAAAAAAGGACTGATACAGAAAAATAAATTTGGAGGGCTGTTATAGTATCTTGGAATTTTGTCTCCCTGGTCTGTACTGGTCTGGTCCTAAAATATATTACATATATGAGAGATAATCTCCCCCTGCAGATTTCTGTTTTCCCTCATTAACTGAGTGTAGGAAATAAAAGCAGTGCATGGAAAGAATACCTTCAGGACTGCTCTTCAACAGATGGCAAGTTTCTGGGATGCAGTCTGAGGGTCCAGAGCTTTGCTTCTCTCAGAAATGGAGGGGTCCTTCATGAAACAGCTCTTCTGCCTTCCATCATATCTGACTGGGAAGATTTTCAGCAAGCCAGGAGATCATATAGATTTGACTGATGCTAGCTTTGTTGCCTAAAAATAGGTTTATATAAAGTTTGTAATTTAGGGGGGGGGGGGGGAAGTATGCCTGTTTGTATGTGATTAGAAGGAGCCAGATATGACTGACATTATTTTGTGCATGTAGGTAATTTCAGTACAACTGGAAAGACACAGGTGAAGAACATGGATGATTGCTTTTATTCTTTCTCTGCAGTGCCCGATTATGGCTGTATAGTCTGAGGGAAAGAGGCACTTCCAAAGACCTACTGAGGGGGGCAGGCCATCTTTGATCTCTCACTTTGCAATAATCCTCAGAGATTTATTGTCTCCCACAGGCATAATTCTAGAGCTGATGAGAAAGCATTTGTTCTAACACAGAAATGTTATAGAACTTCACATTTCATTCAGTTTTTCCATAATCCTTTCTTTTTCTTTTCCTCCCACTAGTAATGTTTTCCATTTGTGGATTGTTAGGTGGTTTTGTCTGTTTGTTTGTTTAAAGAACAGCTACATATATTTATATATGTAAGCAGAGAGAGAGAGAAAGATAAAACATGTAGAAGGTAAAGATTTATCTTCATCATCCTGAAGAACCACACTGTGGCTGTGGGGTGTGAGTATTTCCTGTCTACAGAAATCTTGTTAAATGTAAAATCATGATCTAAAAAAGAACTCAATAAAGTGATGTATACACTGGGACTGAGCTTCCCTGAGTCCCCCCAACGTAGGAAAAAGACAAAGTGTCAATATTTCATTTGGTCAAAGGGTTTGTTTATTTGCAAAAAAGTACCTGATTTTTAAAAAAGTGCTGCTGACTGTAATTGGAATCTTCATATAGGCATAAGAAGGCAGAAAATCCACTGTGTGGGATGAGATCTTAGATTTTAATTTAATTTCAGAGTTATCTATTCTATGTAAGACTGAAGGACAGTGGCACAGCACTGAAGTGCTACACCACTCTGTTTACAAATGCTTCCAGCTTGGTCACCTTCAGAAGCACCTCTCTCTTTTAAAGGCTACCCTTTACCACAAGATTTTGAGCTGCTTCAGGTATCTGATCCCTTACATTTTAACTTTTCATTGTAACACAAATCAATTTTATGATTGTTGGCACAGTAAAAGAAGTGATTAGCTTCTACCAATTCTTCTGACAAACAGCAGGATGTTTAGGGCTTCTTTACAGCATTGTCACAGACTGTGTTACTATTGCTTTTTTTTCTCTCTCTGTGTGTGTATGGAAAAGGATGAAAAATTACAAAAAATAGCCCATTACCCTCTCTTTTAGCCTCTGCTAGTTTCAGTGATTTTGTAAGTTAGATGTGTAATTGGTGGTAGAGTGGAACACTATGGGCTGCTGCTGCAAGGGAACAATTTACATGGTTGACTTGCAGGTTTGAATAATTGTATTTGACATGAGCAGCTCCTGTCAGAAACCATGTGAGATGTGGCCTACTAGAATACAGACCAATCTGAAAAAATGCAGAAAATGTGCCCCTTGATATCTCATCTTATTCTGTATGTCCCACTTTCATATCTCTTTTTGATGAGAAGTAATTAACCAAAGCAATTAAGATGATAAGCCATGAAGGCGCAGATGTTTCATTTGTGGAGCAGAGTCTTTCTAATGTTGTCTCAGTTATAGATATTTACTGTATTTTAATGTCTTATGATCTAAATCAGGGAGCAGGAAGCTGTTACACTAAAGTTGTATGCAATATTTTCCTCTGGGAAAGAGTGACTTTTCTAATCCACACTGCTAGAGGCTGATTTAGTTCATTGGTTCACAACACACTGAGTAATGCTGACGGCTGAGTCTCTATATAAGAATGGAAAACTTTTTTTTAGAACCATGAATTACTGCTGATTTCATATTTAGTGCATGATGCAAATTCATCCTGAATTATTTTCCAAGTGTGATGATCCTACTCTGAACCAGATATACAGCAGTATAGCGTGTGCAGCTGTTACACATAAGTATGGTCAATGAATACAGTTCTGCTTTCAATTGTACTTTTGCAAATCAGAAGCAACCTCGCTGAATTCAGCAAAATTGCTAAAATGTATGTCAGTGAGATTGGCCCAGAACTTGTCTCAATTAGAAAAGAATGAAATATAAGATAGGAGGGGAAATTTTGGCCAGTGATACTGTTTGCCTTAATAGTGCAGGCTACATAAAGAAGGATGATGACTGACAGCTGAAGTAGTACAGGTTTAGGTTTCTTATCCTTTGGTACAGACCAGCTCAGTATATTTTGAAAATATGCTTATATTCAAAAATGGCAATTGGAATGTACTGATAGTTACATCTCTGAGGGATACCAGTTCTCACATTGCATTTGATTAATTAGCCCTGTTAATTTAGACCAGCTCCTTCAACTTTCAATCATTACAGTCATACATAATTTTACTATAAGGACTTCAGTATGAGGACTTTAAAAACATGAATATCCCACCAAGATTTAATACATATGCAAACTCTCATTTTATATAAACACATGCACCTCGTCAACAGGAAAAATTGCCTCACAATAGCACAATGCAAGGATTACATTCATTCTTACTGTATGTTTGTCTTTGCCTGTGATAATGTTGGTGGCTTACCAAAGAAATATACCCCAAAGTTGACATAGCATTACATGTGTATTTTTGCATAGCAGCATGATCAGTATTGTGGGGTGACCCAAATTATCCTTCCTCCAAAGAAGTACTAATCAGAAGGTTCTGAACAATACCAGGTCTGAAATGATCATAATGCAGAAACTTGCATTTCATAAGGTAAAGTTTAAACTCATCTAAAATTTACACCTCTAATTTATATAATCACGGAATAGCTAGAGTTGGAAAGGACCCTAAGATTATCTAGTTCCAAAATCCCTGCTAAGGGCAGGGATCCCTCACACTAGACCATGCTACCCAAAGCTCCATCCAGCCTGGCCTTGAACACAGCCAGGAATGTATTCCTGCCACTGCTTATTCAAATGTCACTTTCTGTTTCCTGAACACCCCTTGATATGTGTAAAACTAGACCATATGCAAGAAGGTCTCTGCCACATGTTCTTGCAGTGCTGTCTTTTCTAGAATAATTTCTGGAGGCTTTCCAGATGACTTTGGGCCAACCTTTGTTCCTTAGATTGCTGACCTCCGCTAGCTTCTGCTGTGTGTACTCAAGTATATCTGGGTTTGGTTTTTTCACCTATCTTCTTAAAAGCCAAATTGCTGCAAACTATTTTCTCCAGCCCTCACTAGTAAAAATGCTATGCCATTATACCCTCTTCACATTTCTGGCTGCATTCTCAAGTGCATGTGCAGAACTACTTATGCACACATGAGAGAAGAATCTGGCCTAGAGAAAACATCATTCAGCTAATGTTTTTTATTTCCTTGAAGTTACTTAAAAATCACACACTGTCCAAAATTTCTGTGTAATAATTTCTGCCCCCGATTTCAGAGTCTATTATGAAAAAATACATACGAAAATAAACTTCAGTGTGGTATAAAGCCTTGCAACTCATAAACCATCCTGAAATGACCAAAGATTGTCAGCTGTGGCCTGACCAGATTAAAAGATTTGTCAGGAAAGTTATTTCTTCTGTTAGTACTTTACCAGTATTTACTTCCTGATAAAAAGATCCTCTGAAAGAAAGAGATATCAAGGGCCAATTAACATCCCACAGATGGAAAACTAGGTGAAGTTTGGACTGCCCAGCTCATTTTGTGGGTTTATAATCTACAATATACACCTGCTATAATATAGCTATTCTGAAACGTTGGGTGTGCACAGCAAGTCCTTATGAGACAGGAAGTTTGTTTCTACATGATAATTTCTGGTTTCTCAGAAACTGACTGAGATTTGGGAAAGAAAGATCTAAAATGATTAAGGCTGAAGATAAATGCACTCTGATTTTTAAGGAAGTGAAACAAGACTGCTTGTAGCAGCAAAAGCTATTTGAGCTAAAGAGAACTGTTTCCTATGTATGCAAAATTATGTTTTAATAGGTAATTAGAATTTCAACCTTTGAGGATGAGAAGATCTAGAATCAAATTAAACCTGAAATCAGATGTGTAGATATATCATAGAATAGTTTGGTCTGGGAGTCACCTTAAAAATCTAGAGTCTCCCCAGAGCATGTCTTCCAAAATATCCATTTTTTTTATTAAAAACACATATTTAAAAAAAGAAAACCCATAACAAGTTGCCGAAGGATGGTAATTTTTGGATGATAATTTTTTGAAAAATGCTTGATTCTAGATTTTATAAACCATCTTGCAAGGGCTTAGTGTTTCCACATTTGAAAACATTCCTTTATATATATATATATATTGTTTGTAACACTAATAGAAAATTGTTTCTTTGGGATATGAGATATATTATTTTCCACATTTAGCCTCAGCGTTAGTTATGGTGGCAGGAATCTTTTTGCACGGAGACAGGAGGTTATGAAATTTATTGAGCGTAGAGTCATTTAACTGGTAGACAAGATTAGCTAGCAGTGTCTCAGAAGAGACTGGTGGTGATGTGAAGCATTCATGAGTCTTTGTCATTCTCAGAACAAAGACTTTGGGAACAGTACTTCTTCTGAGTACTTTATGAACCCTAAATTTGTATTCAGAGGCTCTTTAGAAGAAATCCCATAGCAAGGCTGGAGTACCAAGGAACATGGTGGAGGGCACTGAAGAAGGATACTGAAGCAGGACAAGCTTACAGACTGTGGTGTTCCCCATTACCTCCTTATCCATCCTCTGCTGATGTTAATTCAGAAATCAATATAGAATAACACAGAGAGTGCAGTATTAATTATCTAATGGGCTTGCTGTCAGAAAGATGAAAATTGGAGGGGGTGTTAGACTGACAGTGGCAGTAAGCTTACTTCTGGATTGCCCCTGAGTGTTAGAAAATTGTGCCAACTGGCCTGATCAGCTTTCCACAGTCATTTATCTTCCCTGAGAAATGAAGAGGCCTCACAAGTTCTCACTTCTGTTTCTAAGGAAGGGATCAAGGCTTATGATTCAAGTGTTCTGGAGTAGAGAAATGCATGTCAAAGCAAAATGTGCAGAAATATAAAGGAAGATACTGAGCATAGATTTTTTTTTTTTCAGGTAGAACAACTAATTCATATTTTAAAATAACATTATTAAAATTAAAGGCTAAAGAGGTAGAGTACAGCCTATTTACATGCAATGCAAGAACTGCAAGAAGCCCAAATAACATATATGTCCATTTCACAAACATAATTCTTAACTTTGCTGCCTGAAGATGACAATAAGCCACATGAAATGTTCTATGGGTAGCATCATTGTTACAGCTATTGTTTACCCGCTGTTACATAGTTGTTTTAAAAATTAACTTAGAGTCACACTTTTTGGTGAAAGACAATTAGTACAGAGTCAGCAAGTAAGGAATTCAGTTCAATCTAAGCATTAGACTTGCAAAACTGGCTTTCCCTTTTTAGAGTCTACAGATATCTGTAAGCTATTTTGGTTTTGTTTGAGCAAATCTTGTGGCATAAGTCATAGGGCTGAGTCAATACAGAGAGATTAAATGCAAGCTGACTTGCTCAGTACTAATTACAGCAGGTCTCAGGTACTTTAGCTCCTCACAAAGGAGAAAAATGAAGACTCTGTAGCATAGGCAGTCCCAGAAAGGAGGCTGCTGGTGGAATAGACACTACTGATCTACCATGGAAAGAGATATAGCAAATCATAAAGATGCAAGTTTGCATACTCTGGTATAGTTAAATAATTAGTTTTCCCAGCATCTATGTTTATCACTTTAACACAGAACAAAACTCCTAGCAGTAATTTCCAATTAAAATATTTGGTTTAGGCATCTCCTTCAAGTATGTCCAAGGACTTTCTAGAAAATAGGCTGATACTTTAGGGAATACAAAAATCACTTTATTTAAGGCGCATTAACTGTACACATCCAAAAGGAACAGGAGTCCCCCCCAAAAAATTCTGTAGGCAAGGTTTCCTTTGAGTTACAACAATAGAGTTCAGGGTCCCAAAACAAAGCAGGAATGAATAATTTTTTAAATTATTTTAACCATTTTTAACTATTTTAACAGATTCTCTGCAGTAACAGTCTGCTAGAATCAACAGACTACTGGCTGCAGAATCAGAGGACACCATGCCAAATTGGCTTTCTGGAAGACAAGTCAGAAAGCAACTGTGCCTCAGTAAGTACTCACATCTCCTCTGGGGAAAAGTCTATGGAGTGTTATTTGGGTATGGTTCAGGGCCAATTACAGTACTTTAAGTCAGTAAGACTAAGACTTAAGACTAACTGACACTGAAATTACAGCAGTCGATCTCTAGTTTCTCTAATTTCTAGCTTTCTGTTAAAAGCAAACCTACAAAGCAAAAATGCATACAGATTTCTATACAGAACACATTAGTAAAGGTTATTGGTTTCCCTACATTTGGCCTTCAGGCTTTGTGGCCCTCCTTACTTTTTTACATTCATAATCTGCAACTAACAAGAGAGAAAAATAAGCCAAAGATAAAATTATTCCAAACCGTAACTTGTTAAGTGGCAAGTTGGAAAAAGCAGATGTTTTAAAGCCTGCTCAACATTCTTGAAGGCAGAGAGACACAATTAAAGAGAAAACTCTTTCCATATTAGATGAGGAGAAGCAGCTAAAGAACTCAAACAGAATTATTTTACATCTGAAATAAAATTTCAATTTCACTGTTGTGGGTTATAATGCAATTAATAACAGCTTTTGGTTAAAAGCATACATGAAGAAATAGGAGTTATTTTGCTTTATATACTGTCTACATGAAACTGGATGGAACAGTTTTTTATTTGATGAAGAACTTGGGAGAGCATATCCTTACTCAGAAACTCATTTGATTGATAATTCCTGGCCCCAGTTGAGCCAACAAGTACTTCAGAAGAAAGCAGTTTTATCTCAGGCAAAATGTTTCCAGCACTGCTTGTGCTGCACACAACCTAAAAACTGAGGGCTCTCATGGAGTCTGCTAGGATTCCCTCAAGGACATGAACATTTCAGTTGTAGCTGATGAACCTGATGCCTGCTGTCAAGAAACTGAATCTCCATCCCATGGTGGTGACGACTGGAACCTGTGTGTCTTGCTTGGGGTGAGGCAGCATGCTTGAGAACAGCAGGAGTGAAAGAGTCTAACCGCTGCAGTTAAAAGTTGGGAATATGGCCAAAGGTTATAGTGCTCAATGCACTGTCATGCTGTCCACTGCACTATCAGTTTTCACAAGACAAAGTGACCATAATACACAATCTAATCCGAGTGTGCTAGTAAGCAATTAACTATACAAGGTGTAAGGTGAAAAACTAAACAGACATCTGTGTCTATTTTGGATGCTGGGTTAAACAAGGAAGTGGTATTAAGGAGTAATGTTTGGTGTACTATTTCCTAAATTCAAAAAACTAGACAGCAGTTTCCTGTTCTTTGACCATTCTGTATACATTCTCAAAAGAGTCACAATATTGGAAGCGCATTGTTCAACTGCAGCTGAAATGCTGTCACTTGAACAGTATCCTGAATACATTCTCAACCAGAATGGGATCACCAGTATCCTTGTTTGATACAAGCAAAGGATTGCTTTTAATGCAAAAACACTGACCACAGTCACTTGGTTTTACTGTTTAGCTAGCTGCTTCATACACACTTTTTCTCATGAAAGCACAGATCAGGATTCATCTATCCCTGTTCCATTCCACCTCACCCCACCCCACCCACCACTGAACTGATCACCTCACCTTAGGTACATGAGTGGTTCATTTGGCTATGCACAGTACGTGAGCAAACCAGGAACACAGAATAAGTAACTGCAATGATTAAGCATTAGTTCATCACCATACTCAGAATGACCAAAACATTTCATTTTGAGTTCTTTCCAATAACTGAGACTAAATGAGCAGAACTGCAGGAATGAGGGAGTAAGAAGGATGTGAACATGGGATAGTTTCGCCAGCTTCTCAATTAGCAGGCAAACCAGACTTCCCTTAGCAGAAAATATGTTTTATCTTCTCTTTCATGTGTAAGACTTATAAATTGCTGTTGCTAATAGTGCCAGGGATGTTTTAATAAAACCGCCTCTGAAAGTTGTCATTAGATTTGCAGAAGGAAAAGAGAAATCTCAAATGTACTATATCATTAACAGTTGTTTTTCCCAGAGATAGTTAGTAATACATTTAACTACAGTGTTCAGTTTTCATTTGGAAGAGTTCATGTTTAGTTATAAGGGGTCTAATCTTACTGTAACTATAAATGCAACAAGACCATATGAACATAGCTTTCATAAATGTTATATTCAATATGTCCCATTACAGATTAGCACAGTTTGTACAAGTAAAAATAAACCCACGGCTGTCCTACATATGCTCACCAAATATACTAACATCAATTTGTTAAAGCACTAAGCATTTAACTCAGTTATAGCAAGTTACTTTTCAAATAAACTTTTTTTTTTTTAAGCAGAATAGGCATTTTGGTATGTGTAATACTCCATTAATTTCCAAGCCAATTAATGAAAATTTAGCCATTATTATATGAAAATAATAAATTGTATTAGAGGAACAAACAGTAATTCACATTTGCTCAAGTTTGAAATCTTCTGAGCTCTGAAATTAGTTATTTCAAAATCTGGTTTGAAAATTACCTTACCATAACAGAAGGAATACTAATGTGATCATATTTAACCCAATGTTTCTGGTCATCTGCAAAGATGAATAATAGAAATCATATGGAGAAATAATAGTGAGAGGTAGTGTCTGTTCTCTGTTTTTATGCCAATTTAGCAGTACATTGGTGAGTTGTCTTTGAAAAGAAGTGATATATATCTAGTAAATATGATGTGAACAGTCTGCAAGATTCTCCTGACTATTTTTCTACTTTTGGTACATGCTATTTTTGTCCAATTCTGTGCTTATATTTAGGAAATCAGATTAGATACACTGGGGTTGAGTCCAGGGGGACAGGGTTAACTGTCTTAGGTTATTAGGACTTACTACAGAGTTTTCCCACAGAGACTAGTCAGGAAAAGGCAGCTAAAAGAGATTTCTGTGCTCTTGAAATAAAGGCTCTGTGTGAGAGAATGACGGTAAATCCCAGGTAGCAGTGCTGTTTGTTTTCATTTCTGTACTGGAATGAAATGTCCTACTAGTTCTCTTTAAAATGTCCCTGGGTTGAAGTGTGCTACCCTCCTTTTTTCAGTAGAGCCTATCTCATTTTGCCATACTCTTGGCTTAAAAAGTTTAAATGCCCTCAAAGAACTTCAGTGATGTTATGTGTATTTTTTCTCCTCTGAGACTGATTGCTATCATTAAACTTAGTTCAATTAATAATGATAGTTTAGCAGCAGTTTACTGCTGTACATTAGAATACATAATTTGATGCTAATAGAATTAGATACAAATTTTAAAGGTAGTTTAATTATGTAAGTTTTGTTTTGTTTCCACTGTATGAGAACTTAATCAAAATCCACCTAATAAAATACACAAATTCATGAGACATAATCATCCATAAGCTACACATAATGACTTATAAATGTATCTAAAATATCTGTAATGTGTAATTACTATTACCCTATGGAGAGGCCTTATAAATATCATTTCACATAAATATATATATCTTTGTCTACTCCACTATTGCCAAATATCTTTCTCTGGGCATTCATCAGATGTTTCCTGTTTTGACCATGCTTTTAAGCAAACCTGATTTGAAAATAAAAAGTCTAGAGATACTTTGTCTTTACTTCCTAGATCTGATTATTTAATTACCAGTGCTGAACGTTTGTAGTTGACTTGTGTTAGTACAAGTTAAGAAATTTAAATTCTTTCTAAATGAGATTATTTATACTTTATTCTAGCATTGGACTCTCCTAAAGTGCTAAGTTTTAATCTTGTACACAGAAAAGGAATTTATGATTCTTCTTAGCAGTTCCTAGGATTTGATTTTTTTTTCTTTGTGATGCCTGTGCAGGAAACATGATTAAGGTGATATTGCCACACTGCTAGATATGTATCTTAATCATCTTTAGGAATTTTTGATGTAAAGAGTTATTTAGAAAAAAGTAGGATACAAACCAAATCAGACAAAAAAAAAATCGTATCAATTATTTGGCATTTATTTGCCTCAAGATACACAAATCATAACAGTACATTTTCCAGAAATTCCCTGGATTTTTAGAGTCTGGACCAGCAACAGATAGAAAAGCCATTAGAAATTATATTTGCACTGAATAAATATCTTCTTTCAAAATGGACTGAGATTCCAATAATCTCCCTACAAAATATGACATCATGCCCTAACCCTAACCCTCTTCACATAACTGCCATGTCCCAGCACAGAGGCTGGGAAGCAGGCCTTCCTCCTCCACACAACCTTACAAGGAATTGCACTTGAGAGCCACTGATCTAGAAAAATACACCCTTCTCTTCCCAGGCAGTGTGTCTCCTTGTGACGGGTAATGGCTTTTCCAGACAGGCAGAAATGTTGAAAACTTTTTGTCAAGTATCCTGGAGAAGCAGAGACACAAACTTTACACCATTAAATGGCAGTGATAGATAGGGAGGGTGGAAAAAATCTCTACTTTTAAATTAAAACAAAGCAGTAAAAAACAGTGCTCATTTCTTACTTAGCAGCAAGATACCAGTTTTTAAAGAATCAGGATGTGTCAAGAACTCCAAAGATCATTTTAAAATAATTTTTTGCCTCCTTAGAGCTGAAAAGCAAAAATTAAAAAAAAATATGTGGCTTTGCAAGCAGATGGGTGAGAAAACAGTTTCAACAGAGTTTAAAGATTTGAATCATTCTTGAAATAGTCCAACAACTTTTCTGCTTGCAAGTACTCCTACTCTGTAACAACATAAATACTTACATCAGAATATTCCATACAATTATATGCGTAATGTAAGCTATATGCATAGACATACGCAGTTGTATATCGGTTAGATCCAGCCCAAGGGAGCAACAAGAACACACGGCCAGAGTAGAGGGAAAGGGAAAAGACAGCAGTCCAAACTTTGACAAAATTCAGTCTAGTTAAAGTACCTTCTCATTTAATTGTTGGCAGTTTTTGTCTGACTCCATGCTATTTGTATTTTTTCTCCAAGTGGTCTGATGAGTGCTGGTGATAGCAGAAAGGAAAGTGGAAGGCAGCATGACTAGGGAAGTGGAGATGTTGGAGACAGTAACCAGTCACTGAGTGCTCTTAGGCCACATGGAAGAACCCTAATCTGTCCACAGCATGTACAGAAGAAGGAGGGATAATTGTATCTTAGGGTTGTTTGATAGTCAGTTGGGTACAGAACATACCCAGTCTGGGAGTCAAGAAATTGTCTTCTCAAGGAAAGGAAGCAATGCTTGCATTAGTGAAGAGTGGCAAGTCTATTTTCTTGGTGAGAAATAAAACAGATTGTTAAGTAAGCAAACAGCTGATGTAATTAGGGATCACATATTCTATGGTCTGTTTACTGAGATAAAGGATGTTGTTTTGCCATCATAGCAGCTGGATTTTTAGAACTGGAGGGTTACCTTGCTACTACACAGCTTTGCTATCTTAAGCAGGTACCTAAGCATTGCTAATTTCATTGCAGTTTAGCCATCAAGTCTTTAACAGGTTCAGGAAGAAGTTAAGGATGCCATTATGCACTAATTTAATCTCGTCCAAATCAGGGCTTCTATGGTCTTACCTCCACCTGTATCCCCTACTTCATCTTTTCTACTGACCTGGCATTTGTATAGAGATTCTGTAAGCCAATTCAGAAAGAAAACTAACTATGAAATTAAGAAATTAGTTTTTCTGGCCAATTCTTTCTTGAATCATGTCACTATATTGTCACAGCCAAATGCCAGTGCTCACTCAAGTGATAGAACAAAAACATCCAGGAAACAGCTCTCACAAATTAATTCAAACTGAATGATAACATATGCAGAAAGGGAAAATCCTTGGCAAGTTATATTTTAAGCAGGAAAAAAAAAGAGAGCAGTTTTCAGTTGAATTAAGGTGGATTATGAGTGGTTTTCATTCATTTCTTCACCTAAGTATTTTTAAAGATTTGTCGCTACATATCTTTATATGTTTAGGTACAAATATACAAATTTATATTTTACATCAGTCTTTGGTACTACAACTACTTCTAGGTAACTGTCTTATTTCTAACAATAGTGCAGACACTGGGTCAGGGTGTTGAAATCTAAGCACCATGACATTGTGTATCTCTTAGTCAGGGTCCCTACCTCCAGTCTGTTCTCCAGAGTCTCCAACAAATAAAAGCATAACCTTACTGAAGGGTGAAGAGTAAGTCTTACATGAGTTCATAATGGAGAATATGTCTTCACAGGATTGGTAGAAGTCAACAAGGTTTTTTATACAGCCAACTATGGAAGTGCAATCTTGAATCCCAAAAGAGGAGTTTCTGGGGGGTGGTTGGTTTTCATAAAATCAAAACCATATGCATGTTCCTGAATAGTGACCATACATACCTGAAACAACTGTTTTGTTTTATTATGTTTAATGAAGTTTTACATTTCTTAGTAAACATGGCACAGTCCTATTTGCCTGCATAAAATAGACACTTATATACTAATATGTTTGCTCTCCGTCATGAGGTTGCCTGCATGCCCTCAGCAGTATGTCATATAGATAGAGGATTACAAGAGTATTTATTTTACCTTTCACTCAGTAATTACTCAATCATCTTCAAGAACAGCATCGTCTCTTTCAGAAATCAAAATCTATCCATTGATTTCCAGATCTAAGCCATAATTACTAGAGGTATTTTTAGTTTTAAGTCCCATCTTCCTATTCAGCCTGACGATACCTTAATTGTATCCTGACAAGGAGCAGGAATCAACAGCTGCAGGCTAAATTGTGGCATCGAGTCTTAGTCCTTTCTCAGGCATGCGTGGGTGTTCATGCTACTGTGGTAAGGAATTGTACCTTCCTGAGAGCCCCTCTCTTGCTTGCACAGAGAAATAACCCTCCTCTTCACCAATTACTCCCTGCCTTATGGAGCCTAGTGCTGGCAGACTGAAAACTAGCCTAAAAGACCACTGAAAGGATTACTTGTATAATCTGTAAAATGTGTTTCTTTTTTTGCTCTTGTAGTTACTTGGCTCTGAAAAATATATCTTCACATATGAGCTAATATTAAGGGAGAAATTAAATATACCCTTAAAAGGTTGTGTTTCCACATTTTCAGTACCATACATGTATTTATACAGCAGCCGAAAGCTGCCTCATTAATTTTGTGGCAGGGAAGATTGGTAATAGATTTTCTTCCCTTTCCTTGTAACTTTGGACTTGGACACTCTTTACTCTTCTGTCTAGATCTGCCACCTCCTTTCATGTCCCTCTGTGATACTCATACAGCAGAATATTCCTATCTGTATTTAAGAGTACAGGATGCTTAGCCTCACTCTGACTAAGCTATAAATAAACACCAGGAGGACCAAGTGTGGTATTGCAGCTGTATCCTCTTAAGCATTTCACACTAGCATATTCTCAGTGCCTCCATGGTCTGCTTTATCAAGAAACTGGGTTCTTTCGGTTCCTCTGGAGTGGACATCTATAACTGCTTGCTGCTCTTATAACCACAGGCTCCCTCTAACATGAATTGCAATGTGAGGCTTATGGAAATTTGTTCAACATTAAATATACAGGCCACCAGAGAAAGCAGATGGTGCATGTGGCATAAATGTTTATTGACATTTTTTCTTTAAGTCATAAATGACAACTAATTACACCAAACCCAAAGGAATAAGCCTTAATGGGAAGAAAATATTCACAGCTGGTTTTGAAGCAACCAATTATGAAGATATGGGATGATCCATTAATGCAGTCCAGCTACTGAAATAGGGATAGTCATTAAAATATCAAGAGCAATCCACCAAGTCATTTGAGATATGCACCTTCTGAAGAGGAATTTGGGCTAAATTCCACGTACATTGCTGCTAAAAATGCTGGAGAGAGAGCAGTATAACATATTCTTCTGACAACACACGCTGTATACCTAAAAAAAGAATTCTGGCTGGACTGGGGAGACACAGGAAAGTGACTTCAGGACCTTATTTAGGTGAACTTGGGTGACTCACAGAAGATAGTTTATACTGGGTTGCCTGCTTTTGGAAACACTGCCTTAGGGTTTGCAAGGAGAGCAGTTGAAAATTTCATCTGCATGTTAGATAGCAGTTGTGCAGCTCATGGGAGATATTTTTACATAAAAACTGAAAGGAGCAGTTTGATTGTTGTGGTCATCCTAATAAAGGGCAAGAAGGAGGAAAATACTTTCTATACTTACAGCTAGAGGGGAAATTGTCAATCACTAATCACGCAAAGGACTGTACAACAAAAGGAAGGCCCATACTTGGCTTCAAGTTGATGTTTCCCTATCCTGCCCTACATGCTGCAGAAGAAACTGTCAGTAGCATGACTTGATCCTGCTTTGACAAGGAAGGATATTTTTGATGGTCTGCAGTAGCCTCACTTGGTGAGGCTGGTCATCTCATCACTGATGAGATGAGAAAGGTACCACTGTATAGCTGAGGGATACCTGTCATGAAGCCTTTTGAATTAGATTACAGTGCGGAAAGTGTGCAATGAGCTGCTTCATACTCTGGGACAATTTATAATTTTGCACTTGTAAATTCTCCTACCTGAGTAATACTACTGCCTCACACTTCCATTCATGTACATCCTTTTGCAAGCAGCTACATGGTATATCTAGTACTTTCAGACCCGTGTTTTTATTTCTACATTTCTCAGCTGGTTCCTCTGCCAGAATCATTTTGGCAAGCACAGAAATTAATGCGAGACAAGCATTGCATCCAAATGTTAATGGATAATTAGCTCTGTTTTCCAGAAGATGCTTTTTTATTCTGAGTCACTATCAGGGTATTCCGAACACCTGATAAAAGACATGTTCCAACTCAAGATCTTTTAACCATTTAAATGTAAAAGATCAAATTGTACTGTGTAGAGGGGGGAGCTACATCTTTTATACCATTTGCACTCTTCTATCTTTCACAAAGTTAAGCTTTGCGTATTGGTTATAACTGTTCAGAATTTCAAAAAGAAGTGGTAAGAGCCAGTGTCAGGGAAAATAAGTCACCAAAATTTAGTCAGTGGAGTAAAGGAATTTGTAATCCAAAAGCAAATAACTGCAACATAAAAGCAACAACTGGAAATTTTCAGTTTCCTTATTTCCTTTGAAATAGCTCAGATCTCCACAAAAAGATGTCAATCCTTATAACACATACTCCCTCAATAGGCTTTTATCTCTATGCTCAGGGAAGGGAAACACTTGGAAATTACCTCATTGTGTTCTTCCATCCTATGACAGCACATCAATTCAATAGCAAGGCAGGGAAAAAAAAATCATGCCTGCTTCTACTCAGAGGTGGAGCAATAGGAGGCTAAATAACAGTAATGACCAAAAAAAAAATAGTGGGAGAACACTCTATAGAATATGACCTGACACTCACCAGATTTCAGCTAGCAGTTTGTGAACAGGTGAGATCTCTCTCTCCCCAAAACCACAGGAAAGTGTCTTTCCTTTATATGCTTTATGATGTAGGTGTCACAAGTCCCACTGCTCTGAATGAAGACAGCATGAAGCAGCACAGTATAAAACAAGAAGGAAGCTGAATGAAGATCACACATTCGGCATTCTGAAACTGTGTGCAAAAGAAAGCCACACACACACACACACTCCTACTTCAGATAATCCTCATTTCCTCTTAATTAGAGGGTGTGTGACTGTGTGACTGCACAGTTATATATTTAAACAGATGAGAAACCTGTGAGTGGGCCCATGTTAGTGCAAAGACCGTTTGCCCCCCAGGCAGCCTAACTGCCTCTGTTCCAGCTCAGTCTGCTGCTGGCTGCACCAGTTTCCAAGTAAAATGAGCAGTTGTTTATTACACAGATAAACACACGTACCTAATGACAATGTGAGAACTTGAAAAACATACTAGGGTTGGAAGTTCTTCTGTGTAGCTTTGTGCTTTTAGTATTCAGAGCATGAAACATAATTTCTACTCTAAGTTACACCTAATTGCAGTTGAGTGTTCTGCCCTAGGTGTTTTCTTCTCTAGAATTCAAGGCCTTGTTCAGACAAAGTGATTGTTCATGTGCCCTTTGAACCGAAAGATCACCTACAGCTGTCCATACAACATCCTGAGCTACACTAAGAAAAAGTTATGGGAGTAAGCAAAACCAGGGATAAGGGGTTCTGTTTTGTAGGGATATTTGCCTTCTCAGAGTATAGCATAAGTTAAAGAACAATCAGGAACACTGTTACTGACATTACACAAAACATCACTCCTGATGGCATTTGAAGGAAACTCCCTTAGGCTGAGGCTGCTAGCTCCTTTTCTAAAAAGATACAATCCAATCCCCAGTTGAGTACCAGTATTTCTCATCCCTTTGTTATTCGGCAAAGAAACTGGGAGTTACAAAAGCCCTCACATTAATCATCACTATAGGAACTTTCAGAGCCCCTTCTGTAACATGAGACCAACATAAGAATGATGCCACAAAAAGCACACACAAATGGGACTGTGAGGCAACCTCAGTCCCATTTGCACCACGGCTCTGGACATGAAGGACGTGAAGAAAGTTGATGTTGTCCTGGTGGAAGCTTGTTAAGAGGAAAAAGAAAGTTCGCACTAGAAAATAATTTTAACTTCCAGCTTTGTCATTTCAGATGTGAAAAATTGAAAGCTAGGAGATTCCTGCTTTATTTAAGGGGTTTGTTCTAAACACCTCTACAACGCTACCCAGTATTTTTTTCTCCAGCCACATATGCAAATAAGCATGTGGAATGAAGTCTTCTTTTTCTTTTTTTTAAGCTACAGAGCTTAAAAGTGAGAATGACAACACTAATAATCCAACTCACACATAGGCAGAAAAACCTTTATTTCTGACTGCTGCTATTTAACATACTAGAAGAACATCGTCCATGATTTCAACAGCTCTGTGGTCTGGCTCTGGAAATACAAAGCTTGTGAAAATGGGCGAGTGCACTTATTTACAGGTACTTCTGCCTAACACACAGAGATTAGGGATCGTTTTATAATTCTGATACAGTAGCCACCTCCTCCACATTCTAGCAGACTTTTAGCAGATATTCCATGCTCTTAACTGATGGTATGCAAATATGGGTAGAATCATGTTTTTTCAAGTAATTTTCCTATGCATTCAGGAAAGATCAGTACCAAACCCACCAAAATGAGGTTCCCTTGTTAAAATCACTTCATTACTAAGTTTAAAGAATTTCCCAGCTTGCTTTTTAAACAGTGGATTTGGGTAAGGCAAGGCCTTCCAGATCTATGCATCCCTCACACTCACCCTTCTCTTTTTTTAACCCTGAAAGGTGCTTAGAGAACTCTGTGAGATGAAATTATTTATCTTTACAACTTCATATTGGATTCCAGAAATCAGACATAAATCTGTCAAAAACTACATGCAAATAGGCAAAACATTGTCCCAAAGCAGCTGTGGGTCTGTGTGCATAAAAACATTTTGACAAACCAGTTGAATTAGATTTAAATTAGTTTTAGTATTTTCTCTTGGGTTTTTTTTTTAAGAATGAAGAGAATACCAAGGATTACAGCTTCACTAAAGAAGCATAATTATAGTTTCTGGTTGCCTGTTTACCAACACAAATAATTTGAGACTCAATAGAGAGCAATCAAAGAGTAAATTCAAGTTGAGGAGAGATCAAATAAAGGAGAAGTGGGGGGAAAAGGCAATTTCAAAGTTCAGTTAAGGTTTTCTTTCTACTTATGCAGTAGCATTTAGGGTTTTCATAGTGTATATTTAAGTTGTCAAATTAACTGATTTGAAGAATCTTTTTAATGTAACTGAACAACAAATTCTGCAAGCTTGGTGATTCATGATTTCATTTTTTAAAAATTGTGGGATTTAAGATTGTGCTATCATAGAAGGCTTTTTTTTTTTTAATGGATGCTAACACAAAGCAGTCCTCTAAATATAGGCAGAGACAAAGGACAGCAGTACCAAATTAAACCCCTACTTATGCAAAAGCAGACGGACCTACAGGCCCCCTCCTTTCAGGGACACATTTAGCAACAGAGCCTTCCCTTATGGCTCTGAAAGGCTCACATAAAGACAGAGGAGTCCGGTGTCTCCAAGAAGTCATGTCAAACAACCTCCCACAGCAACAGACTCCATCAGTGGAAGTTGAGCACTGGGTTCAGTTTTTTTCTGACCAAATTTTAAGTCCTCATGGTGTGTGGGAGGCAGGTGAGAAGAACAAAAATGGCTGGAGGGTGGGTAGCTTTGATAAGGAGACAGACTGTGCTGACAGTGGGAGGAGGAGGAACTGGTTCTTCTGCCCCACAAGCTTTTTTCTTGTAACTCCTCTGCAGTTTGCAGGATCTGGTATCTGAAGTGCTTGGTATGCCACATAAAGCTACCACTCTGTATGCTAGAGATTGAATCTTCATTTCCAATCAAGGCATAACTTACAAGAGCAAGGCCTCCATGTGACAACCTGTAGTCACTTTCAAACTTGATGGATGATACCTGATATGACAACAGGCCAGAGGTCCCAGAGGTAAATGTTCCACAGGTTTCAGGAATAGAGATGAAACTGGGAACTTGTAAGTGCATCAGCTGGGTGCAAACCCAAATCTTGCCTATACAACAGAGAAATAAGACAAAGCCACACCTTCACACACACTCTACTGAAGGGGAAATGACAGTGGGAGCTTACACCTCAAGACGCTGAAAAGTTAACCATGAAATGTTAATAGGAGGTTTTTCTAATCCCAGCACTCACACAGCCAATCAGAAAATCATTCCAGACCACTTCATAAGAACAAGCATATGTGATATTTCTTATTTTTCAAGTAGTCTTGCTGCTTCAGAGCTCTACACATTTATAATCTGTCTAACAGCTGGGGCAGAGCTGCCCTGCAATTTGTAAAGCACGTGTGAGCAGACAGATGCTGTGCAAGTCTCCTTAAGCAGAAACAGAGGTCAGTCCCTAAAGGTTTAGTTTAAAATGACTGGAGCTATTGGCAGCCATATGCTGTCTTTATTATAGAATTTCAGTCAGAAATGATGAAAAGAGAGACTGGTGAGCCACAGCAGGAACAAAGCCCAAAATGAAAGACTGAGCTGTAAAGCTGGGCAATTAGCCTTTTGTTTGAAGCATACCATTATGAGGGGACACAAAGTAAATGGCATCACTGTTCTGGGCTAATCTTTGACTCTGACAAGCTCTACACTGGTGGTTCTGGTTTTCTGCTTCCATGTTACCGTTTTCCTGTTATTTTTTTGTCTTATCTTCATCAGCCTTTGTGTAACTGAACTAATGTAGGTTAGTGGATTTAGGGCTGTATAGTGACAACACGTTCCTGAATTTAGAACATGTGTTGTGAACTCAGTGTTCAGAACAGGGTATGCTATCTTCTAAATTGCAATGGAAACTGCTATTTGCTAAGAGCTTGTTTCATGTGAAAGATGTCTCTAGAGAGCTGGTTCTGTCATAGAGTAAGTGGATATTTTATTTTGTACGTAATCTAGAGATTTCTACAGGATGACTGTTAGATATGGGTGATAAAGTGCATGGAGCTAAGAACACTGTCACAAAACAATATCTATTATAAAGCTGTAATTTCCATTGTTTGTAACATTGGTCAGATTGTAACATCGTTTGAGTGCTGAATGCAAATACTGTTAAGGGAAGAATGATGAGTTCCTTTTCAGAGGGGAGCAAACATGATGATCATGTTATGACACCGAAAGCCAGAAGCAGCACTGGGGCCAGGATGTGCATCGTGGGGAGAAGGAAGAGTTTACAGCATTATCCTGATCAGTTAGATTTTACAAACCTGAGTTTTGTTCTTAGTCACTGAACTGACTATGTATTAGAAGACCTTTAAGATCATCAGGTCCAACCTTTACCCCAGGACTTCCAAGTCCACTACTATACCATGTCACTAAGGGCCTGTTAATTGTGTATCCTGATATGTATTTATCATACAACCAAGCTCAGTGAGAACCCATAATCAGACCTGAGTGTTTTTTTCCTTAATTCACACATCATTTTCTCAAAAGCAGAGAGAACTTGCAGAATGGCATTGGGTATAATAATGAGGAGATAAGCATTATTGAGTAGTAAAGGCAAGTAAGAAAGAACTAGCTCACTCAGTTTAAAAATACCCAAATACACTTTTCCAGATACTGCTGCTTTAGCTTCTGATCTAAGAGCCTTGTACGTAGTTGTATAATTTACAATTCTTCTTTCTAAGCAGCTCATAGATACACACATGCTTTTGTAATACCTGCCTATTCATACACCCCAGAGACCTGGATCAGGTGGAACTTGAGTCTGATCATTCTCTTTGCTATGGAATATTTTCACACTTGACATCTTTGCTTAGCAAAATCATTTGCATTTTTAAATTGGGCCTAACATCATTTACTTAGTCTTTCTCAAGTACTGAAAATGCCTGTAGATTACCATAGAATGTTTTGACATGCACAGATAAGCAGTATGGATTTAAGTACTTATAACTTTTTAATCTCCTTTTTTTGCTTTTAGATGACAAGTGTCTTAGCAAAAAATAATTGATTTATATAGTAGTTTACAGTGTACAAAATGAGACTGACTACATGTTAAAAAAAAATAGTAAGCGAACACTCAACTGTCCCAGAAATCTGAACATTCATTTAATAATGCACAAATATTATTTTCTGTATATATATATATAGCATCATAATAATTCCCTGCTTCAATTGCTTGTAAGATTAAAGAATGAATCTGTTTGGCTTTGTAGACTACAGGCAGTTACATTTCCTGGCTTACCAAGACTGGCCTGGGCAAAGACTGCCAAGACAATCAGAATTTAGGATTGCAGGGAGTCAGTCTTTCACCTCAGTTTCATTGTTAAATAGCTCTTTTTTCCAAACCACTACATATTTTTTTGGTGCAGTTACTTAGCAGAGTCTGGTCTATAGTTAACTGCAACATTTAAAACATTGTAGTGTTTTATCAACTGAAAATTTCAATGCTTTGTATGAAATCTTTTCCCTGGAAGCATCTAAGCTTCAGAACTACTATTTTATGAAGATTTAACTTTATCTTTCCAGAGCAGCCTGGTCACTGACATACTGTTCCAGACTGGCCTGGTATTTGGGTAGCCTGTTCTGCTGAGCAGGAGATCAGAGGAAACTGGAAAAGGGGAAGGAGCAGGACAGGCTTCTGTGCAACCCACAGACTGGTCTCAGGTTCTTACTTACTATTTTGCTTAGGAGCTAATCCTCCTGCAATGCTCTGATGGAACCATAATTTTGCCCTACCAACGATCTTCAAATGCAGGAAGTGGGGAAAAGACAAGATTAACTTGAACAAAGCTCAGTGATGGTATCAACTGTGATTTATTGGTTTACATTTACCATTGTTTTAATGGGACTGGCCTTGAAATCAGATTTCTTAGCTTTAACTGTCACAGTTACATTATCTAGTCCTCTGAGATTTTACTTGACATTTAAATGAGTACAGAAAGGAAGAAAATAAATAAGCATGAGACCTAGCAAAAAAGCAATAAGACAACTAATGCAGACGCATGAATTTCTTGGGTTTTTTTTTTGCAGAAATGTACATTAACTGTAGTTTTGCACAAGCAGTACTACTTTCTATTCATTCTGCAGCAAGAACTACTTTTGAATCCTGTAACTTAAAATGGTGACAGAGAAGCATAAACTTTTTAATGGTAACGAGAGACAACCAAAGGGTAGAAATATTAGGCTCAATATTGCTTTTGACCTTGATGGATGGCAGAGTCATTTTTGTGAAGTAATTTTCACACCCAATATGTGCATATTCATTGGGCAGCCATGAAGTTATTGATAATAAGATTTCCATCAAACACAGGGAATTTGCCCAAGACCTCAAATTTCTGAAGCTACAATGTAGAAGGACTTGTACTCTCCAAAGCCTGAGTCACAATGAAAACCTGATAGCAGCTTTTCAGCTCATGAACCAGAATTAGTGTACAAAATGTACTGAGAGATGCAGACATGCCTCAGGTGTCAGTTATGAAAGTTTTCTTTTTAGTAGATGTCATGAAATGACCAAGGACCCAAGCTTCCAAAACAAATTCACACAAGCAGCCTCCTTTCACACAAGTCCTACAAAACCTAGATGCTAAAAAATGCCAAGGATCTCCAAAATTATGTTTGTTTAACTATTAGCTGAAGGGTAATCTCATGTGATATATTAGAAGATTTATGTAGAAATCATCATTTTACAGCTATTTTTTTTTCTTCCTAAAATAATAAACAAACCATTCTTGAAACTCTATTGAGAGTTAAAGACTCAAGAAGCTGCAAGTTTAAAGAACAGAGTGGTCAGCAATTAGAGGTCTTTACAGACAGGCTATACAGATATATACATATATGCGTGTGTGTGTATATATATATCTCACAAGAAATCTAAGAAGTTTTATGTAGCCTTACATTAGCATAAATGATTCAAATGAAACATAAATGCAAGAAGTTTTTTGGGAAGCTCTGCATATCAGCATTTCTATGACCATCAAAACAAATCAGCTTGTTGTACAGACAAAAAAACACAATGGCTGCATTGCTACAGTCTTCTGGAAAAGGCATTGTTTTGCCTCTTACAGCTGAAACCAACACACTAATATAAGTAAAAAATACATAAATGTTCTGGTCATTTTCAATAAGATAAAGCTCACAGAATATTTCTGGACAAAGATGGCCTGTTGCCACACCTGTGATATTTTCTGTGGTTAACAGTTTGCCTTGCCTGAGATGCATGAAGTAAACCAATATTTATTCCTAGGGTTTTTGCTGACTTCAGCTCCTAAAGGAGTACAATATGTAGTGGTACATTCAATGAAAGACATTATTCCAGTGAATGATGCCTTAGAGTAACTGTATTTGGTTATTGTGCTGGGAGGAAATTAGGGTGATCTAAACGAACTTTCTAAAGCCAGGAGACTCTGACTTTGGTCTAATAAAAGTTTAGAGCAACTGTATTGTTTTCTGCTTCTGCACAGATGAAATTAGGATGAGAGCAGAGCTCATAATTCCAAAAATGCCATTACAGAGTTATTGCTGAGAGCAGAAATGAAGGTCAGACACTCCATTAAATTCTTCAAAAAAACTGTCATAGCAATCATAGTTGCTGTAAAATTTCACAAGCTTCTTCAGAAATTGTATCTCCATGGTTCTACATTTAATAAAAGGATAAAGTTTTCAGTAAGACAATAGTGTGTAAGAAACAATACACATCCTGAATGTTCTCTCAATACCTGCTCATAATTCAGAGCGCAAACAATGTGGAAACAAGGTACAAGCCTTTAATTTCTCAAAGGATAATGCTAAGTAATCAGCACCTCATTGCATTAATCTAAGATGCATGTTACTTACATTGGGCACAAGGAGCAAAGGAAAATACAAACAACCACAGTGAGATGCATGTTAATTTAAAATTCACATTGTGAGTTTCATACCTCATCACCAAAAAGAGAGGAGGCAGCCAGCTGCCCTGACATACAGCAGTCTTCCTGCTCCCACCACTGGATCCCTGTCAGCAACATATGCTAACATTCAAAGTGAACAAAATAACTACTGAGTATCACTGGGGAAAGCTTAAAGTGCAAAAACAGCACAGTTCTTGCAGAATTTGCCTTTCTTCTTGTGGAGTTACTGTCTCTGCTTTAGTTCAAACCTAGCCTGCTAGTAATACCTAGGCCAAACCTGAGGACAATCAGCTGTATGAATACAGTGGTAGAGTTACAGGGGCAAAATGGTTTGTACCACCTGAATGTTGTCCTGTCATCATTTTGGCATTTTGATGCTGCCTTTAACTGCATGGTCATAATCCACTAACATACAGATTAGAAACTAAGAAACCATGTTTAAGTGTGTCCTTTAGGTCACAAAGTCATAAACTCAAATGTTAGAAAATGGTAAGATATGTAGCTCTCTGCTTCTTCATAATTCTGTGCCTTTTTGCAGTCAGCATTAATCAGAGATACTGCGCTGCACTAATGTGGGCATACGAGGTAGAATTAAGGTTGCACAAGCCATCTGTTCTAACTTTCAAGTCTTGTCTTCTTCAGTTTAAATTCCTTTCTTTTAAAATAGATACTGAAATTTATTTGGGAGGGTGGTATATGATTTATATGCATGTGGATTTTATGGGGGGAGATAAGCACCTCCTGAAGCACTTCAAATAAATGCTGCTTTACAGCACAGAACACAAGACTATGGCTGTCACTTTGTTTACCAGAGTAACTATATCAGTTTGGTGCAAGGGACAGCTATTATCCCCGTGAAAGGAAGGAATATTCAGTACAACCTCTTCCCTAAGAAAAACCTGGAAGAACTCATGCTTTATGGGAGGAAAGCTGTTTCTCTTCTCATAAAGTGTTAGCAGCTCCTAGCCAATACAGCACTTTGCAAGAAGCTACTATGGTTGTGGCAGCATGAACCCAGTTTTCAAACATCTCTGCTGAATTAGTATATTTGACACAGAAAATATTAGAAAAACAGCAGATTTTCTTCTTAAAAAATATATATATACTAATTTAATAAAAAAACAAACAAAAAAAACAAACAAAAAAACAAGCTGGGGATTGCTTTAATCTCACCAAAGATTGTATTTCAAAGACAAGCCCTTCTTTCCATACTGTTGGCCATTGATACAGACAAGAGGAAGAGGCATAAGCACTTCTCAAAACAAACAGAAAATAGTATGGAAATCTTGTACTGGGGAAATCTGCATAGCAAAAAGGTTACTATTAACAATGTGCGTGTGTATTAAATAGTTTCTGGATATGTAGCATGCTGCTCTCTGCCAGTATATATGCTCCAGATTTGAGTTCAGTGGTACATGCTCACCAAAAGTACTTTTCTCACTTGAGCAAACAGGTAGGTATTAGCATCTAAGAGTGAAGTTGTTGGGTGACTATCTTACTACACAAAGCCAGAATTCGTGTGTTTGGGGTTTTTTTTAATGTGTTTTTTTTTTGGGGGGGGGGGGGTGTTCTTGGTTTTATCTTTTTTTTTTGTTAATTATGTAATACCATTTAATTTTTGTTGTTTTCTCCCCCCACAAAGTATTTCCTAAACCAGAAAAAAGGCAATATCTTGTCAGTTATGCATGTTTCCAGACAGTAGCTCAGTATGAGTGGAGAGCAGACACATTTTGGAAGTGAAAAGATGTGACATTTAAAGATACTGTGATTAGAACAAGGTTAGATTCTAGTTAAACTAAACTAAAACACATTACCTTGCATCTATTCCAAAGGAAAAAAGTTAGAATTAAGCTGAGGTTAACAAATGCTGACCTGATTTACTTTGGCTCTTTTTTCATAGTCTATGTAATATTTCATCCCTACAGATTATGAATTAATCTGTAGTGGATTTTTGCCTTGTTTTGGTGGAAGTGTCTGATAATTACTAGAAGCTCATGTAAGCTCAATGCAAGCTAGTGAGAATTTAAATTTTATATTACATAAGCAGAAAACAGCAAGAGATTTTTCAGATGGATCTTTTTCTCTTTGAGGACCTCTAGTGAAGTATCTCTAAGAAAAATACCCCCACAGTGAACTTTCCGGAAGGTAGCAGTAGGGCAGAGCCTGCCAGGATGGAGCTGTAGAGTTAATGTATGATTACAGTAGCCATTTAGTCCCATCTTCTGCTCAAAGCAGAGCTAATCTCAAAGCAAACAACAAAACGGAAAAAGTAAATGAGCTCTTCAGTGTCTTTCACCAGTGCAAAACTATTTTTGTTTAAAAATTGCCTATAATTAAAACTGCAAAATCCACAGAATAGGAAAATGCTAAGAGACAGCATTTGCAGTATAATAAATCAATGTCAGTGGAATTTGATAAGTGTATTTGGAAACTGGATTCAGTACTGCCATACATTTTATTACAAGTTCATTGGGTTCTGAGGTTCTGAAAAAAAAATATATATATATATGAAAGAAAGAGAATATTACTTTAATAGGTATTCCTGCTTATACTGTTATTTCTTCTACTGAAGCATTAGTGAGTTATATGCCATTCACACCTCAGGAAATAGAGTTGATGAATTTTTTGGGTGTTCGGAAAAGGCATACCTTTAGACACAGTCACTAGTAAGAATGCTAGTGTATACCACAGCAAAAAACATATACCATTGTACCAACACATAAATAATAAATGGCAAAGCAAGGTTTACAAAAGAGTAAAGTGTTTAGTTGGAATGTACATGCAGACACGGCTGCTTCTGCACAGCTTTTTCACAAAGTTTTCGCACTGAATAGTACAAAACTAAACCTTACTACTCTGACATGTGGGCTTGGAAACAAAGTTCCTAAGTAACAGCCCTGCTTTCAGTACAATAGTGAACATGCTTGAGAGGAATAGAAACTGGACCCATACCTTCCAGCATTCTTACCCTGATTGCTAATTTAATGATTCCCTAAGCAAATTCATCAGCGTATACATGTGGATTCAGAACCACACGTCATTGCATGCACTGAGGAAATACATGTGCAAATCAATAGTGTATTTTTCTAATTCTTTGTAATAATTACCTATTGCTGACATGTAAAATACCAGTGGAAAGTAAAACATTTTTTTTTGTCTATATTATTAACTAACATATTTAGGACATTACATAGCTACCACATGACGTTGCTAGATGGCATTTTCAATACTTTAGCTTTGAATTTTTTATAACTATTTACTAAAATTCATCCAGCCACAAAATGCAGATGACAGTGGCTTATCCTGATTCCTGACACTGTCAGGTGGAGGAATATTTTTTCCTAAAATTGTAAGAATTTGGGAAAGTATATTTTTTTAGTTCATATAAAGATACCATTAAACTCTATAAAAGTATAAAAAGGTTTTTTTTTCAGTGGGGTTTTTTTCTTTTGTTTCCAGTGGGAGGTCTGGCTGGATCTTTCCATCTGGTGTGCTGGCTGTTGCTGCAGATGGTCATAATCTGTACATACAGTGTATGCATATATCAACTGAAATCAGTGTTGTCTTGGGTAAAAGCAGGCACACAACAGGAACTTGGATGCCTAACACAAGAATATTTGTGAGCAGGATAATTTAGAGCATCTTATTTTTCTACGGGAATTTTACATAAAATTAGTCAAAAAAACATTTACTGTTTGCTGGAAAAGAAATAAAAAATAAATCACTCCACTGTTAATATGTAAAATCTAGATCTGCAGTTTATTTGAAATCGAGTGTTAGCTTCAGCTCAGCCCTGAATCCCTGCCAGCGTTTGGGTTAAGTCAAGTCAATACCAAAATTCACAAACTTGTAAAATATATCTGCAGCGCTCAGAAGTAGGACAGACAGCCTGGGTTTCAAGACCCTACTTCTAAATTGGAAACAAAGCTGGAAAAGAGATTTTCTCATTTCTGAAGATTAGAAAGTAGCCTTCCAGTCATGCAAAAAAAAATAGAAAAATAAGAGAAGCCTTCAGAAATGAAATAATCTTTAAATCTGAAGTTTCTTTTGAAGTCAATCTGACTATCATCAAATGGTAGTTGAAAATCATAATAATCAAAGAAGGGGCAAAAGACCTTGTCATTAAAAATAGTAATTTGCAATGAATCAGAGGTAAACCTGTAAGATGTTCTGCTACCTATTATAGTGTGCAGTTAGCACAGCTGAAAACTGCTTGCATATTGGGTAGTGAACCAGGTTAAAAAAGTTATATCCATTAAGTCTTAAACTTCTACTTAGGAAGTTTAGAAAATTAGAGAAAATATTAAATGATAATGTAGGGAAAACTCTAAAAGCAACTCACAATTAGACTTGCAAAATATTTAACAAGAAGTGCCTGAAAATCAGAAATGATTGAAAAAGCAAGACATGAAGAATTTATCTGATGCACAACCAAATACATTTTTAACATTTCTTCTATCTTTTCTAATATCCTCTGTATTACAGCTAGTTGGTACTTTTGCCCATTTATCAGACAAGCTAACCACCAGACAGGTAATGTCATGAATTTTTTTGTTCCTTTTTCCTGCTTTCCTAGTATCTACTCTGCTATTCTTTTTGCTAACCTTTCAACCTTTTTTGTGCTGGGAGAAGGCTTCATGTATTCAGCTACAGAGCTAGAAAAGGAAAATATATTGACTTTAAAAGGGTTGCTGCCATTCTAATGCACCTTTAAAAGTTACTGATACTTTTTCTCTTATTACAGGTTTGTTTTGTGAATTTAGATGCAAACACAGATGATTGCAGTGATGAGCAAGTGAAACAGGTAACATTTTAACAACATGCACAGTGTGTCTAGTCAGTATCTCCAGGACTCTTCAATACAATTCCAGATCAAAATTCTATGGACAAATTTAAATCAGCCCTAGATTTTCAATCCTTACAGAGAGCAATGCATCAGGAATCTGAAATTATCTCAATGCCAGGTCATATTTTTTAGCTTTCCTTACTTTGATCCCAGAAATATCTAATGGATTGTTGCAGCCTGTGAATTTACAGCTGTTATCATGAGAGTGGATTTCTTTCTTAGCCTCAATTTTATTAGAGAAGGTATCAGAGAAGAGCACAAATACATCATGCATCCAATTTTTGAATTTGACATAATATTACATAAAAATAATTTCTGATGTTGCTCTTTCTTATTGCTAAAAAACCTTTGAGAAAGTTGTAGTAATTTAGGTCATGTTCAGCTGATCAGTCTTACTTAGTCCAACTTCAAATACTTTGATTATGCAGCCTTGAGGAGGGTTCTAGGTAAAACAGAACTAACTAAAGGTGTGTTTTACCCATTTAACTGAAAGTTTGGAGGGGAAAAAAAAGGATTAAAAAAAAAAAAAAGCTTTGTTATTTTACAAGCATTAAGACAAAGTACATCATGGTGTGCTATTTAAAATATATGCCATTGAAAAAATAAATTCTAAGGGAGACACATTTTAAAGATATGATGTCCTGGTCTCAGTTTTGAGTTTACATCATCCTTCACCAATTCATTTTTCATTTGGTGTCTGTGACCAACACAGCAGTATGATTGCAGTATGTGGTAAGAGAACAAAGGTAGGCTCTCCTCACAACATCCAGAGAGCTCCTCAGTAAATCATTACAGTTAGCTTGCTGATAGAACTTTTAACTCACAGGGGAACAACCAATGCTGGGACCATGTCACCTCCTGCAAGTCATTCATTAACAGGAACTGTTTTTCTATGCAGTTTTCTGAACCCTAGATTTATAAAAATTCAGATGGCAAAACTAAATACAGCTTCTTCCAGCAAAATTATTTTTCTGTTGAATCAGCAGGTTAACTGTGCAGGACAGCTTGAGAGATTTAACTTTACTAAATCCACAGAAGCACTGGTTGTTTTCTAACAAGTGATGGTTTTAATTTTGTTTACAGTGTTTATCAAGGAACAAAAGGTATAGAAAGTGATAAGAAAATACCAGGAGTTTCTCCCTCAGCCTTAAAGCTGGACATTTGTAAAAGACAAACTAGCTTTATGCAGTTAGCCTTTACAAGGCCTGGAGATTAGATTACTCCTTCGCAAGCAGAAATCACCTGCAGCTGCATAATTTTTACTTACCAGCCCTACAACAGTGGTCCACTCACTGTCCATGCACTCTGCATAGCCCTAAGCTTTTCCTTGACAGCAGAGCCAGGTCGGGTCCCTGAAGTGCTGCACACCAGCATGCCTACAGCTGCTGCTCCCCACCTGGCACATGGGGTATAGGTAGTGTAGGTAATGAAAATTCACTGCTAGCACAGGTACCATGTATTCTCTAAGAGTAAACTTGATCATCACAGCTTTTGTGTATAATGTGCAGTTTGTGTAAGTTTGCTTTGGGTAGAATGGATTTTTATATGACACACTGATGTGGTGAAAGCATTTCATAGAATTTTAAAGATGTTAGCATAGCTGTTGTTCATATGAAATATAACTATTTCCTAATAGGTACTGTTAGGATTTTGCATTACCCATTGCAATGGGTTAAAATGAGGGATTTTGTTGTAATCATCCTTCCAGACTTTGCCTTTTTTTATTCTGAACAAAAGTTATGGAACTGAAGTAAAAGAGAAACAAAATGCTATGATTTCCTACGTAAGAAATCTCATAAATTTGGCAATTTAGGCAGTAGAAAAACAGAGATATGTATAGAACTGTGTATGATAGAAGAAAGACTATCATTTGAAAAAAGGAAATTATGAGAACTTCTTTGTACTATACTGAAACATCAGTGAATTGAAGCACTGAAGTTAGTCATGTCAAATACAAATACTTAGTCTCATCTGAAGATCATTCTACCGAAAAGTGAATTGTTCCCCGAAACTGAATTAGCTTTGCTAAACCAGAAATTTTTATTATATTGAATTCACTCTGGGGAAAAATAACAGTACTGGTTATTATTTTTAGCTTATTATTTTGAAGATGAAAAGGAAAAGGTGGGATATTGTTGAACTGCACAGTAACTAAAGCGTATGGCTGGGTGCCAGAGATCTGTATTCCCCTGAATGGCTTTGTCATTGTATGCACTTTTCTAGTGCATAAAATGGATATGGTATTTACTTCTCCATAAGGCATCATCCTTGATTCCTTGTTCATAAAGCATGCAAGCGCAACAAAGAATTGCAAGTACTCTTAGGGTAGGTATTGTACTTTTGGTCTGGTCTTTGTACATGAATGAGCAGATGTCTCCTACACATAGTGGGGACTCCCAGCAGTATCATAATATGAATCTCCTGTTACATAACATCATTGATGTTGTGACTATTACCACTTCCAGCTCTAGCAAATACATAACAGGTAGAAAATGACTGTATCATTACAAATGAAAGTTCATGAAGGTGTCCACTGGAGTAGCAAAGAAATTAGTATTTCATCTCTGTATTAAATATCTCCATTACTCCAGGTCTAATATTGCAACAATTTGATCAGGATTTCCAGCTAACTTTCCCTTTGGTTTCCTGCTTGTCATACGCTTGGAGGAAAACTGGAAGACCTGCCCTTTTCTCATTACCATGCTTACTAAATCTTTTGTGGTTTAAACAGTAACAGACAATGTATTCTCAGTCTCTTAGGAACTCACTTGTAATAGAAAGGCCAAGCATTTAGATGCATAAATACAATCAAGCTCTTCAGCACATGACAATGTAAGGGATGAAAGATTGTCCTGCTGGACGGTTGTGGAGAAGTTTATACTATCACCATTGTCTTGCTTGGTAGCTCAAAAGAAAGAATGTGCATTTTAATGCTGCCAGTTCCATTTTTAATCAACTCAAAGAAATAAGTTCCACCAAGCTTTCCAAAGGGATGCCTGTAAGTGGTATTTCATTTTGATATTTATGAATAGAACTGTGCAACTCAGACTTCATTACCTGAAAGAAAATTTATCTTTCACACTACAGCGGTTGATCAGTGTCTCTCCAAATCTCCCCAAACTCATCAGTTCAATGAATGTACAGCCACCAAAGGAAAATGAAATAGTCCTGCTGAGTGGATTAACATCAGGAAACCTTCAGGCCGATTATGAAGTTCCCCAGGTAGGAATCAAACTCATCTTTAAGATTATGTCACACCTGTGAAGGATGGATTTGGAAAATGGAAAAGAGGAAGCTGAAAGCAAAGACTTTGCAGCAGTTTAAGGGATGAGTGTGAATTTGCAAACATAAAAAAGTAAATCTAACAAAATCTTAAGTGTGTGTGTCAGGGCAGTGGATGGCTGGGGTGTGTATGCCACAAATATAGGAAAGAAACCCTGCTACGGCCTTCTAGATCCTTTGGATGTCTGGGTTGCAGCTGATAATGCTTTAAGCCATTAGTGGTTGATCCTTCAGTGAATGATCCTTCATTCACCAGTGAAGGCAGGCACTGGTGGCAGAGGTGATCGATTCATAAGCCCAGATTTCAAGAGTAGCAGGAGTCAGGAGGACAGCACAGAACAGGGAAGGATATAACACTTTTTCTATGCACATAACCAGATTGATGCACAGCTCCTGCAGGCTCCCTTTCAAGTGAAGTCTTGCTACTTCCCACTTTTGTTCCCAATCCATCTTCTCCCACACATGCACCTCAGAAAAGAGCTGACGATAGGACTTGAAAATCCTACTGGCTACTGCAAACCTGAATGTGACAGTGGAAATACCAAGCTACTTTAACCATGTCAGAGCTTACCTCATTTAGATCCTGTCAACTTAAAAAGTAATTAGCGCATTAATTAAAGTTTAACATTTAAAGGAGCTAAAGGCAAAATTCTCATGCTAACTCTTTCACTCCAGTTATTGGCAATTAAATGTTCCCTATCTGTGATCTGGAGGCTGAGAATTCCTCTTACTGGCACCACATAGAGAAAGGAAGGAAACATAGCATTTGCTGTAGAATTAAAAATAAATAAAAGGCACGGAAAATGACTTGTGTACAAAAGTCTTCATGAAGCAGGTCCTGAAACAGCTGCACGCAAACATCATTGCATTTTATGTTATACCCGGAAGCTGATCTTTAAAAGGAGAGGCTGCCCAGTCATTGAGCTTTCTTGCCCCTTGTGGCTACTGGCTGAATTTAGAAAGATTAAAAAGAAATAAGTACACAAGCCTCTGGTAGGAGCAGTGGAGCTCCAAACCCCACTTCCCTAGAGGGAAACCACTGCAATACACACAAGGGTGTTTTGAGGCCTGAACAAGATGACTCAAGTTCCCAAGTCACCCCCACTTCCAAAAGACTGCAGCCATTGAGACTGGCAGCCTTCCCAGAGAGACTGCAGGCAAGACACAAATGAGAACTGACGGACATTTTGATCTTGTAAGACAAAAAAAGCTTTGCATTGAGACTGGGTGAGATTTATTGGTCAGATAAGTACATGCTATGTTCGTCCTTATATCTGTTTGGCTTTCCAGAGAATTTCCTTTGTAAAGAGACTCACATAGTTTTCATACAACAATTATTCTTCTTCCCATAAGCTCATTTCACAGGCAGGACTCTGCAAACTGTAGACTGGAGCAACAGCAGGGGAACATTTGATCTAAGGCTGCATCTGCTTTTAATAACATTTTTCACAATATGGTGTATGCTGAAGTCTGATTCAGCAACAATTTCTTAGCTACCTAATCTGTCTTTTCAGTTTTACTTTTAACACACTAATTCATCTGGTTTTCTGTTCAGATGCATTTTTAGGTGGCAACAAAGTGCACGCTAACAAAACTTGTTATTCCAACATAATACTCATCCCACTCCCTTTATTAATGATACTTGCTTTGCATTCATTTTCAAAGACAAAAGGTCTAGGATGGGGTCACATTATGCTAGATATTGCGCAAATGCACAGGGGGTCTAGGACATCTTTTGCACAGCTTAAAATCTACTGCCTCAATCCAGAGTTGGTTTGGATTCAGGCTCCTTCCCGGGAGCCTGCAGCTGAAGCATAAAATCACAAGCTGCAAAAGCTTGGCTTTGCTTCAGAGTACATCCATACCACAAACGTAGCTCCATGCAGAGGTATCAGCTTAGCTCTGTGGTTGTATAAATATCCAATTTTTTTAAAAGTAGTAAAATGAGAATAACAAGAGTTCCTTTCTCTTAGTTTTTGTTCAACTATCAATTTGATTGTATGGCATCTCTGGGTAAGAGTTTTATTTAAAGGCTTAACACAGTGCCCAGTGAAGCCCCATTTCCAGTGGAAGGTTTTACCAGTCTAAAATAATGGAGGTTTGGGCAAATAAGGAGAGGAAAGAGAGCAAAGAAACAAAATAAGACACCATTTGAAAACAGTCTGTAGGAACATCTAAAGGTGACCTGCTCTTAGCAGTCTCATCAGCCAGTTCTTATCAGGGTGCCTTTAAACAAGTGTTGCTACAGAAATTATCCTGAAAAGGAATTCATGCCCACAGACAATTCCCTCAAGGAATGGGTTATACCAGGTGGTATGAGGCCATTAATAACAATATGTCAGGTGGATAAATCTGACATGACTAAAAACAAGTAAGTCTGTCACTAAAACACAAAGCTGACTGAAAACAAACAATTTGGTAATTTCAACAAAATAAAGATGCCCCTGTGATACATCTGGCTTCTCTACTAAAATGCTTGTATAACAAAAGTTATCAACTCCAAGCAGTCTTACTTTGGCATATATGTAACTGCACATTGTGTTATAAATATCTAAATGACAAATTGCATTGTATCTTTGCAACAGAACATTCCTAAGATATTTACAGACAGAGAAGCTTAAAATAAGTTTTATTTTATAATTCAGTAACTATTTGAAATTCTTTTCCCCTCCAGTGTCCTTGGCTGGCAGATGTTTGCTTGGTTCAGTGTGCACGGGGGGATAGGAGAAACAGCACAAGCTGCATCATTTTTGAAATAAACAAGTTTCTGATTGGACTTGAGCTTGTTCAGGAGAGACAGCTGCAGGTAGAAGCTCATGTCCTAAAGCCTGAGGATGACACAAACTGCTCCGTGTCCTCAATAGAAGAAGATTTCCTCACAGCATCTGAACACCTAGAGGATGACAACGAGGCTGATGAATGTAAAACTGGTAAAAGCAATGTGACTGAGCATAAATCTGCTATTGTTTCTACTGCAAAACAGCCATGACAATGCTCACATAAATTGTACTTCATTTTAATTCATGCATATATTTGTTTGTAATTTAGAAAATGAATGGCCATTCATATTTTTAAATTGTTATTCAAAGACAAAGATATATGTTTCTGCAGTAGTTTTAGAGAGCAGTAATGCATTACACAATTGTGCAGCCATTTTCATTTTAAAGTTATAGGGTACTCTGCAAAAAACAATTTCTTGTTTTCCTTTTAATAGGTCATGAAAAGTTAAGTGTTTCAGAAGCATCCTCAGATGTCAAAAAAAGTAAAGGAAAGGGATTTGAAAATAGCCACTACAGAAGAACCAGGTTGCCATCTATTCTTGAAGGGAACTGCATTAATGAAGATAATGCAGCTGCTGGAGTCTCTGAAACTGTGACTGTTGTGCCTGAAGATGCCATCTTACAACCTGAAGATAAGGCAGACCAGGAAACATTGTGGCAGAAGGAATTAGCTGGAAGAGCTACTTCATCCTTTAGTACTAATAATTTGACCAGTGAGATTGAAAATTCCAATTCAGCACAGGTGTTGGAAGATGTATCTTTAACCAAAATGGTTAAAGAGGAGCTAGGGTCTCTTCATGACTCAACAGGAAAACACAACAGTAAGACAGATGGAGACAACTGTGCAGGTATCAGGAAAACTGATCCTCTCGCACAAGATGGGCGGGCAACTACAGGTCAGTATGCCACAAATTTAGCAGAATCTGTTCTGCAGGATGCATTCATTAGGCTGTCACAGTCTCAACCCACTTTTAGTGAGGACGCTGCCGTCAGCATCTCCGTAGGAAGCTCCTGTAAGTTGGAAGACACACCTGCTTCCCGATCATGGAATGAACTTCCAAAGATTGTCATAGTGCAAAGTCCAGACAGTTCTGAGAATATATCTGACTGGCCAGGGTCTGCCTTCCCCAGCCTGTGTCACTGGACTGAATCAGAAAGCTCTGCTGAAGTTTCAGATTACTTTGAGGAAGGACATTCAAATGGACACAGCCAGAGTGCACTGGAAGTGGCTCTGGCTTGTGCAGCCACTGTTATTGGAACCATTTCTAGTCCCCAGGCTGCAGAAAAATTCAGACGGGATCAAGAAGCCACACAGCCTGACAGTGGAGCAGTTGATAATGAAGAACACACAACACCTTCACAGCTACTTGACTGTGCTGGCACAGAATATTCATTTCCATCTGCACTGTGTGGCATGACTCAGGTAGCAAGTGCTGTAGCTGTTTGTGGTCTGGGGGAAACAAAGGAAGAGAAGTACCCTGCTACTTCAAGCGGACTTCTGTCTGCTGCTCAGACTTCTGCAGCCATTACTCTACATTGCAGCATAGCTTTAGGAAGCAGCATGGAGAAACTAAATTACAGCATTGCAGAGGCACTTCTCAAAGAGGCATCAATAATTTTGACAAAACCCAACATATACAAAAATGTAGGGCATTTTATGGAATCCATAAATGGAAAAATTATTGAAACAGCAGCAAGACCACGAATTCCAAACACTAATGAAGTAATCAGGGATGAACTTGCACAAAACTTATCCAATATTATTCTACGACATTCTATGGAGGAGGCTAGGAAAAGGAGGCAGCTACACCCCTGTTCAGAAAACTGCTCAAGTACACAAGACATGTTCATGGAGACTGCAAATGAGTTGCTTTTTAACATAGTATATTTCACTTTCAAGAAAATGAACGACATAAGACAAGTTGAAGAGTGTTCTCCTTTCTTTTCCGGGGTGACAAATGCAGAGAAAGTAACAAGAGCAGAAGGATGGTCAACACAGGCAGCAGAACACAAAACTTCACACAGCCTCCTTGATAGCTCTGCTGTTAAAACATCTGGTACATCCTACAGCACTAGTTCTAGCAAAGATATTGTAAATGTCACAAATTCTAGGAAAAGTAATATGAAAGATGTAAATATCAAGGAAACTGCTCCACTAGATTCAGAACCAACAAGTAGAGCTACAGGGCATAACGCACTTGTTGCAAAAACATCTCCCAAGAAAAGATACCTGAAAAGAACCACACGAGACTGTTACAAATCCCCAAATCAGAGTAATAATAATCATCATAAGAAAGATTACAGATCATTTTCAGATAGAGACAATACCTTTGCAAACAATGAATGCAAGCATGGTGTTCAAGAACAGTTGTCTTCCGGTACCATCATGAATGCAGAAAACCAGGCCAAGCATAAATCTGATGCTGTGCTAAATAATGATGTCCAGGTTAGCTTGTCATTATTAGGAAATCATGTCTTGCTTCCTTCACAGCCTGTACTACAGGTGAAACATTCAAGGGACAAATATTGTATAACAGATTTTGCAGAAGAATTGGCAGAAACAGTTGTCTCTATGGCAACAGAAATAGCTGCCATTTGTCTTGAAAATTCAAATGGAAAGCAACCTTGGTTCTGTGCATGGAAGAGAGGTAACGAATATCTGCTGACCCAGAGTTTATCTTGCAGAGCCATGAAAAGGAAAAAGGAAACCCATGCTAATGGTTCAGTTGTTCGGAAGAACAGGGCACCTAGACTTAGTGAGATCAAAAGAAAAACAGATGAGCATCCTGAGCTAAAGGAAAGATTGATGAATCGGGTAGTAGATGAATCTATAAGCCTTGAGGACACACCAGACTCAGTCAATATCTTTGCTAATGAAGTGGCTGCCAAGATCATGAACCTCACTGAGCTCTCCATGGTTGATGGCATCTGGCAAGGTCCAAATCACCCCAGGAACAGGCTGCACTGTGAAAGATGGAGTCGAGCCAAAGCCTCAAGCTGTGAGAGCATACCTGAGGAGGACTCAGATTCCAAAGCCTCTTTCAATACCCTAGGCCTGATAAATGCCTTTGGCCAACCTGTCAGCCAGACAAGTTCTGTCTCAAAGCAATCTAGTTGTGAAAGCATTACAGATGAATTTTCAAGATTTATGGTAAACCAGATGGAAAATGAAGGAAGAGGTTTTGATTTATTACTAGATTACTATGCAGGAAAAAATGCAAACAACATCTTAACTTCTGCTTTGCAACAGGTAGCCAAGAAAAATGGCCATCTTAATGTCAGACCAACTTGCCCATCCAAACAGTCCAGCACAGAAAGCATAACAGAAGAATTTTATAGATATATGCTAAGAGAAATAGAAAAAGAAAATAAAGATAACTTAACTTCCCCTCGGAATTCAAAAGACTGGTGTGACAGTTTGCTATCACCCTCTCTACGATCAACTTTTTGCTTTAGGCAATCATCAATGCCTGACAGCAGATCATCAGGTTCTAGACTAACAGTTAGTGTCCCAGTTAAGGCAAATTCATTAGATGGATTTGCCCACCATCACCAAGATTCCTTAAGTGTACAGCCAGTCAATACAGTGGCTTCTTCCGGTCTTTGCAAGTCTGACTCATGCTTGTACCAAAGATGCAAGACTGACCAGATAACAGATATGTTGATTCATGAGACATGGGCAAGTTCTATTGAATCTCTAATGCGTAAGAACAAAATCATAGCAGATGAGGCAGAGGCTGCAGAGGCAGACCAGTTTCACAGTGACTCCCCACCACATGTGGAACAATATGCAAACAGACTGGCTGCAAATATTGTTGAAAGTGGTAAAAATTTAATTGTTGTCCAGCAGGATTCTTTTGATTATACAAGCCAAGAACATGTGCTGGAAAGCAAACATCCTCAAAGCACAAGTCAGAGTCAATCAAAACCCAAAAGGGATGGAGTAAATTTGGGTGAGAAAAAACAGCATATGAAGAACCCTGGATGCCTCCCTGCAAGTCAGCATAGGGAAGTGCCTTTAATTCAGATAGAAACTGATCAACGAGATGAACCAGATAAAGGCTCAGACTCCTTCCTTTCATGTAGCCCTTCTGGAAAGGAGCATCAAAAAAAAGAAAAGCCTCCAGAAGCTTTTGATGGGAAACACACAGTTTCCAGTTCCCTACTAAATAGGTAAGTGACAAAACAGTAAAATCAGCACATTGCTTTTGTGTTTGTTTTAGTTTCCCAGTAAAAATCATTTTGATAAAAGAAGGTAAGAGAAGAAGCACTTCCAAAGAAATAAAAGAAAGCAAGTTATGACTACAGGTTTCTCATGGCATAAAAATCACCCAATCATATATCACAGTGCCAGTTTCTGGAGCAAAGTTACATTGTACAGGACATCATGCTTCCAAGATTCAAGTCTAATACTGCAGAGACAAGTAAGTTTTCTCTCTACAGTTGTTTAAGTCTTACATAGTTAAGACAGGAAAGACGGACAAAGTTTGAACTTCAATTTAGCACTGACAGAAGATAGCAGAATTTGACCTCTGCTGTAGTTCTCTGCTATGCTTGTTCATGTAACTAATGCTTTGTATACCTGGAAACAAGACTAGATTTTTGAGGCTGAAGTTCAGCTTTATGTTTACAGTCTGGAGATACAAGTAATAAAAATTCTTTAGTGGAAGAAATAATATAGTAATTAAAAACACCCCTCACCTCCTTTAGTTCTTCTCTGGTAGAACTTGGATAGAGAAAATAATAACATTTTATTTTACTACATAATGCAAATGTAGAGGATTGCTGTGGATGCTAAGAGCAAGACACTCTCTCTCAAGACATTGCTTGTTTTTAACTATACTTCACGTGTTACTTTAATGGTGTCTAAACTGCCAATCACTTGGGTCATTGCCACAACCTGTTATCTCAAAGTGCTTGACAGAGTGCATGTGCTAGTGTTAGAAACCATTTTGCAGCTCATTTTATTCTAGGAAATGCTCTGTTTTGGCTTTTGACAAAGCTTTTCTTGAAGCGAGAAAGCAGGTACTTTCCTGTGTATGGTAGCGATTAGGCAGAAAATTATCATAGTGTCACTGTCCTTTCATACTGACTGTCCCCCACTAACCTTTCTCTTCCTTTAAATGCAAATTGCTTTTAGTAGGATACATTAAGAAATGTATATATCTGGAATCTTGACTTCTATTTTTGCACTTTAGTAGCTTCTTCTCTGCCTTTGATGAAGAGTTCCTAAAGCAACTATGGGAAGTTTGAAGCATTAGGATTGGTAGGGCAGAATTAGTAGCCAGAGGCTACACCTACATGAGTATTTTGGTTCAGCAATGCAGTACAGTTCTGAATCAACTTGTCTTCATTTCTATGCATTGGCTGTCTTTGCAGCATGCAATGCAGATTTCTTTCGAAGGATTCTCAACTAGAAGCTGCACAAGTGTGTACTAGATGATCTCATAACACTACCAGGAAGGCAAAGATTCCAGTGTTTCTTCACATGGATTTGAATTGCTTGTGGCATGGATGTCTCAGCCAAATCTAAAGTAAAAACCTAAAGATATATAAATAACATAGATAGAAAAGCATGAGCACCAGTTGTTTTGATCCACTCCTACCACATGAAATTACTTGCTAGTGTAGATACAGGCAGATAGAGCTCCAGGCAAAACATCAAGCAAACCCATAGGCAACGAGAAAAAAAGAAGAGGGAAGGGAGGGAAAGCTGCGCAGGCCTGGGAAAAAGGTCTTCACCAAGGAAAAAAAAACATAAAATAGTTGTTTCTTGTATGCGGGCAACACAGCAGACCCAGTCCTGTCACAGTTATACAGAAACTGTTCTAACTGACTGTTCAGAAGTAGGGAACTGTCAGTTCAAAGCATTGCTAGTCTGAGATGTAATTGCATAATGAATCAAACACAACCCAAAAAGCTATGTGACAACGCCCACAAAAATCTCTCATATTTTGGAACAAGCAATAGGTGCTACATGCCCTGTATTAAAAATCTGAATAACATCTGCATCCTGGCTGCTCAGTTACCACCTATGCCTAGTTTTGTACCTGAGGGGTCAGGGATGACAGGCATAGTTATTTGATAGATGCTGACTGCCTGGAAGAGCAGAGGCCCTCAGGCAAACAGGTCCTTTTCTCCCTGTACAGGAGGCTGTTTCTCTCTCTAGCATCCAGCATTAATGCAGCAACTTCTCAGTTGTTGCTAGAGTGAGGGCAGGATGAAAGGAAATATGCACAATTATATTGTCTCAGTATATTCTTAAATTAATTACTTGGGAGCAGTAGAATTTTGGGGGTGAGCTCTTGCTCCAGTTGCAGACACAGTGCCTCAGCCATTACTGTAAATAAAAGTTGGAAGGTGAGAACTCTGGAGGGATCCTGAAGAGGGTTGCCAGTACGCATTGCATTGTCTTAATCACACAGCTGCAAATGCAGACCACCCAGTAAATTTAACGAAACTACAATTTTGCACTAACTGGTATTCTGGTGTTGCAGTTATATAACTATTTTTTCCCTAGCGTCCAAAAAAGGGAGCTTGGATTATAAATACACTTTCCCGTCTACATATCAAAAGTCTTACAGCAAGTATCATGAAGTCCAGTTTGGCTCTGAAAAGTTACAGTAAATATAGTTTTTATTTTTTGTTTGTGTGTTTGTGGGAGTGTACAAAATTGTAAAGCACTAAACCACAACATCTCTTAACCCTGTATTTTCTAAATTAAGTCTAGGCCTGTGTATGCAGTCTGGTTTCTGACTACCTGCTGCACACCTATCTAGAAAAAGAATACTTCATCTTTACCCAGTCCAAACATTGGATCCTAAGGAATACAGAAGCCTAAGAATCATTAGTGATTCACAACCCCCACCACCTTTATACTTTTACTTCTAGACCTCTTTTGGATCTGCAATGTTAACAGAGTAAAAAACCGTGTCAAGAACCCTATCAAGAAACCTATTCACCCGTTAGTAAGACAGGGAATTAGTGCCAAGATATATTTCCAAGAAATGCTGTCATACTGTGCTAACATATACCACATATTTCAATCACTGAAATGACTGAAGCGCACTAAGCAACAGGCCTGTGCAGTGAGCAGCTCTTCTGTGCAGGTTAAAACTTTTCTATGCATATTTCAGTATAAGGTTTACTACGTTTTATGTTTGCCTATAGCACTCATAAGATCTTTTCTAAGAGCATCTCAGACCATATGCTCAACTGGACTTTATGTATGAATTATAAGCCTGTCTGACCTCTTGCACCTGTATAATGTTGCGGCTTGGTTGATTTTAATGAGCAACATTGCCTGAAGATTGGTGGTACCACTTTGTTTGCCTATATTATCAATGTGCCTTCCTTATCACCCTACCAGCAACAGCCCTCAGAGCAGACCAGATGCTGAAATCATAGGCGACACAAAAACAGCCGAAGAATTTCCAATCCACCTCAGCAGCAGTGAAGAAAGCACTGGCAGCTGGTCCCAGCTAGCTAATGATGAGGACAATCCTGACGACACAAGCAGCTACTTACAACTCAGCGAGCAATCTCTGAGGTACCCATATTGTCTGTTCTCAGCATCAAATACGAGCTAATCAACCAGATCAATGATCTGGCTACCACGTATCAGAAATGAGGCTCAACATCTTCATATTTATTCAGAATACTGTAAAGAAAACCTAATAGCTGAGTTCATCTCCTTAAAAAAAAAAAAAAGGAGAAAAAATTAGCAACATTCTGGTTCTCAGCAGGATTTTTTTTTATTGTAAGCAGTTAGATTCAGACAAAGAGAAAATTTCCTGACACCACTCCAGTGTCTCAGTCCCACAGTGAAAGGGCCATCAGACAAGCTAATTGTTGCAGTCTTTCCTTCAATGTATTTGCTATTTGCATAATGTTTTATTTTGGCATTTCCTTAGCTGAGATTGATGAGACTAATATTCCCACCAGTTATCTGTACACCAAGAAGAGCAGAGGTAGAGCCCCAATATGCTTATAAAGGCACAGGGAAGCAGATTAGCTGAGGACCTAACTATTCTATGATTCTATGATTAATAACAAAGTTCTCCTTGGGTAGGCATAAATTCCAGAGCTCCCAGGGTGCTGCTTTTTGTTCCTATTCAAGTCAGGACATGCATTTACAAACGTTACCTAGTCTTTAGAGTTTGTATAAAGGGATGTTAGTTTGACTTCAGCCCTTTCATGACTTCAGATTGAAGAAGTTTTTTTCTTAACATACTCTTAGATTAGGTTTTAAAATACTGTAAAGTATTTACATCTTTCTCTTATGTATCAAAATGACAAGGAAGGAAGTCACTATACTAATGAACAAAGAAAAGAAAGACTGTCAGAGAGTACTGTTGGATAGCTGAAAAAATAGTGAGCAAAACCATCTGTCAGTGTGGGTGAACATTCATGCCATTATAGTATCAACCTTTAACAAAGTTCTTGGTCTGATAGAGCTAATGTATTGTGCCTCTTGGCTCTGCACTTAAACAGAAATTGCTACAGCAAGTCTGAATGCATGACATTCTGACACTGACTCAGAAAAACTTGATGGGTCAAAGAGCTCATCAATCTTTCTAAAGTAAGGGAAAAAAGACTATTAGTTGAGGGGTTTTTTATAAAAAATAAGCAGTTCATGTTCACTTGCTCACAGAACTGGTTTGTGCTAATTCACTTGAGGCCAGCAAATTCACAACCTGTTCACAAGACTAACACAGTATCTGCATAAACATTCACTATCCATTTTGTAATGATGTTATAAAGTGAACTGGTACTACTTTTTCGAAATATTTTTGGATGTCATACTTCATCCTTATGAAAAAAACAAGGAGAATACTTTCTCTTGTTACTGGTCCCAGTGAGAACTGGCTATAATCAAAATCTGTTATTCAGAGTAGTCAGAAACATAAAGGGCTTTCACTGTACCTGCGGGTTCCATCAGATCCCTGATAGTATTTGAGGTATGATATAAAACACTGAAACTGTTGCTGGTTACAGGCATGGAGTCACCCAACAGGTAAGTAGTATGATGGGCAACCAAATACCTTGCTATAACTCACCATGTTCAGAGTTATCTGAATCTCTGCAGGTTTTTCCAGGGCATCTTCATACCTGGTAATCCTTTTCAAGGACTCACACAGACTGCTTTTTTGTTTGAAGCCAGAAGTTCATTGCATAAGGCATTCACAAGAAGATAGTCCACTTTTTTTATTTCCTCCAGTTTAAAGCATCATTTGATACATGCTCTATCTAGAACTATTTTTATAAAAGCCTCATTCTTTTGAGCAGATTAGTGTGCTTCATTCTGGGAACCACTTGCTGAGTGAATGGATTTTGTGGAACGCTGCATATCAGAGGACACCTCTTCACTTTGTACATAAGTAAATTACAAAAAAGATGTATGGGAACATATTCAGTGCAGCTTGGCACTAATATCTAAACTTTTGCTTTGTCAGCAATGGTAACAGCAGTACTACTAGCAGTCTTGGCATTATGGACCTGGAAATTTATCAGGAGAACGTGCCATCTTCTCCTACAATTAAGTAAGTAGTCACTGAAGTGAGATCTGATGTTTAGTCCAACTTTAACTGCAAATCGTTTACACCATCTAAAATGTGCCAAGCCCTGCTTTGCACCTGCTGCTGAGCCTGCTGTTAGCTTCAGAAAACACATATGAAGGTTTCTGTGCAGATTGATAACACTGGAGAGTGAAAGATTACTCAGGAAAGTTCACCCAGGCAGATCTCTCAAAAGAGCACGGATCCACCAACTGCTCTGACTAAAAGATGGTTTTCTGTGGTAATTGGTTTCTCATTGTATTAACTTTCTTCTCCCAGTAACTTCAAATACTATCAAAACTACTGTAACAGCAAGCAAGGTTAAGCAAATAAGAATCTATTAAAATAAAAGGAAAAAAATCTGATAGCAGTCTTTCAAATAACAATAATAATTAGGCCCAAAGTACATCTTACATATTGTTTCTGGGCATGTTTCTAATGAGCATGCAATTAACTTATCAAGAGATATGTAAGTACCTACTTAAAAGGTTCTGGCACTGTGAAACCTGGTATAACCTGCCAGCTGGTGAATGTCCCCTTGTTTCAAGTCAGGGCATAGTCATTGCTGAAGTGTACAGACCATATATCAAACATTGAACATGGGATCTTTGTGAAGGCAGTGACATCAGAAAATCTTCACAGCTTGCTACCAGATTGTACTACAACTGCCCTGCTTTTTCTGTAAAAGGCTCTTTTTGTAAGAAATCTGTGCTTTCGTATTTCTGTAGTTATATGCATTCTCTCTCAGCTGCTGATTTGTAGACTAACCTTGTTAAAACATTCCAAACCTTACATTAGACAGTGATACCTCCTGCACACATTCCTAAAGGTGACCCCTTCCCTAAAATACCTGAGGAGCAAACGGATACATTTTTTACTCCCCTCGTTAGCTTTCAGGAGCTATTCTCAGCTGTTGGCTGATAGGCACGAGAAGCTTGTACCTCCACAAATCAAAATCAAGGCATAGAATATATCTGCTGTTCAAACGGAAAACTGAAAAAAAGCCTGAGGGGAAGGAAGTAATTAAGCACCTATGATTCTAAGTCATGACAAACCATACTGCCATTTTATTCTTTCCTCTCACATCTTGCAGTAACCACTACATGAGAATATACAATCTTGATCCTTTGAAGCCTTGGGGGAGAGTCTGAAATCTTCTGAATGAAGGTGACAAAGAATTTAATACAGAGTAGTGTCCTATGCTAGAAACAAAATCTTATACCTGCAGCGTTCCCCCTGATTGAGGGCAGGATGGGACAGTCTGGAAATGTGTACTGCAAATGCTATCCCTCCACAAATGATGAAACAAATGCAAGAGCCATGGCAGCAGTAGTGAATTTTCAGTCCCTTGCCATAGATACATACGCATGGATATTGTGTTCAGAAATAGAAGCTGAAGCAGTGACCACCTGCCTGGAGTTTGTTTCCTGTAGTTTAGGAAAGAGATGGTACACAAGAAATTAAGATCTTTGGAAATTTTTACAAGGTGTAAACAGAATTTGTTTATCCAAACAGCAAATACATTTAAAAACAGCGATAGTTGAAGTAATTGATAGTTATGACTGTGTTTAATTATGAAAAATAAAAGTAGAAAACAAAGCTGGAGAGGATTCAGCCACAGAGTATAGCACTGCAAAATGTAGACATTGGAAGTGCAGTATTTCCTCCCTGGTTCTGAGATCTGCTCATCTTATCATAATGTCATTTACTTGTCATTATGAAAAATGTAGAGATCAGCAGATCCTGGTGAAACATAATACACAGCATAACCATTACAAGTACTCTATCCTGTTACAGTAAGAATGATGCAATTCCCATAGCTTTTCCTGATTTACAGATAAAAATAAATTAAATACATTCAGCATTTCATTATTCCATCCTATGTAACATTTTTCTTGCAGTGTTCTAGGTTTTATGTTGAGGGAGAAGTTTATCCGTCATGAAGCAATGTTGTAGACTGTTCATAAATATCACTAATAAGCTTTGTTGTTGTTTGTTTCTAAGTGAATTAATAGAAGAAAAGGTTTTCCTTAAAGAACAGACAGAAAATACAGAGGGTAAGTTGAACCATATCGATTGAAGCATACAATCTGAAGTTAACATGAGTAATTGCACAGTAACTGCTGGGATTATTTTTTCAGAAAGTACTTCTGGGCTTTCAGTGGGAACAGCTAATTGTCAAAAGGACCTACTGGTGATAAACTTTGATCTGGAACCAGAGTGCCCTGATGCAGAGCTGCGAGCCACCCTGCAGTGGATAGCTGCTTCTGAACTTGGAATTCCAACCATCTATTTTAAGAAATCTCAGGAAAACAGAATTGAAAAGGTAGCATTTACAGAACTGGGCATACTATTAATTCATTTTAATCACAATAGTTACTATGATTTCTTGAAGTTAGTGAACTTAATGGAAGATGCAAAAACATCTTCATTACAGCAAGATGGCGATGCTACTGTATATTACAGAAAGGGAAGAATGGATTAAATGTGTCAGAATTGAAGGTATGTGTGGCACAAGAAATAGTAGCACCTTGAGACCTTCTCCAAAGCCTCTCTAACATGCTTTGATGAATCTGTTCACTTTTTCAGTGATGTGTTAAGTATCAACACCCAAGTCAGAATTAACAGAGAGCCCTTTATGTGGCTGCACTTGAAGGGTTGCAGATGGCTTACACAGAGTTTAAGCATGTAGTTTAAAAATCACTTGCGTGTGGGCAAGGTTCTGCCTTGCCTGCAACACAGATTAGGGCAGCCTCAGGCAGGTCTGAACTTGTGCCTGGCAGTCCTTAGGTTGTTACAGCTGGGGATACAGCAGGGCATTGCAGGGGCCTGTGGCCAAAAGCACTGGCTTTATAGTCACTTTGTGCTCATAGAAAAGGATTGCTTGTCACCAGGGAATGGACTCACTGCCCAAATGTACAGAAGAGACTAACTGCAAAATACAGAAAGCTAATCTCTATTAGCTCAGGTCCACTGTCTAAAATAACAAGATTATGAGGCTCCTGCATCAGAGCTGATGGAAAGTTCAGAGGATAGGCAGGATGGACCTAGCTGTATAGGCATACCCTTGTAGTATCCACTACCCTGAGAGACAGTTTTAGCTCAGGCAGTGACCAACCAGGGTTTCCAGTGGAGCCGTATTTGCGATCACATCTGTTACTTGGAAAATTGGGCTGAAAAATACAATATTTTGCATCACTGTATGAAAATTATGAAGCACCTCCCCTGGCTTAACAATAAAGTATTGTGTGCCAGTACCCTTTTGTTCCTTCTCACGTGTAGCTCAGCCTCTGCCATTTTGAAAGCAGACATCTGATTTCAGAGAGAGGCAGACAGACACAGACTGCTAGAACCAAGAAACCTCTGAGGTATTAGTCCAAGCCAGAGCAGCAAGAGCAGCATTGAAGTCCAAAATGGTAACAAGAAGTGCAGACTATTCCTATTCCTGAATGATTCATTAAGTGCTCCATTGTGGATAACCCCAAATGACACCCACAGCATTTCAGGAATAACCAGAACAGCCCCATTTCCAAGGTCAGCAAGAACAGCTCAAGCTTTACAGCTTTCAAAAAGTGTCCTAGAATTCCAATCAATTAATAATAATTAAAAAAAAAAGTAATAACAACCAGTATTTTGGTCTTTTATGGGAAGATCATATTGAGTAACAGAGATATTGTTTGATTTTCTTGAGTACATGCATTTGGGAATCATAAACATAATTTAAAATGCATTCAGCAGCAACAGTCCAAATTGCATCTAATTAAAGAAACAGCTGTCAGCTTTACCCATGTGCTTTGGCAAACAGCTAATTCAATTGCAAATATGCACTAGAGAATAATGAAGCACATCCTGCCTACAAAAGTGCTTTTGGAAATCACGTGCCTATTAAATATCATTAAAATACATATTAAAAGTTTAGGCTTCAGTATGTAAATAGCAAACAGCTACACTAACTAGAGACACAATATTTTCTTGTGCTGTTTAAAACTGGAATCATAGCAGGAGCAAGCTAATTAGATCTTGAGTGTGAATTTCAAAGAAATTAAAAGCTTTGATTTTTCATTTATGCACTTCAGAAAAAAATGGGACCAGATGCATGACACTGTGAGGCCCTTTCTTAAGTATAAAGTGGACAAAACTCAGGATTTTACAGCTGCATAAGAATATATATTTAATCTCCAATTGATATGGAAGTTAAAATCAAATGCAAACACTTTCTGTGATTCAACCACAATTGTAGGAAATGTCTTCATGTGACAGAAGTTTACCCAGAATTTCCTCTCACTGGTACTATGTGAATATTTAATACACTATTGGATGGATATGTGGAAATCCAGAAAATTAAATACAAATTAAAATTAGCAAATGGTAAATAAGTGGGATTTTTTTTTTTAAATTCTTCAAACTGGACAGCCACACTTCCATTCTTTTCACAGTGAGTCATTGGTAACAAGGAAAGTTGTGATCCTTTACCAAGCTTTCACTGTTCTTAATTTCATTGCAATAAATAAGAAATAATTGCTGAGAGCAGCTCCTCTAGAAAACATCGAGATGTGGCCAGTCTTTGGGAAGCTATAGAACTTCAGGAATGAAGTTTTATAAATAGAAAGAACCTGTATGCTGCTATGTAATGAACTGTGCCCACTCCCACTCACAGTGGTGCATTTTCAAAGGATGGTTCGTGTGTATTAGTTTCACAAAACATTAGAAAAACATTAAGCAAATCCTGAGCATGTTTTGTTTTGGTTTTTTATTAGTTTTCAGATGTTGTGCAATTAGTTCAACGGAAGTCCTGGAAAGTGGGGGATATCTTTCATGCCGTGGTTCAGTACTGCAAGCTCAGTGAGGAAGGCCAAGTGGTGACGCCAAGCCTATTTGATTGGCTTCTCGAACTGGGTTAAGAATGATCAACCTGGTCAGAGTTTTTGTTTTATTTCAGTTTAAATAAGCAGCGGTTTGTGTAATGCTCTGATTTCTGAATGTCACTGAATAAAATGAGCAAAGATATACAAACTCTAGAGAAACAGCACGTGGCTGTTCCAGAACTGAAGAAGCTAAGTGAAACCAAGGTGTCTTGTATCTTTCTGTATCATGAGGGGCTCGTGACATATTGTGCTATAGGGTGTACTGTACCAGAAGGGGATGGATTTTTTTAGTTTTCTGAACTAATGGACTATACAGTAAAGGCTTAATTAAATGTCTAATATGTTCCACTTTCATCAGTTGGTTTAAATCGATCAGCCAAAATGGGATAGTACACAAACATTCAGTTTATAATTGCCAATATTTTTACAGCTTAACTATTAGAACCAGAGTGTGTTTCAAGATGCCTAGAGATGCACATATCCCTAGACAAATAATTCTTTTCGTTTTTTTTTTATCCCCTTAACCTAAGGTGTAAAATCTTTTGAAAATTAGTCAACACAATAAAAAGCTGCTGAAAGCACATTTTAGTTTCTTTCCATGTGATTCTCTTCCATAACTATTCCAAATTCCTGTCTTCTTCTCAAGGAAATAAAATCTAGACTCTGAGTTACTACTCTTAAAAAAACTGTCTCCTTTTCACTTGGAGGCAGTGCAGTTCAGCACAGCTACACATGGTATGTCCTGACCACAGCTCTGCGAACCAAGGCAGCAGGTTTCTAAGCCCTGTCCTGCCACAGACCATGTCCTCACATGACCTTGGGCGAGTCATTTCACCTCTGTGCCTCAGTGTCTCTACCTGGTAAAAGGGAGTAACGATAGTACGATTGTTACATGAAGTGCTTCTATTTAAAGCACTATGTAATGTGCTACGTATCAGTTAAAAAAAAATCAATGAAAAAATACTATTTTAATTTAACCAAATAAATTGTTACTAAGTTGAAAAAAAAATGCATATTTGAATACAGTAGCATCTCATAAAAATCTTAGTGTTAATTTTTGTAACTTCCAAGAAAGCAAAATGGTTGTTAGAATTTCAGCAGACATACTTGTTCATTTTGGATATAAGTGTTTGGACTATATGTGATAGTTCACATTACTGTAAGATTTGTATAACTGTTTGATAAAATAATCTATGGTATCGTCTTGTTGAGATGATCTGTTAGTATCATGCACTTAATGATGCATTCTCTTGATTCTGCCAAAGAGATTAGTTTTGAATTTAAAGGTAATTGTATTTATCACATCAGAGCTCTTCTATTATTTGTTTCTTTGAAAATATTTATCTTTCCTCTCTCTATACCTAACTAGCATAATAGAAAACATGCCTGCTTTTCCCAATAAAATATTTAAGAGATGTTTTATTTTCCATATAACAGTATATGCTTCTGTAATATTTCTTGGGAAAATGGGAAAAAAAAAACGCATCCTTTTGCACTAAATATTTTTGAAAATTTTAAAGTAGTTTAAAATAATTTATGAAAGAGCCATATTCTCAATTTTATCTTTAAAACCATTCCTAAACTTGCATGATTGCATCACTCATTATGAAACACAAATTGTTAGTGAATCAAAATCTAATGTGGAACATTAAGCAACATGACTAATATACATCTACTCTGCAGCATACACAAAACAGTGAAGATTGCTTTACTGTGAGATAGAGGTCATTTTATTGCATACACTGAACACTACTGTACAGTCTCTGGGTAGTAATTCCCACTAACGTGAGTGACAACTCTGAGTGCTCAGCATTTCTGAGGCTGAAAGTTAATAAAAAGCACCAAGTATTATAGACTTAAAGTGCTTTGAGTCAATAAATGGGAAAGTGTATTTATTTTTAAACCAAATACAGTTAGTGTCAGTATACAAGTTTTTTTTCTGTGATAGAATAAATGTTTACTTATCCTACAAAGCACAAATATAATGACAGAGTTGTAACAGTGTGATGCAGTTTCTCTGTACAGTAGTTCTTAATGTTGCAATTTATTCAGAAATAAATTTGTGTTATAACGTGTGTTCTCTTTGCCTTCCTAGAAAGTTCATTGTGTTCTATAGGCTTTTTGACTCATTAAATAACATTTGCCTGCCATCCATGTAGCTTCTCAAAAGCTCTGCTTCTGAATGAAAATCTTGACCCATGGCCCAGACTAAAAGAAATCAGGGCAAGTTCCAGGTCTTACCTCAGCATCAAAGCTACGACTTTAATTAGGTTCCACAATTCACTCAAGAGATACAAGGCAAATCATAACTTTCTAAGTATCACAGTAGAATAAAAAGAAATTACATGTTCATTGCTGTGAACTAACCCTCAAATAACTCCCAATACAGAAAAATCACTGCAAATGATCTCTCCAGCTGCTTTCAGTACCTGCAAAAGCAGGCAGGTGGGTAAAGACAGAAGTTCAGCAGTTTCTTCTGCTTAAGTTCGTACAGGTATTTACTTTCTAGGCATAAAGGAATTTATTTCTACTTCTAAACAGAAAAGGAAACCAACAGTTAGCTGAGTAAATCAGAGCATGACTTGTCCACCACTAAAACAGGCTGCAAAAAAAAATGTCAAAATACACATAAATAAGAACATCATGCTACATACAATTTTAGGTGAAAATCACAGAGCAAGTTATCTACAGTTCAGTCTCTCTGTACACATAAGCATGATGCAGGTTGTTAATATCACCAGGGTGCACAGGGAATGGCTACTCACTATCTTTTCCAATACAAATTAGGACCCAACAAATGGAAATCACACAAGCCAGATGCAAAGCAAATAAAAAGGGTTGACACAGATGAGAGGTTGCAATACTTGTGCATAAGTTCAAAGGGGAGCTTATAGGTACTTGAAACAGATACACCACAATTTACTAAAGAAGACAAAGCCCATGCCCCTCATGAGACACCCTGGCCATCAGAGACCACTGCGGGAACAGCGGAGATGCCTGCCTCAGCACTTAACTCAGCCAGGCCTGCCCCGCTGCCCTTCTCACCCTTTAAGGCACTTTCAGGACAAGGCACCTTCCATCCTGGAGCCAACTTTACCACACACCTAATGAAGAGCAGAATTTGGCTTGCAGGCACATTAATGCAAACTCAGTAGAAATTACCTATTGAAAAATAAGTATTTAAAAACTTCATTTTTAGTTTGGCTTTGTTCAGGGTGCATTTAATGGTGGGGTCACTAAAAGCTGAAAAACTATAATCTGCTTCAATTCTGTCATACCACCAAAGACTTTCATAGTGTCTTCAAGGAAATTAACCATTTTATTGGTGTCTGTGATTAAAATGGTCACCTGTTTACAGGCCATCCTATCAAATTCAGCAGATAACCTCTGGAGAGGCCAATTTTACTATTTCTCCAGTTTCATGCAGAGCTAAGTGACAGATAAGCATAGGAATGTCACCATGAATCCTGCACTCTTACTTTCAAAACAGATGGACTACAAACCCAACCAAAACTAACAACAGAAAAAAAACCCCAACAAACCAAACATTGAAAAGTAGAGCCCACATGATCTACTTAATAAATAAAATAAATTTCAGCTGAGAAGAAAAGCACATCCATAGTAGCTAATTTAATAATTTTAATTCAAGGCAGAACCATTCCTAAGGGAAGGTTAAAGCAAACTCATAATGCTACTACTTCAATTTTTCAGATCCACTCATCACATCAAACAGGCGCTCAGAAAACAACCAGCAGCTGTACAATATTCCACAGGACAGACAGTAGAATTAGGCAGCTGGACTATTTAGCTAATTAAAGCAATTTGCCATGAAGACAGATCTGGCTGATGAATACTCCTCCCAATGTCTGCTGAAATTTAGACAGTAAAATATAACCAAGCTATATAATGGTGGACTACAAATATCAAGCCAGTAGTTCATATACTTTCACTAACTACCCAGAAACTGCAAATTAGAAGGAGGCAAAAGAGAGATTCTCACAAGACACCACTTTTAAAACACAAGTATGAGTATTATCCTCACTTATTCAGAAAAGAATCTGAATCTCAGGAGATACAGAAAGTATACATCAACAGTCCAACTACACACTATATGCTTCCATGGATATCTGTCCTGGTGACATTACATGGTACAGGCTAAGGGCTTTTTTTCCAGAAAAACACACTTGCATATTTATAGAGGTATATGATGGAAGGATTCAGAGGTCTGAAGGACAGAAAAAATACATTAAATATGATTTCTACAATCAGTCCTTACTAAAGCACATTTCAGGAGTCTCCAGAGCTCATCCTTTTCAATGAGGTCACAATGAATCCAGTTTGCCAGCATTTCAGGATAATGTTGAAAGCCACATCCCAATCCAAACAATTAAAGTAGCCTCTTGGAGAATGTCAGGTATGTAGAAGGCAAATGTTTTTATAAGATTAAAAAGGCACCAAACAATACAGTTAAAGCAGGCACATACACTAGTTTGATAGTGCAGACTGAAGTGGAACTAGAGAAGGGGATCAAGCTGCTACCAGAGACAAACAATGGTTTCAAGATGATATAGCTATACAATGCACTCCCAGTGTATACCTCTATAATTTATTAAATCTTCATATGTGTAAACCAAGGTGCAGAAAGCATAACATCAGAGCATTCATATGAGGGTACCTAGATTACTACTGAAGTTCTTATGAGGTGCCAAGCCAGAACACTTCCCAGCAGTGCCATGAGCCGTGAATCACACCAGATGTGGAATTATTTCATATCTGAGCAGGAAACCTGGATAACTCAGCCTGAAAAGCATTTTACTCAGTGCATCCAGGGAGATGCAGAAATAGAACCCAGATGGCCTCCCAGTCCAATGCTTAGTCTCCAAAACCTCAAGTCACTCACAGTTTCACATAAAAATAGAACAAGAGCTCAAAGCCAAAATCAGCTTCAGATGTTTAATTCACTGTGTTACTAGCATAGTATGAGAGAAAAAGCAAAAAGAAAAAGACAATAAAAAATAATCTAGCCTGAAAGACTGAGAAAAAAAAATCAAACCTCTACTTTCTAATCACAGTCCAAATTCATTTTTTTTACTTTTTGACGGTTACACAACAAGTCAAATTTCAGTTTTTAACTATGTAGCAGTATTTTTACACATTTCATTACACATTTTCCTCCACCTGTAAGCACAGGTGCAAACTGATCCAGGGACACTGAACAATTTTCAAGTAACAGAGAGCTGCCTTGTCCTTCCTCCCTCTTTCCATTTGGGATTACTGAGATACACGTCTGATATAAATCCTTGCACAAGACACCAGGAAACACCACAAGCATTACAGTAACATTAATATCAGCCACTTTGGCTACTGGTAAAGGTTTAATTTTAAATGATCTGCAGCACACTGCTTAGTTCTCCCCCAACATGCCACTACTTGAAACAACCAGGACATTTGCCAAATGATGACAGGCACATTTGTTTCTTCATTTGCACACAAGGATGCTGGCAAGCATAAGCACTCAGAGATAGTCAGAACACATCAGCATTAGTAACTTCCTATTAAATGTAACATCTAGAAGTCAAGTCCATAACCACCCAGAGATATACAACATAAAGTGCTGCACACTTTGCTTCTTCCTTTTTTCTCTCAATCAACACACATACTTTCTTTGATCCTACCTTCTTTTCCTCTTCATCCTTGTTCCAAGACTGCTAGAAGACACTGGTCAGCTCTGCTCCTTGCTAGTCCCCAACAAAAATCAGCTGTAGTTTCAGGTGTTCTGTTAGAAAGTGGGGAGATGTTTACACAGGTGAGACCTATTAGCAGTTGCTGGCAAGAGGTGGGCCTAGGTGAGAGCTCATTGTATAGTGGTAAATAACTTACAGAAATCCCTCATATGCTTCTCAGATTATGTCATGATCCTTGGGTCCAAATCTTTGGTGCATAGAGTTTTTTCATGTTGGCCATAATCTTTGGGCTGGGATTCAGGGTTGGAGTCAAAACCCTATTACTTTTTTTACCTCAAGTGCAAATGGGAGAATGAGGGCTGAGCAGAAAGAAATGGAATTAATGGAAAGATATGTGCAAGTGTTAAAGGGGTTGGGGGGGGAGGAGAGAGGGGGAAGTGGGAATTTAACCGCAGCATGCATGCAATAGTTAATAGCAATGCAAACCACAAATGGTTACAGGTTTTCTCTAGAAATAGTGAGTGGAACATTGCATTACAAGCAGCAAAAGTAGCATTTTTACCCAATTCTTTATTACACAAAAAAAAGAAAACAAAAAAAAAACAAACAAAAGCACTCAGAGCAAGTGCATAACAACACTCCTTTCACAGGTGAGAGTATTTCTATTTCACATATGATGCATTTTATTTTATTAAAAGGAGTACAAATTAAAAATTATACACAAAAAAGGGCCATCCTACTAAGTTCATTAACACTAATCATTTCTTTGAGGTGACTGTGGTAACCGAGTCACTCTTCTTGGCAGTACACAACGAAAAGGCAACATGCACAAACTGAAATACAAGAAAACATTCTATTTTATCTTAAAAGAAAACAGATCTGAAAGACTGAGTTTATTGACTATGAAACTCACAGAGTAGGTATATACCAAACTGGATCTTTCATTCACTTCAGTCAGGCTAGTATTCTGCAGGGATTATCTTTGCTCCTTTGTAATAAAAGCATATTGTGAAGGAATCATATAGGTGTATCATAAAATTATCCATTTTTGTTAATACCTACATCAACATACTACACAGAATGCCAAGGAACCAGGGAAATATTTTTCTGTCCATGACTAGAAAGAGACATCAGGACCTACAGCACTTTATTTAGCTGAGATCATCCTGCATCCCGTATTTTGGTAGTTCTATCAAAAGATGAAAGCAATCACAGATATTCTGTTCCATTCTTTCCCTACTCCCACGACTTTTTGTCTGAAATGAAGGAAACCTGAACAGAGTTTCACTTAAGTTTCAGCAATGTTAACAAAGTCAGGTATCCATCCCTGGGAGGATGGACTTCTTAAGCAGCTTGCTGACCGCCACAATTGTAAGGGATGAAGAGGTAGCTTTTGGTGAAGCCTATAGGTGTAGCACACCTAGATTATTTTAGCTCAAGCTGGAATCATTGACTGCTAGGTTTTAGTCAAAAGGAATGTTCTTTTTGTAAAGGTATCTTCTTAGCTAGACTTCTCAATCTTAAATATTAATGATTTTATCACCACACTCTTTAACAGTATTCCTGTGTCATGGAATAACTGGATGTCACACATAATCAAATAAGAAAAGGTGCAAACCACAAACAACTTACTTACCTTTGAAATTTCACCTCTTTGCCCTTCTAGTTTTACAATGCACTTTTTTGTTTCTGCATTATAGACTTGCTGATCCTGTTGTAGTAGATTAGGAGCCATTTGTGATTGTCAGGTTTAAGCATGCATTTCAATAAAAACATTTTTATAAGGTCAGAACAGCCTCATCCTCAGGCTTGATTTCAATAGACATAGGAGACAGTTTCCCTCAAGGATAAAGTATCTCAAAAAGGACCTGTAATACAATTGGAAAAGGTTGATTTCTTAATGGCTTCAGCTTGAAATCTTATAAAATGTAAAAACAAATATCCACATAGAACATGGACTACTGAAGTAGATGCATGTACAATATATTCAGAAAGCCTTTATTAGATTTCAGATATTCATTCTATTTAATAAGCTATACATTATATTTAATAAGCTATTGATTACATTTCAGCAAACTTTTTACATTGTCTTAGTCTTTATTCAGCAACTACAGCAATCAGATCCAAATAGTTCCGCACATTTAGTGTTGTATCCTGTTTCTGAAATTGCAAATCAAAACACTTAAGTATATAAAAATAATATGGTATTGTCACTGTGTACTGCAATATGACACTATGCAGGTGAATACTAAAAGCTATTTATTGTAATTCCTAGAAAAATAATAAGCATGTAAAGCTGCTTGTTTCTTTTTTCACTACTTCTTTATTATGTATTCTCTTGCTGTGTGTTTGGAAAGCCTAGTAGCAAATACACCTTTACATTTCCAACTACATTTTTCATTTAAGAAAGTGGACCTGTTGAAGTAACTCCAGAGAAGGCCACAAGGATGATCAGAAGACTGGAGCACCTCTCCTGTGAAAACAGGCTGAGGGAGTTGGGCTTGTTCAGCCTGGAGAAGAGAAGGATGCGGGGAGACCTTAGAGCAGCCTTCAGTGCCTAAAGGGGGCCTACAAGAAATCTGGAAAGGGACTTTTTACAAAGGCATGTAGCAACAGGACAAGGGGGAATGGCCAAAATTGTAAAGCTGAAAGAGGGTTAGGTTTAGATTAGATATTAGGAGCAAATACTTTACTACAAGGGTGGTGAGACACCGGAACAGGTTGCCCAGAGACGCTATGGCTGCCCCATCCCTGAGAGTATTCAAGGCCAGGTTGGATGGGGCTTTGGGCAACATGCTCTAATGGAAGGTCCCTACCCATGACACGGAAGTTGGAACTAGATGTTTTTTAAGGTTCCTTCCAACTCAGACCACTCTGATTCTGTGATTTATGCGCTTCAGTGGCGGCAGTTGCAATACACTGGCCCATATAATCAAAGCAGACATCTAATATTTCCTCATTGTGATCTTTTACAGTTGCTATATGTGTCCCAATCATAGTATTTCACATCTGCATAGATAAATAAATGTAGCATTTTTGTATATTTTGACTAATTTACTTGACAGACATCTAGCTGATCCATAAAGTAATATGTACAAGCTCTTTCCGATGTCTGACAATGTATTAACTTGAAACCTGGATATAAACCAATAAGGTGTCACTACTTAATCAGTTTAATGAAGTCCTATGTATTTTTTATTCCAGTGTACTGATTAAACAATCCTTAAAATGTATATTGTTATTTAACTGGACTTCACTAAAATGATTAAGCTTATAGGTTTTGCATTTAGTTGTCAACTCTTTAATGAATTGCATTTACTAGTTTAAAATAATGCTCTTCTATTTACTAGATATTTATTTTTATATATAAAGTAGCTGTATTCAATACCTACTGACCTTTCTTACCATGCATGTTTTATCCATTGATCCAGTGACAATGAGAGAACAGTCCCAACTGAGCTGCTCACTGCTAATTTCCCCTTGGCAACCTTTTCAAATATGTAATATCCTACAAAAAAAGATAATTAAAATTTTATTGTGTATCTTGATATACACATATAAATTATAAGTTTATAAAACAGTACAGTTAAGGCGTCTTTACCATTTTATCCATTAAAGCAATTATATTTAGTGATACAGCTCATTTAGGATTCCAGTATTATATCAATTCCTTTCTTTAACTTTGAGACAGAGAGTCAGTAAGGAGTAAAATGGAAAAGTTCCCCTGTCTATTTCGAAAATATTTTAGTGAACATATTTCCAGTGAAATGTGGTGAGTTTACAGTGCCAGGGACAGAATTCTTGTGTTCATCTACATACAAAACACACACAGCAAGTTTTTCCACATTGCTCTCCCATTATCCTACTTCAACAAACTGCAAACAGTACACCTTAAGAACTCCGTGTAATCTAAACCTTTTATAAAATCCACAGAAGATCAAATGGAACTTACTCAGTCACTTAATATGAGCATGTTCCCAAGTAAGAGGCAAATGACAACCAAACTGAAACATGATTTCTAATCCTCATTAATCCTATACTTTTTGCTGCACAAGACTGGCAATACTAGTTCCACTAAATTCTTCAGCTTTAGCTGAATAGAGAGGATACAATTGTCATTATTGCTTCCTATGAAATAATGGCTTATAAGGCAATGATCCCTAAAAAAGATTGATATATATATTAAAGGATTAGTAAATTAGGTTATTATCACAATGCTAATATCATTGTATCAGTAATAGAAAACTGCATTAACAAATGGATAAGCTAATAGAAAAAAACTGAGTGACTGAAATGTTTTTATTCATTGCAGAAGATAGATATAAGTGTAGCTAAATTAATGTATGTGCTAAATTAACAGCAAAGCAAATCTCTTGAGCAATTGAATTTTCTGTTTGTTTATGATAATGAAATCTTGATTATACTCCTGTCATCTTATAGAGCTACTCCTTTTACCTTCTTCACAACGTGAGTCCTGCACTGTTGTAACTGTGTACACATTTTTACAGTAAAAACAAAAATCAACAAGCAGAAAAAACAGTGGAAAACTTCTTAATTTTTTTAATTTGGCCATTTTAAAATTTAAAACCTTTAATTTCAGAAGGTCGCAAAGGTAGTACAGGCTTCAAGCTTCAGTGTGAACATCCAGTCAATAAGCAGAATAAGTAGCAACATGTGGGTATTCCAACTGCACAAAGTCAGGTGCATCACTTAAGCTTGTGAGCAATTGTCCAATGATGTCATCAGTGCATATTTTTCACATTTGATTTAAACAGAATCATATTTGTTTACCAACACATACTGAACTCAGATGATTCATTTACAGTAAATTGAAGTATAGCTTGTCATTGGTGTTGGTGAATAGGGTTGGAAAAATGAATGTAAGCATACTTACAAGCTAAATCTTCACACATTCCATGACTCCTTTATATTATCAGGGCTCTGAGGAAGAGAAAGTCAAGAGAAAATGCTTTCCTCAAACCATAGGCCCAGGCCACATATAGTAAAGGAAGTCTTTGCACTACCTATTATTTAGGATTTATGTGAGAGGAATGCTTTGAAACAGCAAAAACTGTCAATCTGAGCCTGTGGAATCCCAGCGAACCACATAGAGCAAACAGGCATCACAATATAGAGGTCATTGGATGGCTGTCATCTGCTGATGTTTGCAGGAAGAAGATCCATGCAGATGTAGTATATGATTGCTGAGGGGAGTAGCTTGAGAAAGGACGCCTGTAACACCGGAGTGGAGCCAGGGGAGATCAGCATCCAGAAGCCTCACCACAGAGTGACAAGAGCCACTGAGGAGGGAGCCTCAAGTCCTCGACAGGACTTGCCCAAGAGCTCAGCTACCGCGAGGAGGTGACTCAACGGGGGTGGAGACAGGAGGAGTGGCACCAACTGTGAGTGGTTAAAAATCTGCCCAGGGAGCGCGGCGACCAGAGCAGGCAAACAGAGCAGGCAAACAGAGCAGGTCGAGGCAGTTTGCGCGGCAGTTCACACGAGCAGGCGAGCGGGATGGTGAGCACTCACCGTACGACCAGGGTCCGGTCTGGGAGCTCTGCCCTGACCACCCCGGTGGTGGCCAGCGTAGGCACCCAGACAGAGCCAGTAAGTGGGGAGGTTGTGGTGCAGAGCTTGGAGTGTAGAGAGTGCCTGCACTGGTCTGGTGAGGGAAAGGTGCAGAATGGGCAGGGCTGCGCTCACTGCTCCCTGATGGAGGTCCTCCTCCAGCAGGTGGCTGAGCTACGGGACGTTGTCAGTAAGCTGCAAGATGTCAGGGAAGCTGAGAGGAAGCAGGACTGCTTGCTCCAGGCCCAAATAGCACAGGGGCCTCAAGATTCCCCTCTAACTCATGGAGGAAAGAAGGAGGCTGTTGATCAGGGAAGCTGGGAATTAGTAACCAAAAAAAACAGCCAAAGGAGGAAGAAAGCAATTAAAAGCAAAGAGCTTCCTCCTAAATCTGCTGTACCCACCCAGAACCGCTTTGCTGTCCTGCAGGGGACTGATGAGGAAATGCACTTGCATCAGAAACAGTCGGCTGGTGCACTGGTACAGAAGATCTCTACTGGTGCCACCAGGAAAAAGCGCCAGTTTGTAGTAGTAGGGGACTCTGCCTTGAAAGGGACAGAAGTGCTCATCTGTCGGCCTGACCCAGTCACAAGGGAGGTGTGTTGCCTACCTGGGGCACGGATCAGGGATGTTGCGGAGAGGCTGACTGCTCTAGTAAGACCCACGGACTATCACCCGCTTCTAGTGATACATGTGGTTGCTAGGGATATATACAGTAGTAGCCTGAGGAGTATAAAGAAGGACTACAGAGATCTGTGAGAGGTGGTCAGGGGTTCTGGAGCTCAGATAGTCTTTTCGACAATTCTCCAAGACACAGGGGAGGACCTTCCAAAGGCAAGGAGGATTGGACAGGTTAATAAATGGTTAAAAGGGTGGTGTCATAGTCAAGGGTTTGGGTGTCTTGGACATGGAGCCCACATTTGTAGGCCAGGCCTACTGGGGGCTGGTGGAACTGCTATGATAAAGAAAGGGAAGAGTGGCTTTGCTGGGAGGCTTGCCAGACTTGTCAAGGATACTTTAAACTAGTTGTGTTGGGGGAGGGGAGCATCATTCCATCCCAACACACCCAGTCAGTTGCCAGCACCTATAATAAATACTCTGAGCAATGTAGTAATATTCTAGCCGCTCCAGCCACTGAGCTGGCTTCATTTGGAGCTCGGATCAGATGCCTCTATACAAATGCCCGTAGCATGGGGAATAAACAATAGGAGTTAGAGATGTGGGCACATCTACAGCGCTATGATATAATAGGCATCACCAAAACATGGTGGGATGGCTCCTTTGACTGGAGTGTTGGAATGGAAGGTTATAGGCTTTTTAGAAAAGACAGGCGTGGTAGGAGGGGAGGGGGCATTGTCCTTTATGTTAGGGTTAGACTGGAGAGTATGGAACTCTGTCTGGGGACAGGTGATCAGTTAACAGACAGTTTGTGGGTCAGGGTTAAGGGGAAATCGGTGATGGGACACATTACTGTGGGGATATGTTACAGACCGCCTGATCAAGAGGAACCTGTGGATGAAGAACTCTACAGACAAATAGGAAAAGCCTCACGCTCACAGGCCCTTGTTCTCATGGGGGACTTCAACCACCCTGACATCTGTTGGGGCAATGGTACGGCCCGGCACATGCAATCCAGGAGGTTTCTCAATTGTGTGGAAGACAACTTCCTTCTGCAAGCAATAAAGGAGCCGACGAGGAGAGATGCCCTGCTTGACCTCGTGCTCACCAACAGGGAAGGGCTCGTTGGAAATGTGACTCTCCAGGGAAGTCTTGGATGCAGTGATCATGAGATGGTCGAATTTGAGGTCCTCAAGACAGTGAGAAGAGCATGCAGTAAGCTCACTGCCCTGGACTTCAAGAGAGCAGACTTTGGACTCTTCAGGAACCTGCTTAGCAAGGTTCCATGGGATATAGCCCTAGAGGGCAAGGGGGCCCAAGACTCTTGGTTAACATTCAAGGATCACCTGTTACAGGCTCAGGAGTGTTGAATCCCAACTAGAAGGAAGTGCAGCAGGAGGGCCAGGAGACCTCCTTGGATGGATAAGGAGCTGCTGAGAAAAATTCACAAGAAAAAAGAGGCTTATAAAAGGTGGAAGCAAGGACAGGCAGCCTGGGATGAATACAGGGATGTTGTCAGGGTAGTTAGGGACCAAGTTAGGAAAGCTAAGGCCCAATTGGAGCTAAACTTGGCAACGGATGCTAAAGATAATAGGAAGGGATTTTATAGGTATGTAGCGGCTCAAAAACAGACTAAGGACAATGTAGGCCCCCTCCGGAAACTTTCGGGAGAACTGGCTACACAGGACTTGGAGAAGGCTGAGGTTCTGAATGGCTTCTTTGCCTCGGTCTTCACTGGCAAAGGCTCTGACCGCAGCACCCGAGTCTTGGAAGGCGGACGCAGGGACTGTGAAAACCTAGACCTTGGGCCCACTGTATGAGAGGATCTGGTTTGTGACCATCTTAAGAACCTGAATGTACACAAGTCCATGGGACATGATGAAATCCATCCGCGGGTCCTGAAGGAGCTGGTGAATGAAGTTGCTAAACCACTGGCCATCATATTTGAAAAATCATGGCAGTCAGGTGAAGTTCCTGATGACTTGAAAAAGGGAAATATAACCCATATTTCAAGAAGGGGAAAATGGATGACCCGGGGAATTACAGACCAGTCAGTCTCACCTCTGTGCCTGGCAAAATCTGGGAGCAGATTCTCTTGGAAGGCATGCTAGGGCACATGAAAAACAACAAGGTGCTTGGTGACAGCAAGCACAGCTTTACTAGGGGAAAATCCTGCCTGACCAATGTGGTGGCCTTCTATGATGGGGCTACAAAAGTGATTGACAGGGGTGGAGCAGTTGACGTCATCTACCTGGACTTGTGCAAAGCGTTCGGCACTGTCCCACATGACATCCTTGTCTCTAAATTGGAGTGTCATCAATTTGATAGGTGGACCACTCGATGGATAAAGAACTGGCTGGATGGTCACACTCAAAGAGTTGTGGTCAACGGTTCCATGTCCGGCTGGAGATCAGTAACGAGTGGTGTCCCTCAGGGATTGGTGTTGGGACCGGTCTTGTTTAATATCTTTGTCACTGACATGGACAATGGAATTGAGTGTGCCCTCAGCAAGTTTGCCAATGACACCAAGCTGTGTGGTTCAGTTGATACGCTAGAGGGAAGGAATGCCATTCAGAGGGAGCTTGACTCACTTGTGAGGTGGGCTGATGCCAACCTGATGAAGTTTAACCATGCCAAGTGCAAGGTCCTACACCTGGGTGGGAGCAATCCCAGGCACAGCTACAGGTTGGGCAAAAAGGAAATTCATGGTAGTCCTGTGGAGAAGGACTTGGGGGTGTTACTCAATGATAAAATGAACATGAGCCAGCAGTGTGCACTCACAGCCCAGAAAGCCAACCGTATCCTGGGCTGCATCAAAAGCAGCGTGACCAGCAGGTCAAAGGAGGTGATCCTGCCCCTCTACTCTGCTCTCGTCAGACCTCAGTTGGAATACTGTGTGCAGTTCTGGTGTCCTCAACATGAAAAGGACAGGGAAGTGTTGGAACAAGTCCAGAGGAGATCCACAAGGATGATCAGGGGACTGGAGCACCTCCTGTATGAAGACAGGCTGAGAAAGTTGGGTCTGTTCAGCCTGGAGAAGAGAAGGCTGCATGGAGACCTCATAGCAGCCTTCCAGTATCTGAATGGGGCCTACAGGGATGCTGGGGAGGGACTATTCATTAGGGACTGTAGTGATAGGACAAGGGGTAACGGGTTGAAACTTAAACAGCAGAGGTTTAGACTGGATATAAGGAAGAAATTCTTTACTGTTAGGGTGGTGAGGTACTGGAATGGGTTGCCCAGGGAGGTTGTGAATGCTCCATCCCTGGCAGTGTTCAAGACCAGGTTGGCTGAAGCCTTGGGTGATATGGTTTACAGTGAGGTGTCCCTGCCTATGGCAGGGGGATTGGAACTAGATGATCTTGAGGTCCTTTCCAATCCTAACTATTCTATGATTCTATGATTCTATATTAATGTTCTCAGCATTACCTTATGTTGATGTAGAAGAAGTCATAATTTACAATGTAGCCATGTGTTTTAATGAACAATGGAAGATATTCTAGCCTATAGCAGTAGCATCATTAAAATGAGAAAATCTGTTGATAAATAAGACTTCTTATAAAATACTATAGCTTTATCATTCTCTTCACATTTTCTTAGTCTGTTTTATAACTGCAGTCACTGTGGGATCACCTTGTGAATAAACTCTGGAAGTTTTGAAATTATTGTAAGGGTTATACTGTTATTTATCTCAGGTAGAAAACTAAGAAAATAAGGAACACCTTTAAACACATAAGGAAGGCAAACGTACACTTAAAATGACTATTTATTCTCCTTTCTCTGTATGCCATAGTTTGGTGGTGGTATCCATGCTTCCAGTTTCCACCAATGTGCTCTGAAGGTTAATGATACACATACCTATAGCAAGAGATGGCTTGAAAAAGCAGGAGAGTACTTATATACATTTTCTGAAAAACAACAGGTCAGGATTTATATTTTTAAATAAGACAAAAGTTGGAATATTTTATGGCATACAGGAGAATTGCAGGGTTCTTCCAACAGCTCGCTAGAAGAGCAACAAATCCTTATCACGTAGCTCTGGATGACTACTCAAATCAAATGGACTAATTGACTGCTTTGCAGTGGCAATGCATTAAGACTGGAAGATTTTGTGTATTGTTTTCTAAGCCTGGTTTAAAAATCACATTGATTCATTATGTGTCAGAGGGAGAAATTATTTAGTTCACAAAGTTTTAATGAAAATCAGTACTGAACTAGTTTGTTAATGTTTTAACAGTGCATAGTTAACTGGCAGAGAACTATGTATTCATATCAGTAACTGTAATACAATAAAGCTATGCAATCTTAATTAGCAACTACACACATCTAAACCTCCTTCTCTAACTCCAAGAAGTTTTACTCATACACACACTTCACATTCCTGCAGGCACACTCATCCTCTCTCACAGGATGAGTGGGTTACAAGCACGTCCCCCTTTCCTATGTGTTCCCCTACTTGTGCACACCATCCCTAGAAGGCTTGAGTGCTCTAGCTTTAGTTGAACCCATGCCACTTCTTTCAATCTGCTGATTCACATGCTAGGGAGAAGGCATCCAAATTCTGATGAGTACATACTAGGAGGGGGACAACAGGGCCTTTTTGTTGAACCCTATACTGACAATCTGCTCTAGTGTGTCTCCAAAAGGAAGACTATGTTTTTTTGTTCTAGGCAGAGACTATGATGTCTGGGATAACTTCTGGAAATACCAGAGCAGGATTTGGCAACTGCTGCTTCCAGACTAACGTCTCCCCACCCCCATTGTAAATTGCCTTGATTTTTTTTTATTTTCATCTCATTCTTTCTTTTTCTTTATTTAAAAACCTTTATTTCAAAATTCTCTCTTTTGATTCTTCAGTTACTGTTCAATCCAATTGGCTGTCCTCCCTAACATTATAATTTGCAGGCTTCCTCTCCAACTTGATCAGTTTGAGGCAAAGACCCTCCTGACAGCTTAGCGTACTCACATATTCTGTACACACACACTCTTATTTTAACAGGTGTCATTATCCATGCCATTTGTCGAAGGCATCACCACAACATGATATTAATTTATGAAAAGGCAAGAAGAAAATCTCAACAACTTCCTCAATTCATTCTTCATGTTAAAAAAATAAATAAAATAAAAATCATGTAGTCATCTTCCAATTCTCTATAATTATTTGGTATGACTGTTCTGCTAATAAAGAATAGGGACTGCCATGTAAAAAGTCAAACAGTAGCTGAGGTCTCTGGTGCATTACCACTATGTCTCTTTCATTTTATTTTTTTTTTCCTTCTTTTTTTTACTGAATAGCTATGGATGTGCCCTTGCCAGCAACGCATTTTGTAATAATGGTCTTTCAGAAACAGGTCTCATTCAGAGAAACACACAATTTGCTGCTGGCTATTATCCTCTACTAATTACTCTCTGGCACTACTCATACCACTTGGGTCTAATCTAACCCCTACTAAGTCAGAAGAAATTGAGAGGTCTCTAAATATTTAGCTAGTTGATACATGGAAACAAAATCACTGAAGCCTGTCTCAGTGAGCAAACATGTTCTCCATTGTACGGGATAACTGTCTCAAAGTATTCAGGGTATCAAAAACCCACTGAAACAAACCTCACCTTCCACCAACGTAAACAACCATTTCACCGCTAGTTATAGGACTTGCAATCTACAAATCAAAAAAATAATTTCCAGAAATGCTCTATTAAATAATGATTATATAGAGTTTTGCATTAAAAAGTATATTTTGGATTGAAATTAAGAGTTTCAGTGGATTTGCCCTGATCTTTTAAACCACAATTCTGTGCCTGTTGCCAGTAGCCTCCCAGTACATTGGAAACTAACCATTTTTAACTGTTAACATTTTATACTGTTTTCATTTCATATATCTTTGACATTTCAACTTACCAGTTAAACCCTAAAATTTCAGAAATTTGTTCTCCTACGGTTGCATTTAGTTCTGTACATGAAGTACAGATGTCATCATGAAAGACAGCAGTACAAGGAATGATGTCCTTCTGTACTTAGTTCTCAAACATGAAAGGCAATGCACGCCAGCTAGAAAAAAAAATATGTAAAAATATCAAGAACAAATATGTGCAATAAATTGAAAATTCTGATTGTTATAGTATTTTTCAAAAATACTTTAACATTGAGCAAACTAGGGAAATTGTATACAGATTGAAATTATTTTATTTTTTTTTTAGTTTGTTCCAGTGTTTTATTCTATTTCTTAAGAACTGTCAGACTATCATTTCTTGCAGTGCAGAAATGTTCACAGTATCTGAATGTGTGAATAGATGCAGCAGAATAGCTGCTCCTTCAAATGTCAGCTCACAGGGACTTGGAACCCACAGTCATCAGTGATGGTGTCAGGAAACTTAAAGGAATAAGGAACATCCATCAGTAGTCACTATAGTTGCCTTATGTCCTCTAAAAGTATGATAACATTTTCCTGTTTCCATACTCCAGTTTTTAGGTTTTATCAAAAGATCCAGTGAAAGTCTTGTCACTAAATAAAAAAAAAATCTTGGGATTTTTTTTTTTTGGGGGGGGGGGGGTGGTTTGGGGGATTTTGGTTTTGGGTGGTTTTTTTTGTAAGAGAAACCCTTGGTTATCAAAGACAGTAGATCTCACAAAAATAATACCCAGTTGATGAAGCTTGCATACATTTTGGTATATTTTGCTGCACTACAAGATCCTGGAGCAGGATTCCCTTAACAGAAGTTATGTTAAGGGCAAAAAAAGACATAATTAATTTCTAAATAAGACACTGTGCCTGTCAGCACAGAAGTGTTTGTAACTGATGAATAACTTACATTAGGGACAGGTTATCTGCTGTACTTCCAGATGTATCTAAAAGTTATGTAATTTTATCAGATTACATCTGGTTATCAACAGTTTACAAGCAGTTTACCCAAATTTCAGTTGAACTCCACTCCCACTGAAGTCAATGGAAGTGACCAACTGCAGTAAGAAGTGAGGTACCCAGAAAATGTGGCAGGGGACACTACATTGTAACCTAAAGATTAGCAGGGAAAAAGGTCTTTTCTTACTGAATTTTGAATGTAAAAGTAGCTCAAGGTTGTTTCATTTGCTATATATTAGAATCATAGAACAAATTGCTTCTCCATTTTTATGTTACAGTTTAGTTATTGATCTTTGCAGAGATTTTTGTCATACATTAAGGTTTTTGACATATAGAAAAGGATTTCATTAATTGCTCTTTTAAAAGTAAAGATTAATACCAGAATATAAAACAAATATTCACTTAAGACACATAGCAGGTTCTAGGGTAAGGTCTTTTCATTTAGAAGGAAAACATAATTCTCCAAATAGCATAACAAGTCTAACATTTATCTCCTGATGTTAACTGTGTATGACTTAATGATAAATAGGACATCTGACAGTGAATAAAACAATGTGATTCAATATAAAAATAGGAGTTCATTTCTGCTGTTTTCAGAAAAGTAAAAATGGTTCACCTACACACGACCTCTTCCCCAGGAAGCAAATGACAGTGAAACTCCAGAGGCTAATGTATTATTCCTTTCATCTAACAAATAGCAATTCTAATCTAGGGCAGTTACTGCAAAACCAAGACGCACAGGTTTACATTTGACATTCTTACAGCGGCACCCCGTGGATTTTATAGAAATTACTCAATAGCTGTGACACCCAACTCATAGAATGGTTTGGGTTGGAATGGACCTTATGATAACCTAGCTCCAACCCCCCTGGCGTATGTAGGGATCTTGTCCTAAATAATAATGGATATGTAATACCAAATGGAGAAATACACTCCTGTTATAACAGAAGTGTTGTTTCTCCTTAACTGAAGCTGTCACTGTTTTTCTAACATTGTTCCTAAAATCCTTTAATCAGACCATATATATGTTTCATGTAAATGATCTTATAGCCATGATAATATATATTAAGGCTTATTAAACATTACTGAAAATGGTTTCAGATATTTCCAATGAAAGTCAGCATGCTGTGATACTTTGGAAATGACAAAAGAAAAAAAAAATTATAATCTGGTATGTTTTTATATACACCGGCTAGTGTATAATAGGGTTTGCATTTGAGCAACTTGCATTTGTTATAAGATGGCTTCTGCTAAAGTCAAGCATAACAAAATTATAACCTGGGAAATCACAATTGTTGACAGTGGAGAGATGTTAAAATACAGCAGCAGTCCATTAAGTCTTCTGTAGTGTAGTCTAGTGTTTTCTCTGTAGTGTAGTCTAGGTCTTCTCTGTCGTGTAAGAATGAAGAAGAAATGATTTATGAGCAATACCATTTAGTCACTGACATATTACCAGAGCTTCAACTTTTTGTCCTTATGTCTAGCTTTCTTAGCTGCCTGTCTTCAAAAGGAAAATTAATCACACTTAGGGATCATCTACTCAGAAAAGTAGGGACTGATCAAAATGGAAATAACAATGGTCAAACAAAGGATGGAAAGAGGTAAAGAAAAACAGAAAATGTGCTTTGCATTAGGGAAACAGCAATTTCTGTTCTCTAGCGAAAGACAAGATGTACTTTCAGCTACAGCAGTGGGAATGGGCAACCAAGACACAAACAACAAAAATATTTTTCCACACTATACTAGTGTCTGCATATGAGAATGGATAATTATGAAAATTTATGGAAATTAGATCCATGGCATTTTTAGGGCTCCATGCAGGTAGCTCTGAACAACAGCCATATTTAACAATTACGAAAAAAGGGAGGAAAACAAGACGTGTTTATGTTAAATTTCAGATCATGGGACTAATTCTATTCTTCCGGTGCCCAGTGCTGCAGTTGCTTCATCCACAGAACCCTAAACCAGCAAGAATTGCTTGCACAAATGGTACAATAATCAAACCCTAAGGCAATATTAAAAAACGTACCCTTGTGGTGCAAAATCTGCTACAGCAGTTCCTGAAGTAAAAAAACACAAATCACTGCAGCATACCATTGCTGGCTAATAGTTTAAATCCTGAGAAATTGTTACAAAGCTTGTTTCTTTGCAGGGTGCCTAACACACCACCATCACCACAATTACTGGAAACAACAAAAAGATGGGCTTATACACTTATTTAATGTTATGCTCCAGTGCAACAGGAAAAAACACTAATTTCCAAACAATGCAAACACGGAACATTTTTTGGCAAAAATTAAAACTCTCACTCCCACCCACCCCTTCTAATTTATTAGTACCTCAGAAGCATCTGAGACTCATGTTTCATTTACAAGCTTTAAATGGAACTGAAACATAAAACAAGCTCTTTTCACATACTTCTAACCACTCTTGAGTGAAGGAAAAAAGCCAGCATTGACTGGATTTGCCTGCCTCTAGAATTTCCAAATACAGAAGCTCAAACATGCCACTTTACCCAATAAAGAACAAAAACATTTACACAGGAATTTGATCAAGTATTTCATGATTTGTCAGCCTCTGTGACCAATAAACACTTTTAAAATCTTGTGACAAGCAAGGCATTATCTCAGTTAAAAGCATACCTTAAAAGTGAGCAAACTTTTTAAATTTAAATTTAAGGTTAAATACATAGATCTTTGCAGAATGCACCCAGGTGTGTATTGTTGATCAACAGTACCCAAGTTATATCAAGCAACAGGTAAGGGAGGTTTTTTAGCCAAAGTAACTAACACAAAACATCTCCCTTTTCCCTGTAAATTTAAGATAATTACATAGCACTGACTAGCAGTTTTAAGCAGCTACGCATTGCCATCTGCTGACAAAATAAAGATACAACAATATTTATTTCATACTGCAACATGCAATCTCTGTAAGTGATTTTATTTTAGTTTCCACAATTAAATACAATTAAACCTATTCTTTTCTGATAGACTGAATCCTGGACTTGAAGTCCTGTAACGTGTCTCTAATAATTATTCTTAAAAAGCTTGCTTATTTAAAAATTAATTAAAGTGATGTCTGTAAACTGAAAACCCATCAAAATTCAAACATCATAATAATGGCAGAAAATAAAGACAATGAATACTACTGTATGTAGCAGAATACATAAAACCCCAATAATTGTCACAGTATGGAGATCAAGTAGACAAGGCTATGAGAATATTTTGGGCCTTTCCTGACAGCTAATTTACTTGGAGTCTATTTATAGGTTTTGTTTAAACACAATTATGGGTGTTGCTGGTCCATGAAGTCTTCTTTGACAAATAAAAGAATTATTTGTCTACATCTAAAACACATCCTTGTACATAAGGCTATGTAAACAGGAACAGTTATACCTTCCAGCCTTTTGAGAGAATTCCTGGCAGACATAACCAGGCCAGACTCAGTCACTCCGAACAGTGCAGAGGTAATTGAAAAGATCCAAGAATTTGGTTGTAAAGATCAAATTTTGCTCTCAGGCACATAATATAGCAACAAAAACATGCAACATCACAACTGAAAAACCCCAGAGTGGGTTTCATAGCAAATACAATAAAGTTATTTGAAAAGCAAATAGTCACTTAATTACAAAGGAAAATAAGGAAAGAGGAGAAAAAAAATTAAAAAAATCAGTTGTTTTTTTCTTAAAGAGGATCTCAGGACAGCTACTTGAGTATAAAAATACTGTTTCATAAAATGCAGAAGAAAAATATATATCTGAAAAGAAATGACCAACATGGAATCATTAAAAGAGAATATATTAACAGAACTAAAAATTTGAGTCAGCTGGAGTGAGTCCAGAGGAGGCCATGAAGATGATCAGATGCTGGAGCAACTCTCCTATGAAGTCTTGCTTAGTTGGTGATGTTCAGCCTGGAAAAGACAAGGCTCTGGGGAGAAATTTGAGCAACCTTCCAATAACTAAAGGAGCCTACAAGAAAGCTGGAGAGGGAAGAGGGCATGGAGTGACAGGACAAGGGGTAATAGCTTTAAACTGAAAGAGGGTAAATTTAGATTAAAAGAAGGAATTCCTTACTATGAGGGTGGTGAGGCACTGGCCACAAGGTGACCAAAGAAGATGTGGCTGTCACATCCCTGGCAGTGTTCAAGGCCAGGTTAGATGGGTCTTAAGTAACCTGATCGAGTTCCAACCCACGGCAGGGGGGTTGGAAGTAGATGATATTTAAGTCCCCTTCCAACACAAACCATTTTGTTTCTGTGATTTATGCAGAAATTACTGTAAAGCATCAATAGGGGGAAGCAGTGAACACATTTTTATTTACTAAATTTCCTCATAGAGCACACTGCTGACATGGGTCAAGAGAAGACAGTCGTACTCAGTGTTTAACAATACATGATTTTTCCAGAAACACCCATATGGCTCCCTGCAGCTTCACTTTGAAGACATTCCTTTGGTTTTTGAAAGCCAGGAAGTAAAATACAATGGCTAATCCCAGATTTACTTTGGGACATGACCGGGGGAAAAAGTAGTCTATTGGTTTTTCATTCTGATTTGTTTGTTTAAATCTGTTGTCTTATTTGTACGTGGAAAGTCCTGAAGCTGATAAGAAATACTTTCATTGAAACAATCTGAACAGTTTTCCAAGTGCATTGACTTACTTGGACCAACCCTATTCAAAAATAACTTTTTCAACAATCCCTAATCTTGGTAGTCAGTTTCTTAACAGTTTTTTGTATTTGTTTAACATAATATGTATCCACCCAGGTTATAATTTCATAATATAAATATTTTATGTTCTTTTAACACAAGTAACGTGAATAATGAACATGACATGGGTACTGCTTCCTACATTAACACCTTCTTTATTCTTTGTAAACACACATTTGTGCAGCCTTTTTGGTACCTTCAGTATTACTTGACACCAAATAGAAATGCTACATTTAATTTTTTCAATCAGATCTAAAGGTTTCATCCTTCTAAACAGCATAAATGAGTATCTGCAGTTCTACTGTAACTTATGTAGTAAGCAGCTCTTCAATTCTGTCAGGGTTGTATTTGCATCATTTCATCAATTACTGTGATACTCTTAGGCAATTTTTTTTTTACAGTTTTGCATGCCATGAAACAACAAGTGTTTTTTTGTTGTTGTTGTTTGCTTTTCACAAGACACATAAATGGAAAATGCAGCCCCAGTCTGAACAGGGGAGCTGGAAGTGGGAATGCTGCATAGCTCCATGACTATTACCTGGCAGTTCCACACATTCTCTCCTCACTTTTTTTGCTGTCAATCTCCATCTGAACATGCATGCTTCACAGCTTGTCATCATTATTGCATTAAGAGGCAATAATGACACCAGAAGGTAAATCAAAAAACGCTCTCACTTTCCTAGCTTCTTTAAGCAGAAGATTTAAGACCAGTGGAGTCACAAGAGAAGTCAGTTCCTCTTCACTCTGTGACAGCTATCCTGACTGTTTCAAAGAGGCACTGGCATAATGGCCTTGTTTGCTCTATTCCTATATAGTAACTACAAAAAATTGCTGACCTCCTGAATGGCGGACAAAGAGCTAACACTAAACTGAAATGAAGGTTTTTCACAGGGTGCCATCCAGGACAGGGCTGTCTGCAAATAAATACGTACTGACTAACAGTATGTGTTTCTGACAAAACAGAACCAGAGTTGTATCATGGGTAGGATTACCGAAGGAGACTTTAGACAGCAAAGTTACGATACTGTAAACCTCAGTATCAGTCAATATTCCAAAGCCTGTGAAAAGCTGCAATATGCAGTTATCTAGAGCACTGGAGACAACCGTGTTGGCCACTATGAAGCAAAATTAATCCTGTCAATGAAGAGCTTCCTTTTGAGAATCCTGGGTTCTTCCTGCCAGCACAGGTTCTGAAAATATTTTTCTTGAGCCAATGTACCTCCCTGAGAAGGATAACAAGAAGCAAGTGTTTCTGACTCAAACATACTCTTGCTTTCAAAGAAGAGTGGGTTTTAGGCTTCCTGATTTAAAGTTGTATCATGACCCACTTGTTCTGAAGTAGGTCAGTCTGTGGTATGTTAAAATAAACGAGAAAGGCCAGCCCAAGAGTAGTCTGAGTGAAGGGAAAGAGCAGTCTGAGTGAAAGGAAAGATACAGAAAGCCACTTCCTATTTCTGTTATGCTAGTAATAGGTACAATGAATTTTTACTAAAGGGGAGTTTTTGCATGCTGTCCTTTCTCATAATTGTCAGGTCTGTCAGATGCAGAAGGACTATGCTCTGATATTTCCTTGTTTCTACTTTGAATTGGGAAGGTTTAGGTAATTTTCTTCAAGGTTTTGTTCTGGAATAGATAACCTGCTTCCTCTTGCCCAAACAAATACCACTATGCACATATACTTCCCTGTGCATTGTTAGAGTTCCTTCTCACTTCTGCTCTGTTATTTCCAATGTTAATCATGACACCACAGGCATTAAAAATATAAAATTATATTACTTGTGTAAGGAATATGATCTTCTGGGAGTCTGCTTTTTGCTAGGTAAGAAATATTCTGGGAGGAAGAGCTGACTGTGTTACAGAAAAAGAAACGTGCTCCCTTTCCTCCCTTTCACAGAGGTTGTTTTTCATCCTTGCATGGCTGTTTTCATAAATTTTAAGTTATCTCAAATTAAAAGGAAAAAAATACTATTTGCCTAGAAAGTCTGTCACCTACAAGTTTCTGTTCACATGAATGGATGCATGTGTTTTTTACCTACAGTGAGATAAAAACAATTACCAGAAAGGAACTGTAGTTCTCTTCTTAGCTTTTTCTTAAATCTTCTATTTCTGGCAAACTGCTTACATATCACATGCAGTCAGGCAAATTCCATATGTTCTTACTTGCTTAATTCAAATTTCACTTAGTTGAAAAAATTTTCCTTTGTTGTCCGCTTTCTAGAGGAGATCCTTTCCACAATATATTCATCTTTTTTCCAAGGTCCAGACTGTAGGGGGCTGAAGATGCTTTGGTTAAGCAAAGCTGGCAGTATCAGGTAATTACGCAGGTATTCTGCAGTCAGAGTGTCTGACCTGCAAAATGAAAGTGAGTTATTTGGATGCACCTAGTGAGGAAAATAGATAAGCACTTCTATACATATCTAACATGCAACTGAGTCAAGCCATTTTGAGTCAGAAGGAAGCAAAGAGCTCCTAACAAACAACAGAATTTCTAGTAAGGCTGCAATAGAATTGCAACATATAAATAACTACTTTGTATTAAAAAAACACAGCTTCTTTAAAGTGAAGTTTTTTTCATCTCACTCTTGTTTTCATCTCACCATTGTTTTTAATAAAAAAGTTGAAATAGCTCATTTGGGTTTGTATATTTCATTTTTATTATGCCAATAATTCATCAAGAATTTCACATAAACCATCATGCTTATATATTTATACGCCTTTTCTATTTCATTCTGTGTTTCTTGTTTTCTAAGTTTCTTTACTATCATTTTGAAGTACTTCATATGGATGTGCAATATATATGTATATCATCCATTCATTCTAATTAGCATTAAAACAGTACTACACACTTTCAAATTCATAAAACACTTATGCCTACTTTTGTACCAATTTGGAGTATGCTACAGAGTGAGCAACCCTGAGATTTGCAGTATCTCAGATATCTTTGAGATTTGGCTTGTCTTTTCAAGACATTTTGACCCTTTATTCCTAGTCATTATAATATGAAACCTTCAGATGTCCACTGGAACACATAAACATATATTTAAACCAGCTCTAGTAAATGTATATTTGAAAGAAGAAATCAAGTAATAAAGTATATAGCTAAGATATAATTATTTTTCAGATCTGCATGACAAACTTTTAAAAGAACATTTTGATTAGTATTTCTTAAGTACAGCTGTATAACAAAGTTTATTCATATCTGAGACGGACACATTTGAGTGAACAGTTGAAGTAACCACACTGACCAGTCTACAGCTCTCATTTATCTGTCACATTAAATCTATCATTCTCAAATTGCCATTTACCTACTTTGTAAGTTTGTAGTGTTCTCACTAGCTTTGTGCCTGATGACTGATGCTGCAAGCATATTAAACTACTAGTTTAATCTTGACACTGTAATTGACAATTTCACTACAAATTGGACCACTTACTTTAGCCCATCTCCACTGACACAACTCTAATCAGATGGCTGGACTGGTCTTATCTGCTTCTTACACATTTGTAGTGTTCCTTTGCCTGTGATACCTAATGATGTTATCTGCTGTCACCTCAGTATTTGTTATATGAACTCTTGGTACAGAGTTTATACCCTTGCAAGCCATATTCCTTCAAGAAATATCTATGTTTTGATTAAATTTTATCACCCAGAAGATGTAGGAAGAGTCTAATGCAATTTTGTTGTACTTGACCAATTTTGTTGTATTTGACGATCCCACACATAAGATTGTTGTATAGACGTAAATGTTTTGCTTTGGTTTCTGGGCACATGCCCAGAAGAGAAGATAGGTATATTTGTGATGCAAATTGTAACTGAAGTTTGACTCGCAAATAAGAAAGACTCTAGGCTCTGTTTCATACACTTTAATACATGTCTTCACTAACCATGGTGCCCCCAGTTTCACTATCTCAATGTTTCTTGTTTCCTAATTCACTTTATCCTGTAGCTATTTAGATATTAAATTGATCCTACCATTCAGGCTTTCCCACCAGTGCTGGGCTACACTGTTCCTGTTTCTAGAAACAGATTTGTCTGTCCCTTGTTCTTACCATGAGCATGTCTTACCAAGAGAGAAATTCTTTGTAGGCTGAGAAGCACCGAACTAACAGAAAAGCATATATGATATCTTAATAAAACTATCTATGTGTGTCTTCTTAGTCACCATAGCACAGGAAACAGTTAATGTTAGCCCCTGAGCAAGCTAAATCAGCTCTGAAGCCCATGGGACATTATGCCCATTTCCAGCAGAAAGAAGTGAAGAAGGAAAAAAAATATAAACCAGATAGAAAGAACATGTACATCTTCAGATTCAGCTAGAACAGCAATTTTTTTCAATGAAAAAGTGGCACAAGATTAGAATTTCTGATAACAGAAAGCAGTGTTCACTGCAAGAAACAAGGCATTAACCTTCCCTTTAAATTCCACTAAAGCTGTTACTCAAAAACACATGTAACTAGCTTTGCTTCTTCATCTTTTGTTTTCCAAGGCTTTCTCTGTAATTTTGAGGACTAGAAAAAAGAGTCACCATGAAGCTTAGATTTTTTTATGTAAATCAAGATAGTTGAGGAGATGGAGTACTGTGAAAACCTAGTACACTGAAATTAATTGGATCCAAATGTCGTACAACAGATTTAACAAAGAGATTAGGGTGCAAACCCTCTTTTCCTCGCTTTTGTATGTGCAGCTCTTTGGTTATGATGGTAGGTGAAATCCCTCTATTATAGGAGATGTATTGTAAGTGTATCCAGCAAAATTCTACATACAGGACACTACATAGAGCACATCTGGTTTTTAGAAGGGATCTCAACCCAGACTATCAGTTGTTTCCTTGATACAAGGTGGGGGAAAGAAGGGGAGAAGAAGAGTTTTCAATTTATGAAGTAGCAAAATTTCAGGAACTCAAACATGTAGATAGAAATGCTTACAAATGAAACCGTTTCTTGTTTTTGGAGGTATAACTGAAGTTATATAAGAAAAACTATATAAATTCTGTTTTATATTTAATAATAGCCATTAACAATAGTATTTAGTCTCTACTTTTCTCGTGACATATTTGCTTTTTAAGCATAGAGTATTCTAAGTTTCAAATGACGTTTTTAAATTAAATACGTATTTTAGATTGCATAATCTGAATAATGATATAAATTCAAAGAAGCTAAAAGACTATTAAACAAGTGTTTGGGGTTTGTTTCTTTTTTTATGTTAGTAACTACATGAGCAGTACACTATGCTTAATATATAATAGCAACCACAGTACCATTTTTCTTGTATATCATATCTACATGTTCTAGTGCCTGCAACTCTTGGTGAGCTTTGAATGAAAGCTATCTGTAATTGATAATGCAAAAGGAACAAACACAACAATTTAAAAACCTTTAACAGAGTTAGGGCTGCAACACTGGACAGTTAAGGCTGACACTTCCCAGAACAGAGCTATCACAAGATCATAGGAACACAGATCATACTTTTCCACTTATGTACCATCATAACACTATAATTATTTAGGAAACTTCACATAGACAATGCACTGGTTTTAGTCCAAAGACTAAAAACTTCCTCTATGATTCATATTTTGGCAAAGGATGTTGCCTGTAACCTGGTATTTTGAGTAAGACTGCCAGGGTGTAACAGCTGAGCTCAGCATACTGAAGGCTTGTTACAATTGATCATCTGTATAGTTCTGACGTTTATCCAGCTGGGTGTATGCTCTTAAAATCAAGTGACAGTGTCATAAGCCTAAAGACCTTCTTGGTGCATGAATTCCCCTATTCATTTCTCAACTAAATCACAGCTGAACAATGTACTCCAGTTCATCAGAAGTGCAGTTTAGTTACATGTGGGTTCATTGGTATTGATAACTGAAAATAACTGACAAATTATCAACACCCCTATGACAGAGCTAAAAGTGTCATTGTCACTAACCACACCCAGCAACACTTGGTTTTCAGATATACTTGACAACATACATACTGCAAGTGAAGAAGGGCCTTCATCTATTTTTCTCTTTGATTTGCGCATACTTTACAACCCAGTTTTGTGTGGAAGATGGAAAAAACAAGAGATGAGAAACAAAAAACAGTCTTCAACTTATTGGAGTTGAACAGTGAACAGTAATGCAACAAATAATTTGTTAGTACTCGCCCAGCAGACGAGATGTGGCAGGTTTTATGTTTTAACAACAATATTAAATCAGCAGAAGGTTTGCTATTCCTTACAAAAAAAAAAGTCATTTTCCATGCAACGCTAAGTTATTTTGTTGCTTTGTGCTGGAGTGAGAGAAAAAAAATATTAAGAAATGAGTAAATCTAATTATGATTCCATATTAAAAAAAAAAAAATCTGTGAAAGATACCAAGCTAATGAAATGCTGCAATGTCCTGTCTGGGAATGCCATGAGATTGCTTTAGGAAAAAAAAATAAGAAAGGAATTAAAAAAGAAGAAAATAAATAACACAAAACAAACAAAGTATTGCACAAATAGGATTTAAAAATAATACTACAGCAGGCACAGGAATGACTGATCTCAATGCAGTGAGAATGGGTTGGTTTGGAGCTGGAGCATGAAGTTCTGCTGAGACTTTGAAGGGAAAGCTCTCACATCCATTATTCAAATGATACCCAAGCAGTAGGAAAAAGCCTTGCTAGCAATTTGCAATTAAAAAAAAATTGTTGTGTTTAATTATATAAATGAAAGGGGGAAAGACCCCATATAACCATCTAATATTGCATCTCACGTTGTTCAACAGAATTCCACATCCTGAATTAGGAGTTAAGGGCCAAAGATACAGAGGAAAAAGAAACTTACCTACACAAATGCAGAACAGCCTCACCAAAGTTATTCCTGGAAATGGCCATGATTTTCAGAGCTGTCAGAACTTTGAATAAACTACTGAAAGTTACTTACAAAATACATGCCTCTGATATGATGATTTTGGTGATAGAGCACTTGCTTATAATAACTATTTGTATCCTTAGGAATACATGGATGGACATGTTAGTTTTACACTAAATTTCCTACCAGTAAGGTAACAACTTCGATCCATGTTAATGAGCATAGAAACCAGCTTTCCATATTTTCTTTTTCCTCCAATAAGGTGGGTTACAAAAAAATATTCAATCAGAATAAGAGGACCTAAAAAAGTCCCATGAGTGATAGGTCTCTGGGTAAAGCATCTGGGGTTTGATGGCAACAGAGCAATGTCTGACAAGAGGAAGGATGAGCTACAGAAACAATAGAAAACTTTTAACAGGTGTGAACACTCTTGTGTAATTGTTTCACCTGGTGGCTCCTAAGCAAGAAAAATTCATTTCAAGGGTAAGTTACCTTTTTTAATTAAAAAATAAATATATCACAGAAAGAGCAGATTTTAACATTTTTTTTAACTCCAATTTCCATTTTTTTTTCACAAGTCATTTAGTTTAACAATAGTTCAAGAAGTATTATAATGCTAACTACAGTTAAAAGAAAACATTCTGGCACAAGACAGTGCCAATGAAGTAACAGAATAAAAACAATAAATAACTCACTTTACACGTGCAGAACAAAACAAAAATTACATGCAATAAACTTAAAATTCACACTCTGTACAACCACTTAGGGTAGCCCTTTCTAAATAGTACTCATATCATATTAGTAACATACACATATTCATAAAAATAGAAATTTTAACAAAATGCTTAGTTCAAGCAACACAGCGATGCAATATGAATCAATTCAAGAAGTTGAATGGTTCCAAAGAAGCCAGAGATAGTCGTACGCACACAACAGTGTACAAGATGATGATCTCAAACAAGATGTTGAGCAAAGTATTTCCTTAGCCATGTGCGTTTATTTCCCTGCTAGAAGCCATATCACATTGACATCTTCTTGAGCTTATGGCTGTTAAAAGAATGAGAGAACACACATAAATAATGATCTCAACCACAGGTCAATTATAGATTTCTGTCTACAAGGTATAGCACCACCTGAGACAACAGCTCAGACAGAAAAAGGGACATGTGACATAACTGTCCCCAAGAAGAATCTAAAAAAGGGTAACTATTTTTGACCAGAAACGGAAAGACAAATATTTTTTTGCATTGCCATCAGAACTGGAATTCAGAAGATGTAAGAAACATTCTTTAATACATGCTCTGTTTTCATAGGATGGTAGTATTTAGATATTTAGATTCCTACCTCAGGAAAAGAAGATGCTTCTTCACCCACCCCTCTCTAGGATTTACACAGGCATTCAATCCACTGTAGGTGTGGAAACTGGAAAAGAAATAATGATAAAGGGATCAGTAAGCCATTAGACACCCCTGCTGTTGAATACTGCGAAGATTCATTTGGTCTAAAACATGCATCATAATTATTCTATATAATAAATAATAGCAACTGCTTTTGTAAATGCCAGTTAGATATGGGGTGCTCTACAACCCCTCCAACTCTATATGAACATAAAGAAACAATTAAATTTAAAAGTAACAGCTTCTTCGGTCATTTTTTGCACCATAAAGTTGTGCTCAATTTATTGGAATGCAAGACGAAGAACTTTTCTGGATGTCCAAAGTAATTTGTGAGACTAAGGAAAATAGTTGCTGTCAACTATTAGGAAGGCTAAAACCCTGTGGAAAAAAAAATAGATCTCCATGAATTCAGCAAACTCTTGTCATTTATGTGTCTGTTAAGAGGTTCTGGCAAGGGAATACTCTCTTTTGGCTAGAGATTAAGCATATCTTTGCACAGCTGAATCCTAAAATGTCAGATTTATTATTTACATTGTACGGATGTCCTGAGAGTTAATAGTCCTTATCAAATAGAGGGTTTGTTTACAGGTATTATATACAATTTATTCAGTTAATTTAACCTTTTTGAAAAAGCAAGAAAAGACATGCTTATATTGTTGAAATTACTGTGTCTGCCCAAACAGACATCTTAAGACTAATACATGTCAGAAAAAAAAAACAAACCAGAAGATCTTCTAAAAAGCAACTTACATGATTGCATGGATATCACAGACTTCACTGGAGAGCTGTTCAGTATAACCCTTTAGGGCCCATCGAGGTAGACGCACCTTGGTGTAAGACAGGCAGCAATCCTGATTGCTTTGTGCTGAAATGAAGCAAAATGACAAAGTAAATAAACTGCATTTGGACCATGCTGCCTGGAGCACTCACTGTTCAGTTCCCTGTCTATCTCCTCGTCGATGCAAGAGGAAGATTAGGCAGCATATTTGGCTGAAAAAAATCCCTTCCTCCTCACCCTCATGCTGCTGCCAGCTGCCAGCATGCACACCCTGACATGGCTGGCATGCTGCAGTGTGGCATCCAGAACCACTTCATGGGGCTGAATGCCCAAGCTCACTTACCTTCAGAGGTGCCACACAGGAGCAGTGCCAGGAGCCCCACCATGGAAACCAGGGCCAAGCTCTTGCTGCGAAAGACAGTCATTTCCACTACACACAGCAGTTGTGCTCTAGTGAGTGCTCAGCTGCTGCCTGCTTGTCTTGACAGCCTTGCTGCACCTCCACCTGCTTATAAAGGGGTGGCAGAAGCCGCGGGAATTCACCTGCGGGCGGGTTCCTCTGTCATCAATGGGTTTTCCCATGTCAATTTCCATCATGCCTAATTTGGTCCCTTCCTGGTACTATAACTGGAGATAACAGTGTGCTGGGGAGTATTTTTTTTTGTTTGTTTAAGTAGGTTAGAAAATTCAGCCAAAAAGAAAAGGAAATATAAAGCTGTGAGGTAATAGTTCTGTGGGTGAAGCATTTGTATTTTTAGGGGTAGGAGTGTGGGTTGTGAAATGAGGAAAGTCAAATGTAGGTAACTCTCAATGATACCTACAGAAACTGCAGATCTGCTGTGTTCTAGTTTATTAAACCGAAGTTGGGGTGAGAGGGAGGTGGTCCTAACCCATCCAGTTTCATTTCAGTATGGCATGCTCACAGGAGCTGGGTAAGTATCTGCAATGATACCAAAGCCCTACATTAACATTTACTGGTTGGCCAATACAGTAACATCAGACTTCCCATATTACTGCTTTCTGAGCTCTAGACTGTAGTATTTATGAGGACATGTGAGCAATATTGAGTACTCATAGAAATGGGTTTCTTTACCCATATATTCACTGCTGTCACTTTCTACCAGTTTGTTACACTGACATCTTAAAACTGTCTCACACAGTTCATGAGAAATCCCCAGGGAGAGGCTCTGTCATCACAGCAAGTACAGTGTTTGAGGTGCTACTGAAAGCTGGTACTTTCCAGTGCTGCTTAGCAACCTGTGTAAAACGAATGTGATGGCTACAGGCCATGTCCTGGTCAGCTGGTATACAGAAGAGGTGCTGCCAATTCCAGGTGACTATAGAGTAACCTGAGCTGTAAGTAGCTTCTCTTATGTTAGAGCTCAAGGATACAGTCATTAGTTTGTAACTACACACCTCTTATTTTTCACAGACTACCAGTACCTTTCATGAAGGGTGCATTCCCGTTATTTCTTCCTAGAAATGTAAAAAATCTGAACTCTAGAATAGACTATTATTCAAAGACACTAATCTTTCACCGTAACAGCCAGAATTTAGGGAAGCTCATATGACTAGGGTACATACGAGCAGTCTTGCAGCATGCATAGCGTCACATATGTTGGACATGCTTCTCCTTTGGGCCACTGCCACTCGTCAAGGGTCATGGGAAGAGGCAACAAAGATTCCATGCCCTGAAGTTTTGTAACTTCTTTATGGATCATAGTGAAATATCATAAATGTACATAAACATCAGTGCTCTCTATATGCAGCTATTTCTGGACTGCTTTAAGGATTATCTGTCAGCATAGGCAATGCTATAAAATAGCTAACTAGAATGGTAATGCTTGAAATAATGGAAGTTTAGCTTGGCAGCTTTTTCCTTCCCATAAAGATAGGAGTAGTTAAACATGAATCACAACTATTTCTACCTTGACAGGTATCAAGAAGCATCAGGTTTGCAATAAGCAATTCTCTATCTTTTCCCCATCAAGCGCCACTTTCTTTAAAAAAAAAAAAAAATCCTTGCTGTCCAGTGACAATCTTGGATTTTTCCACTGCTTCTTATTTTTAAGCAGGAGTTCACACCATCCAGTCTCTATCAAGCAAGTGCCTTTAAGAAGATTTGAAAACTAGGCACTGGGTTATCAACCTGCATTCCTCTGCTTCCACTCTCCCATTTCTCTCTAGGGTTGATACTTGAAAAGTCTCCAGCTACTTTAGACAGAGAACTTCCTAAGATTGTCAAGACAGTAACCACATCTTCTTATCCATGGATTAGTATCTAGAGCATCAAAAGCACTGGGCAAACAATTTTAAAACTGCTAAAAAGTCCCAGAAAAAGATAAGTTTCTCTCCTGTCTCCCTAAGGCACTTGTTGCTCCTTCAGTTCATGTCTCCCTTGCTAGTTTGGAGACTTGAGACATAACTGATTTGGATGCTTATTGATTAGGCAGCACATTTTTAAAAAGCTGATGTTTTAATTGGATAATAAAAACACCACTGTTATTAGGAATATTACTTCACAATTATAAAATTATATTGAGTTACAATGCTGTTGTTTACTATTAGCACAAATATAGTGGTTAAATCTATCGATTAAATTACTATAAAGAAAAATCGAAAAATCACTAGTAAGTGCTATTAAATTGTAATTCTGCTGCCTTGTCTCATGCACTGAGTATCAAGGTACAAATCTATCCTTCCTTACAGGTTTATGCATTCTTGTTCCCACCTCTTGTACTGTTTTTCAGCCACAGAGCTGGTGAAGATTCTGGTGGGTTATCCACAGGGACTGCATCCACAGGCTGGCTTAACCACTGCCTGGAGACATCCACACTTTTCCTGTCAGAAGGTCCTTCCATTTCTTGCTCTCCTTAATTTTATACCTTATTCCCCAGTTTTTCTTTTTTTTTTTTTGAACCTACCTTTTCACCACCCCTGCATCTCTTTTTCTGTGCCCAAACATTTCACACTTAACTCACATCTAATTAATTTTCCTCATTGATCCCAAATCTATCACACCCATTCCAAACTTTGGTGTTTCTTATGCCATTTCCTAGGCCAATACAGCTTATCATATGATTACCAATGCTGTTATCTGGTTGGAGGCAGTCTTGTATCTCAAGCCTCCCTTCTCACTCTACAGCTCTATTTCTTCCACATTCAGAAGATAGAATCTTCTCACTTGAGCTTTGACACCCCTACCTACTCCTAATTAAGCACAAACAGTTTGGATACCAAAGCAATGACACCACCCAGTTAATGCTCAGCCCATACTTCTGTCCTCAGGCAATTTTCATTGCACCTCTAATAGGAACCAGAGGCCAGACTGGTGTCCTGTGTTACAGCAGAACTCTTGCTCACAGTACATCTTTTATCCCATTGGTTTGATTTAGGAAATCAGATTAAAATTTAGATTTTAAACAAAAGCGATGAGGAGGGCCTCAGGTTCATGAACCCTGTGCACAAAGTGCCTTCAGTTTATTTGCACAAAGTAGTTTAAAAAAAAAATCAAAAAAGGTTTTTGAAGTTGCCTGTTAAGTCCTGATATGACTCATAACCATATCTTATCAGTCTTTACAAGTCCATAATGCAAACAGAAGGCAAAAACAATATAAAACCAGGTTAACACTTATGTGTTCAAGGGAAGTGATTGTTCCCTGTGGATGAGGGGATGGTGACTGTTGTCCACCCTGACCCAGTGAGACTTTCAGCCTGGTTTCCCTTAGCACCTGCATGACCAAATAATGCTGTATGGGTTGGCCAGAGGACAAGTAAAAGCCTGGTACACTGGAGTCCAGCGTGGCCACCAGCACATCAGAGACTGTTCATGGGCATTGTGGATTGTCATTGCTGGGCCAGTACATTGTGTTTGGTGTCCTGGTACGGATGCATTTAGAAGGCTGCACATGGAGCAGAGGTCAGGCAGGAGGCCAGAAGGCCAAAGGAGACCGTTACCTCCCTGCACTGGGGCCTGCAAGGCTTTGTGCAGAGGCCTGTGCCAAGGGCCTCCTCAGAGGGGCACAACCAAAGCACAAGAAGCAGCAGACACCAGTTGCGGAAAGGGAAATTCTCATCAGACATAGTGAAAACCCCTCTTCATGGCAAGGTAGGTGAAACTCTGGGATAGGTTGCCCCAGAAGGGGATGTGAAAGCCCATTTTGAATACCCTTGGATGTACTCAAGCCTCAGCTGGACCTGGACCTTCCCTGAGCATGATCTTATGATTGTGTTTCTTCCCAAGCCACAGTCAAGCCCACATTTTTTCTGTTTCTGTCATGTCTGTCTTTTCTTCTCTTTTTAGTTTCCTAACTTGTTTCTTCCCGACTTCCCTTTGCTGTAAGTTTCTCAATTTCCCTCACTCCTGTCAGACCTTCAGATCCCCTCACAAACCCTGCTCACTCTCCCTCCCTGTGGCTGCACTTGCAGTAAGACAAAGGACTAAAACATAGATCAATTAAGTTTTCAGCCTCTCCTAAACCTCCCTTCCTGTTGCTCCAGAGGCCAGAGGGAACATGCCAAACCACTCCTGTGTGTACTATAAAAGATAAGGTAAAGATAGCCTAGGTTCCTGTGCTGTAGAGCCATTCAGAGTTGTGAAAAGAGAAGAAATGTATCAGGGAAAACAGAACATTTTTCAAGGTGATACTGGGAAACCAATAATTCTGAGTAGTTTGGGGATGTTAAAAAAGGAGACCTAGGGAGTCAGACTGCTCTTGGACACCAGCTGCAGAGGTACAGCCTCTCTGTTCCTGCTTTCCATGATCATCAGTCAGCTGTCTCCAAGCAATATGTTTCTTTTCTTTTAGCAAAAAGCTTTTACTCACAGAAATAACTGATGAAAGTCTGAAGTTCTGAAGGGACTTAATAGTTCAACACTGCTGTACCAGTGGAATAATTGGCATTATTTCTGAGGGATGGGCTTGCCCCATCAATCTCCCCATTGCAAAACAGTACAGAAGCAGACCACCTCATTTCTAGGTACATGTAGAGTTGTGACAATAAAGCTATGCCTCTTTTTATTCAAAATCTTGCATATGAGAAGCCATTTGCACATATGGAATTCAGAACTGCACATGACTGGGAAAGCAGTTTTAAATGCTTTGAAACTGTGGCCCCACAGTAGTAGTCTATTTAACTATGCAGCTCTGCTGTGAGATCCTAAAAGCCATACAGTGTGAGGCTTAAAACACTCTTCTGAAGAGAGACACAGAGAAGGAATTTTATAATTATTAACTATTTGACTGATAAGCTTCAGCTTATAATGACTTTTTTATGGGTTTAGGTCTAATATTTAACACAAAAGCTTAAAAAAAAGAAACCAAACAAACCATAAAAACATCCCTCATCTATCCTGATGTCAGAAGCTGTCTACAATATCTTTACCTGTCCACTACAGTAAGACAAGAAACACATTGACAGTTTCTGACTAGCACATTAATGAAATTTCCAGTTCTATTCCTCCTTGCAAATTATATTTTATTATATATTATTGCCCTTGTCTGAACTGCTGGAGATAAAACATTATAGCAGTACAGCTGATGAACAAGGAAGAAAAGAACCAAAGAGAGGAAATTCCCTTCTGTAATTTCCTATGGTTTAGAAGACTTTTGACAGAGCAAAGAGCATGAAAAGGCACTAGATCAAAGGAACAGGGCCAAATGTGGGGTTTAAAACATTGCATAATCCCCAGTGATGAAATACATACTAAATCCCAAGCACAAAAGTTCCACAGGTAACTTGCCCAATATCTCTGGAGCCTTAGAGGCTATGATGCAATATGGTATTTTCATGCAGTTCGTTTGCATGACTGGCAAAAATCCTTATCTGAAGGAAGAAACCAATTTTCACTAATTATATGTTGCACTTCATAAGGAATAGATCTAGAAATACTATTGAATGGTATTTGTTTGATGCAATTATGGACAAATTACATGCCTGTTGGGAGAAATTAACCTCTGATGTATCAAAAGTGCAGGTTATGAGAAGGCTGGTGCATCCACTGTGAACAGCCCAGCACCCTTCCTAGCTTGTTGCTTGCCACTATGTACATACAGGAAATGAGTATTTGGTGTTCTGAGGGCAGGTTTCCATCTTTCAAAATTAACCCTCCATTGTAGCCAATCACCTTTTCACAGAAATGGACCTCTCAAAGTTGAAGGCAAAACCTATAGTTGGAAAGAAACATGGGAAAAAATACACTACTGGGTTTCTGCAGCAAGGTTTTTGTAGCAGGGATTTTAACAGAGTGGCTTCCGTGAAAAGCTGCCAGAAGCTGTCCCTAGATCTGATAGAGAAAATGCCAGCCAGCTCCAAGCTGAACCCATAACTGACCAAGGCCAAGCCCATCAGTGACAGGGGTAACACCTCTGGGATAAGTGGAAAAAAAGCAAACACCTGGGCAGAACAATAACAGCTGAGAGAGAAGAGTGAGAATTGGTGAAACAAGCCTCAGACACCAGGGTTGATGAAAGTCAGGAAGGAGATGCTCCACACCAAAGAGCAGAGATTTCCCTGCAGTCCGTGGTGAAGAAAATGTGAGGCAGACGGTCACCATGGAAGGCCACAGTGGAACAGACATCCACCAGCAGCCCATGGAGGACCCCATGCCAGAACAGGTGAATGCCCAAAGGAGGCTGTGACCCCATGGGAAGCCCACAAAAAAGTGTTTCAGAGCAGCCCTGTGGAGAACAACTCGGGGGCATTGGTCAATAAGAAACTGAACATGAGCCAGCATTGTGCCCTTACAGCCCAAAAAGCCAGCCTTATACTGGACTGCATCAAAAGGAGCATGACCACCAGGGCAAAGAAGGTGATTTTGCCCTCTGCTCTCATGAGATCCCACTTGGAGTACTGTGTGCAGTCCTCGTGTCCTCAACATAAGGACATGGAGCTGTTGGAGCAAGTCCGAAGGAGGGCCATGAGGACAATAAGGGGGCTGGAGCACCTCCCATAAAAAGGCAGACTAAGAAAACTGGGTCTGTTCAGCCTGGAGAAGAGAAGGCTGCATGGAGACCTCATCCAATATCTGAAGGGGGCCTACAAGGATGCTGAAGAGGGACTCTTTATTAGGGACTACTGATAGAACAAGGGGTAATGGATTCAAACTTAAACAGGGGAAGTTCAGGCTAGATATAAGGAGGAAGTTCTTTTGCGGGTGATGAGGCACTGGCACAGGTTGCCCAGGGAAGCTGTGAATGCTCCATACCTGCCAGTGTTCACAGACAGGCTGGACAGGGCCTTGAGCAATCTCGTCTACTGGGAGGGGTCCCAGCCTGTGGCAGGGGACTTGGAGCTAGGCATTCTAAGGTGCTTTCCAACCCTGTTCTATGAAGGTTTTACTCATCCACAGTTGACATAGAACACTTGATGTCTCTGGAATACTTAGTGCTTGATTAACACAGCTGGCATTTTGTCATGTATTACTAGAAGTTTAAAAATACCCAGTAACATCTGCTTATTTTAGACTGCTAAACAAAAAAAAAAAAACAAAAAAAAAAAAACCAACAAGTTTTGTTTTAATAGATATTAGTTAACACTATTGAGTGGCTTTGTCATAAAAATTGTCAGAGTAGCCATGGGCGCAGACCTTCTTCAAAGGAATGTTTCAATTACTGTGGATTTTTAGTACTACACAGTTACATTATAGGGACTTTCCTGAGTAGAGATTTAAACCAGGGTTTCCCAAAACAAACTTCCCTTTGTCGAGGAGTCCTGATCTTTATCCCTAGAAAACCAAAGCCCTAGATCCTTCCATCCCAACTTTTACAGGTTCTTTTGCATAACACCACTGATATACTGACCTTCTTATCTTCCTATACCCTTAAAACTTTCTGGACCTTAGTTCTGAACCTATTGATTTCTGCAATAGGTATCTGGGGACCCTAACAAAAGGCAGCCTTGCCCCAACTCCCATTAAGGAAGTGTCTGCTTTTGCTCTTTCTAACGGTTTCCCTTGGCTGCTTTAAGCATCTGTTGCTCATTTTCAACGTCTCTCTCACCTTATTGCTGGCCTGGACAACTCCAGCCAGCCTCAGCAGTACCCTGATGGTTAGACCCTTGGCCAGTGCTTTAAGTATGGTGCTGTTCCCAACCGTGCAAGACTGCTCACAGGCTTTAGAGCCTCCTGTAAACAAGGACTTACTCTGCAAGAGCAAGAGCCAGAAAAGCTGCTGAAATGCAAGATGTTCTATGACAAGCAAACTGATCTTGACAGAATTCTCCTATTCCAAAATGAATTGTTTTACATGAATATCTTTGCCTCTAGTAAGTAGACTTTGACTTCCTCAGATCAAAGAACGATCCTTTTTTAATTCATGTTTGTACACAGGGAGCACCAAGGGACCTGGGAAACAGGGCCACAGTTTCAGGATATGACACATACACTGTTACTGCTGCTTTGGAAGCGACTAAACAGGAAGATGAAGGCACATGGAGAAAAACTAGGACCATGTAAAAAAAAAAAAAAATATATATATATATATTCTTCATGAAAGGGGCAAAATGCAACACACTCTGAGGGGGATTAAAACCAAACAAATTTTAAAATCAGCCAACCAGAGCAAACTCCTGCAAGTCTTTGGTTATCCAAATTCTTCTTAGCTGGCAAGAAATTAATCTACTAGAAGAATCCAGTACATTTTAAGTGCAAGAATTGTTACTTTCAAACAAACACCAGCAACATGATGCATTTATTTTAAGTCTCTCTCAAATATCATTAGAGATTTAGCATAAATGAGGCACCTTGCTACTTAGGTGCACTTGTCAAGATGTGACAAATATTCTTCTTGCAAGTTGTTACACTACCTGGGCTGTTGCAATGATTCAAAGTCTCCCACATTGTCTGTAATGAAACACACCTCGAGGGGGGGAAAATACAAAAAAGGTGGAGCGGAGGTGCTGAGGTGAAACTTCCTACACAAGTTGTGCAAATTCAAATGTTCATCGCTGAAATGAGACGTCTGTCTGTGACAACAGGACAAAATCAACCACTACTGGGAGGTTTGTAGGGTAAGCGTACATGAGGACACGCCTCAAAGTGATCTTTCAACATGGAAAGTTGCTTAGAAATCCTTTCAGGTTTTTCCTCTCATCTCTCTTTGGCAATCCATTAGTCACTAAAAGAATTAACCAATTTACATAAGATTTCTTTGACCTATATATAATTTCCTTTTTGTTACTTAACTGGAGATGAAGAAAACATGCAATCAAAGGAAGGCTAAAACACAAGCTAAGACTACACATTGAATTCGACTATATGGCATCATTGCAAAAAATACAAATAGGGGAGCAGAGTCACCAGGTCCAATCATCAGATAGGAAACTTGGAGATACAGCAGGGTTTTGGTGCTAGGATATCATATGCGAACATCCACCTGTGACTGGACTGCCCTCCAAGTTCTAAAGGTGAAGCTTAATAGATTATCTTATTCTCTTCCTCATGCCTGAAAAGTGTAACTTTTACCCATTTTTTGTTACAGTATTGAACAGTGATTATGCTGAATTAAGAGATGTTCTTTTCATTTCTACCCCCCAAAAAAAATCAAACCCAAAACAACCAAAAGAAAAAACAAACCAACAACAAAACAAGCAAACAAAACAAACAAACAAAACCAGCTAGAGTTGGCACAAGCTCCATTTTCAAAACCTTGGCTGTCTCATTGGCCATGGGGAGCTCACAGCTGTTATGAGAGTGATCTGTGATTGACACTGATGAGAAAATAGGCCACAGCTTTTAGAGCATTTGGTACTTCATGACAGTAATTGTTTCATTCTTACATGTAACATGTAACTCATATCAAGGAAGTATTAAGCAAAATCAGCCACAAAAAAATAGATGTTTTTCCCTCCACCACAATTTGCAGAAGTGAAGAGCTCAAAGCCAACTTGTGAACCACACTGATAACCTCAAAAAGATGGTGAAAGACAGCTTTGCAGTCACAAGAATTCAACCACTTCTTTCTCCCCTTCATCCTGAAATACCAAATGGTTTTTCTTCCTTTAAACACTAATGGCTTCTATGCAATTAGAAGAGCTGACAGGCATATTGTCTGGGGGCTGAGGGAAGCCAGATCCCAGTACACCCACCCATGGCCAGCACTTGCACAGAAGTCAGCTGCAGAACTACTGACACCGCATAAAATTTTAAGTAAATTAAAATCCTCAGAGAATCCCACTGACAAAGTAGTAGCTCCTGTCCTCTGATGATGACCTGGAAGGAAAACGTAAGGAATACAAAAGGAACTACATAAGGTATACCTGTTCTTCTGTAAGCCTTTCCGTCCTGCTGTAGCATTCATTGAATGTAACAGGAAGGCTTTCTCCAATTTCCAGTAAACTTTGGATCACACTACTTGTTGGATTTCCATTCTCTGTTTTAAAAGTTTCAAGACAGTATTTTGTTATTGGCATATTGCAACAGAAATAAATTTGGCTGTTAGGGCCATGGCAAGAGAAATATCATCTATCTGCTCAATCCTAGAAATGTCATCAACTGTTCAATCAACTAATCAACGTGCTTGATTTTTTTGTTGTTTTTGTTGCTCAAAAAGTAGTTTTGAACCAGAAAAAAAAATTAAAATGATAAAATTTAATTTTCCATCATGGTCATGCCTATAAATCAAAGAAGATACCTCAAAGCTCACAAATGTCTTCAGTTTGAACAATGAATTTTTTATCAGAACAGTATCAGCAGATACTTTCCCATGCTGAATTTTTTTCCAGCTCAGCTCTGTGGCTCCTCTGGACCATACTGCTTTGCATCCCTCAGCTGGGAGAGCAGAGTGGACGTTGTGCCAATCAGAACAAGAAACTCATGGGGGATCTTGCTCAACTAATGAACCCAGTCCTCAGACAACATGAAACACCTTTATCTGGAAACCTACCAAAGCCTTGAACAGGATTTTGCAAGAAACATGGAGCATATCAGAGAGCTGCAATGCAGGTCACTGAGATGCAAACAAGGATGCTATATATTCCTTTTACAAAGACTTTACAAAGTCTTAGTAATGCTCCCAGGGGGATGCCCAGGGTAAACAGAATACTACTTCCCCAGCCTCTCACAATTGTGGAGATGTTGATCAGTCACATTTAATTCAACAATGAAACCGTAACCAAAAGAGAAGAAAATCCAACCAATGACTTGTATTGCAGAAACTTAAAGATACTGAACTTAACTTTCCCTGGCCAATAACAAGGGATTAAGAAGATAAAGCACTCCTTTCAACACAACACTGGCCCAGAGTCAGCGGTGTACAAAAGGGGACATAAAGCATGTCTCTGCAAGCAAAGTAGGTGTGACCAGTCTTCATAAACTCACCATAAAAATTCTGCATGTTCCATGCTATATTGGTAGCTCCAGGCCTTATTTGTGCAAACACCCATGTATGTCACCACTAAAATTTCACCTGTAAGAAAAAATCATTAACCTCCCAAATGTTCAAGGGTGATAATTAATGACACAGCTCTTAGTTCCAGATCCTGCCCTGCTACCAGCAGCTAATACCCTGTATAATGCAAATGGTAACGCACACTCTAGTGACATGAATAAGAGTGGCTGCATAAAAAGAAAAGGGCAGTAGTATTATGTAAGTCGAAGTGTAGTGAAAAATACCCTTATGTCATTACTTTTTAGTAAGGAATCACTTGTAATTCTACTTTTAAATTAAGTACCTGGAATGTTAGTTTGGTGGAATGTATTCTCTAGCTTGCCTGTTGCAGTAATGCACTTTCTAACAAATATTCTAAACTAGACTTCGCAGAAGCATTTAAGTGTCTGTAATGAAAAGCATTCCAACCCAGCATGTGAATGTCTCTCCACCTTGGGAACCATGCATGAGATTCAATGAGAAGCGAGTTATGAAAGTCCTCAGCCATTCATTGCAGAATTCAGACTCAGGCTGCACACAGCAGCTTGTTCCCAAAATGGCCATGTAGTGCATGAGAAGAGATTAAGATCTGCTCTTCCATAAATCAAAAAGTGAACTTGCCCCGTCAATACTCCTGGGTCTGAGGAATACAACAAAAAGGAAGTTTAATCTTCATAACTGCCATTATAACCTTTCTGTGCATGAACTCTATTTGACCACCAACTGAGAAAAATCTTCAGTATTAGCCACAGTAAAATTTCTTTGCTATCACTCTTTCTTTAAAGGAGTATAGGACACATTCTTTAAAAAGTATAAGCCTTCAGTTTGATTTGCAAAGTCTCTTCTTCCGAGCAAAAATGGTTTCAAGAAACTGATGTGATTTGGGAGCTAAAAGTCAGTGCCTAATTCAGCACTCAACCAGACCATTTGAGAGAGGAATGTACCTCACACAGCTGAAATGAGGCTCTCAGCTTTGGTGAAATCCTGTGAAGCACCAGAAATCATACCAGGATCACACCAAGGGACAGCAGAGGGAGGAGAAGGTACCAGGGTGACAAATGTTTGCAGTCTCCTTCTATTACTGCCTTTCTTTTCCCTTCTATCCTTCGAATTCTTCTGTCTCCTTGATACACTAGAGATCATATCATATTAACTCTTTAGGATACACTGCTACTAGAAAACTCACCTGTTCCCCAGATCTTAGCCTTTCCTTTCCTAATTGAAGAGAATTGGGGTGCCATCTATAAACAGATCCCCTAGCCCACCCCACTAAGCCAAAGAACACTCCTGCTTCCAAACAGACTACATTCAAACTCAGCATGAAAAGCAGTTTTCTTCAAACCCAACAACCAAGCCTTGCTGCAGGCAACTTCTGACAAAGGGCTCAAATTGAACAAAAACTCGTATAAGCCCATCAGAGTTTTACTGTCTTCCATTTGGCATTCAGATGTGAGTCAGTGAAAAAAGACGAAATTTTAAGAAAACACAATATAGACTAAGTAGTATGGAAAGAACAGCTAGTAGAGGATAAAAGAGGATCTGAAAACACAAATGTGCATCAATGGCTGGAAGTTACTTAAATAATTCTTTCTCATTACTACATTATAGAATCATAGAATCATAGAATAGTTAGGATTGGAAAGGACCTCAAGATCATCTACTTCCAACCCCCCTGCCATGGGCAGGGACACCTCACACTAAACCATATCACCCAAGGCTTCAGCCAACCTGGTCTTGAACACTGCCAGGGATGGAGCATTCACTACCTCCCTGGGCAACCCATTCCAGTACCTCACCACCCTAACAAGAAAGAATTTCTTCCTTATATCCAGTCTAAACCTCTGCTGTTTAAGTTTCAACCCGTTACCCCTTGTCCTATCACTACAGTCCCTAGTGAATAGTCCCTCCCCAGCATCCCTGTAGGCCCCCTTCAGATACTGGAAGGCTGCCATGAGGTCTCCATGCAGCCTTCTCTTCTCCAGGCTGAACAGACCCAACTTTCTCAGCCTGTCTTCATATGGGAGGTGCTCCAGTCCCCTGATCATCCTCGTGGACCTCCTCTGGACTTGTTCCAACACTTCCATGTCCTTTTTATGTTGAGGACACCAGAACTGAACACAATACTCCAAGTGAGGTCTGACGAGAGCAGAGTAGAGGGGCAGGATCACCTCCTTCGACCTGCTGGTCACACTCCTTTTGATGCAGCCCACGATATGGTTGGCTTTCTGGGCTGTGAGTGCACACTGCTGGCTTATGTTCATTTTCTCATTGACTAACACCCAAGTCCTTCTCCACAGGACTACCATGAATTTCCTTTTTGCCCAACCTGTAGCTGTGCTGGGATTGCTCCCACCCAGGTGTAGGACCTTGCACTTGGCATGGTTAAACTTCATGAGGTTGGCATCAGCCCACCTCACAAGTGTGTCAAGGTCCCTCTGAATGGCATTCCTTCCCTCCAGTGTATCAACCAAACCACACAGCTTAGTGTCATCGGCAAACTTGCTGAGGGCACACTCAATTCCATTGTCCATGTCAGCGACAAAAATATTAAACAAGACCAGTCCCAACACTGATCCCTGAGGGACACCACTCATTACTGATCTCCAGCCAGACATTGAACTGTTGACCACAACTCTTTGAGTGTGACCATCCAGCCAGTTCTTTATCCATCGAGTGGTCCACCTATCAAATTGATGACACTCCAATTTAGAGACAAGGATGTCATGTGGGACAGTGCCGAACGCTTTGCACAAGTCCAGGTAGATGACGTCAACTGCTCCACCCCTGTCCATCACTTTTGTAGCCCCGTCATAGAAGGCCACCAAACTGGTCAGGCAGGATTTTCCCCTAGTAAAGCCATGCTGGCTGCCACCAAGCACCTTGTTGTTTTTCATGTTCCCTAGCATGCCTTCCAAAAGAATCTGCTCCCAGATTTTGCCAGGCACAGAGGTGAGACTGACTGGTCTGTAATTCCCTGGGTCATCCATTTTCCTCTTCTTGAAAATGGGGGTTATATTTCCCTTTTTCCAGTCATCAGGAACTTCACCTGTCTGCCATAATTTTTCAAATATGATGGCCAGTGGCTTTGCAACTTCATTCGCCGGCTCCTTCAGGACCCGTGGATGGATTTCATCAGGTCCCATGGACTTGTGTACATTCAGGTTCTTAAGATGGTCACGAACCAGATCCTCTCGTACAGTGGGCTCAAGGCCTAGGTTTTCACAGTCCCTGCGTCCCCCTTCCAAGACTCGGGTGCTGCGGTCAGAGCCTTTGCCAGTGAAGACCGAGGCAAAGAAGCCATTCAGAATCTCAGCCTTCTCCAAGTCCTGTGTAGCCAGTTCTCCCGAAAGTTTCCGGAGGGGGCCTACGCTGTCTTTAGTCTGTTTTTGAGCCGCTACATACCTATAAAATCCCTTCCTATTATCTTTAGCATCCGTTGCCAAGTTTAGCTCCAATTGGGCCTTAGCTTTCCTAACTTGGTCCCTAACTACCCTGACAACATCCCTGTATTCATCCCAGGCCACCTGTCCTTGTTTCCACCTTTTATAAGCCTCTTTTTTCTTGTGAATTTTTCTCAGCAGCTCCTTATCCATCCAAGGAGGTCTCCTGGCCCTCCTGCTGCACTTCCTTCTAGTCGGGATGCAACACTCCTGAGCCTGTAGCAGGTGATCCTTGAATGTTAACCAAGAGTCTTGGGCCCCCTTGCCCTCTAGGGCTATATCCCATGGAACCTTGCTAAGCAGGTTCCTGAAGAGTCCAAAGTCTGTTCTCTTGAAGTTCAGGGCAGTGATCTTACTGCATGCTCTTCTCATTGTCTTGAGGATCTCAAATTCGACCATCTCATGATCACTGCATCCAAAACTTCCCTGGAGAGTCAGATTTCCAACGAGCCCTTCCCTGTTGGTGAGCACGAGGTCAAGCAGGGCATCTCTCCTCGTCGGCTCCTTTATTGCTTGCAGAAGGAAGTTGTCTTCCACACAATCAAGAAACCTCCTGGATTGCTTGTGCCGGGCCGTACCACCGCCCCAGCAGATGTCAGGGTGGTTGAAGTCCCCCATGAGAACAAGGGCCTGTGAGCGTGAGGCTTTTCCTATTTGTCTGTAGAGTTCTTTATCCACAGGTTCCTCTTGATCAGGCGGTCTGTAACATATCCCCACAGTAATGTGTCCCGTCACCAATTTCCCCTTAACCCACAAACTTTCCGTTAACTGATCACCTGTCCCCAGACAGAGTTCCATACACTCTAGCCTATCCCTAACATAAAGGGCAACTCCAAGAGAATTTTTAGTGTGGGTTTGGTTTTTTTTCCCCCAGTGCCGAGAAATTCAAGTTGGATTCCTATCTCAGTAAGTCATTGCAAACCCAGAGTAACACTATTCAATTCAACAGAAGTTCCCTGCATTTTAGCAAGAACCCTTGAGAATAAAAGTGAATGCAGTCTTCTTTCAGCTGCACTGTCACCTCCTATAACTACAGGTTCAAATAAAGAGGCAGGACCAAAATAGCTCTGAAGCTGGTGTCAAAACAGTGGGAAAATGGTAAAAAGAATTTCAAGCATTAGTTTCATGGACATCAGAAAAGGTCACACAAGTATACAGCAGCATCTCAGGCAGGATTAGACGGATTCATGGACAACAGGGGCAACACACAGATGATAAAAGCGATAGGCAGGGGTGGCCCCTCTAATACCACTAGTCCCATAACTTTGATTTTTGAGGAGTAAGAGGCAAAAAGGCTGCAAAATGTGGCCGAGGTTGAAGAAAGCAGAGGAATGGCCTAGCTGGCTGTATATCTGAACCCAGCAGGGAATTCAATGTTTTTCATAGTTATTATATCCCCCTGAAATTATCATATCATTTTACTGTGTGCAAACTAAGAAGCTGCCTTCCTCTGAAATTATTGGATAATTCACTGTTAATTGCAAATTTATCATTTTCCTACTGTATTGGTTGCATTCCTAAGTAATTATTATATCATAGAACACCAGGTTGGAAGGGATCTTAAGGATCATCTAGTCCAACCTTTCTTAGCAAAGCGTTACCTAGACTAGACGACAACAGCACGCTGCCCAGGCAAATCTAGTGTCCCGTGCTGGGGAATCCACCACTTCCCTGTAAGATTATTTCAATGGCTGATTGTTCTCATTGTGAAAAATTTCCCTCTTTTGCCCAATCAGAATCCCCCCAGGAGTACCTTGTACCCAACTACCGATAATCTTTTCCATGTGACTCCTTGTAAAAAGGGAATCTCCATCTTCTTTGTAGCTACCCTTTAAATACTGGAACATGGTGTAAGATCTTCCTGAAACATTCTTTTCACAAGGCTGAGCAAACCCAGCTCTCTCATCCTTTCCTCATGTGGCAGGTTTCCCAGTCTTCTGTTCATCTTTGTGGCACACTAGGGCATATCATGCTCTCTGGACCTACTCCGTATCTATCTATATCTATCTATATCTTTTTTTATAGTGGGGACCAAAGCTTAACACAGTATCCCAGGTGTGGCCCAAAAAGTGGTGAGTGGAATAATAGCATCTTTATCTCTTCTGGTGATGCCTTGTTGATGTAACCCAGCATCCTGTCAGCTTTCTTTGCCACAGCTGCACAGTGCTCATACATCTTGAGTGCATTGCCCAAACATATTACATCCCTTATTCTAGACCTAAATGTTGTAGGACCAGGGTGGGAGTGGATCTAGATTTGTAGGTACATACTTAGACTTGTTGATCTTAAATGCCTTTTCCAATCTAGTTGATTCAATGATTCTACTTTTTGTGCAAATCTATTCACTTAAGACAGTATACTTGACTGTTGTGAGTCCCAGAGGATATTCTGCAGATGAGTATAGGTCCATCTCCATCTTCAGTAGAACTGCGAGAACCTGCCTCAGCAAAAGATCTGAGAAATTTGCTAACAAAAAAACAGTCATTGGGACAGAGAGCAGAGCGTTTTACTTTTAAAACCTGCCAGAATGGTATGAAAACCCATATATTTAGTGGGGAAACATTTATATCTTACAACACTGATAGTTGTTCTCCCTTATCTGTCATTGCCCATGCATAGCTACTGTTCTGCTTTAATATAGACCAGTTTGAAGCACAGGTGGGTCTCAAGCCATTTACCTTACGTGAGATAGATCCAAAATTATCTGTGAACAGGATTAGCTTTATTGCTCTTCTGCCAGCCAAACAGCAAACAGTACTGTGGGTTTCAATCTACTGCTGCCTTTGGGCAAGGACAGGGCAGGATTATCTGGCTGTTCCTTTAAGGATGCTGAAAGCAAGCCAGCTGGAAATGTTTTCAAATGAGGTGTCATCAGAGCAAGCTGAAATTCCAGAAGAACAGGAAAGGCACAAAAACCAAATAGATTCCAGTAGCTGTAATACACACAGGACAGCCAGGAGGAAAGCTGGAAGTACTAAAAGGGGACCTCTCCCTTGGAAGTAAGAAAGGAAGAGCTTCAGCAGACAAGGTATGATTATATATGAACTTCAAAAACCAAAAACCCTGCAACAATAAGGGAAAGAGGGAGGAAAGAAGACAGTAGTCTGGTGGGGAACTGGAGGGCTGGTTCAGGCTGTGTGGGGAAAGAGCTAACAGCTCCAATACTACCCAAAAATTGGTGGGAGAAACAAGAAACAGAGGTCTGTTTTGCTGCCAAATGACACCAAGACATCCCATCATCTCTCCAAAAGTTAAGAAAAATCTAGATTTATAAAAGACAAATTACCTATAAGGGGTAGCTGAGTGGGAGCAAGTTGGATCCTTCCACCTTAAGCACTGAGGTACAGCTTTTGTTATCACAGGTTTTTGGTTATGAATGCAGAAAGCATCAACTATACCAGCAGCCGGTAGAGGCGAGTTTGCAATAGAGCCCTTTGCTGATGGCAAAGGTCTCAGGTCTAAGGCAAGCACACACCTTACTGTGGATGGAGCAGCACGCACCTCCTACTCCCCAAGCATAAAGCAGACTGCCCGACAGCCCTCAGCCCACCTTATTTCCAAGCTCAGCACCAGTGGCAGGTTTTTTCCTGCACAGCTGCTTTAACTGAATGGCAGACTTCTCATCTGACTTACCTTGCAGCCTAACACAGGTGCCTCAGAGTATATCTACAAGATAGAGTTACATATCTAGCAGAAAACCCCAAACAACACATGCTGGCAGTGGAGGGTTGCAGTGACCAGGGCACACTTTGTGTTTTTCTGTATATAGCTCAAAACAGAAATTATTATATGCAATGGCACAGCCCTGACACAGATGGACAGAATCAGAGGTGCAGCACACAGCACCCTGTGAGCCCTGGGAATACAGCAGTGTGCCACACTCACCTCCCAGGGTTCAAGACATTTTGAAAGGATCCATGAGACCTGCTGCCTTTGTGTCACACAGACTAGCAGAGGGAGAGCAAACATGGCAAGACCCAAGACTGGAGAGGAGAATCTAGGCTGGGAAGGATAAAATATAACCTGGATAGGTCACAGAGCTAACTTGCAGAAATATTCTTCATTACAGTGCTAGAGATGTTCTTCATCCCCCTTCTTCTTGATGCCTTCCTCAGAACCTGCCAGTTCAGAAGCATTCACATGATGTATTAGGGTACTGTAACCCTTTACTAATTATCATGTGAAAGGGGATGTTATGATGACTAAGTGAGCATTATCCTGGGCAGGGCCAAAACTGGTCCTGCCAAAGCCATGTTTGCAGCAGAAGCTATTACAACAACGGGGACGAAGGAGGAACACTTCTTTCTTTGAGCTCTCTGTGTCTCACATTCTTCTCATACACGTTTGTCCTTCTCTAGGATCAGTTTGCCCTCTAGTGGTTCACGCTGCAAAGCTGCACTAAGTTTATTGCTGCTGTAAACCCTGACATCTCAGTGATTTTAGCAGTTATGCATAAATTTAAATAATTCAAATTCCCTTTGATCTGCACCCATTTCTTAGTGCATCAGGCCGTTGGTAAAATATGCTACCATGGAGTGACATTAGAAAAGAAGATGCATAATGCCTGTTGCCTTATACATTATGTATCACAACCTATAAAATGATCTTCTGCCCGTCCAATCTGGAGTGACATAGCCAACAGGCATGTGAATTTTTTGGGCTGTTTTTGGAGAGATCTTTCTTCAGCTTTTACAAAAAGGAAGAAAGGAAAAAAAAACCCACACAACACCAAACCAAAACAACAACAACAAAAAACTGGAGATAAACAAGCACTCTCCAGACCATTCCAGAAGGTAAATTGTACACTTTTAGACTCTTGACATTGCCAATACAAACATGAATATGGAGTATAACTTATTGTTTCCTTTGCATACCCCCAATTACACTCATTTTGACTTCTCTTTGGGCTCTGTACAGTAGAATTGCAAAGTTTAATTTATTCCATCACTCTTGGCTAGATACAAGAACAAAAGTATCTGCTTCATTTGCTTTTAGAGTGAACTATTACCTTCAGTGACTTCTTTTATAGGTAGATTGAAAACAGAATGTCTGTATCAAACTGCACTTCTGACACAGTTAATTCCTCCTTAAAGTCTGGCTTGGTGTCCTTTCTATATTTATTAGTGACTCTCATCTGTGAGGCTGCAAAGTTACCAGTTATCCATAACAGCAAAGCAATGCACATCTAGGGGGTGAAAGAGCAGACACAGCAATCATGAACTAGTTACTTGACATTCAACAAGATACTTGGCTGTGACCAGTCTTGGTGTCAAGTGAAATTTCAGTCTCACCTGTCTTCAGCAACTTTTGTCTAGAAAGGCTTTTCCTGTGGTTAGCTTAGTCAGTGCAGGTTGAATGACAGCATAGTTTATCTCCCAGTTAAAGATATCCCAAATAATTCTTCATATTCTACCTACAAAGACAAAACAGACATATGTAAGGAAAAGCTGTTCACTTTAACATCATGAAGAAAAATGTTTTCCAAATGCCAGCCTCTAAAGAGCATTCCTGAGCATTAGAGACTACAAAATCAAAATCAGTTACAAGACATCTTTGCACTTGCATAGGCAGCATCATCCTTCTAAAACTTCCTCTTCAGCTTCCCTGCAGAGGCCATGGACTGCTGGAAGCAAAAGGAAAGCAGCACTTGGACTTTCCCCACCCTGATCCTCTGCCTCTATGGATTCTTCTCCATGCTGAAACCATCAGAACCTTTCCTAACACCTTATCTAACAGGACCAGATAAAAACCTGACCACAGATGAGGTATGGTTTTACTCTTTCACAGGGGGCAGAAAAATAGAAAAGTAAAACTTTAAACGATTTTTTTAAAGATTAAAAAAAAAAAAGAACCCAAACAACAAAAAAAACCCCCACAACTGCAACCAGTTTTGGTAGGTTACAACTTGCAGCAGATAATATAAATAAAAGATTTATTTAACAGATTTAAGATCCATTTGCCTGTTCAACAATCACATGCTGCTTTAGTGTGGATATATGTTTTATTAACTCCTTCAGAGCAAAAGCTTCCCCCTACAAATTTTTTAAAGATAAATGAATATTATTTCACCAAGAATAACAACACAGACATTCCTTCTTCTAGGTTACAAACCAGGTTTTCCCAGTTTGGACATACTCCTACCTTGCACTCCTTCTCCCAGTCTTCCTCATTACAGATTATGTGCGCTACAAGCCCGTCCTCCTCCTCCAGGGCACCAGCTTCATTGTCACGTGGCTTTTGCTCCTCTTTGCACGTGGAGTGGTGGCAATGCAGATAGTGGAATTCTTCTACGGGATGGTGACAGCCACCGAGGTTGCCTATTACGCCTACATCTACAGTGTTGTCAGCAATGATCACTATCAGAGAGTGACGAGCTATTGCAGAAGTATCACTCTGGTTGCAGCCACCACCGGTGCTGTGCTGGGACAGCTGCTGGTTTCATTAGCAGATGTATCCTACTTTCACCTTAATGCCATTACTTTGGCTTCTGTGTCCCTGGCATTCCTGTGTTCGTTCTTTCTCCCAATGCCCCAGAAGAGTATGTTCTTCCACAGGAAAGAGACCTTGGAAGCTCTCCCAGGAACAAATAAAACTGTGGCTACGGTCAGCTCCAACAGGCCACTGAGCTGCCAAGAGGACAAGAGCTCTCCATCTGTTGACATGGGACCAGCACCTGAACAGCAGGCTGGTAATGCCAAGCCACAGAACCATGTGCTCAGGGTTCTGGTGCAGCTGAGCAAGGACTTGAGGGATTGCTACAGCTCTAGGAAACTTCTCTACTGGTCCCTGTGGTGGGCTCTGGCTACAGCAGGCTTTAACCAGGTCCTGAATTATATTCAAGTGCTGTGGGACTTCAGAGCCCCTTCTCACAGCTCTGCAGTGTACAACGGAGCTGTTGAAGCTATTGCAACTTTTCTGAGTAAGTCAGTGTCTAAGCATCTATCATAAAACCAGTCTCTAAGGTTTTACTTCAGAACACTTTTAAAGTGACATTCCATTGTTTACATTCCAGGAAGCCAGTGTATGCATTCTACATTCAAGACCTAAGTCTCTGAGGTACAAAACCGTTCAAATGAAAGCTATGCTAGCTATTTCTAGCTAAATACTCTTACGCAGCACGACCAAAAAAAAGGAATTTTCGTTATTCCAAGATACAGAGATTTGCAGAAAAAGAATTTATTGAATTCATTATGCTACTGATATTAATCATTACACTTTTGCACTGGAAGCAGATGCCCACACCAGACAAGCAAAGTGATGTTATCTAAAGGTAACATCAGAATATACCACCCTGAATTGACAGCTTCTCATATTCATGTTGTGCTGCTGTAAAGAACTTGCACAAGACATTGGGGTGTGATCCACCAGGGAAAAAAAAAATAAACACATCTATATCATAACTCATCATTACAGTTATCAAGGAGAAACAGATACTTCAAAGCTTAAAAATGACTCTTGTCTTGAAGTAGGCAACAAAATAGAGCAACTGAATAATAAATTAGAAGCATTTAACTCCTGAAGTGTCTGCTCCTTGATGAATTCCTTTCTCTCATGGAATCATTTATTTCTCAATGCAGAGTGGCAGAAGTTTTAAAATTCCATGAGGTTCCTAAGATGAACAATCAGGGGCTTCCTTTCTCAACAGATGCATCTTTATAGCAGGCCCACCTAAAGCAAACAGTGTCAATCCTCAGTTCCCTGAATAGACTCACTTGGCATCTCACAAAACACCCTTTTCTGACCACTTAGCCACTTTATGAGCTACACAAAGCTAAACTGCTAAAGAAGAAGGTTTATTAGCTTACTTATAAAGAACAACCTGGAAGAACTGTTCTTGACCTCCAAACTGTGTTCCTAATTCTCTCCCTAGAGATACATGCTGAGTACAGACAGCTAAATAATGAATCCTTCTACATAAGTTTATCATGTGAAGTGGAATAAAACACAAATAATGGAATGGCAAAGATTTAGTTTATCCAGTTACCTAAAAATAACCAGTCACCTGCATGACTTCAGAAGTGATCAGAAATGCTTTCAAAACACTTCCGAACTACTCTATTATTCAGCATTGTCTTTTGGCGCATGAGTGGCAAGATTTGGAGATCTATACTATAGAACAGATACAACATTTATGTATTTTCTTCTCTTTTTCTAGGCTCAGTAACATCTTTCATAGTACAATACATGAAAATTAATTGGGACCTTTTCGGAGAACTGACTTTAGGGATCTTCTCTACAATAGATGCTGTTTCTCTGCTTCTCATGCACTTCACTACCAACATCTGGGCATGTTATGCTGGCTATCTCATTTTCAAAGCATGCTATATGCTCCTTATAACAATAGCAACGTAAGTATAAAACCTCACAGGGTTCTTGTCACACACAGAACACTAACCGTGCTTCAAATTTGCCTTGGGCATCCCTCCTTTTACTCAGAGGTAGCTGATCTAATGCTGGACATAACCAATTAGGTAAAGACAAGGACACTTAAATATCTAGTTATGTAGGTTTTGTTGTTCTAAACACCCATTGAAGAAAAACTACCAAAAGAACATGGAACATTTACCCAGGTAGAAATTAAGGAAGGTACAACATATCTTTATTACTAAAGGCAATAGTAACATCAAAACATATACACTATTTTCCTCATTCCTGGCACGAAAGATGAAAAGTGAACAGTAGAGACAAGAATTCTTTTACAACCATCCTTTACGATCCCCTGATATGTCAACCACCTTGCTGATACACCCTATAGCATGCTATGAACAAGAATGCAAGAAAAGGTTTGGCATAGTGTTTCCCAACATAGGTTTATACATAGAATCCTTAATATTATTATGATGTAAAGCAGGAATAAAAGGAGAACATTACATAAACTCAGACAAGATCTCTTAGGAGAGCAAGCTATTCTGTTGTCAGAAATAGGAAAATAAAATAAATATTATATTTAATCTTTGTAATAAATATAACACATTTTTATTACACCAGTTATTTTATTGATTGGAACATCTTCAGACATACCATACTATTTTATTAACAAAAATGACAGATGTGTATGTCAAAACCCAAAATTATTCAGGTAACATTTGAAAAATCTGCTATACTGCAATGCATTACAAGATTATTCCTGTTTTGAATGAAACCAAGTGAATCTTCTATTTTCATTTTGGTGGTTGTTAGTTCATTATAGTGGATCACACCTGAACTATTTCAGTACATTCTACAAGCAAATGAACATCATTTACTCTGTCCTCCATATATCATCTGCTTGAATCGTTTCTCTTCATCAAGTAAATGGAAGGCAACAGCTTTCCACCCACTGTGAAATAACTGATTGTCAGTCTCATATTAGGTTCCAGATTGCAGTCAACCTGAGCATGGAACGTTATGCCTTGGTGTTTGGATTCAACAACTTCATTGCACTGATGATTCAGACCATTCTTACAGTAGTTATTGTGGATTCAAGAGGCCTGGGACTGGACATAGTGATTCAGGTAAGTGTTATTAACTTACTTCCTGTTTTCTTGATTAAAAATTAATTTACTTAATTTTAATCAAGTAAATAGGAAGTAAGTTAATAGTAATTTCATTAATTTAAATTAATTTACTTAATTTTCAAAAGCTTACCAAGAAAGAAATTGCTATTCCGAAAGACAATTTAATTCCCTCTTTCTTCTATAGAAATATATACATCTTGCTTTTCCCTCATGTCTACCATAATTATTCCCTTTCAACTTTTAGTGCAATGTTTAGGATTACAGATACTGGTCTTTAACTTTTTAAAGGGAAATACAGCAGAACATAAATAATGAGGCACTGCTATCTGACCAGATTGTTAATTAATAGGACACTGAATAACATCCTCTGATTTTCTTAGATGTAGAATCAACATGGCTACATGTTGTTAGGAAAGTTCAAGGCTATGAAACAAAGCCTAGATTGTTGAAGTAATTTCAGCTCATGTGAAAAGGAAGGACACCTGCCTTCTCATTCCAGAGCAGAAGGAAACCTGGTCTGTATCTCAATGTGAATGATAAAGTCTCTTGCCAATAGTTTGTGCACTTAAGTTGGGGTGGGATATGCTATCTCACAAGTGTCCCTAACTTCAGTCAGCCCAATTCCACTCATGTCAGAACGAAGTGAAATGTACTGGCTTCAGCACCTTCTTAGATAGGATCTCAGCTGAGGCGGCTTCCTACTCCTATGGAAGAAGACTAAAGCTATTCAGATATTCTGCAGTGAAGGCAAAAGTAATTTAAAAAAAATAAAGATTGAATTAAACACTAAAACCAAAACTGAAATTAAGGACAGGAATATGAAGACTTCATAAATAGCCTTGCCTCTGCTGCTGGAAATACTGATCCAAAGTCACTTACAATATTCATGACCACAGGTAATGAAGCTACTTCTACATTTTGCACAAATAGAAAGAAATCCTCTTCCTATCCTTTACCCCCTGATGTTTATTAAGAGGCATGAGAATTGGAAGCAAGGAGCAGTTCTCTATTCCTCAAAGATCTGCTATTTGCTGGAAAAGCTAAGATTTTTCTTAATCACAAAGCAAAAACTTGAGCATAAAGTGTGCCCTAACACAGGTAAATAAAAGAATGCTTGACATATCAAAAAATAAAAAATAAAACCCCACCAAAAAAGCAGCAGTGTTTCCCTAATGTTTTTTCATTAATTCCTTTGTCTTTTTCTCTCCCCCTCCCAGTTTTTAATTTATGGCAGCTACTTTGCAGTCATAAGTGGAATTTTCTTGATCAGAAGCATTTGCACGCTTGTCTCAAGCAAATGCTAAAGGAAAATAACAAGATCTTATGAAGAGCAACTGTAGCTGGCTATATAACATGGCTGTATGAGTCAGGCAGACAACCTCACATGGCCAGGCCCTCGCAGGAGAAGAGCTTCTACTGCAGCATGCAGGGAACAGCAATGCAAAATGAATGTACAACACAGGCCTCAAAAGCTATGCTGAATCATTACAGCATTTCCTTACAACATATGCCAGCTAAGAGATCATCATAATAGCACTGTACCAAGAAGAAAAAGATAAGTTGCTTTAGGTTCTTATTTACTTAAAATAGCTTGATAGAAGTTATTTACATACAAGAATAGAGCAGCTGTCTTGGCATTGCACTGTGCACAATGGCAGACATCAAAGTTAACCCTGCCTTGCTTATTCTAGCTCTTATATATGGTGTTGGCAAGCTGCTTTCATGCACCTTTGCTTATGCACAAAAGTTAAGGGGCCTATCTACCCACCAAGGAACCAAAGAAGGGGCTGTGTTTGCATCATTATATTCTTTCCTAACTACAAGCAATTTGATGACAGACTCCACCCTTCTAATTTAAAAGCCAATGTCAGAAGCAGGCATTTTGCACACAAGGGTTCAGAAAAGCAGGGTTTGCACAACCGATCTGAGAAGTTTCACTAAAACACTGCTAAGTCACAGTTGTTGCTCAGGCCACACTTGAAAGTCACAAGCTAAACAGTGCTATGGACTCAGTACAATCTCAACCCAGGATGAAAAACTTCAGAGTCAAAACAAAATGAAACCCCTCCCTCTTTTCCTTGTGCTCCCAGTAAAATGAAATTCAGGACTGAGTGTCTTCCCATTTCAACAGCAAAAGAAAAAAAAAATCAAAAAAGGACTGAGCAATTGTCCTGGTTTGAGCAGTAGCAGTCATTTTTCTCCTTCTTGGTAGCTGGTGCAGTGCTGTGTTTGTTGATAGCAAGTATGTTTTGAGTTACTGCTCAAGTGTTTGGTTTGTCCAAGGCCTTTTCTGAGCTCATGCTCTGCCAGGGAGGAGGGAAAGCCAGGAGGAAGGAGAGACAGGACACCTGACCCAGGCTAGCCAAAGAGGTATTCCATACCATAGCACGTCATATCCAGGATGTACCCGGGAGAGACCCGGAAGGGCTGGAGGCTCTGGGGGGATGGAGGAGGTATCAATCGGTGCTCGGTCGGGCAGGGTGGGGTGGGTTATGGGTTGGTGGCTGGTGAGGTGTTGTATTCTCTTCACTTGTTATTTCCTTTGTCATTATTTTTTTGTAGTAGTAATGGCAGTAGTGATTTGTGTTATAGCTTAGCTATTAAACTGTTCTTATCTCAACCCGTGGGGGCTACATTCTTTGGATTCTCCTTCCTAACTCTCCAGGAGCTGAGGGAGCGAGGGGGGGAGTGAGTGAACCAGCTGTGTGTGGACTTGGTTTAAACCACAACAGCAATGCAGACTAAAACCAAAGAAATACATTGTGGAGAAATTTGGATTATTCTGCACGGGAATGTTCCAGATTGACACAAACATCAAAAGAAGATTTATAACTGAAGCAAAAAGCTAGCATCATATGTGCTTTTGAGTGTCAAATGAAGGAGGTCCATTGATTTTGTCCAAGGATTTGGCAGGATCAGCATCTCATAATTTATCAAGAAACTTCAAGTCCTACAGGTAATTCAGTCCAGCACAAAGAACAATTAGTCCAGGAGAAATAGAAAGGGGCTATAAATGAGTTTGCATAGTGAATGCCTAAATTAATATAAGTTATATACATATGTTAAAGTTATTTCTGTACTATTTGCTTCTAGCTTCCAATACCTACTTCTAATAAAAATAGATGCTACTTAGCATTTAGAGAATAATATTTTTTTCCTGTAGACACACAAGCTCTAATTTCTACAGACCTGTGTGTTTTTCATACAGTTGTCATATACTGCAACTAGACAAACTGTCCAGAGGTGAAAACAGGCAGGAGAGAATCAATTTGTTTCAAGTAATAAGAACAATCAGTATGACTTGACAAAATGAACCCAGCTAATTTTCTAGGCTTTTAGTTTACTATTGTGTTTTGTGTGGGCACTCTGTTATAAACTGGTTCTAAGCAGAACAGCTGTAAAAGCAGATGTACTTAGTCTCCACTAAGTAGTTAGTATCTTTTATTACTGCAGAACACAGGGCATGATATTCCTGATTGAAGAAATGAGGACAAAGTCCAGGAGAGCAAAGACTATTTTGTTTCATTTTTTCTTGTGAATACGAATCTTCTCTTAGAATCATAGAATAATTAGAGTTGGAAAGGATTTTAAGACCATCTAGTTCCAACTCCCCTGCCATGGGCAGGGACATCTCCCACTAAACCATGTCACTCAAACTACTACTACTAAATGCTCTTGAAGCATTTAGTTAAAGAACTAGATGCTAGCCTTGGACTAGAATCTAACTAGGCTTTGTTTCAGTGAAAAAGAACATGGTATTTCTGGCTCCACGGTCTCAAATTGCCTTTGGTACAGAAAGTTAACAAATATTTCTGGGTAGCATCTGATTAAAAAAGAAAAAATATGGCAATAATAAGCTGCAGGAATGAATCTAGAAAAGCTGGCAGAAATAACAATCCATTCTGAACTGATCAAAACTCACTGCCTTCCACATACATGGGATGCCACCAAGGAGCAAAGGAACCAAGCAGGCACAATGTATGTGTTTTGCAGATGTAGGAAGTACTCTTTTTGTAAAAAGATAAGGCTTAAAAAAAATAGAAGAAAAAGAATCTATTCCTATTCTCTTGTATTTCCAAAAGAAAGATTCTGAGGTTGGGACTTTGGAGCACTGGGGGAATAGAAAAGGAAGATGACAGCTCTTCAAAGTCACTGGAGGCAGAAACAACAGGAAGAGAAGGGCGAGACCTTATGTTATCCCGGGTTTTCAGCTGGGAATTATTGTTAACCCAGGAACCAGAGATTTAATCCAAAACAGTAAGATGCACACACCTGCCTGTGTATACTTGTACTTACACTCTTTGAAGTGGAAGCAGCTGAGGCTAAGCAGGTTATGAGTAAGACTGGAACCACAGGCCCTAGTTCTGCAGGAAAAGGAAATTGAACAAATTCACCTTTCCTTGAAGGTTTTAGCATTCAGTCTTTATCTCTCTCCCAGCATACCAATGGACTCCATGCAAATATGAAAAACCAAAGCCAAGCACATTGCTCCCCATAGTTACACTCCCCTTTCAACACATCACTACCTACCTTTGAAACATTGGTAGGTTTGGGCACTAGCCTTCTATGAAGATACAGTCCAGCAAGCTTGATAAGGCCAGTTCTGGCCCAACAAGGTAGCAAACAAATTGTATCTTTGCATTCAAAGCAAGAAGGTATTAACCCAGCACTGCACAAGTTACCAGAGAAATGCTAGTTAGCAGCCACCTTTAGGCAGGCCAGTAGACCTACCCAGCAGCATCTTCCCCATGGTTCTTTCTCAGCAATCATTGGTAAAGAAAGAAATGCAGAGGCAAGCCTGGCTTCTCTGAATACTTGCCTGCCTAGTTGTACTACACACTCCAAGTGGTGTGAGAGCTTTCCCTACCTATAGATCACGACCAGGCTCTGTTCAGCTCACAGAGCTGCTCTGAGTAGTATAGAGAGCCCCTCGTGCCACAGCATGCTCCCAATGTCAACACCCATTCTGACAACAGGCTTCACAGTTAACTCTGAGCTCTGACAAAGAGTGGAAGGTGTAGGGAGCCAGCCTAAAAAAAATTAAAAAAATAAAATAAAATTGAAAAATTAAAAATAATCACTGGGTTAAGGAAAGCAAAGCAGCAGCATTTCTCTGAAGTACTTCAGGTTTGACAGTTTAGCCTAGAGGATAGCTAGGAAGATAGATAAACAGATAGATAGGAAGCTCATCTTCTTGTCGATTTACTCTTAAATGATAGATTGGTCCTTATATGGAATCAATTCTTGGTCAACTAATATTATGAGTTATTCGATGTCCTACCTCCCCTCATCCCCAACAAATCCAGGACAGATGGAAAAGACCCCATGAGCCCAGAGACCACCACACTATGCACAGGAGTAGGTCACGGTGAGCACAAACTGTAAAATGGGTGCTGTGTTTTACCCATGAGTCAGAGACCAGAGCTTTTAAGGATATTCAGTAACACGGAAATGCAATCATGATTGCATTTCTGCTATGTCAGTTTGTATTAATCATTAGCCACTGTGAGTCTTAAAGCTTTATCTAGAAATTAGACCTCAGTTCACTGACAAAACCTGTAAAGGAGAAAGCTTCCCCTGCAATCTTCATGGATAAATTTTGCAAGCAAGAACTCTGCTGAATTATTATTATATAGTCTATTAACATTTTATCAAGTCTAGAATGAACTTTTAAGAAACAGGCAGAAATTTCTTACTGCCTCCAATCCTGAAGGGTGGTTTCTGACTTCTCTTCCAAAAGACAGAAGTCATCCTAGGAAGAAACTGCACATAAATCCACAGGAAATGCACCACAGGCATTGACAGGTAATTCCTTACCTTTGGAGCTATTTGGAAACATGCTGGACACTCATTTTCTCAGTGCATTTGCAAGTAATGCAAGTTTATGCTGATGTTTTGATAAGTCCAGGTTTTAATGTAGTTTTATTTTTAAAAGGTAGCATATCAAAATATTTCAAAGGACATCTAGAGTTAAAGATAATATACGCTGTATTCATTAGGAACTGTAATGACAGGACAAGGGGTAACAGGTTAAAACTTACACAGAGGAAGTTTAGATTGGATATAAGCAAGAATTTCTTTACTGTAAGGGTGGTGAGGCACTGGAATGGGTTGCCCAGGGAGGTTGTGAATGCTCCATCCCCGGCAGTGTTCAAGGCTAGGTTGGATGAAGCCTTGAGTGACACTGTTTACTGTGAGGTGCCTCTGCCCATGACAGGGGGATTGGAACTAGATGATCTTGAGGTCCTTTCCAATCCTAACTATTCTATGATTCTATGATTTTATATACAGCAATTTGTAAGAGTAAGATGGTAATTAGAAACGAACACTTAAAATCAAGTTTTAAGATTTGAGCTATTTTTTGTAACATTCCTTTGAGGTCACAGAAATACTGCCTTAACAACATACTATTTATGCTAAGTCTTAATAAATACAATCACACAGTGCAAGTGTAATTACTTATGAAAGTGCCTGATGTAAAAAGGAATTCTGCTATTTAAAAGAAATAGCTTGTAACAGCTTGATTAAATATCAGTGCTTTGCTTTCATTCTGTTATGTCTCAGAACATTGTTTTGCTTGCTTTCCAGGAACAGTGGAATTGACTTCTGAATGCAAAACAAGTAAAATAAGCTTTAGAAACCCCAAGCCCTAATCTCTTTAGACTTCTTTTTGCTGCCAACTACTGTGAAGAAACAAATCTCATTTTTCCTTTTGATCATTACTTTCAAAAGTGAAGTCAATATTTTTTTTTCTAGGGCTGAGCAGGTACCATGAGCAGATAGTTTCTGAATCTTTCTCCCCCCACTAAAATGACTAAAGTGCAAGAAATATAAGTATTAAAACATTTTGAAGAAACTGAGCTTAAGATGGGTTGCAAGCTGGCTGGTGTTTTTTTATTGTCTGCAGAAAGACTTGTACTTCTATTGTTCCACTTGGCTCTCAGGCTGCAAATTAACCAAAAAAAAAGAAAAAAAAAAAGCCTTCTTGAGCATGCTGACATAGAGCCTTAATCTCACAGTTTCACTCATTCAGAAGTGAAATTGTAATGGAACTTCATCCTTTCACTATGATGCATCCACTCAATTCTGTCACTAAAAACAACCTTTGGTAGACAATACAAAGGCTGGAGCTTACTGCCACCAATGCGCTTTGATCCGAGTTGTTCATTTACGAGTTGTAATCACTGACATGTTTAGTGTGAGAAACATTAGCAGAACTAGGTGTCACAAATGGAGTCATGCACTTCACCCACAAGAGGCAACAATATACTTTAAGTTCAGTGGTGTGACAGTGTTTCTACAAGACTCACTGGCAAAGTACACTTGATTATTTACTGCATAAAAGAGCATGGTACAACAAACCCATCAGTGATACCCTCCCATCAAGGTGCAAGATTCAGGAAGGACCCTCTTGTTTTATCAGTTCCTTCTTAGGAAAGAGGATAAGTGCGGCTAGATCCAATCCTAGTCCCAGATTTGGTCAACAGTTTATGTCTAAAGGATTATATATTCACAATCAATCATTTATGTCACTTCATTAAGATTTCAAAGTTAATGTGCTATTAATCATTTATCCATAATCTGTTGCAGCAAGGTATTTCTTAACCTCAAGGAGGAACCTTGAGAGGCATTCCTACCCGAGATGAGATCCCTATGTGCAGCCTGCTGCTGTTCAGGAGAGCTGGCCATGGTCCAGGCTGCCCACTATTTAGAAAGCAAGATAATTGGATTATGGTCATGTTTGCATATCAGCAAGAACTCTGGGTCACCATTCCCGACAGCCCCCACTGTTGCCAGTCATTTGCCAAGACCAGAGTAAGCTGGTGGTTACAGCTTCAGTAGGGCTGTGGGTAAGGATAGTTTAAAAGTAAACTTGCAACTGTGAAGAAAATCTCTATAAAATTCCTGTTATGCTCTTTTTTTCCTGTGTTTGTTTAGGACTATGGATTGCTGGAAGGGAGCCGTAGGCCACAGCTGGATTTATCCCACATTGATCATATGCACAAATGGATTCTTCTCCACGATGAGGCCATCAGAATCTTTTCTCACTCCTTATCTAACTGGACCAGACAAAAACCTAACAATTGAAGAAGTAACTATTATTTTAAGTAATAATTAAATATGTAAAGGGTGAATGTCAGGATGATGGAGCTATGATTTTTTCAGTGACATCCAGTGATAGGACAAGGGGCAATGGATGTAAACTGGAGCATAGGAGGTTCCACGTTAACATCAGGAAGAACTTCTTTACTGTAAGAGTGACAGAGCACTGGAACAGGTTGCCCAGGGAGGTTGTGGATTCTCCTACCTTGGATACATTCAAGGCCCGCCTGGACAAGTTCCTGTGTGATGTACTCTAGGTTACCCTGCTCTTGCAGGGGGGCTGGACTAGATGATCTTTCAAGGTCCCTTCCAACCCATGGGATTCTCTGATTCTGTGAAAGCATTAACTCTTACTTGCATACCAATAACCAAAGGAGAGATGAAGTGTTCAGTAATACATGTATATTTTATCTGGAGACTCACATGTAAGATGCTTCCAGAAAAGATTAAGAGTCCCCTCTTTTGCAGAAAGTCAAAACTAAAGTCCCTACATTCTTAAGACTTTGAAACCACTATTATAATTGTTCAAGAAATTGATATTTTCAGCAGTCAGGTCAACTAGTTCCTCTCTCCACCTAGAACCCCAGAAGAGGGGCAACACTAAGACTTATTTATACTTATCACAGAACTGATTACACTGACAATGACACATTGATTGCAAAATGATATGAAAAGCAAGCAGACTTTCCCAGAGAGCTGTTGGATTACTACTAACATTACAGGGCTGCCCTATACGTTCATTAACCTGTGGAAGCCAGATTCATATTTTAAAAAACTGTAGGTTGGGGTTTTTTGTCTGTTTACTTGCTGGGTTTGTTCTTGTTTTTTTTTTGTTGTCTTGGTTTTTTTTTTGGGGGGGGGGGGGGGGTGGGTGGGTTTTATTGTTGCTGATGGGTTTTTGTTTTGGTGGGGTTTGTTGGTTGTTTGGGGTATTTTTGTCTTTTGGGGGACCTTTGGGTTTGATTGGGTTTTTTTTAGATGAGAGCATGTGCTTCAAGTTACCTTGCTCTGTTCCTCTGTTCAGCACTGACTGCTTTAGGTGTACACTTCCCAACAACAGTGGGCATCGTTGACAAGTAGCTGAGTCATGGAGCTATGGTATAATTAGAAAAAAACAAGATTGGTGCACCCACATAAAGCTAATATGAAGAACAGTCATTCCTGATATGCAGTAGCAAATATTAATGCACAAAATAGGCCTTTACTAGAATTATTTTTCAGCCAATCTACCTATTTAGTGGAGCCGAGCATTACTGTGTTTGCCTCCTGAAGGAGCCCTCTTACAGTTTCAAAATTTAATCACAGATTCAAAGACTCACAGAATTATTAGGGTTGGAAGGGACCTCTGGAGATCACCTAGTCCAGCCCCAAGGCAATTTAAGCCCATGCAATTCACACAACCCAGTATTTCCTGTTACAACTGTGATCCTTCAACAACATTATCAAAAAGCCTCAAAAACATTTCAAATTTATTTAGGGGAAAAAACCCACCAAAATGTCATCTTTTGTTCTCTTCTAGGTTACAAACCAGGTTTTCCCAGTTTGGACATACTCCTACCTTGCACTCCTTCTCCCAGTCTTCCTCATTACAGACTATGTGCGCTACAAGCCCGTCCTCCTCCTCCAGGGCACCAGCTTCATTGTCACGTGGCTTTTGCTCCTCTTTGCACGTGGAGTGGTGGCAATGCAGATAGTGGAATTCTTCTACGGGATGGTGACAGCCACCGAGGTTGCCTATTACGCCTACATCTACAGTGTTGTCAGCAATGATCACTATCAGAGAGTGACGAGCTATTGCAGAAGTATCACTCTGGTTGCAGCCACCACCGGTGCTGTGCTGGGACAGCTGCTGGTTTCATTAGCAGATGTATCCTACTTTCACCTTAATGCCATTACTTTGGCTTCTGTGTCCCTGGCATTCCTGTGTTCGTTCTTCCTCCCAATGCCCCAGAAGAGTATGTTCTTCCACAGGAAAGAGACCTTGGAAGCTCTCCCAGGAACAAATAAAACTGTGGCTACGGTCAGCTCCAACAGGCCACTGAGCTGCCAAGAGGACAAGAGCTCTCCATCTGTTGACATGGGACCAGCACCTGAACAGCAGGCTGGTAATGCCAAGCCACAGAACCATGTGCTCAGGGTTCTGGTGCAGCTGAGCAAGGACTTGAGGGATTGCTACAGCTCTAGGAAACTTCTCTACTGGTCCCTGTGGTGGGCTCTGGCTACAGCAGGCTTTAACCAGGTCCTGAATTATATACAAGTGTTGTGGGACTTCAGAGCCCCCTCTCACAGCTCTGCAGTGTACAACGGAGCTGTTGAAGCTATTGCAACTTTTCTCGGTAAGTAAAGATCATTAGCAATTACTTCTAACCTGTCCTTTGCTGATGGCATTCTTCAGCAATGTCATTCATACCTTTCTATTTCTTCCATTAGGGCCAAGGTCAACAGCAACAGCCTCCAATCTATAATACCCAAAACTGTGTCCAAATTAGCTTTTACTCTACAACTTTATCAGTTGAGTCTTCAAAATTAATCTTAAATATACAGAGATAAGCTTTCCTTTCTTAAAGGAGCCTCATTCCACCAAAGCATTTTAACTGTTTAAGATCCCATGAATTTAACCCAAAGTAAACACTTCAGAAACCCTGTGCAATGACACCTTTTATATTCCTCCCTCAAATACACTTTAAGCTGGGTGGTTTAAGAATTATAAGAGCATATTAACAGCTACTCTGGTCTAGATAGTCTGTTTAGACTGTCAATTAAAGATCACTTCAGGGTAAGTGCTCCTGAACAAATAAATATTCTGTGACTGCATCTGTATCCTGATCAATGTCTCAGGATTGGAGATGCTGGGAAAGCAGAGATTACAGAAAATCCCAACAAACTAAAACATTCTCAAACCAGAAAAACACACACAACTGAATACAAAACAAAAAAAACCCATGCAAAACAAGAACACCATTCAAGGCCTGGAGTATTTTTATACCATATTACTCTCAAATCTTTTACAATATGTGAAGGTCAATAAGGCATTGACAAATGCAGTTCATGATTTTTTTTTTATCAAAAACTGAAATGACATTTTCATTAAAAAATAATAAAAAAAATTTAAAAAGCATGGAGTGCAACAGATTTTCTTTTCATAAAGATCTTTCCATGAAGGAAAAAGTCTATTTGTATTTTGGCAGAAAATGGTTGGTAGTATTGTTCTCTCTGCTCACAGTTGTGAAAAAATGGAGCAATAACACTGTGCACTGCTGCCCTCAGCCTTAGGCATGAGGAACTTCCTCAAGAAGACTACAGTTTGTGCAGGCTCTGTAAGCCAGGAGAAAAACACCCAAACCAACAGAAGTCTCCCACACCACTAGCAGAAAACAGAAACCACACCATTAACAAAGTCCATTTCAACTGTAAGAGTCACCACAGCTCCTGGTATGATCCATTTACAGTTATGCAATGGCTTTAGAAGGGTAAAGTTTCAGAGTTCCAATTACTTTTATATTTTTAGGTTCAGCAACATCCATGGCAGTTGGATATGTCAGAGTAAACTGGGATCTTTCGGGAGAACTGGCTTTGGGAATTTTCTCTGCAATGGATGCTGGTTCTCTGTTTCTCATGCACTTTACTGACAACATCTGGGCATGTTATGCTGGTTACCTTGTCTTTAAAGCATGTTATATGCTCCTTATAACAATAGCAACGTAAGTATAATACACAACTGTTTTAATTAATTTAAATCAGTAACACTGTTTCAAATTTACCTAAGTTTTATTGAAAGCTTTTATAGAAATAAGTTTAAATAGGTCATGACAGCAGCACATATTTCTAGCTTATCTAAAATTACGCTTAAAACTATGACCTATTACAATAGGTTATTCCAAGTCAGAAACAAACTTATCCTACATCTAGATTTTAAATGATCTATGTACAAGTACTCTCTAAAGGATAAAATTATCATGCACAAGTCTTTAACAAAAATATGCACAAAAGCACCGAAGCCAGACTTCTGCCAAAATGCTGCTGTTGAAGCTTAATAGCCAAGGCTTTATCCTTTGAAGAATCCACTATGTACACTAAATTATTCCCGAACTTCCTCCCATAAGTAAAATTGCAAACGTGTTTGATCTCCATGCTTTTGTTCACCTGCACATTCATTTTCAGGTTTCAGATTGCTGTCAATCTAAGCATGGAACGTTATGCGTTGATGTTTGGCTTTAACAACTTCATTGCACTGGTGATTCAGACAATTTTAACTTTTGTCGTAGTAGATCCAAAAGGTCTGGGACTCACTATCAGCAGCCAGGTAAGCTACATTACTCACACTGCTTTCAGTTCCTCTGCCTTCTTCCAAGAGGGTTCTACTCCACAATTAGCCTTTGGTAACCTGGGTTATGTGCTAGTTTAGGACAGTTACTCACTTGAAAAACAGGTTCATCTTAAGTGCACTGGTAGTAGCTACTACAACCTACTTGTCCTCTAGTTCTGCTGAATTTGCTTTTCTCTAATAATTTTAAGAATGCTTTCATAGAGCAGGAAGGAAAGACCACCACCTATTACTCACTGTTGCTGGTTTGGTTTTACTTATTTCTTCAAAGTCTTACTATTCACAAATTTACTGTCTAAACACCCCAAGAGAAGCAGGAAGCAAGCTGAAAGGCAACCTACGGGTTTATTAATAGGGTAATTCTAAGATATATCATTTCAATGGATGCACCTTTAAGTTACTGTAATTCTGAAAAGTTACTGATCTCACAATTTCACATTAATTTTCTAAATATGAAGTTTAAACTTGTGTACAAAATGAGGTTCAAACTTTAGCTTTCATCTTCTCAGAGAAGAGCCAGGAAGTGCAGGGTATCTGTCCTCCTCCCTTAACTGAGGTGGGGAGCGGAAGCACATAATACAGTATCCTCCTCTCGTTTTACAGCCACAGACTTCCTAAAGTATGAAGTCAAGGATCCAGACTTCTTGAATCCTTTCAAGATGAGATCATTCTGGGGTGGGGGTAGCATGGAAGAAAAGGCAGCAGCAGTTACTACCTAAGAGTAGAAGTAGTTTTTAACTTTCTCATCTTTCTTCCCTATCACCATTGCCCAGTTTCTCATTTATGGCAGCTACTTCACATTCATAGCTGGAATTTTCCTAATCAGAAGCATATACACCATGATTTCCCTCAACTGCAAATACCAGTGTGGTTGGTGAAAGCAGTGATCATTAACGAAGGAACGGTTGCAAGCCACAGTGCAGAAGGTGGCATCATCTGAACTTTTTCAACTGGAAGTTGTGACACACATTTTTAAAGCAAGTTAAATAGCAATAAACCTTTTTTTTTTGTTTGCTTGTTTTTCCAAAATATGCTACTTCTGTGTTCCAAGGTGGGTTACTGCACTACATAGCATAGCAATACTGCCACTTAAGCTTACAGCCAAATCCAGTAATTTCAGATTGCACACAGACAATGCACTCCTCAGAAATGAGAAGTTACAAGAATGTAAGGAAAACATACCACTATATAAACTGCTACTGATGCAGTGACAGCTGTACTATAACTTTGTTGGGGATGTACAAATACAAAACACTAACCTTCCCTTTTAGTTCTGTCCTGATATGCCTATGTATTAATTAGATCTGATAACTGCCATGACCAACCCACAATTAGCTTCAGAAGCAAAACCCCTCCCAAACTAGCTTATTATTTTATACCATAGGGAAACACTTCAATTTTTACCCAAGGTAGTCATAAATAACACAACTAGAAGTTTAGATATAACTAAAGCTAGTTAGGTAATATTTTTCCTACTGATACAATAATGTCCACTTCAGAGTCAACTGTATCAGACGGCAGCAAATTACATTGCATCCCTCTACCATGACTTACAATTTGCCAAGAGCCAGAAGTAAACTGACATTTCCCTAAAGTCAGCTCACAAGAAAGTAAAAATCATTAATTCCTGTAAAAACATAATTTTAAAAGCTGCTTGAGACTGCCTTTATGCCCCAGTAAGTTTTCCTTTCAAAAGAGCAGAACACTTGCATCTTATTCACAGTTCTGTTTCAGGAATTCTGACTAAATTTGGTCCTTTACAAATTAATTTCTTGCCTTAGCATTTGTTTCAACATGGTACTTGGGAGTTTGCAGCCATTAAATAACTTTGAACTGCAGCACCTGAGCATCACATCTACCTTGTAGAACTCAGGATGTACTTCTTATAGCATTGTCTTACACACCTAAGAGCTGACATAATAGGATTGAAAGTATTAAACTAGGTGGCCTACAGATGAATTTCTGTACAAGGGCTAAAGTTAAATGCTTTGATTCTAAAACAGAAGATAGTGAAAAGCTACTGAAAGTGTAGCTTTTTAGTAACAATGCTAGTTGCGTGAGCAATTGTGAGACCAACTGCAGAGGTTTCAAAGACAATCACAGGAAAAGAATTAATTTTGTAAATACAGCTATTTTCTAAATGTAATCAACAAAACAGCTATGGTGTCAGTTTCTGCTCAATATAAAGGAGACCCAAAACAATTCAAGATCTTCAGCTACATGTCTGGAGCTTGAAAAACTTAATGAGCAAATGTTAAACGGACATGGTTGTGTACAATGAAAGTTGCCAACCTTTTATCTGTATTAAGCTGGTTATGAAAAATAAGGTATTCTATTATTTTTGCAGCATAATCTAAAACTACATGCCTTGCATGCTTAAATGAATTTCAGTATCTCTTAACAGTAATCAGTTTCATTCCTCAGCAGTAATTTCAATAGATGCTGATGAATGAAGCCTTGCCCAAAGCTTCATTTACATTAATTGAAGAGAGCACCATATTGCTTCCCTTCCATATAAGGCTGTTCATCCTGATGAGACATTTGGTAGATTTGATACAGTTCCCTGCAGTAAGCACAGTTAAGTGTTTCACACATCCTTCTGAATCCTTGCAGTTCCCCTGAATTTCATAATTCAGGTCTCTATTGAATTTACGCATTACTATGCCAAAACAGGGAAGATAAACAACGGGGAAGAACTACAAGCTACTTATACTTCGCTAAAAACCAGTGGTGAGAGCAAAGGCATCACTAGCATCCCAGAAACATTCAGTTGCTGGGGATTTATTTAGTGAATTTCACAGAGAACCTTGGGAATTAAACTATACATCATATTCTAACCAGCACTCCGCATCAGAAGGAAAAGACATACTACAAGTATGTTTAACTCTGAATATGCCAACAGGACAAACCCATACACTTCAATAAGAAATGCTACTTTAAGCAGATTGCTGTACAAGCTGTCTGTCCCTTTTGGAATCTCCAGAGCTTAAATAAAAATTAAAAAAAAAAAAAAAATAGACACACACAGAGAAACTATTACCTCCCCACAGACAGGCAACAGAAGTCAAAAGCACTAGCATAAGAGTTTTTACAAGCAGCAGTCACATCTTTCAGCTCCCCAAGGAATAAGCAGACTTACCAATCAGGCAGAAAACAGCAAGTGAAAATGTCTTACCTTAGAGAGTTTACCTCACATGGACTTGCACATCCTTTCCTCAAAAATCAATCTGACCTTATTTATTCCTGTTATCTTGAAAGGTGTTATGATTTTATTCTCCAGTGGTCTGAAACCTTTAAGCTTGCAGTCGATATATACATTATATATTTACCTTATTTGTTTAGTTGCAGTATTACACTGGACTTTAAGCCAAGTTCTCCCTTAGTTTAACACACATCACCAACTAATCTGATGCGGAGTCATATTTTTCTTGAACCTTGTTAGTGTTACAGAATAGACAAGCCAGACATTTCTTCCTGTCTACAAATTCCATGCTAGTATGGCAGGAAATATTCCAGTAAATAAAAAATAATCAATTAATATTACACAGAAGGTGTTACTTATATCAATTTTTAATCAAAAGAGTGTTATTACAGCTGCGGTACCTTGACCTGCAATTACACACTGTTGTGATCACAACTACATCTTGTTCAAAGCCTATCATTAACTACATGTATGTGTCTTTTTCGGCTAACCACTTCCCCAGTAACTACCCTCCTCAGTGATTTCAGTGTCCTTCATTACAGAGCTACTCTGTCAAAATAATCCAAGTTCACTTAACAGTTTCCTGTTTGATATGTCACTTCGCTTGGGCTAGAACAACAAGCTTAATCACAAGAAAAAATCACGAAGAAACATATCTAGAGTGAGTCATGTGAAAATTTTAAGCTTATCTCACCTTTAAGAATTTTGCTTTTGATAATTCCTCTGTGTAAAAGTCTCACAGTAAGCACATTTTAACCCAATAAAATATTACTGCACAGAAATAATGCTACATGATTGGTTTTTTTTTCTAATATTTATTTTTTTCACCTGCAAACTGTAGCAAAACATGATCAGCTTTATTATGCAGACAGGTATCCCTCTAACATTAGAGATTTAGGCATGTATAAATAGAAGAGCTCTTAGGAAAGGAAAACATTGAGAAATGAACAAACCTTCAATTTAACTTAATGACTTCCAATACCAATGGTTAAAATGATGTAGCTCATTCATTCCAAGAGATACAACAGCACCTTAAGTGGCTGATCTATTCCCCAGTAACATTTTTCACATAACAATGTGTTAAAGTTACAAATACTGATATGCACAAATAGCTATTTTCTAAGAAAAATATGTACAGTACTGCAGCATAATGAATGTGGTATCTGCAATAACTTATTAGCCAATTTTAATATACATGATACCGCTACTTTTTACCTGCCAGCTCACAGGATCAAAGATGTTACCATAGCCCTCCATTTTGCACGTTATGACCTGGTGGGGGGGTGTTGATTTTCTTGGGGGGGTTTGTGGCTTTTGTGATGTTTTTTTTTGTTTTTGTTTGGGTTTTTTTTAATTAATATTTTTCATTTTCTTAAAGGTACACAATGCAGGCTTTTATTTTTATTTCTTAAAGACTTCTTTTGTGTTTAAAGCTAATATCAGTGAAACAAGACAACAGTGCAAGAGGCGCAGAGATGTTATGTGACCACATAAGAGTTCTTTTGGGTAAAGTGTCTATAAGGCTATAAGAAAGGATTGGTTGATGGGCTTCCTGTTGGGAATTGTCCTGTTGGTGCACCAGCCTGCAGAGGAATAAAAGAAGAAAAATAAGATGAATATTTAAGATTTTTGTTTTCAGATTGTAAATCATTAATGCAAGATACATTAAAAAAAAAATACCCTAATTAGGATAAATTTCTCTTCTGTTGCATTCTTTTTCCCCTGGTACTTCTCAAACTATACTAGTGTAAAAGCAAGGTATAAAGGTACCACCATTTTGATCTGAATGGCCTTACCAATGCCATGTCATCGTCATACTGAATAGCATGGAGAAGATTCATGGGCTACTTTCCCTTACTTGAAGAAAAACAAAAACAAAAGAAAAAAATCCAAAACCAAAAAAACAAAACCCAGAAAAAAAAACAAACCACAAACCCAAAGTCTTTGTGTGTATCTAATTGAACTGTTACACATTATGTCTCTTCAGACAGAACTTAGTATCATGCAACAACTCACCATAAAAGGGTTACTAGGTACTCCAACAGCTGCAACTTGTCCAAAAGAAGTTACTAGAGGCTTTGCCTGTCCAAATGCAGCAAAACTTGCTCCTTGGAAAGAGAAGTGAAAAATATTAATACTAGAAGAGAACAAAGTTCTTTGCTGCAGCTCCCACCAAAAGTAAGTGGAAACTTGGCAGGATTGATCCTACTGAAATACTATCAGGAATCTTAAGTGTAAAAAAAATAGCTGGGCTTTCTGTTTGCTTTCAACTGTTAGGAGCTAATCAATGTCCAATTTCTACACATGCACTTTTTTTCAATGTAATTTTATCATTTAAATAAACAAGTACTTCCTAATTTTCTCTTGCCCGTGTTCTGTGAAGTTAGAGAAAATGTTATAATCAGTTGCAGAAACTCCAAAAATGAAGGCAAAGCAATCCAATCCAGCCTGCTTAAAATCCCTTCTAAGCCAAGGAATACTTTTAATTCTAGTATCAGATTAGGGTACCCTTTCAGTTATGTCACTGCACACAGACAAGTCAGAAAGCACAACACAGAACCAAAACAGTGTGGGAACCCCTCAAAGTTATCAAGTTCACAAAGAAATAAATATGCACCCATTTTTGCTAACTTACAGAAAAACAATTTTCTCCATGCTTCCAATTTAAACAACATTATCTAAAATGTATCGACCTACCATTTGGCTGCTGAGCAAAAGCAGTCTGTTGAGAGAAAGCTGCCTGGGTTGGGAATGTGGGCTGCTGGAAGTTGCCACTAAGACTAGTAGGAAGAAGACTGTAGGAGGCAGGAGTTCCAAATCCTGCAGGCATGCTCACGGATGCAGTACCAAATGTTGCTGCTGGTAGGCAAAAAATAACATTCAATTATTTGTAAGAAATCATTTTTTTTTCCCTGAGATAAATTACTATAATGTCATGTTAGGAAAAGCTTCCCAATGCTTCAGTGACCCTACAATAAGTTAGGTTCAACTTCTACAGCCACTGAACTGATTCGTTAGTTCAGATCATCACCAACTAGGTGCATAATCTACTTCTGCACTTTAAAAATGGAATCATTTAAGATTTGCTAGATCCAGCATACCCAGATATACCTTCTGACAAGGAATTACTTTTGATGTTGTCTGCATTTATCATACGCTTCCCCCACAGCTTTTCTGGTAAATGTATGCATCAGAAGCAAGCACTTGCAAGCAGCATAAGCCTCTCTGGTTTTCTCCTTCTGAGAAAAGCATGAAAGGATCTTCCTACTCAAGTTGCATTACAGGAAGTTACAAATGAAGAATAACAAAAAAGTCCTAAGGGATACATGCATCCCCTCTCTCCTCATCCCATCCTTATTTCATAGGAAATTCTCACCATGCACATTATTTGCACACAAACTTCCATTTGCAAACGCTCTTACTGTGGAGGTAAGACTTCAAACAAAAAAAAAAACCCACCACTCCAAACTCCTCATCTGATTCTCTGCTAAACATTTCAAGTAAAGAACATCCAGCTCATATGCAATTGCACATGCCTTCAGCAAATAAATAGGAGTACATCAAGTGCAAAAACGTAGTAACAAAACCATTATTCAGTCTTTTGGGAGTTATTCTTGAAAGGAGAAGTGTAAAGACGGGAGGTTTTTTGGTGCAAATACAGACATCAAGCATTTTATTCTAGTTAAACATTGGATAGGACTTTTTTTCTTTTTTTTTTTTGATGGTGCAAGTTAGATTTTATGCAAGCTCAACCGTTCAATTAAAAAAGAAAAAAAAACAAAGAACAAAAAACCCAAAACCCAAACATATATTAAACTAATACAGCTTAACTATCTGTTAAAAAATTCACCCCAAAAGTATTCAAGGGCAAGACACTATACATAAGCTGTTGACAAAGTACATGCAAAACTAATATACTAACATTGTTCAAGTTACAGTCAGCAGAGAAGCTATTCAGTAGGAAAACTTGCTAAAACAGCAAATGAAAGCACAACAAAATGAGTAGTGACTTGGGATATCCCAAAAGGCATCAAGCTGCTGTTGGTAGAAACTTGAATCACTCAACTTGTTAGCATTACATTGTGACCATGGAGGATATCAATAATGGTTTTGTTTTAGTTGCTTAACAGGATGTTTATGTATGCTCTTCTCTCCCCTTAGCCAGTTGCCAAATGCTCACACCCATTCCATTTTTAAAAAAAAAACGGAAGGTCTTCCAAAATTCCAAGTGCAGAGAACCAGATAGCTACCAATAAGCTTTTACAAGCAAGAACAATTAGCCACAAGAAACTCAATACCAAATGTGGCCACCTACCAAAATGAGCCTGAGGAAATATGTGAGAGTGCATTGCTCCCGAGAGGCCTTATGGAAGCCACAAAGAGACCAGACAATGTCAATTCATTTAAACACTCTTGAACAGTCATTTCTTAGTTATATATAGAAATATACACACATATATGTACCAAACAATCTACAGCACGACTAGTAATAGATTAGAAACAAATGATACAAAGCAGATCTCCCATGTAATAAATAACAAAATTCATGCAGAAAGAAAGCTTAGCATAAAAATACAAGCTACAAGTTTACACCTAACACTGAAAGGATACAAAAATATCTTTACATATAGCCACTATCTTTGTCACCCAGTACTTAACATCAGTATAGCTGCCAAAGGGTTAGAACCTCTGCAAGACAGGGATAGCAGTTTAGAAGGTGGAAGGTCAGAGTTACAATATTCAAACAAATTCATCTAAAGAGCCTACAGGTTCTTAACCATGATCCAAATCAGAAGTTAGGAATGAGATTAAAATAAAGAGAAAGATATTTTGGACATTAAATAGCTCAACAAGTTTAACTGCATAACATCTCAAAAAACACTGAAACAGAATTCATTTCAGCAGAGAACAGGAATTTGAGCAATTCAGTTTTAGCTCAGCCTGATCAGTTTAATTGAACCTACATAAAGCTCTGAGCAAAGCACAACTCAGTGTTAAAACACATACATCAGCAGATTTAAAACTGTGAAAGTCCAGTTAATAGATAAAAGTGACAAAATAACGCAGTGCCTTTGAAGAGGAAAATTAGGATAAGTTAGCAGTCATCTAAATCCAAATTCAGCTTTTTAAAGAAAAGCTTTTATAAAGCATTTCAGGTTCTGTTTATGAAATTATGATTCTACAGAATCCTCCCCAGAAAAATCAATGTAATTCAGGAGTGTAAAAATTATATTTAAACATATGTTTTACTGTTACAAGACAGAAAAATAAAGGATACCAATGTGTTTTGAGAGCTTTAAGGACTTCAAAATAAAGAAAAAAAGCAAGTGTACAGCTTAGCAGCAAGGCTTTCAAGATTCCTGATGTTAGGGAAACCTGCTATGAAGCAAGCTTCAAAGCCAAAGTTATAGTCTAAGAAGGCACCTAAGTAGTAATACACAGATGCAAATAGGTTAGGGAGATCCTAAAAAGCATGGCCACCTTTTGAAACACAAAAATAACATCCTCTGCTCAATTAAAAAACTTTGCTTTTATCAGGAAAAAGTGGATTTCTGCAGCCTGTTCATAAATATTGTACTCTACACTGAACACACACACACACACCCCACAGCAAACAGACTAGAGATAGATAATACAGAAAAACTTTCAAGTTACCCAGCTATGAAAACAAAAAAAGAATAGATGCAAGTCTTGAAAGAAAGTTTCTCAAACAGTTAAGTGTCTTTTTTGCTAACCTGTTGCTCCTCGGCTATTGGTCTGGAATGGATTTGTTGAAGGTACCACTGGGGCAACAGGGGCAGCTACAAATGGATTTGTGGAAGGTGTTGCTGAAAGATTAAAGACAATTTATTTAATAAAATCTTTTAAAAATAGCCAATCTGACTCAATATATTAAATTTATACAGCTTTTACACAGAGATACAGATCTAAAATTATATGAAAAATAGGAAATTAAACAACTGCACTTATTTTTTTTGCATCCTCTGGTAACTGCAATATCACTTGTGTCAAAGTATAACATTATCAACAAAAAAATGAATAAGATGTTTTGTCTGCTAACAGTCCACAAAAGACGTTAATAACACTTACATACCTCCAAATGGAGCAGGCACACTCGAAGATGCAGGCTGTGTCTGTGCAGTAGCAGCCACGGGTACTGTTCCAAAAGCATTGCTGGAAATAATTCATGTATCACTGACATCAGAATTGCTTGATAACAATACTATTTACAATTACTGTTGGCATAGATAAAAAAAGAAATACTTATATGCAGTTTGTAAACTGCTACATAGTTCACTGATGCACAGAACTGAGCCCCTGCTGCCAGGGTCAGAGACTAACTAGTGCTGAGCAATGAAAAGTTATCTCCACCAAGAGCAGAACAAAGTATTAAACAGAGGCGATTAACAGAAAGATTTCAAAGCAAAGGCTTATGGGGCACTTGCAATACCAAATGGAGCTTTAACAGGCATTTGGTATTTATCACTTTTATGATCTAAAAGAAGAAGTGATGGCAACATTTACATTATAAATAGCTGAATAATTCTTTTGCCAGGGATGATGCTATGATTTTCAGTATGCATGCAATCTGTACAGGAAAGCGTTACCATCCAACAGGTTTACCATGCAATGACTAGAAAAGTGCAGAGAACATTCAGCTGACAGAAAATATTCTTATTTTTATAATATCCTATCAAACAGTACTGCTGTTATTTAAAACACGTGACAGTTTCAGAAGTACCTCTAAACTCACTCAGTATTACCCCATTTAGGTAAGAAATAACAGATTCAAGAAACAACTCTGAGCTGCTTTTCTGCTGAAATCCACAAGTCCACTACTTCTAACAAAGTACCTGCTAACTTTACTGGTGGAAGTATACGCGTTACTAGAGGTTGCTGTGGAGCTGAACACGCTGTCTAATTCTGCTAAAGCCGCATACTTGTCTGAAGATGCACTTGACTGATTTGGGGCTGACAATGCAGGACCTGCTGATGCTGACACTACTGTACTGAAGCCACTTCCTTGCTCACTACCACCTAGAAAGGAATAAACCAGATTAGAAGTAAAGAAGAAAGTTTCAGATTCTGCGCTGCCAATGTTGAGAATAAGATGAAAGTTTATGGAGAGTTTAAGCTTCAGACTTAAAAATTAAATACACTCTAGGGTACACAGGGGAAAAACGTATATAACCAGCCATTAGCTATTTGCAATGTGTCATGCTTTTATAGACATTCTGTAGCTTCAAAGAGCCTCTGGTTTCCCTGGAAAATATTAACTCAATGCTACCATCATCTTCAACTGGAAAATTTGATAAAACACGTACCCTCAAATAATCCATTTCAGAAAAAAGCCCTACACTGCAAACCAACACATTTGTTTATACACCATTTGAGATGAAAAAAGTTACAGAATAACTAGGATTTTTTTCCTCCTTAAAATAGACTAAATCCAAGCATCACTACTATTTGATAAAAAACTTAAAGCAAAGTATTTTTATGGCAGAGAGGTAAGAAAGCTACCCTGACAGTTCTCTATAACTGTAGCTCTCCATTCAAGAGCCTTTGCTATATGAAATATAGCATGAATATAAAAAATATATTTTCATCATTGCAGTAATAATTATTTAGGTATTTCCACTTGGGTTCCCAAAGAGCAAACTTCTGATGCAGACTTTTGGAGGAAACTTTAAACTTCCATCTTGCACATAAAGGGTTCACTGACATGAAATTCTACTGATAACTTAAAGATAGGACATTTTGAAATACAGTTACTACTTTAACAAGCACAGCCATCCCTGTGGTATATATACAGATGTATAATAAGCACATCAAATAACAGAATTCAATACCTTGCCCTGCGCTGAAGATATTATCTAAATTAGCAAGAGCTGCGTATTTGTCAGCTGACTGTAGACTGAGTTTATTCACTGCAGCTTTACTGGCTGCAGTTGCTGTTGTGTTGCTCTGAGAATCATTGAAGGCTCCAAAATCAGCACTGGGGGATTTTGGGAAGTTATCAAAGTGAGCAAAGTTAGCATTCACTGATCCAGCACTTCCACCTGCAACAAATTAAGTTAAACATGATCAACACTCCAAAGCTACAGAAAGTTTTTCTAACTGTAACTGAAGACACAATAATCTCACCTCTTTCTGGTTGCATGAGGCAGCATTTCCCCACCCCACCCCACATGTACAACCCTTGCCCATTTCCTCCAAAGTTACATCAAATCAGCAGAATTATTTTTTTTCTGTTTTTCAGTCTGCAGATCAGGGACAAAAAAGCCCCAAGCAACTAAAATCAGCTGTAATTTGATCTGGAAAAACTATGCGCTATTAGCTGTTAACAATAATCTCAACAATAGTATTTTGTTAGGGGGAAAAAAGTGCATTTGCTTGAATGCTTAATATTCGAAATGCAGAAGCTTCATTTTCCTGTCATATGTCTACTGAATACCTACTATTTGCATTTAGTTCATAGAACAATGTTTAACCATTTCAAGTATCAGTCGCCATTCTAAGCAGAAAAACAGTGCCTAGAAGTTCAGAAGGAGTACGATTTCATGCCAAGAATTAGAGATAGTTTGGAAAGAGATGAGGGGGAAGACACAACACAGCTCTTTTTATATCAAGTCCCCACTAACATCAGATGCATAAATTAATTTTAAAAATCTGATTTAGGTCCACACAGCTGAACTTCAGTTCAAACTTGAAACTATGAACTTCCATCTCTTCAGTGTCCAGACAATTTGGTTTGGACAGGTCACATAAGTTTCAATAAGTTGTTCCATTATGTGTATCACATTTCATAACAGCTGGTTGAGGATTCCACTCATACTGCAGAACACACAACTTTAATAGCATGATCAACAAGTTAAAACATATGCAACAGTAAGAATGAGAATGCTACACTAAAATGGCATAAAATGAAGCAAGCTGAGTTTTCCACTGCGTGGAACTTACTGTGTACAGCCTGGAGAGGAAAAGCTGAAGTAAATTCACCAAAACTGCAGCTAGATGAAAGCGTTCTGAACGCTGGAGAGCCAGAAATTGTGTGTGGGTTAAAGTTAACATAAGGAGGGAGAAAGAAAATTTGAAAAAAAGTTTAAAACAACACCACACTCAAAAGAAGGAGAAAAAAAAAAAAAGGAAAAGAAAGTCAGTCAGCCAAAGATCTAGACAAACAGCAAATGTAAGCTCAAGCAGAAGTTCCAAAGCATGATCAAATTAAAGGAAAGCAAAATGAATCTTAGCAATAGACTCTACACATGAAGCCAGACATACTGAAGTGTGTGCATATGTTAAACATTCACATAGGTACACACTTTTTTTTGGCACTGTGACGTGCTTTTGGGTCCACTGAAGCACTTCTCTTACAAGATGGTCAATTTAATATTTATCAAAAGCAGTGTGGTTTAGTCTTTCCATAGTTATTTCAGGTGTAGAGCTAACAACACATAGCACCATAAATCAGACTTCTGAGCAGCATCAGGTAAGTGGGTGGGGGAAATAAAATCAACACCAAACAGAAGGAATTCATTTTGAGTTTCCCCAGAGCTTCAGATTGCTTGATTATATTAAAGCAGGCAGATGCAAGAAAACTTAAGTACCTTCCAACATAAAGGTATGGATTACTTCAATTAAGTATTAATCAAAAGTGCTAGGAGTTCTACCTGTATTTTGGGGCTGAAAAGACTGCCTTGCTGTGGGGAAACCTCCAAAATTACTCGAGCCATTAGACTGTCCAAATGCATCAAAGTTTGCAAAACCTGCATTTGCAGAGTTCTGCGCTGTAAATTGCAAAGGAACAAAACATGTTAATGGATATGGGAAATAAACACAAGAACAGATGTATCAACTGAATTCATGGTCATGACAGCCTCCAAGGGTTATGTCCTACCTTGCAATTTTTTTTTATATGAAAAAAATTATACGTGGTATTCTACAATTGAATGTGGTCTTTGAACAAGCTTTCACAAATCACCTTCACACAGCTAATACTACTTCTCTCCTCACACATGCTACTATTCACAACTGCATGATCCAAGAGTCCATTTCACCTTAACCCTAGTGTTTGCAGTGGTGGCTGGTCAGAAAAACAGCCTAGAAGTACAAGATACCAGATGTACACCTGTAAAACCCCAAACAGGCATCATTTTAGTTTCTAAAAGTAGGATTTGTGGACTAACTGGACATTTCTTTGTGTACAAAAATTAGAACAAATATTGACAATTTGAATTCCTCTTATACAAACTGCTTCTTCCTTGGGTGAATTTAGTTTGGCACCACTTGAATAGTCTTGGCTATGTTTATAAAATCCATTTCACTGGAAAATTCACTTTTTAAAAAACAGTACAGAAATGTGGAAAAATCAATACCACTGTCAAGAAGACAGCATTCATAAGAGTGTATCCACAAAACTTCAGATCTGGTGGATACAGAATTTCAGGTTTTGTCTGCCTTTCATGCCTTATGATAGGAGAAAATAAAAGTTAACACCCATCTAATTTCAAACAGCTGGACATTCAAGCATTTATAGATTCAATAGTAATTGCATGCCTAACTGATAAGCTCCACAGAAAGTCTGAAATTCTCTTATTAGCAAGGAGTAAGGAAAAAAACCTGGTAATTGATTCGGAGAAAACTCCAGGAATCAAATGCAAACCAAACCCCTATATATATATATAACTTCAGTTACTACCTAAAGAAAGCCTACAAAACATCTTCTAGAGTAACAGATAATAAAATGTTCTATCTTGGGGTCAAGATTTGTTTATTCTGGACAGATCTTACGGATTAAGTACATACAGAACCAAGAAACTGTGCCAATCCTTTGATCACTGTTAGTAAAAAGCCAGATAATGTTAATAAAAAGATGAATTATTTCACTTTATTTCTATTAAAAGCCATCTGTACTACAGAGTTATAAGCTAAAAGGACATTTTTATACAAATTACTGTATTCCTCAATGCTGCAAATATAAATGAAAACGCAACTATTTTCCTTCACAGTGGATACAGGGAGTGAGGGTGATGGCTGACTCTACCTGATACCACTTTTTACTAGAAGTGTGCATGCATATGGGGTTTACGTAGCATAGTTTTGGTAGCAGGGAGCTGCAGGGATGGCCCGGGTGAGAAGTGATCAGAAGCTTCCCCCACTTCTGACAGTCAGCTTCAGCTGGCTCCTAAACAAGCCTGTTGCTGCTCAAAGCTGAACCCATCAGCAATACTGATGGCACCTCTGTGACAGCATTTTTAGGAAAGTACAAAAACCACTGTGTGGCAGCAGTGAGAGAGGAGTGAGAAAAATGTGAGAGAAACGAAACTGCAGACACAAAGGTCAGTGAAGGAGGGGAGAAGGAATTCCAGGCCCCAGAGCAGAGATTCCCCTGAGGCCCATGGTGAGGCAGGCTGTCCCCTGCAGTCCATGGGGGTCCATGGGTATGGAGTAGATATCCACCTGCAGCCCAGGGATGACCCCACACTGGAGAAGGCAAAGATGGCCTGTAGGAAGTTGGAGCCTGTCTTATGCTGGAGCAGGCTCTTGGCAGAAGCTGTGGCTAATGCAGTGGATCACACACAGCGGCAGGTTTTCTAGCAGGAGCTGTGATCCTGTGGGGAGCTCACCCTGGGAGCAGTCCATGCCTGAAGGGCTGTACCCAATGGAAACGACCCATGCTGGAGCAGTTGTGTAGAACAGTAGTCCACAGGAAGGGTCCACACTGAAGAAGTGTGTGACTGTTTCCCACTGAGTGGGAAGGGACCCCACAATAGAGCAGGGAAACAGCATGAGGAAGAAAAAATGGTACAGATGAGATGTTATGGACTGACTGCAACCCTCATTCCCCACCTTCCTCAGCAGGAGAAGGTAGCAGAGTCAGAAGTGAAATTGAGCCTGGAAAGGCAGCATAAAGGTGGTGTCAGTTCTATTTTTCACTATTCTACTCTATTATTCATTGACAATAAACTAAATAATTTTCCTCAAGTCAAGTCTGTTTTGCCCATGATGGTATGTGATGAGTGATTTCTCTTGCCTTGACTCACAAGCTTTTTCCATCAAATTTTGTCCCCCCATCCTGCTGAGGGGGAGTGAGAGAGCAGCTTGATAGGCACATTGGCAGCCAATCATGGTCAGTCCATCACAGCATGAAAGTCAAGGCAAGATGGAATGAATGAATAAATAATAAATAAATAAGGAAGGTATTGTGCAAGTAAGTTCTGTCCAAAAGTTTTCACTTTTAAAGTGTGCTCAGAGAAAAACCTGACACAGAGGAAAAAGTTTCCATTATATTACCTGTATTTCAAACAGTATTCTACAGACTTCCACTCCAAATTCCACAGTTTGTTTAAATTTCAACCAGTAGCTTTTTAAGAGGTATAGATTATTGCACCTTGTTTCAAAATCAAGGTGATGTTTTCATCCTGATACATCAATTGGATAGGGGCCACTGAGACTGATGTTTCATTAACCAAATAAGGATTAAGTAAATAAATGTTGCCCCTAGAATTTACAATTTCTTTTCTTTTTAACCACTCACATGAACAGAATACTATGTCAAGAATCTTAAGTATCTTTTGGGTTTAGTTTAAGAACTGGACTGTATTACATTACAGGCTGCTTTTAAGAATTTTATGGCATCAGCTGACGCAAAGTTGTGTTGAAACAGTAGAGCTGTAAAGATATTTATCTTGCTTTATTTTATGCTGTAAAGTTTAAACCTATGTAAAAGTGGCATAAAGACCAGGTAAGATCTGTACTTTCCTGTACCTGAATAATATGTAGATTAGCAATTCCATAATTCAGTTCTCCATGCAGAAACACAAGAACCACCACAAGTAAGTTAAAGTACTGCAGCAGACTGCAGACTGGCATAGATTTACAGCTGCTGTTGACTGCAGATCACTGAGGCTGTACAACAGCTAGCTGGTTAAAGCTAGCTCAAGTATGACAGCACCAGTAACTGCAATGCAAGCTGCCTCTACAATCTTTGCATAGTTTCTTCTGCAAGGTTTGCACTAGGATGGAAGAAAGGCATGAAACACTGCAAAACCAACCTAAATAAAGTCCATATATATTAAATTACAGAACTGAAACCATGTGATACTCCTGTATTTCTTCTGGGTAAAGCCCCTTCCTTTATACCAAGGATAGAGTTACGTTGTGTCACTATGCCTTTTAAGCTAATGGAAGATTTGCCCTAAAGACTTATAGAAAGTTTACATGCCAAAATTTTTTATCTTGAGGTATTTTTATCACATTTTTATCATAATTTTTATCACAGAGAACAGTTATCTACCATCATCTTCAAAATCTCATAATTTTGCAGTAGTTATGGAACTTCATTAATTAAATACAGACAGTAAAGAGAATGTCAGCAGGCTTCCATTTCAACATGGAAAAGTGTCCCAGGACAGTTCAGGACATTAGAAAAGTCTGGGGTGGGGTGAGGAGATGGGCAGAATAGAAAAAGGAACATATGCCTTAATTGCAGAAACAGTAACTTCTACTGAAAGACCTTAAATTTGCTGGTGCTCTTCAATGATTTTTTTAGTTACTCCGTACTGTACATGAAGGGAAAGAGAGAAGTCCATTCTCTGTCAACAAACAATAGAAGAACACAGGGCCATAAAACAAGAAAGCAGTGCCAGGCTAAGTGAAAGTTCTTTCATCCTCTGCTGTAGTGTGTAATTACTAACAAAAATTACATGTTTATAAGCTCCTTAAATGAGCCTTTAAAACTCATTTTTGCCAAAGCCTGCAGACTGATCAACCCTCCTTCTGTTCCAAAGGGAAGAGTCTGTAACATTTCATTATTAGTTTCGGTTGACATACCCCGTGGGAGCACACACAGAACAAGCCTTACAAATGTTTTACCCCAGCAAATCAGAAAACACCCTCAGATAAACTGCAGTATGCATTCAGCTAACGCATGCTCTGCCCTAAAATTGTTTTGGGTTTTAAAACTTATGGAAGAGAGTCATGGGAATGATCAAAATGGTTAATTACTGAAAGAGAAAACTAGTCCGTAAAGCTGAATATTCCTCTCAATTTTGATTTTTCAGCACTTATTTCAAACCGAAATTAATAGCCTCTGTCATAAGATTATATTTACACAGGAGTGTTTCTATTGCTTCTTATCTCTTTAAAAATTACCCAGCTAGATTTGGATCAAAGTATTAAAATATTGCTTTAACGGGATTTTCATATCCTGAAACCCACAAAAAGTAATTAAGTGTATATACATATAAAAATCATTTGGCAATTAGTTGCAAAGAAAAAGTTATTAGAAAGAACCAAGTATCTGCAGCCTCTTTAGTAACACTGGCCAGTCAGTGAAAGTTGTCCCAGTTAAATATACCTCCAAAAAGAGGATTAACATGAAATACTAATTTTAAGGATTTTACAAAATACACTGCAGTTGGAATTCTTATCCTGTATATTGAATTCAGTCAATTATTCAACTCTTTTAAAAGGTAACTTTGAGAAATCCTTGATACTTTGCTCAGTTCTTCAGGTGTGCCTTAAGACCCCTCCATCACAACGCATCTCAACTGTTAATTTCAGGATTGATTTACAAGAAATATCTCCCGCTCTTGTTGGCTCAGCAGCATCAGTTTCCCTCAGAAGAAAAGCTCATTCAAGAAATGCAGGCAAAGTTACTTTCCCACAATTACAATGCAAGTTAGCAACAACATACTTCTGTGACCGCAGAATCAACCTTTTCTTCAGGACAGACTTCTATGGCTCAAGATCTTTGGTTAAAAATAAAGCCTGAGGGCTCAATATATTTTACTGAAGTTATTCTTTAAGAATACAAGGCCTACTCCCTTCCTCAGTCAATACATATGCTCAAAACTTGTTTATTCTTCTTGAAACTGCAGAATGCTACCCACATGGGTAGTATTTGGTTTTCAAATAGGCACAAACAAAAGAGGAGGTTATCCTTTAAACTGATGAAAGTCTTTGTTTTGCTTTTAACAAATTGACAGTTATTGTCAATGTGAGCTCCCTTTAAAGCCCCTTGTATCAGCGGTCTTTCCATGAATACTCTTACTAATAATTTTCAGAAACAAAACTGGAGGTCTAACATCAGCTTCTCCATACATTCTGTTACTTATCTCTCACTCTCCCACAAAGAATCTGAAGTTCTAGTAGTAGGCAGAAACAGTGTAATTGTACATATAGAAAACAGCTTTAGCAACTCCCACTTAAAACAGGATTATCAGCCTTTAAGTCTTCAACCTTTCTTTATAATAAAGATCTAAAGGAAAACCTTGAGCAATACAACATTCGCAAAGCACAGAAATTACATACACCTCAGGAATTTTAGACTGAACTTATCAAAAATTAAAACTACATTTTATATATTTAAAAGGGATGCAATTCTCAGAATTCTTACCTGTATGACTGTTGAAGTGTGCAAAATTAGCAAAATTTGCCGTAGCAGTTGACTGGGGAGCAGCAGCAGCAAAGATATCCGAGCCAAGGTCACTGAGGAGGTCAAATTGTTTCTTTTCTTGTTGCTGCTGTCCTTGAGATCTAGCTACAACAGGAGACTACAAACAAGGTTTTGATCAGCTAATACAAAAAAAAGCTGGTATTTTACCATACTGACTTTTGCAAAATATTAGAAGGATGGAGTAAGCACATTTCTTTAATAAGCTATTTATTCCTGAAGTTTAAGATGCTGTGTACAGCACAGATCCTCCTCCCACAATACAAGGGAGACAAACTATTTATGCTTCTATAGTAGCTTTTAACGGAACTTTGCAGCAGATTTCCATGGATTAATAGGGCTAGAAGAATAAAGTAGTAGCATACAAGCAGCTTCAAAATTATGTATTTGAAACTGCAAATATTACAAATACAAGCAATAAAACTTAATTTTACAAGCTGGAATATAGATATTAACTGCATTCTGAAAAAAAAATCTTTAGAATTCAGTGTAGGGAAAGAAAAAATGAAGGACTTCATAGCAAGGCTGCAAGCTGCTGATTTCTAAAGAAGTCCATTCAAGAATTGTCTGTTACCCTAAAGATAAAAGAGATTTTCAAGAGAAACTGTTTTCCCTCCAAAACATATGTAAAGCCAAACACTATGTTGCTTGGCTTTACATAACAGCATACAGACACTCCTCAAAAGCCACTCAAGACAGTTACAGAACGCATAGGAAGTAATGACAAACATCACACTTTTCACCCACATATTCACTATTAATCTCATAGTTAAGAGTATCAGGTATTTTATTGTTTTGAAATTAAAAAAAAAAACAAATACGAAAATATATCACATTAAGTTCAAACTTTAGAGATATTTAAGCAAAAGTCTACCATAATTAAACTTGTCAATCACACTAGAAAATCATGCTTTCTGCAAATAGCCATTATTAAAAAATAAATCAATTTGGTCAATAGAAACAAGCTTAATTTAGAACCTGATCTGCAAACACTTCAACAGAACACAAAGTTATCTTTAGTTATCATATCATTAGGTAACAGTTACAACTGCAAGAATTCTGCCACTAAAAGAGAAAAAGCACTGTTTAACAGTTCTGTGCTTTTCAGCCCTCATTACTCACTTGGCTGGGTGTGCCCTTGTTTAAGTGCAGTGCAGGTGCAGCTTCTCCCAAGAGAGATTTGAGTGGCTTCACCTCAGGTGTGCTGCTTGTACTACTAGCAGAAGACCCCGATATGGATGCATGCACTGATGCCACCACCTTTGCTTGCTCTGGAGGAACATACCTACATTCAAAAAGAGCAACAGTTTTTACAAGTTTAACATGAAAAGTTCTGCTTAACACTGATAAGACTAAAGTGTGAGAATTGGTATATCTCAGCTCTGCTGTATTAACCACTGATCCCAAAACAAGTATTATCAGTAGTCTACAAAATACCCATTATTTAATTATGGACTAGAATTCCAAATCATCAATATTTTATAGCACTTATTTAATACAAGCCAGGTGTCTTCCAGCCCCTAATAAAAGCCTGCAAAATTCTTTACACTGTTGTTCACATCCCCTTAAGCCATTTCTGTACTGCCAATACATGCTACACAGAGAAACTGCTGTACGTTCTTCTGCTTCCTGTAGAAGCACGGAATAAAGTCCAGAAATCATTTTACTTTAGACAGCTGTGCAAAGAGCACACAAGAAGGAAAACACAATCAAAAATGTGGGGATAACCATCCACTTTCACTTCTTGCTATAGAGGCAACATTTATAATTGTAAATCTATCTTACCATCTTTTCTTTTCATATTTTTCCTGTAGAAATTCCTTTACTTTCTGTGGATCCCTGAAGTCTGGAATTGCTGATGATCTATCATCAAATAGGCCTAGCCAAATCTGTTTGCACACCTTATAAAAACAAGAAAATAACACAACCACAGATTAATCAAAGAAAAATATCTTAAAGCCTATTTAGGTTTACCATTGTTAATACATCATTAAAAAGTGCATGGCTGCACATTTTTTGTTCCAGACTGAGCTGCTTTAACAACCAACTGGTGCACCATGTACTGGTCTAAATCCTTAAAGTTGAAAGACCATCTGTCACAGCAGGGCAAGCAATTCCTAGCATAAAATTTCACCACCAAATACTGCTTTGACAAAATATTTGTCTCAAGCCCTCGTGAAGGGGTGAGGTACCCGATTTCTGCTTGTGATAGTTAAGACTCTTCTCCTTCACCTAATTCTACACATTCCCTTACCTGTACTCCAGGGTTTAAACTATTTCAACAGGTTCCATATGCCCTAAGCCCCACATAGGAGCTCTCAAAGGATCTCAGATTCAGTATTTATACTTATTACTATTTGAGTATAGGGACATTGTTTTAAAAGCAGCCTTTCTTACCATGTTTACTATACCACAGAAACTGCATTTAATTTACTAAGGCTGACAGAAAGGAAAAGTACTTTTGCTTTACTTTAACTTTCTAAACGTAGTTATAAGCCAGCAAAAGTTGAGCCAGTTGCAAAAATCTCAGTCTGATCAGCTTCAGTTCTTGAGCAAAACAAGAAAGGTGACTGTTCTCAAAACTAAGACATAGGAATTGTGGCATTGCAAATGTTTTCTTTAAGCACTTAAGACTGTTCTGCAAGTAACCCGAGTATGCACCCAAATAATACAGCAAATATCAGCTACCCTCTAAAATAAGATTACCATTTTAGAACAGGTTTCCTTAAGAGAAGCAGAGTCAACAAAGCTTTGCTTTTATGACGCATACCCCTTCTTCCCACACCCCTTCTGAAACAGTCCTGAGCATTCCTCTCGCATGCCTCCTACAAACATTGCCCTCTATTGCTGCAACTCTGTTAGGTTTTCAGCATGGTTCCTCATGACCTTCAGATGAAGCACATTCTCTAACAAGCAAGAGCTGCAAAAGCTGACAGCCCTGGAAGTTGACAAATCAAGGCAGAAGCTGTGATACTACCACTACATCTTCCCCAGTTGTTTTCTTCTTTACCAAGCCAGATAACTTCACCAGAATTGTAGCAAATTAGCATCTTCTAGAGCAGTAGCTGCCAGACATGATAAAACTTACAGATCATTGTTGTGGTTTAAACAAAGTCAGCCATAAATCACACAGTTGCTCGCTCACTCCCCCTGCTTTTTGCCCTCCCCCCACTCCCGAAGGGATGGGGAAGAGAATCAAAAGAATGCAACTCCCACGAGTTGAGATAAGAACAGTCCAGTAACTACGGTATAACACAAATCACTGCTGCTACCACCAGTAATAATGATAAAGAAAATAACAAGGGAAGAGAATACAACACCTCACCACCCACCGACCCATAACTCATCCACCCCCCAAGCCTATCACCGATACCTAGTCCAACACCTCAGTCCACTAACCCTTCCAGGTAATTCTCAGTTACATCCTGGCATGACATGTTGTTGTATGGAATACCTCTTTGGCTAGTTCGGGTCAGATGTCCTGTCTCTCCTTCCTCTAAGCTTCACCTCCTCCCTGGCAGAGCATGAAGCTCAGAAAGACCCTCGTCAGACTAAAACATTTAAGCAGTAACTAAAAACACTGCTGTTAACAGTGCTGTTCCCAGGCCAAACGTCAAAACCACAGCACTGCACCAGCTACTAAGAAGGAGAAAAATGACTACTACTGCTGAACCCAAGACAGTCATTTTCAAAGTTTGCTCAGGATTAGAGTGATTTAGACAGCATAAGCATATATTTCATACTTGATGTTTTGAAAGCCTGCATTTCCAACACTACACAGTCTCTATTGTCACCTGCGGGACAGAGATGAACAATGGGAAGCAAATCCAACTAATGACCAAATGATAGCCCAATTTGGTGAATTAGACATTCATCTAAAAAATAAGATCAGTAGTTCCTACTTCAAATAAACTCAGCTATTCAACATTCATTCAGCAACTGTACTCCACAAAAGGTTTAACTTCAACACACTGATTTGAGTTAGCAAATTTAAAGTCACTATTTGCAGTATGGTAACAGGTGAAATGAAACTGAAAGTATTTGCTTAATACTTCATAAAAATGTAGAAGACACAAACTTAGCCAAGAAGTCTCAAGTCTGAGTCAAAAGAATAGCTAATAGCATGAAGCAATAATTCAATAGCGGACATCTTTCACATAAGCACTACTTTTTGCTGACAACATTTATAAAGTCAGAACATTCACGGTATAGCTTTAAAGATCTGCAGTGGATAGTCCATCATGGGCCAGAAGTAGTATATCCATACTTTAAGAGTATAACTGTACAAACTAGCAGACATATGATTGCTAAGAGGAAGAGAAGTCCTTTTGTGGGTAGTTACAGAAAAGCAGAAAGTCCCTACTCAATCCTGCACCTAGTCCAATACCACCTGGGGCTGTACCATGATTATCAGTTTGCATCCAGCCTAAATTGTGCTAGAGAATGAAAGTGGATTTCCTCTTCCTCACCCATATCAGGCAATTACTCCCTCTTCTCCTACTACCCAAAACAAGTCAGATGAAAGAAACTCATCACAATTACCATGTCACTAGTACCATAGAAACCTGTACAGAGATCACCTTGCAGCAACAGTCAAACCACAAACCAGCTTTTCACCTTTCTCCCTCTCCCAGTTTTCTGCCTCATCTTCACCCTGGAGGGCCTAAGTATTCAGAGGGGAAAGAGGATGGAACCACAATCAAAAAAACCCACTACAAACGCAGCTCCATGTCAAACAGTCTCAAGCCTTCCTGACCACTACAGACCATTTCTAGGAGAAATGAGACAACAAGGCCCTGTGTGAATTTAGATCATTACCAGCTATAACAGATAACAGTTCTGTGAATACGCAAACAGGTATGAAGGAGGACTATGCTGTCCAGACACACTGTTGGTTTAAAATTAAGCAAGCTTAATAAAGGCATCAATTCTTGCACTGCAATTTTTGCAAACTTTCAGAAAGCATGCTTCCAAAAGTGCTTCCTGGAGCAACAGATTTCTTCTAAACACAAAAGCAGTACCAACTGGAATATGCCTTAAGTTACTATTATAATTTACTTCATTAAACCTGTCAGGCATTCTTTACTGGTTCTCTGTTACTAGTAGCAGAAAGATTATTACTAACAGACAACACACAATACACAACTACCAAGCAAAAGAACCTACTAGGCTTAGTCACACACACTTGATCAAGAAGTTGACATTTTAACAGAGTTTGACAGCAGTAACTATGCAAACACAAGTTAAAATATTTACCACACCAGAAATGCAAATTAAATTTCACATAAGTTTCTTTATCTCAAGAGTTCTTCAAGGAAGTGGTTTCTCAGAAGTCTTAAATACAGACAAGTTCTTTTAGAAAGACAAATTTTATGAAGTTTTAGAATCACACAAAAAACTACTAAAAAGGCAGTTCTGTCTATTTCTGTGTGAAGAATCACACAATGCTTTGAACATCAGCAGCCATTCCAAGCAAGCATTCAGAACACCATAAAAGGCCCCTTGTCTTTATTTGCTGGTGACCTGTATGCTCTACTTTTGTTACTATCATCTGACTTGACAGGGATCCACAATACTTCACTGATTATGCTTCAAGTAAGTCATAACAACACAATTTTCAGCTACCTACAAAAAAAGTAAACAGCAGTGTGCTGTGCATTACCATAGGATGAAATTAAAACTGGAAATTAAACTAAGAAATATTATTGTCAGAACTTGTCATAAGTTGGTGTTTTTTTTAACAGTTATCTTTAGTCTTAAAAGTTGCTAACAGTACTGTGCCTTGTGCAAGGAAAATGTTGCTGTGATAAATGTATTTTTACTGATGAGGCCATTGTCATTTTTATTTCAAAGCTATTTAAAAGTTAATCTTATTATAAAGATCAAGGATATTTATGCCGTATAACTTGCTGTTGAGTTACAGTGGTGAATGCTCATTCAGCATTTACATCTTAGGTACCCTGATTACTCCCCACGAATCACAGCTTTTAAATCCACTATCTGAATCTGAAAGTGCTTGAGATACTAAGAGGTTCATTTTTCTACATTTCCACAATGTGGTTGTTTATTAGGGTTTTTGCTGGTTTAGTTTTGGGTTGTTTTGCTTGATTTTTCGTTATTTGCGTTTTAGGTTGGTTTTTTTTGTTACGATTAGATTGGTTTGAGCTTCAGTTCTATGTTCTGTCTTGCCTGACAGCTGCCTAGGCAGGACACCTGAACAAACTAGCAGAGTTATTTGTAGCATGTGCTGACTCTGGCTCAGCCATTTCTTGGAGGACATGGGGAAAAAAAACTGCAAAAAGGCAGTAAAGGATATACAAATGCACAAATCTGAGCTTTAACTTACCAGTTTTCATGGTCAAAGTTTTCTTCTTTTTTGATACAAACTTACTATTTGAGAGAAGGAAAAAACACCACAAACAAACAAACAACAACAAAAAAACTTAACTGCCAAGGAAGCAATTTTCAAGGAAAAATTTAGAACAATATATTTCGAGAAATTTGAATTGATATCCCAAGGAGCACACTTCAAAACACTTCTCTTTTTCAATATGACAGAAAAGGCTACTGCCCAAGTTTCATGATGCATCTTAAACTCCATTTTGACAGAATTACTCATTCCTTTGCTTTTACAGGGAACACATGAAGAAGCATCTTAACTCACCACAAAGTTATACAACATTACTGTTAAGTTACTGCACCCATAAACTCTATGGCTTTCCAAAATCCTTCTACATCACACCATTTCTGGCAATGCCATATTCTGGTTCAGCCATTTAATACCAATATTATTCTTTTTGCAACAGCAGCACAAATAAGTCTCCGCTCAAAAGCTTTGTTATTCACTAAGAGTCTTGCTATGCTCCTCCTTTAGATAATCAAAGCTTTATTAAACAAAATGTTCTGCTTGGAGGAGAAGAGCTTGACAAGCTGAAGCCAAGAGTAAACATTCAAGTTATGTGGAAACCCCTAGAAACAGTGGAACTTATCCAACAATCCATAACCATTGTCCACTGTCCCTGGAAAGTATAATTAGTCCATGTCCCACTGTTCACCAATGCAGCAAGGGAAAAAAAAAAAGACAGCACTGAAGTTGGAGTGGTTAAGTGTATGCAGCATTTGAAAGTCTACTTGTGTTGAAGGGCTGACAGAAGCAAGACTGAAGTTTTGCTTGCCTCTACTACACTGTGGGACCTGCAAAGTAACAAAACAAAGTAAAGTGTTATCTTGACATGTAACAAGTAGAAAACAAGACTCAGTTATCTTAATGAAATTTAAAAGTTCATGAGAATCCTTTTACAACCAGTTTAGGAAAAACAGTACCTGTTCTCTGCCAACATTTTCTAATGCTGCAAGGGATGTCATTAGATATTTGGCAACTAGATATCAGGAAGTTCAGAATTAGATCAGTAAGTACAGCTTGAAGCAAAGAGGGAAAGAGAATCACAACCAGTTCAACCTACTCACCCTGACCTGGATAAAAACCCAGGAGGAAACAAAGCAGAATGTGAGCTGCCATAACTTAAATATATCACTGAAAGCAGAAATTGGGCCAAGCGCATGTCGTATGTTATAATGAAGTCTTTAGTTATATTTCTCTTCATACCTTTGGTTTCCCTGCATCTGCACTCTACAGCTATTCTATTTGAGAGAAATTGTTTTCCATACACTACTTTCTAGCTTTGACAGAAAGGAACAAAGAAGTCATCCCATTCAATGCGCATCTGGTACTCTGCAAGATGAAGTTAAACCAGAAAGGCTTCTGGTTTAAAACTCAGCCTCCTCATAACATTTCATGCTTTCAGGAGTTCCAGGCAGGGCTCAAGGGCTAAGAAGAACATAAACATACCTGTTTTCCACAAAAAATTTAGCTTTTGGTTTTGCTCCTAGTTTTGTTGTCATTTTTTGGGGTGAGGGGGTTGTGTGTTTTTACAGAGCTGGGAAGGTGGGGAAGGATGGGCACATTGAAAAGCTGCTATAAAAGAAAAAAAAAAAACAAACAAAAAACAAACCAAACAAGCCAACAAAGCAAACCCTCAAAATAGCAGTATCCATCAAATTTTGAAGAAAGGCTGAGATAATCTGAGATTTCAGTTACTTCTATTCCAGTGCTACATATTTCAAACAATCAACACTACCATAACCACTTTGTCATAACTATTTCACTGATACACATCCTCCAGTGTGTGTGAGAAGGCGGATATGGGAGCAACAAAGGCCTTCTGCTTCCACAACACATTGAGCCACCACACTTTAGAAACTCCTCTTAGCATAGTTGTGCTCACTAGGAGTAATAGGAATTCAGTTCAGCCAGCAAAATTAAGTTTGTGCTCATGAAGCTGCCTTCTCTTACGTGCAGTTAAGGCAGCACGGCAAGGAAAAGCTGTAACAGGACAAGTACTGCTGCTGGTAGAAGCTGCATTTCAACTAGACAAAGCACAACATCAGACTTACAGCACTTCTTGTTTAGATTCAGACATACCATTGGAGGAAGATTACACATGTCAGTCGAGTTTAAAAAGCTCTAATGAGATATATTACCTTTCAGGTGGCTTGTAAATGCCAAATTAGAATTTTTCCTTCCCCCCTCCCCACTCAATAAAATATCCTCCATTATGCACCATACATAATGCTGTCAGTGCAAAGAGTTACAGATTACCACATAAGAAAGCTATGTTTCAAAACATAACACTCACCACAGGAAGAAATATTTGGAAACAGCTCCCTTATGTAAGCACATTATAGCTTTGCTTAGCAATTCAGCACTTCTGATATCAGTATTATTCAGTAATCTCTGTAGGCTGAAAGAATTTTATACTGACAGTATACCGATTTCAAAGTCAGTTTGGGTCCAGAAGTTACAGCTGCTTTCATAAGCATGTACTGCAAGCTAATAAATTCTGCTAACAAAGACATTGTTCTACACACAATCGGCTCTTGTACCTCTACATTGTATTAGCAGAACCAGGGATGTACTACAAGGACACCTGACTGCACAGCTCATGCTGTCAGGACTCATCAGCTCCAACTCAGTACCGCTCTTTCCAATTCAGGGTTTCTAGGCCACATACCACAGTAAAGTCAATTCTAGCATGGCATTTTGGTCAGGCCAGACACCAGCTCTGAACCAGCCTCATACTGCTATGAGTTCTGCAAAAGTGTGGGAAACTGGCACTTTCCCAGGTGCTATCAAGAGTTAGGAAGACTGGCATCAAAACAAAATTCAGCACTGTTAAACTGTTCCCAAGCAGCTGAGCATACCTGCATAGTGTTCTACTTAGTACCTCAGGTAAACATACATGGTCTTTCCTCCCAAAGATATACATATTTTCCAAATACAAGACCAACAATATCTATATAATTTTCTTCCACCATATACATACCAGATTAGGCTATTTGGAAAGGTTAGAAAATATCTGGCACTTTTGAAAAAATGTAGTAGAAAAATTAATTATGTAACTGATTTGCCTCATAATACTATTTTTTCAGCTTCAGGGGAAAGTGTCTGAATATTCATTCACAGCTCTAATGGCAACATGAGATTAGTACCACCTCCACTTTCTGCTAACAGTGAGTTCACTTTCTACTACCATTGCTCTACTGAATCAGATGCCTAAGCAACATTATCATTTGATTATGAGTATTCAAACAGATTCATCCCCATACCACTCTCTCATTATTCTTAACATGAAAAAACAGTGTGAAAATACATCACACTGTTCTTCATGAAGAGGAGGAGGAGGAGAAGGACAAAATTCCTACCTAGAAAGTCAGAATTGCTTTATCCTTCAAAAAGGCTTCAGAAGGCACGTGAGTAATATCAGGTTGAAGCTGTCTCCACTCCTGCTGCAAAAGTGAGCTAAATCCAAACACTAGCAAAACCAGAATTTGGACATTTTGTACACCAGCAGATGAGTAAGCAACACTAAAACATAGATGGATTCTCACATGGTAAAAATCCTTAAATCTGTATTTGAAGCAGTTAAAAAACTCATCCAAAAAAAGTTCATGTTACCTGTGCCAGAAAGACATTTGTTGAAGATGTATATACAGGGAAGAAGACAGTGTCTTACACCTGAATAGCTGCTCTGAATAATCTTTTCCCAAAGCAGTGGCTGTGAGGAAGCCTTTTAGTAGCAATGTTTTTTACAAAGGTGGCAATTTGTGACAACTAGAGAAAAATTACTATTTCAGATAGTAGGATTATTTTTACAAAAAAAAAAAAAAAAGAACTTTACCATTATACAACACATTGACCTTCTAAATACTCTTGGAAAGAGAGTGAAAAAACTACATCTTCTAAGAACAACTCACTACCTTATCTCAGGGAAGTTTTCTTGCTCTTTTCTATTCAGATCCCTATTGTACATCAATCATCTGAAGCCAAAAAGCTTAGCACAGAGGTCTTGGCCATGTTGGAGAAAGACTGGGAGGACAAAGTGGGACAAAAAATATTTTACAAGCTATAGAAAAATAAAATAAAAATAGAATACTAGATTGTAAAAAACAGAGCCTTATATATATATAATCTGCAGAACTAAACCAACTGAATGTTACAACATCTAAGCCATTTGCTGACTGTACTGTTTCACATGTCCATATTCTAAAATGTTGGACAGTTCCACATTTGAACAAGTTTATCCTAGAAAATTTAATTTTTATTACATACATAAGAGCCACCTATGCTGCATATAGCAAGCTAAGCAAAGAAGGTTTGTTGGGTTTTTTTTGTGAAGTCAGATGAACTTCATCTCAATACTTTGGAATACTCACCTGCATACAAGATAAATTGCAATACCAACGAGAGAAAGCAAAATCTTTACTGCAACATACAGTGTGACAAAGTGAAAATTTGTTTAAATTAGGTTTTAAACTTCTAACTGTTTAAAACATCATTACTGATCAGTATGAGCACTTGTTAAATTTACCATCTGCAGCTACAAATATCTATTCAATGTTCCTGTGGAATTAAGGTAATGCGTTGCTACCCAAAAACCCAAAATTAAACTCTGGATGGCATTTTCATTTATCAATACTTTAATTAGAGGAATAAGTACTACAAACAGAAATATCCCTGCTTTTGAAACATCGTATAGCATTGCAGAGATCTGTGCACTTTTTTTATGTCAGTAACAAATTTCGTATCAAGTAAATGTCTACGATTGGCAGACTGCTCAGGTCTATAATGAGGACAACTACACTAATCAGCCAAGTACGGATCACTTAAGGTTCCAGATCAGTGAAAAATGGAAGTGATAGCAATCTCTAGCTGTTGCACAAATTAAAACAGGTGTGGAAGAAGAGGAAGGAAGGAAGGCATATATACACACACATTTTCCTCTACATTTGTGAAGCCTTAATTGAAGCTGAAGTTTACAAGCTAATCTTGCGGGAAATTACTCCAACATACTATATACCCACAAAAGATTCTTTATTATTCTCCCTATGCAAAAAGTCATCAATATCCTATACATATATACACACACACATGTGATGTTACACAGCTTTAACATGTCAAAACAATTTAAAAAAAACCCTACTCAAAACTATTACAAGTATTTTATACAATGTCAAGAGTTTAAACCTGGTTCCAGCTTTGTCTAGAGGAATCATCCACTAAGTCATTTCAGTAAGTAACATATATTTATCAGGACAGAAAAAAAATGGCTGCTTCTATTTTCATTCTTCAACCTGACAGTTACAAATGAGCCAAGTTTAAGGAAAGTTAAGTATCAGCATTTTGCCTAATGACGGGATTTATCCCCACAAAGCTCCACAAGCACATGCTCACAAGACACTCCGCAGCCTACAGTCAACAGTTCTACTAAAACAGAACACAGATCCAGCAAATGTGAAACAGAACTTTTTCTAACTCGGAACAGCAGCAAAAGCTGACTCTAAAAATCCTCAGTGCTTTAGCAGGTATTAAAACACAAACTTCATCCTCAAATTAAAGACAGCAATAGCCACATCCACGACGTACATGCCCCACACATCCCCATATAGCCAATGCAACATTTACCTCCCAGATTTTGTTTAAAAATTATTTAAAAAGAACAAAAAGGCAGTACACTAGAACTTTTTCCTTCAGAGCTGCCCCAAGCCAAACATATAGACATTTATTAGATAACAATCCTTAGAAAAGAAAAAAAAAAAAAAATCATGTTCCTCCTTCTCCAAGAGCCTTCAATGCTGATACACTTTTATTAAAGAAAGAGGCTACTGAAACAACTAGAAGACTTTCTGACACCTACTCTGAAGAAATAGAGCTACAAGCAACAAATGCATTTTTGTCACAGTGTGCTCTTTCAGGAAACACTGCTGCAGTCAGTCTCAAGGTCTGGGCTTACAGGAAGAAAAAAAGAAAAAGCATATTGCCTTAAGCAACATCAAAAGAAAACCCAATTCAGAAATACTGATCATACGAATCTAGATTGTCTGAGTGGGGCAATAACACAACACTGATGATCAGCAACCCAAATGAAACAGTCTCACTTCAAATGAAGCTGCCTTCAGACTTCAGGCTACATTTTGCTATCAACAAAAAAAAAAGAAAAAAAAAAGACATTTTCCTTAAGTACTATTTTAAAGTTTATCAAGTGGTTTTCATGCTTTCACATTAATCCCCAAATGCTACTTACTTCATTTCCATGTTTCTGCAGGAACTCTATTTCCTGTTGTGTGAAAGTAGTCATTGAAATTGACTTCACTCTGTGGGGTGGATTCAAGCCCCGTCTGAAAGAAGAAGCAAGTAGTATTTAGTCAGTAGTCAGAAAGTCTGTCATCATATGATCACTTTTAACATTACAACCAAAAGTCAGTCAGTTTGAAACTCAGGAGCCATCTCCGTAAAATGCACCCATTTTGGTACTGCCATATAACTTAAGGCTGTATAACATTCAGCATACAAAGTTCAATAATCGAGCTTTAGGGAAGACCAATGTTTACAACTGCAGATGCAAACTCACTCTGATACTTTCTATGCAAACTTAAGAAAACAGAATTAAGACTTTTTTTGTTTAAAGCCTAATCTGTTTCCCAGAACTTGTTCACCCTTGCTTCTATCTTTCATCTCCCACTCTCTGGCCCCTCTGTTGTAGTTTTCTTTCCTTCCAACTGCTCTCCCTCACTTCAGCCTATTCTTAGTACAGCTTCTACCCAATCACTAGATTTCTTCAAGCTAAACTCCCCAGGCTCAGGTTCTTTTCCTCTTGCTTTAATCCACACTTCTTGTTTCCCGACAGCATCTTTTTCACGTTCACTTTTGCATCCACAGGTCTGTCTCCCTTTCTCCTCCTGAAACTGCACAAGTCACAACAGCAAAAGCAAAAAAAACAACGTTTTTATTGTGTTCTCAAATAAGAGATACCATTACTCATGTAATAGCTCAAAACTTCAGCAGCTCTGCCTTAAGCAAAGATTGGCACTATTCTCATACCCATGCCAGAGACTGCTGAAGCAAGGCTAACAGAAACTCAAGTAATTTGTGCTGCCAAAGCCTGACATTGTCAAACCCAGTTCAGTCAAAACCTGCAAGCATAAAGAAAAATCCTGCTGAGCAACAGTGGCAGTATAAGAAAAAGCTGTCTTTCTTTCCAAGCACTTCCTTTAAATACATGCTAAATGTTGCTTTTGCCCACAAATACTTAAAATCAAGCCATGTTTTGCTCAGTGGAAACAAGAACATTACATCCTACATATGCCAAACAATGGAGACACTAACTTAGGCAATACAATGGGGTTAGTTTAGCAGTTAGTCAGGCCTGGATTTTTGTAACAAAAAGAGAAGAAAAATTAAAAGAAAAGACTATACATTAACTATGAGACATCAAAGAACACAAAATTCTGTGGTTATATATATGAACAGAAAGTTTCCAGAAAGGAAGTTGGGGAAACTTGCAGAATGTAATATGGGCCTAACAAACAACTAACAAATCAACTGATAACAGTTAGCTTTATTGCTTGGTTTTTTGACTATGCTTTAATTATAAATTTGGTTCACATTGCTTTTAGGAATAAAAAAACACCCCACCACTGGCATCCAATTTAAGACTACTAGTAGTTTTCTTTAAAATCCATGATTGTTTCAAGAACATTATACGTTAGATTGTTATACAGCAAAGCACTGTATGACAAAAATCTGATGACCCATATAGTAACATTTTATACTCATGTCTTACAGAAAAATTTTAGCCATGTGGTTGGCATCCAGCTGGTATTTCACAGAAATACATTCCATCAAGTTCTATATTACAATCACTTGCTTTCAGATGAAGTATAAAATTGGTTCCATCTACCTTAGTCTGTTCAATTTACTCTCCTCCTACTAAGGAAGATGTACAGTTAGTTGTAAATTATTTCATTATTGTTTTAAAAGCTAAGTTATTCATTAACACATTCGCATGTTTTTCAGTACAGGCAGAACATCTAAACTTTCATGCTAAGTTCTGCTAGAAATTAATTTTTACAATAAGTATAGTTTAAGTTCTATATTGTACCTGTGTTTGTAATTGAAAGGCACTGCACAAGGTTAAGCAGTACCTACTCTATACTGATCTGCTACAGCTCTTCAAAACATTTACATCAGAAAACACTTATATTCGGTTCTGTTAAGCAGTAGTATCAAATGTACTTAAAGCATCAACAAGATTTTGTTTAGACTCACTAGAAACTTCCTACATGCCTCTTGCATTCCAGTGAGGACTGCTCTAGACTTTTAAGGTTCAGGTTATAAAGTTCCCTGATTTACATATTATAACCATGATGTGCAATAAGATGAATTTATTTTATTTCTTAATACCCTCCTGCTAAAGGAGGGCATCCCCATTCCTAAAGATCAGATCACAACACAGAAGCGTCAGGTGTCTTTCATGATGAAAAAGACCATATTGCTACATCCATGGTCCAGGAGGACTGGAAATCCTGAACGTAATTTTAATAGCCATAAATGCAAAGTTAACGATCAAGCTGTAATATTATACATAAAAGTATTTATATTTATTTAACATGGCAAGGGGTGGGAGGAAGCCTGTGAAAAGCCTTCTCTTGTGAAAGCAGTACAAGAAGTCAGAGTGGAACACAGAATTCAAGACAAGAGGCAGAATTTTTCAGCACACAAATATAGCCCACAACATATGCATTATTTTCTTTAGATAAATTACTTTGATTCTACCATAAGGACAGCTTACCCTTAACTTCTTTTATTATTTCTAACTAGGATGAGCCACTTTCAATAATATTATATCCATGAACTGACGAGAATCTCCTCAAAACAGAGCAGTTGTGAGATTTATGAAGCAGAACTCAAGAACTAAGCCAAAGTACTCTTAACTTGAAAAACCTAAGATATTTTATATGCTTCCTTACCTACAAAGATTACTTGATGACCCAAATGATTCACAAACAACTCATCTACATATGGGGGAAGCTTACTGGTTGACAGCCAAGTATGATTATCCCTTCTGAGGAATTCACAAACCTTTCTTTTTGTATTAAAAACAAAACAAAACAAAAAAAAACCCAAGAAAGCAAAGCAGCATCTACCACTTGGCTTGTTTCCTTGCATGTATTTTCAAACTTAAACAGGGAAGATTTAGGTTAGATATAAGGAAGAAATACCTTACTGTGAGTGTGGCGAGGCACCAGAACAGGTTGCTCAAGGAAGATGTAGATGTTCCATCCCTGGCAGTGTTCAAGGCCAGGTTGGACAGGGCTTTGAGCAATCTGGTCTAGTGGGAGGGGGGTTGAAACTAGATGATCTTAAGCTCCTTTCCAACCCTAACTATTCTATGATTTGACAAGACCTTTGCACAGTTGTAATGCTTTACAATATTCTGTATTTACCAGAAGATACAATGGATTATAGCCCCTTAGTCCAAATTAATAATACTTAAGTTTAAATTGACCCTGAACAAATATTTGCAACCTGCACCCATGCAGCAGTACCATTTACTCCTTTCTCTAGCACAGTTACTGAAGATGACAGCAACCAAACACTCCCTCAGCACTTAACCCAGGTCACAGCTATCTCTTAAGAGACCCTTGGGGAAGATGACAGAGTAAGACTATTCTGTCATCTGCACTCATCCAGCACACCATAGCCAGAACATCCCACATGTAGATCCCACTCATCACTGCCGCCTTCTACATGCTCAGTGGTTATTTCTGTGGGATAGCACTGTGACCAGAACTTCCTGCTACGAGATTATACTCCACTGCCCCTGCATTGAATTAGTCCAGTGACACAGGCTATCATAGGGGCAGCTACAGAGAACATGAGTTCTCTGTTCCTCAGAGAGCATTGTTAAAACTGGTGCTCTCACAAACAAAGGAAGCTTTAGGCCACTGATACAAGATTCTGATATCTGGCAATTGAAGCATTACACATTTAAAATGCTGTCAATGTGCACTGAATATTCGTTATTAGCATAATTTAGTAGCAAATTATGTTTGAACTTGCAATTGTTGGCAAAGTGGCCATCTGAGATGTCACCAAATCTGTCTGCAAAGGCCAGGGCTGGGAGGGGAAAAAAAAGAGTGGGCTCTGCTGGAACAGAGGGTCACTTCCATGGGAAGAACAGTGGGGTGACAGCTACGCAACACCTCTAATGTCACCCTGTATCACATTCTAACATGATCTTAAGTCTAAACCGGTAAAATCCGATTCCCTAAGAAGCAGGAAGTTAATGATTCAAATTCAACTGCCAAAGCATCAGAGCACCCTATGTCCCAAGGTGTCTCAAAAAAAAAAAAACAACTTTACAATACCCATGTTACAGCATCTGTTATTATTTCTATGCTACTGTTATTAGCAAAGAGAATATAAACAGTACTGGCCACTCCTTATAGTTGTGGACCTCCCTGGAGGCCCTCCCACCATCTCACAAGCTCATTTATTTTTAACAGCAAAAGGTTCACACACACATTTAGAAGCATAGTCAAGGTTAAATTAACTTTATTCTTAAAAAAACAACAAACAAACAAAATCCCACAAAAACAAAAATAAGAAAAACACCACAAAAAAAATCCTTTCTGAACTGTGCAGTATTCACAGTGATATAGACATCCCCTTTGCTCTCCAGCTATGAAACTAAGAAGCACATAGGAAATACATTTAGTATATATACATACACACTTAAAACACACAGAGCCATTTTCCAAACATGCTCCAAAATATACATAAGTGTGTGTGTGTAGAAATAGAAAGTTACGCCAACATAACCAGAGTCACCTTCACTCTAACAGTTTATTTAAAGCATTTTAATTTCAGCAAAATTGCTTTTGGGAAAAGGGACAATAAATCACCACCATCGCATATAGGGTTGTTTGGGGTTTCTTTTTGAGGGGGGGAGGGGGTTTAGTTTGTTTCTAGTATCTGCTATAAAATACTCCCATCCCAGAATTCAAAATTTCAGCTAGGGATATTATAAGCAGCCAAAAGACCACATGATCCAATAATTGTAAGAAATAGCATTAAAGAGCTTCAGCATTCCCCACAGTAACCATAACATTCTAAACATTCTTTGTTGCTCCTTCCTGACACAAGCCTAAAGTGCAAACATCTGAACAAGAGACTTCCTCAGTAAGCTGGGAGGAAGCAAAAGGTAGGAGTGTCTCAATAAACACATCAGAAGATATATATTTAAAAAAAAGTCAAGGTTAAATAAAATATTTCTACAGTACAGAACTTGTGGAAGTGTACTCCTACTCAAACAGGAATATTTTCCATTTGAGAATTTAAGAACATGTTCTTTTTATGAAAGTTAGGAGCAGTCTGAGCGGTACAGAAATGCTTGAAAGCACAGATATGCACAGACAGCTGAGAAGCAAGGCAAAGAGGCATTTGATAAGACAAAAGGAAGGCTGCCACTGTCAGCACGACACATGGTAGCACCCAGAAACACAACAGACATAGCTACCAACATAATCCTTTGAACCAAAAGACTTCTGTGAAACCAACAGATCCCCTCTGCCAACATTACAGTGGTTTTGCTGTAACATAGAGAAGTCTTCTGGTTTTGTATTACCGTAATCCTTAACCCAAGACTGCTTCTCAAGAGCATTTCCTCCCACTCTCAGGGAAGAAATGTGCATGTGTACATTTCTACACATCCTATATTCTTGTCAAACACCAAAAAGCCTAATGAGGCACAGCTTCTCTGATGCTAGTGTGCTTGCTTTCCCCCCCCCCCTTCCACCCCCTCAGGAAGAGAATTTAAACAGAGGACAAGCAGAGGTATTTTAAGAGGAAGCCACTATCAGCACCACTGTCCATGAACGTTCTCCTGCATATACGATTTTCCACAGGAAAACTTTTGCTCTGGTAAACCCAATCTGATGAGAAAACTTAAACCCAAAGTATTACATAAAAGTACCTGCTCTGTGTTACTCATACTTTTAACTTGATAAGACTCACCTCCAACATCTGTCAGAAACAGATCTTTTCAGCAAAGTTACCATTTCTCACATAATTTTTACAGTATTTGGAACAAGCCAGACTTTTTCTTTTTTTTAAATAGTGAAGAAAAATTGGGGTTCTTTCAAAGCTAAATCTAGTAATAAATAGCACTGCTCTCTTTCTATACATAGAATCCTTGATGGAAAATAATGATGGATCCAAAATGACAGTTTGGAGTTTGAATAGATTATCCTTGCCGGGACAGTGACTAAACACGTCAGAAAACTTAGGGGGCAAAGAAAAAAAAGTTATACTTCAGATTTAAAAAGTTTGGAGTTAGCTCATGGAGAACAACATGCTTAAGATGATAACAGTGCTAGCAACAACTTTTAATTAAGAAACCTTTCTGAAGACTTGTTAATATACCAGTATTTTTATATTGGGCACTTCATACTTTAAAAAAAAGTAAAATTAAAAAGTCTACTGAACTCAACTCTTAAGAATACTTCTTGTACTAGATCAGAAAAAAAAATAATTAAAACAAGAAGGAATGCAAGTCATTCACACAGCATACAAACAAGACTGAGTAATAGTATTATTAAAGCCTTACAATAAAGCAAGTATTACGAGGTAGAATGCAAGCAGCCATTAAGAACTACAAAAGAAATTGTACTCTTACACTTTTTTTGTCTTTTTTACCATTTGCCATTATGTGGTTTCTTCCCAAGTCATTTCCCTCAACTGTGGACTTCTACAGTGAAGAGTATTTGCAAATAAGTAAGTTGTACAAAGGACCTCTCTGATAGAAGTGTTAAAAATAACGGTTTCTAGTTATGAAACAGGCATGACTTATCTCTACACCTAGTCTCATCCCTAACAAAAATATCCCACTGGCTAGGTTCTAAGGTGTTAGATGAACACATGTAATCATGCGCGCAATTTATGAAAGCATTTCCAAGTCAACATGAAAGAATCAACCCAATTTTATTTCAGAAGAATGCTTTAAGTCCTCTTGACAATCCTTTACTCCAGCTTGTAAAAGCATAGGTGTTACTAGCTGTAACAACTAAAAAAGTTGTTTGTGGTTTGTTTTTCATAGCAACACAAAACCACTGCATATTTTGAATTAGTTATTTGCATTTTATTATAATACCAATACATTAACAACTTTTCTTCATAAAGATTCTTTCTTCCTTTAAGCATAGTAGCACTCAAATAATGGCAAACTTAACAGCACATGACAGCTGTCCTCTGCTTGCTAGCTGTTTCACTGCATGTACATCCTTCTGGTTACTATAGACTATGGACTTCAGTAGTCCATACCAACATAGCCAACAGATAAAAGGAACAAGTCCTACTGAACCCATGCAAAACATCTCAGCAGTACTCATCACATATCCCTCTATCAAGGTCAAAAAGCCTGAAAAATAAAGAAAAAAAAAATCTTACTGAGCAGTTTTATTATGCTGTCAGTTTAACTGGTAAGAACATGTGCAACCATTAAATAAGCTCTATGCAGTAGCTTAAAATAGTCTCACATGCCAGCACAAATAACAGTTTGCTAACAGAGCAAACAATAGCCAGAGCTGGTTAAGTAGCATGTGTATGTCAAAAACTAGAGCCTCTTTTCATTGCCACAATCTGAATATATTTTCTGTATCTGCATTCAAAAGTCTACACAAAATAGAAGGAAAAAATCCCAAGACTACTTAGCTGTCTAATAGTACAAAAGGCAGTTTGTTCCATGTAAATTCAGCATAGAACTAACATGTTTGCTTTGTCCTGAATCTCAATATAATTACCAACTTTGTTCTGAAACACCAGACCTTTTACTTTGAAGGCCTATGTGGGGTAGTCAGTCCCTCTTAGTAAGGGGACAGAAACTAGTTTAGGCTCCTGAATGCCTTTTCTTAAGTTAAATATAAATCTGTACCCTTTGACATACTATTTATTACTTATTTTTGTAAGTAATTACTTTTAATTACTTATTACATTCTTTGATTCTGTTCAATTTCATAAGCATAATGTCACAGTAATGTAAACAAGCAAACAAATTTAACTATGGAAACAGTAACACTGAAGATAGTAGGGGTTTTCTCTTCCTCCATGTTATGCATTACAGAAATTCAGAATTGACTGATCTCAGCTCTTGGGCTCATACATGCCATGTCAGACGAGGAAGGGTGGAAAAGGAAGGAGGAGTGAGAAGGCCCATACAGGAATGAGGAACAGGAAAAATGCAATCCACTTTATCAGAGCCAATCCCTTTCCAAGGTTTATTTATATAGTTTTTAGGAAGTAATACAGGCACGAGCAAAGCCTTCTACTACTTTTCTGATCAAGTATATGAAACTATTAAAGCAAGAGTTTATCTCCCAAGCTAGAGTTTAGAGAGCTGTCCTACAAACTACTATCGGGCATAACTTGATTCATAAAAGGCTAGGCTAGTGGTGTAACTTTATACTTTAAAGTTAAACGTTAGGTTAAATGATTTTTAAAACATTAAACTCGGTATTCACAATAGCATTACTCTCCCCACGTCTTCAAGACTGTCATGAAAAGGAACTGTTAGCCACGTGCCCCCTTCTCTTTCCAAAAGTATTCTCCATACACATACTTTATTAACTACACCTTCAATGATGCCTTGGGGAGGGAGGGCGGGAAGGAGAGAAGGAGGGAGGACGGGCACGCTCTCCCCTTCCCTTGCGTGTCGTGGGCAAGCGCTTACACTCCCTACGTGCAAGAAAACACCTCCTCGGAAGCAGCGATAGGATAAACTCCGGGCTGCTGCTGCCCGCCGGCCACGAAGGCTGCCGTGCTGCCCGGCCCCGCACTCACACACCCGCCTAACAACCGCCATCTCTCGGACTAGGTGGGGATTTTTAAGCCAATACCCCGGGGAAAGCCTCCTGACTGCTCCCCTCCGACGCGGTTGAACCAGCAGTCCGGCGCTGCTTGGGGGGCAGGGAGGAAGGGCGAACCCAAGAGGGAAACGGCCAGCGCAGCGAAGCCAAAGGCGAGGCGCTACACCCCGCGTAGCGGCTCGCTGCGCCGCCCCCCCAGCTGAGCCCGGCCGGGGCGGAGGTCACCCCGCCAGCGCAAGGGCTGCCCTCCCCCTCCCGGGCCAGCTTAGGGAATGGAGCCGAAGGTCCCCCTGCCCGCACTCACAGGATGCCGGAGCAGGAGGTGCACACGAAACTGCCCACCGTCATGTCGGTGTAGGTGGGGCCGCGCTGGTCGCAGTCGAAGCACTTGCGGTTGGGCGGGAGGCTGCTCATCTCCCGCAGCAGCTTCAGGTGCTTCTCCTCCTGCTTCCGCTTTGCGCTCGCGGCCATGGCCCCGCCGGCGAGGGTACGGCCCGGCAAGGCGCCGGGCCCTACTCACACCCCAACGGCGGCGGCGCTCCGGGGCCCGGCCGGAGGCAGAGGGGGCCGGGGTGGGGGGAAGGAGGAGGAAAGGAAGGGGCGGGCAGGGCACCAGCGCCCGCCGATCAGCCGGGGCGGCAGCGCGGTTACCGCTTACGCCGGCCAGCGGCCCCGCGGGAGGGAGGGAGGGCGGGAAGGGGGCGGGCCGAGGGCCGCGGCGAGGAGCAGGCCGGCGGCTACTGCGCCAGGCCCGGGGCGGCTGAATGACGAGACCGGGCGGAACCTGCGCGACACCTTTATGAGATCAGAGAAGGAGATGGCGGCGGCGGAGCAAAACGCTATCTTCGGCGACAGCGCCCTCTCTCGCGCCGGAGGACGCACTCCCCTCTCGCCGCGACCCTAGCCCGGAGGCGGTGCCTCTAGCGGGGTCGTGTCACCTGTCGTGACTCGGCGGTGGCTGGCTGGGGCTGGTCCTGCGGAGAACCCAAACGGACAGATCTGAGCACAATGCCCGGATCGCCCCTACCCGCCGTGTGCTCGTGGGAGGCTGCCCGCAAAGCCCCCCACCCTCGGGGTGAGCGCTAGGCGCGGCCATTGGCCACCGGTCCTCCACAGGCCCCTCAGCGCCAGGCGGTGCGGATGGACTAAGGCGAGAGGGGCGGTTCGTAAAGCAGATAACAGCGGCCGCGGTCCGGAGCTCCCAGTGACCTTACGCTGTGCTCTCGTCTCCCCAAAGTCCTAAAATCCTGTCATGGAGGCTGAGGTGAGGGCGGTCTTTTCAGGAAGCGTTTCCCAGAGGGGGCAGCCGCGGGGGCGGACCGGCGGGTGTAGCGCTGCACAGAGGGGCTCGTCAGCGCGATTTTTGCAAGGCAGTGGGGTTTGTGAGGAGAACGTTGTTATGGGTCTTTTTTGCTACGAAGATGGGAAGTGCGAAGTTTCCCCATGGGAATTTGGCTGTTGGTACCCGACTGGACGCTTCCTCATGAAAGAGAACAGAGCCAGCAGTCATGTACATCTGCTGATATCCTTGAGGAACCCTTGACTGGCTGGAACTCGGATCTGCTGCGGGTACATAAAATGTGGTTTTGTTCTTTACAACGGTGCCTAAAGGAATTCTTTTCAACAGTGTGCAAAATGAACGTAAAAAATACATTTAAAAAAAAGAATCACGTACTTTATAATTTCATTATTTAAGTTGCAAAACTGTCTGGCAACACTATGTGTGATTAAAATCTCCTTAAGGTTTAAAAATTCCCAACGCAACATACTTAGGGCCGGGTTTTGCAGCTCTGACGCCAGTACATATGTTAGCTCTAGCTTTTGTAGGAGCAAGATGTTCTGTTTCCTCATAGTTTTAGTTAAGAAAATCTAGGACTAGGTGTTCAGCATCAGTAGTTTGACATTCCTCCTCTGATCTTGCTGGGTGTGCTGATTTACATGAGCTGATCAACCAGGCCTAAGTTTTAAACCCAGACTACAATGCACTTATCTCAAAGTTTTCTGTTATGGATGGCAGGAGCTGTTCACATTGAAAGATAAACACTGCTAAATCATTAAATACTTCTTACATAGCATTCTTTAAAGTAAACATACAAATATTTCCAGTATTGTAAGGACCAAATTCTCACTGCTTCCTCTGATTATTCACTTCTCTCTGAAATGCTGATATTATTCTTATGCAGAAGGTTTCCTTTATTTTTCTTTGCCTACTACAAAACATGCTAACATTGGAGATTTGCCAATGACCTAAATGACCTAAAGTAGATGACCTATGTTTAGGGGAAAAGAAGGTTAAAGGCTGAAAAACAAGTTAGTTGGGGCTTTTTTTCCTGGAAGATACTGTGGAGAGCAATGATTGGCCACAAGACTTGCTGTAGGGAAGAACTGGGCTTTGTTTCAACCAGAGGCAAAGGGCTTTGTAACTGAAGTGAGAATGTCCCACTTCAACTGCTTGTGTCCCAAGGTACTTAAAATGAATGTCACACAGGAACAGCTGTCAATAAAAACAGTACCATTGCCATTGAAGTTGTCATGGTCATTAAAAGGTGGAACTGAGCTCTCAGGGAAAATCCAGGTCCTGAGGCTTAAGTCACTCAGAAAGCTCCATAGCAGTCCTGCAGATTTTGTGTTACACTAGAGCAAGCTCTACTTTGTTTCATGAAGAAACAGTTCCAAAGTTATTTATGGTCAGCACCAGTGTGGGCTATGTTAGCAAACAAATGACCTCTATTAACATTAATTTGGTTTAGAAATCACCTTTTAAAAATACCAAATCTTTCCATTCTGTATCTTATAAAGCTGACTTACCCCAGGAATCTATATGATGAGACCATTTTACAAATACCCATAAACTCTGTAGGATTTGGGTTCTTCTAGAGACTGTGAGCATATCTGCTCCAATCCTTGAGTTCCTACAGTCAAGCATCTAAATCTTGTTTCCCACAGGAATCGGTGCTTGAGAAATACAACCACCTATGTATAAATGTACGTGTTACGCTGTTGACACATATAGGTGTGAAAGCTAGCTACATTAGCTTCCAGCCCTGTTTCACCTCTCCACAAGCAACACTGTAACTTGCATTGCTATTCCACTCCCTCCTTTTCTATTTTTTGCTGCTCACAGCCAGCATAAATTCCCTCAAAGCAGATGGCTTGTGTTTTCTCTAAATTACTAAGGGAAAAAACTCACAAATAATACACATGAATAAAAACTCAGTTCTTCAGCATTACTCTTTGGTTTTCTTTTTCCTGATAGATTTTTTCTGTTTCTCTACCCCAGTATCTGAATTTCCTTTCCTACAACTTCTCTGTCCAAATTTGTTCTTCGTTCTCTCTTCTTGATGACCGGATTTCTGTGGTTGGAAAGATACTAGCCAGCTGTTTATTCCAAAAGTGCTTAATCCCTGCTGCACCTGCTACAGCTTTCAGCATTAAAAATAATTTTTAACAAGAGATAAAGCAATGATTCCTTATGCTTGCAACATTTCTCTTCACATAAAAACCAGAAATTAAATCTTAGCCAAATCGTGGGTAATATCAGAGAGATGTTGCTCTTGTAGGCCAAATAATATTGGCCTATAGAGTATAAATTATAATATTCAAGCACATAATGTACAAGATTTATTGTCAGTCAAGACCAAAAGAAACAAGAGTCTAAGAATGCACATTTGGGAAATGGATAAGACATTCTCTGTTTGTCACTAGGACTGAGGTCAATAATATCCATTTTAAAGCAATTAACCCAGCAGGCTAAGTGATGTGAAAATTATCATGCTGAAAGGCTAATGGGCTATTAAATCCATCTTGCTTCACTACTGATGAGCATACAAAATTAATCCTGGGATTAGGTATATCGGATCCGAGATAATCTGCTCCTGCAATATTTGAAGTGATTTCTGAGAAAGCTAAGGATGCAGCAAGTGTAGCAGGTAAGAAAGTTCACTGATATACTCTATTAAAGATTCAGCCAACAGACCACAAATTGGTGTGTCTGTGCTTGGCCTTATCTAAGTCAGAGCTTTTTGTTAATGAATAGACACATTTCAGTAAGAGATCAAACCGAAAGAAAATCATGTTTATGTAATTCATTATTGATTGTTGACAGTTCTTTAATCTAGAGAATTTAACTGCAGGAAATGGTCAGACAAATATGATTGAATTACAAAATTGTTTTTATTTGAAAAGCCATTTCCCTTTGACATTTCCCACTCACTGCTATGACATTAACACAGTGGAAAAGGTAAATGATTGATAGCCCTGCCTTTACCCGTAACAGCTGGTCACAGGAAACAGACCTCACCATAAAGACACAATCACATCAGCTTGGTTTCTTTGTAATGCACAAATTATTGGTCTTTTTCTTTTTAATTTTTAATTAGTGTGACATACAGGTACTCCATTTTGAGTAATGTAGGGTAGGAAGTTTATTTTTCAACCTGCACAGCAATGAAAGTCTAAGAATCAAAGCCGAAGTTTGCTCTGCAAATGACATGGAGGAGGCTGAAGGTACGGGGTGAGAGACACAAAACCAAGATCTAGCCCAGAAGCAGGAAGTAACAACAACAAGAAAATGAATATAAAAAACAATTATTCTTTAGATTCCTTCCTCAACACTTTATGACCTATCTACTATAGCTGTGTTGACAGAACAGCTTTTGCAGTTTCCAAGTGAAATAGATTGAAGCTGTGTAGAGCCAGGTATCAGGCATTAATAGCGAAACATAGGCTCTCCTTGCTGCAAAGTGAACTAGAATTTTCATCTGAACAAACCAGATAGGTTTCAAGAAGAGGGCCATAAAGGTGCAGAATGCCTTTCCAAAGATAACACAAGAGATCAATATCAGAGGTGGTCAAAATGCCTTAATTACCTTTTCTCTTAGTTTCGTGTTCTGCGTTAAGTCTATTACCCTGTAGTCCAGTTGAATCTACTTGAAATTTTTCAGTGGGAAGGATTGAGATTTCCTGAATGGACTCCATGTAGCACTAGTAATCCTGTACCCCTACCTGTCTTCAGGTTTTCGAGTTAACTAAACTATTAACTACCTCTCTCATTGAAATACTCTCCTTTGGCTTTCTTCATCTTCTTTCATTTTCTTCCCATAAAACTAAAAAAATATAAAAATATAGATAGATATACCCATCAATGTCATTAAAAAAAAACCAAATTCTGATGTTGATTTCAGCTATTTAGGAAGTTGTTCAGAAGAGTAAGCAGCTTCTGTGTTACTTAATTTGTGCTTATGGTTGTTAACCAAACAATGTGCTCTCCTAGCTGGACTGGAACTACTAGGGGACCTTGTGAGCCCATCTTGCCTAATTTTACAATTGTTTTACTGCAAGACAAGTCCCTTCAGGAACCGTGTTCAGTGACAAACAGATGATACATTTTTTGTCAGTGGGAAATTTTTGAGTGCAGGATTGCTCCAGCTCATAGTGTAATCCAGTCTAATTATCAGGAGGTTTTCATATCCAGGGAAGACATTTCAGCAAATTTACTTGTTCCAAAGTTACATAAATTTTTAGTATTTTAATTGTAGTGAGCAATTTTGATAGCTGAGGAGGCATTATTCTCTTCAAGCTTTCTAGCTTGGTCAGTGATGTTGAAAGGTTATCAATATTTCAACCTTGCCCCTTTATTTGACACAGTTCTTGAATTTCCATCATGCCTTAAGCGTACGAGATCATATTTCAGTGTGTAATCACAGACTAGGTAGTGGAAAGAACATGCCTATATACAGTTGCAGTGAAGGCAAGGCATCTGTCATAGGAATATCTTCTCCGTGAGGTGAATGTGTTTTATTTTTAAGTGCACCTTTACAGTACCTTTATTTTTAGGGTATGTGCCAATGCTTCTGTTGCTAATTTTGATTTGTATTGGTTTATCATTATTCTATAAGATCCTGTAGTTGTATGAAACTCTATAAACTGTATCACAAATCACAGGACTTATTGTAAAATGATTGTTTCATGTAGGCTTTCTGAAGAACATGCCAGAGGAGAGTGGAAACCTTTAAATTGAAAAGGGAATATATCCATATTTCACCATATAAACAGTAATAGAAAAATAATGGTAAGCCATATAATACTTTACATTTGCTGGAACTGCCCATGAGAATGTTAGCAGTATACAAGAGAGCCAAGAGCCTAAAGGCACAAGTGAGATGCTGTGGAACCAATATGAATAAAGTGAGAAGGAAGCAAACAAATTACCTTAGGAAACAAAGAGCTGAAAGACAGACCTCGATGGTGGAAAGACAGTGTAAATCTGTCTAATTTCTGGTTATAAATTAGAAGAGGGAGGGACAGAATCTAAATAGATATCTAAACCACTAATCATTTCTATCGTATTTTGCTACATAAAGTACTAAACCAGGAAATGTTCAGTCCCAGCTCTCTGAACAGGAACAACTTCATTTTCACAATAAAGTTTATATAACGACTTCTTTCTTGACCTATGAATAAGATTTGTATTTAAAGCCCAGTGTATTTTCAACTTCTTCCATACCTTTTCCACTTGATGGCGAGCATTTCATGCTTGTTTTCTGTAGAACTCCCACGGGATTGAAGAGGCCTTTGTTCCTTTTCACTAATGAATCTAAATTATTGATTAGGCAGTTTAATTTGTGTAAACTATGATTGGTTGGTGTTGTCTTAGAACTGCCTTCAACTTGGCAAAAAGAAGTACAGGTAGTTTCACAAGCATCTGCAGTGAGGGAAACACAGTATTAAAATAGAAATAGTATTTTCAGCCAGTGTTCTATTATTTCCCTGTACTTTACAAACCTCACATACTCTCCTTCAGGCTTTCCTAAAATTTTAATTCTTTTAATAAACATCACCTGAGGACTGAGTTGGGGAACACTAGAGAAGAATTAGCTGTTCTGAGCAGACATCCTTCAGTGCTCATGGTAACCTTGAAGCAGTGTTTACAAGTAGAATCTAAACACAGAAAGCGGATCCTAAACTTTCTAATTCTCTAAGTTAACCTGTATGTATAAATAATGAAAAATGTCAAAAAAGAAGAAAACAGAAGAAGCCTAAGATGCCAAGACAAGCCATAAAGTACCTGTCATGCACTCTGTTATCTGCAACACTGAGATAGTAAATCAGTGACTCCAATGTGTTTCAGTCTTGCCTGATACAGAGTTTTATATTTATACACTGCACTGAACAAATCAATGAATAGAAGAAGTATCATAATAACTAAAAATCACGAAAACATCCATTTAGATTTTAAATGGAATGAAAATGAACAGTATCACAGACTAAAGCAGTGGAAACGGATATAACAAAATAGGCGGATTTGGAAAATAGAACTTTCAGATGTCAGATAGATATTCAAATAGGAGAATTAAGAAAATTATGTATGTATTGTGAATAAAGGAAAATCAAGTTCTTCAGTCACTCTGTTTCTGAAATAAAATATTTTAGAAGTGGACTACAAAAGGAAACCTAATCCTTCAAATTTAGTGTAACAGTTCTCATTCCTGTAATTTTAAAATCTGAGATATTGCCACAAAGTTTTTTTCCATGAATCCCTCAGAATTTGTCTTGTCAAAACTGCAGAGTGGATGGCTTTACAACTAGTAGTATTAACAAGTTAAAAGTAAGAGCAATAACAAGATGCACAACAAACAAAAATCCTTCAGAGAATGTAGCACAGGCTAGTGCAGTTGCAGTGAATAGATACAGATAATCTCTGGTAGCTGGCAAATATCCTCTTAAGGGAGATTTTCTGCAGGAGAAGCCTAATCTCAATTCAAACATGGGAAAAATACTGCTAAAACTAGTAACATTTTAGAGCTTTCTCTCCATGTAATTTAATTTAGGAAGTAAATTAACAAACCTTCAATATTTTATTTGGAATCATTAATTTAACAAGAGAAGTGAACCCATGATATTAAGGCCTCTTGTACATTCTGCTGTACAGCAAGAGCCCCCGCAATTTCTTGCCTTGAACTGAATGTGTTCAACAATGCATGCCAGAGTTGTAGACACAAACAGCCTAAAAATAAAATAAGATTTCTTTCAAGAATGCATTCTCTGCTTAAGTGGCAATGACAAGGATGTCTCTTTGAAACAATGTGTGTGAATTTCAACTGAGAATGTAGAATTTGAAAGTATTTATAAATAAGAAAACTCTTTCTTAACCAGAAGGCAAAAGAGAAAAGCTCATCACATGTGGCTTATTCAAAATGACTTGACATAAAAAAGAAGCTTCTTTCTTAACATGATGGGATTATTTAATATTTACTTGCTACTTGCTTAAATAATAAATTAAGTAAAATTAAATACTATAAAATAACTTAAATACATTATACTTAGTTGTATATTTATATATATTATATATTTTTAAATATTTTTTAAAAAATTAAAAAAATAATTAAATAATTAAAACCAATAACAATGGGAAAAAAATATCTAAAAACAAACACAAAGCCCATAAAACATAAATAAATCAACAGTTAAGATGGTGGGCATAGTAATATTCCACATACTGTGTTTTGGCAACTGGCAAAGAGTGTTCAGAACATTATTGCACCCTGGCTAGAACAAAACTTTGGTTTTCTTTGCAGGGTTTTTTTCAGTTTGGTTTGGGGAAAAGGGAGTTAGTGGAAGAGAATGAATAAATAATATTTGGGATAATGTCTGCTCAGAGCAATACCCTAGTTATTAAAGAGCAGCATCTGACTGACAGAAACACAGCAATTTGAGAAATATTGCCCCTGATGTGCAAGAGATTTTTAAACAAATGAAAAACACTTGAACAAGTTTCTCCAGACTACCATGTATGAGGAAAATTGCAGGGAAAAAGAACCTGACCATTAACAAAAGTATTACAGAAGCTATTAGGGAAGCATAGTGCTTCTTACAACCTACTTCTTTTAATCAAGTCTCTTGTAATTGTTAGAATTTGTGTCACAGTCTAATTTCCTTGGAATCATAGAATCATAGAATAGTTAGGATTGGAAAGGACCTCAAGATCATTTAGTTCCAACCCCCCTGCCATGGGCAGGGACACCTCACACTAAACCATATCACCCAAGGCTTAAGCCAACCTGGTCTTGAACACTGCCAGGGATGGAGCATTCACTACTTCCCTGGGCAACCCATTCCAGTACCTCACCACCCTAACAGTAAAGAATTTCTTCCTTATATCCAGTCTAAACCTCTGCTGTTGAAGTTTCAACCCTTTACCCCTTGTCCTATCACTACAGCCTTAATGAATAGTCCCTCCCCAGCATCCCTGTAGGCCCCTTTCAGATACTGGAAGGCTACTATGAGGTCTCCACGCAGCCTTCTCTTCTCCAGGCTGAACAGCCCCAACTTTCTCAACCTGTCTTCATATGGGAGATGCTCCAGTCCCCTGATCATCCTCGTGGCCCTCCTCTGGACTTGTTCTAACAGTACCATGTCCTTTTTATGTTGAGGACACCAGAACTGAACACAATACTCCAAGTGAGGTCTCACGAGAGCAGAGTAGAGGGGCAGGATCACCTCCTTTGACCTGCTGGTCATGCTCCTTTTGATGCAGCCCAGGATACGGTTGGCTTTCTGGGCTGTGAGTGCACACTGCTGGCTCATGTTCATTTTCTCATTGACCAACACCCCCAAGTCCTTCTCCGCAGGACTACCATGAATTTCCTTTTTGCCCAACCTGTAGCTGTGCCTGGGATTGCTCCCACCCAGGTGTAGGACCTTGCACTTGTCATAGTTAAACTTCATGAGGTTGGCATCAGCCCACCTCACAAGTGAGTCAAGCTCCCTCTGAATGGCATTCCTTCCCTCTAGCTTATCAACCGAACCACACAGCTTGGTGTCATCGGCAAACTTGCTGAGGGCACACTCAATTCCATTGTCCATGTCAGCGACAAAAATATTAAACAAGACCAGTCCCAACACCATCCCTGAGGGACACCACTTGTTACTGATCTCCAGCTGGACATGGAACCGTTGACCACAACTCTTTGAGTGTGACCATCCAGCCAGTTCTTTATCCACCGAGTGGTCTGCCTATCAAACTGATGACACTCCAATTTAGAGACAAGGATGTCATGTGGGACAGTGTTGAATGCTTTGCACAAGTCCAGGAATCATAGAATACAAGGTTGAAGGGACATCAAAGATCATTTGGTCCAACCTTTCTCTGCAAAGTGTGACCTAGACTAGATGTCCTAGTACCCTGTCCAGACAAATCTTAAATCTGTCCAACCTTGGAGAATCCACCACTTCCCTGGAAACATTCCAATGGCTGATTGTTCTTATTGTGAAAAATATTCTTCTAATATCCAGTTGGAATCTCCCCACAAGTAACTTGTACACATTACCCCCATCTTTTCCATGTGACTCATTGTAAAAAGGGACTCACCCTTTAAATATTGGAACATGGTGATAAGGTCTCCTCTGAGCCTTCTGTTCTCAAAGCTCAACTCAGTTCTCTCAGCTTTTCCTCATGTGGCAGGCTTCCCAGTACTTTGATCCTTTTTATTGCCCTTCTCTGGATACTCTCCAGCCTCCCCAGAACTTAGAGCTCCTAATTTTACCCTGACTTTCCTAAATTATCAAGATCCACTTCATGAATACACAGGGTTTTTTGCATCCTGCTCCCCATTGTGTGGGGTTGTTTCAGACCTCAGTATTTTACTACTTAAAGTCCAGCTTTCAGTTTTTTAAGGTTCCATATGTCCATTGCCAGCTTATAAATATTTTCCCAATGCCAGAACAACCATCCTTCAGCTAATTTTTCCCTCCCTGCACACACCTTTGTGCACACAGATAACTGCTCAACTGAAATGCTGACACATGCAGCCAAGAGATAGAGGAGTGTGCCCAGCTGTGCTGATTAGCTAACAGCTGCTATTCAATGCTAGCCGCTTAGCTCTAGATGCAGACCATAACTTTGGTAATTGAGAGATAGTATTATGAGTGTAATCTTTTAAAAATAAAACAATTTAAGCAAAGTAATGAATGATTAACAGAAAAAGGTTTCAGAGTAATTCATTAAAAGTTTTCATTTTTACTGACCTAGATGTTTTATGTCCTACTCTTTCCACCATTGATAGAGATAACCACAAATGCACCTGTCAAAGGGTTTCTTTCTATTTAATCCTTATTATAAACAGAGCAGTTAACAGACAATGAATTTTCAGAGTATTGTCCACAATCTCCACTTTACTATGAAGTACCATGTGTTCTATTTTTTTGCTAGAGCCTCTTAGCACAGCCAGGCAATGGCCACATTTGCTCTCAGTCTTCCCTACAGCCATTTTCATCCCCTTGTATAACAAAATCCAAATAAACATTTGTCAATGTGAACTCTTCGAAACATCTTCCTGTTTGAAGGATGTATTGTTATTCTTCAAAAATGGAAATTATGTTGAAGTATGAAAGGCATTCATATCAAGAGTCAGATAATTTAGCCATGGATTCTGTCACTTAGCAGCAAATTTCTTTGCAATAGTTGGATTTTTTTCTCTAGGAAATTTTGAAGCTAATTAGAATTTTATCATACCTTTATATTATTATTATTATCATTATCATCCTCTTCTAGTCCTTGATGGTTTTGGTTACTGGAAAATGATGAGTATAATACTCCAGTCAAGAAACAAATGTTCAAGCTTGTTATTTTTAAATCATCTGTTTTTATATCTCACGAGGTAATGAGATCAACCAAATTCAGTCTCATCCATGATCATTTCCTGAACACTTGATCTGGCAGCCAAGCTTGCAGTAGGCAGTTGAAATAACCCATTACGAACTGACAAGTTCAACAAGAATCTTTCAAAGAACTAAACCATGAAATAGATTACCTACCTCTGACACCTGGGAACAATCAATAGTTTTGCTGCTGGTCTAGATTTCCATGAGCTTCAGCAGCCAGCCTGCCTGCCATTGATGTGGCACACAGACAAAGAAATTATCACAAACTCCACTTTGACACCATGCACTGAGTGTCAGTACAGATTCCCAGCAGCTGGGAGACAAACATGCAGTGCCATGGGTCTTGAAATGGAACTATATGGGTATGTGCACCTAGGGTAGGCTCACCCTAAAGTAATAAAAGCAGCAACAGAAGCAATAATGAATTGCCATGTGGGGATCTGCCAAATGCCAGTATGAATGCTGGCTTTTCGTTTTTTTTCTCTCCAAAGTGCTGTCTCATTGCCTGGTGGATACAGGTTGTTGAACATGTCTGCCGGATTGAAAACATGCTGAAACAACATCATACGACATTTGAGAGATAAATTAAACATTTAACATACATTTCTACTGCAAAATAAAAATAAAACCAAAACCTATCTGTACTCAGATATCATAAACAGCAAATGATAGGTAAATCACTCCAACCTAAAACCATTAGCCCTTTAGTGATGAAAACCCAATCAAATTACAAATTAGTTGTCCTAAACTCATTGCCACAGGCATTACTTGATTTAGGAGGTCTGTGTAATGGAATAGGCAACATTCAGATACCCACTTTAAGGTCAGGCAACCATGTTTCTTCCAATGGACTATAATAAAAGTTACTTTGTACATTGTATATGATATCTATCACTTGAAATTTGAGGGAATAATTTCCATTAGTATTCAACTAGTGCTCAACAAGTGAAACAATTTTCTCTTTGGACTCTCTCTAAATATTCTCTGATGTTGGAATTATTTCTCCAAACAATTTTGTTAAATTATCATCCGAAGCACTGATATTTTTGCCAATAACTTTGAGAATAAAGCTGTGGACCAAGCCAGAACTTTATGACAAATTACTGAGCTCTGGTGTTGGAATCCTTCCCCCTTATTAATCCTCCTCTTACAGAACTAACTCTGTAGCATTTCTCCAGTTTCATTAGTATTTTCTTGATTACCTAGGGCTCCTCCAAGAAGGGGCAGACTGCAGAATGGTATCTTTAAACTTAAATTACTCTGAATTTTCTCTTACAGGTTTAGGTTGAATGTAGGTCAGAGGTGCTCCATCAGCATGCTTCCTTCAGCTTCAAGGAACACAGCGATTTTTCATTTAACTTGACTTAATTATTTATTTGATCTGGCAATATCCCCTGCACTACCTCAGAGGTATTAATCACAAGTCCAGATACATCCCCACAAACTGTCAGCTCAGTGTGGGACTGGGCCTATTATCACCTACTGTGTACTACGTAAATGGTGGCATCATTCTCTACAACCAGTCAAATAAGCGAGAGCAGAACACTGAGAAGCTTCCAAACCTAGAAACTTCAGAAACTGATCTCCCACATCAGTCAAAAATAACCCTTTTCTCACTTCTATGAGGTGGAAAAATCGCCAGCAGCACTTCCCCTCCCACCATGTAAGTGCTAGCCACAGCCTACATAAAGAGACAAATACACTGGCATTGACAAGCCAAAGATTTGATTCAATACTTACCTAAACACACGTGAATCATGAAACTATAAATCTGTTGCCAAAAGTGAAGGACTCTACCTAACTGTTGTCTCTCTCTACTGAAACATCTTGCATTAAATAGTGCCAAAAAGTTTATTTCAAGCTGGATAGCAAATATCCTGTCAGAACTTTATTTCTGTAAGTATGCATGTTTTTAAGAACTAGAAACGCTGCATAAATATTGGCTGAGCCATTTGAATTTCTATTACATTTTAATAGCTGCACTTAATTATGGATGCAGTTAATTTTTGTTGCCTATATAAAGTACCAAAATTAAGTACTTTAAGCCAAAATCGTATCTTTGGACAAAGAGTATTAAACTACAAATGTCAGATAATGATTAGTCTAAAATATGTTACTCAGATTATAAAAACAAATGTTGCTCTGATTTATGTAAGCATCCCAGACAAATTAGAAAGCATAGGACTGCAGAACTTCTGAGATGCCCTATAAAGGGGAACTCTCAAGTGCATTTGAAACTCAATGAAATATTTATCTCATTAGGATTAAATACAAAATTCTCCCACCATCAATAAAATAAGGATTTCTTCTGATAAAGAACATTGCACAACTGGCAGTAAATACTTACAGAGGTAAGGCATAAATTTTAATTTCCATATAAGAACAGCAAGGTTCTGTACCTGCTCCCATCTGGAGCAATAAGAACAAAAGACCTAATACTTCTAAAATGGAGTTCTCTGTTTAGGAAAAGGACTATATGACATAACTATGACAGTGATGATTGCTTTGATGATACACAACCTGCACTGTATTAATTCACGTAACATATGCAAACGTAAAGCTGGAAGTTCAAGAGCTTAGCCACAGACTGGCAGAAATATTGTCCTTACCAGAGAAAAATAGAAAGGGATGATAACATTTACCTCCTTCCCAGAGCTACCCTTTTCCCAAAGACCAGCCCCAGTTTTTAGGTGCACCATGAAGAGCTGACTGCATTAAGCCCCATTATTTGAAGAATCACCGTCAGCCTTCAGTGCTCTGATTCTGTCATGCAGATGAGCTGTGTTCCCACTATGCAACTTTGCACCATGACAGTGGCTATTTACTTATTGTTCAACTACTGACCATTTTATCTTCCTGATCCATCAACAGTTTCTCAGTCAAGCTGAAATGGCAAATGCAAACCTATTAGATCAGTGGAACCAATCTGAAAAGACAAAAACAATCTGTCCTTAGATGTTTGCTTCTCTACGCTAAATGCATCTCATATTAAACTTCAGAGCTCAGATGTAAAACAAACCAAATAGTTAGAGCCTGTTTAAAGTTTACCACACCACTTGGTAAAGTTAAAAAAGAGTAGGGCTTTTCTAGTGTTTTTGTACTGCATCATCTCTCTCCCCCTGCCCTGCCCAGCAAAACAGAATGACAACACACTTTTGATGTTTTGAATTCTTCATGTTTTTTTATAGCAACATAACCCCACAACAGCTAATTTAAATTTCTGATCTATTATGAAAAACAAAAGAGTTTGGTATAGGAAATTTCAATAAAAGCTTTGTTTTTTCACCAGCAATTTCAAACTCTGAATTAAACTTTTGATAACTGTAAAGTGATTCTATTTTAATCACCTGCCTTTAAGTCACAAGAGCAATCAGCACAAGAATTATTCCTGGACAAAATTACACTAAAATTTCTGGTTACTGCAACCAGAGAAGCCACAGTTGAAAACAAGAAGATAATACAGTGTTCAGTCACATTTCTGAACAGCTCAAGACACAGGAGCAAAAGCACCTACTGAGAACAGAAGTAACTTCATAAAAGTGCATGAAAGTGTATTAAGAAGTTTTCACCAATTACTTAGCTGAGACCAATTCAGTAGAACTTCTCTTACTTTTCTCAAAATCACTTTTAAAACACTTTTTAAAAAAGAGAAAGGATATAGATGACAGAAACAGAATAATCCAAGACTGTTCACACATTGAGTTTCTTCAACATCTGGAGTAAAACCAAGTTTAGACCAAAATCAACAGCAAAACTGCTACTGCTTTGAATGGATTAACAGCTAGTAGTCCATTTAATTGCACTTATACCTATGTCTAAGCATATCAGCATACTTATGCAAATTAATACAAAGATTAAAAAGGAAAAGAAAGCTAAAAAAAGGGTTATCATATAGTATTGTACTTTTGTCAAAGCGTAGCTCTTAGTACAGACATTAAATTGCATTTTAAGTTAATGCAGAAAAATTATTTGTGTTATGGTTTACCAATGATAATTTTCACTTAACAAAAAAAATCCTGATCATGACATAAGATTTGAGTAAGCTAAAGGAACAATAAATGCAAATGCAGTAACAAATATCTGCATCAGATAAGGTTAAAAGGTAACATACAGAAAAGCATCAAGAAGCTGACCCCTGAAATAATGTTAATCCATCCAAAAACTCCATAAATACTAAAGAACATGCATAAATACTAAAGAACAAACTTTTCTACTGTTAAGTAAGTTTACAAATAATGACATTCATAACCATAATCAATGATTTGTTCAATAGGTTGCAAAAATAAACCATCCTCATTCCTTTCTGTGAGTCAATTACTGACATGCTGCTTGGACAATTGTCTTCTCTGAAAGAGAAATAAAATATGATTTAAGAAAAGAACAAGAACGGAAAGACATGAATGCTCTTGTATGCAGCACTTGTGTCAGAACCAATCCAAGGAGATTACAAATTCAGACAACAAAACTAACATGGAATTCTATGAACAATGTTTCTAGTAGAAGAAAAGCTGCTGTTCTCACCAGATTTTGTAGATACTGATTTCTGTATGTCTAAGCATTTAATGCCCCTAAATACTATTTATGGCTACTGATTCAGAAAAAAAGAAATAAAAAGAAGTTACTAATTTGAAGTATGTAAACAACCCCACTACTGCAAGGATAAATCCTTCAATACATGCATAAGTGTCTGAAATTAAAATGCAGAGACCACATAAAATGCTTTTCCAAATTTTAGAAGCTTGAAAAAAGGACATGTTTTTTATAAAAACTCCCTTTTTGCACACATCTCTATAAAAACCCAGTTTTTTCTTTCCATGTCCCCAAACTGTCTTTCTGTTTGAGCTTAAGAAATTCCATACCTGTACTACACAGTAAATTGGCTTATCTTTGCATTACTCAGGGTTTTTTGCCACACCCTATTCTGTAATACACTTCTCCAAAGGCTTATGTCCATATTCCAAACCATAAAGCCACAGGGTTTTTTTTTACCTTTAAGATAAACTGCCAGAAAATTTCCTTTTTCTCTCTCTCAAAATAAATAAATATATATGTAAAAATAGTAGGAAGATCAAACCTTGGCTGTAAAAACATCCACCTTCACAACTGTCCTTTTAAAATAGGTAAAGGTAAGAGAAATACCTCATCTGGAAACTAAAAATAACATGAGTTCTAACCTCTTTTCAGGTTTTGCTATTATCCCCCCTGGGATATAATGACCTTATTGGCTTTGCTTATATAAGTGATAACAGATTACCTAGCTGAAATTTTTCACGTAACACAAGCAATTTATGCATATTTTATGCTAGACTGAACCTTCTGCTCTCCTTTTTTATACTCAAGCTTTCACACATACAGTCACCCATGTGAGAATGCACAAGAATTTTCTTTGCTATCCAGCCACACAAGCTTTTTATACATGCTTAAGGCGCAGGTCACACCAAATACTGAAGATATACACAAGCTGCAGACAACCACTGAATTAGTGAATACACTAATGCATTGGTTTCCATCAAGTAAACCAGTCAGAAGTCATTTTCAGTCCAGGGGCAGCAGGGAATGTACCACTTGTGCTGTACCACATATGTGCTTAGCAGCCACAGCTGCAAGCCTCAGACCTTCTTAAAGCCAAGTATCTTTCCCATAAACACATCCTTGGGGCTCAACGCAAGCAATCTGACTCTCCAGGGAAATCTTGGATGCAGTGATCACAAGATGGTTAAATGTGAGGTCCTCAAGACAATGAGAAGAGCGTGCAGTAAGCTCACTGCCCTGGACTTCAAGAGAGCAGACTTTGGCCTCTTCAGGAACCTGCTTAGCAAGGTTCCATGGGATATAGCCCTAGAGGGCAAGGGGGCCCAAGACTCTTGGTTAACATTCAAGGATCACCTGCTACAAGCTCAGGAGTGTTGAATCCCAACTAGAAGGAAGTGCAGCAGGAGGGCCAGGAGACCTCCTTGGATGGATAAGGAGCTGCTGAGAAAAATTCACAAGAAAAAAGAGGCTTATAAAAGGTGGAAACAAGGACAGGAGGCCTGGGATGAATACAGGGATGTTGTCAGGGTAGTTAGGGACCAAGTTAGGAAAGCTAAGGCCCAATTGGAGCTAAACTTGGCAACGGATGCTAAAGATAATAGGAAGGGATTTTATAGGTATCTAGTGGCTAAAAAACAGACTAAGGACAATGTAGGCCCCCTCCGGAAGCTTTCAGGAGAACTGGCTACACAGGACTTGGAGAAGGCTGAGGTTCTGAATGGCTTCTTTGCCTCGGTCTTCACTGGCAAAGGCTCTGACCGCAGCACCTGAGTCTTGGAAGGCGGAAGCAGGGACTGTGAAAACCTAGACCTTGGGCCCACTGTACGAGAGGCTCTGGTTCGAGACCATCTTAAGAACCTGAATGTACACAAGTCCATGGGACCTGATGAAATCCATCCGCGGGTCCTGAAGGAGCCGGCAAATGAAGTTCCTAAACCACTGGCCATCATATTTGAAAAATCGTGGCAGTCAGGTGAAGTTCCTGATGACTTGAAAAAGGGAAATATAACCCCCATTTTCAAGAAGGGGAAAATGGATGACCCAGGGAATTACAGACCAGTCAGTCTCACCTCTGTGCCTGGCAAAATCTGGGAGCAGATTCTTTTGGAAGGCATGCTAGGGCACATGAAAAAAGAGCAAGGTGCTTGGTGACAGCCAGCATGGCTTTACTAGGGGAAAATCCTGCCTGACCAATGTGGTGGCCTTCTATGACGGGGCTACAAAAGTGATGGACAGGGGTGGAGCAGTTGACGTCATCTACCTGGACTTGTGCAAAGCGTTCAACACTGTCCCACACGACATCCTTGTCTCTAAATTGGAGTGTCATCAATTTGATAGGTGGACCACTCAGTGGATAAAGAACTGGCTGGATGGTCACACTCAAAGAGTTGTGGTCAACGGTTCCATGTCCGGCTGGAGACCAGTAACGAGTGGTGTCCCTCAGGGATCGTTGTTGGGACCGGTCTTGTTTAATATCTTTGTCACTGACATGGACAATGGAATTGAGTGAGACCTCACTTGGAGTATTGTGTTCAGTTCTGGTGTCCTCAACATAAAAAGGACATGGTACTGTTAGAACAAGTCCCGAGGAGGGCCACGAGGATGATCAGGGGACTGGAGCACCTCCCATATGAAGACAGGTTGAGAAAGTTGGGGCTGTTCAGCCTGGAGAAGAGAAGGCTGCATGGAGACCTCATAGTAGCCTTCCAGTATCTGAAAGGGGCCTACAGGGATGCTGGGGAGGGACTATTCATTAAGGCTGTAGTGATAGGACAAGGGGTAAAGGGTTGAAACTTCAACAGCAGAGGTTTAGACTGGATATAAGGAAGAAATTCTTTACTGTTAGGGTGGTGAGGTACTGGAATGGGTTGCCCAGGGAAGTAGTGAATGCTCCATCCCTGGCAGTGTTCAAGACCAGGTTGGATGAAGCCTTGGGTGATATGGTTTAGTGTGAGGTGTCCCTGCCCATGGCAGGGGGGTTGGAACTAGATGATCTTGAGGTCCTTTCCAATCCTAACTATTCTATGATTCTATGATGTATGTTGTTACGGACAGCAACATCAAACCTGTCTGAATTGGCACCTGCTTGTATCTCCCAGCCCAGATTAGTGCAGGCACATTTACCTGTTGTTATTTTTCACAACCAGCTCTTGCAATGGGATAGGGCAGGAAAAACTTCTTTAGCCACTGTCCTACACTGAGTTTCTTCCTTTGGAGGCTCAGTCCCAGCATGTAAGTAGACTCTCACTCAATTTCAAGGGAAATTATTCCAAAAGAGCCACAGTCCTCATGCAGCTGTTGTCTTCAGGTATACACTGAGTTTTCTGTGACATTTAACAGGAACACCATGCAAGTACCCAAGTTACTTCTAAGTGACTTTCCACTTACTTGGAGTTACATTAGAACAGCAACAGATGGTGCAAACAAAACACACATTCATTTCACAGAATCAAGTACTTTAGTTACTTGACTACTTAAATTAAGTGGCCAAAGAACAGGAGAAAATTTAAGTACTTGGACTAAACAGGGAAAGTACCAAAAAGAGGTGAACAAAAAGGAGGAAAAAGAAATAAGAAGGCTGTAGCTTACCTTACAGCCGGTCACTAAATCATAATCTCCACTTTGGGTTTTGGCCTTCACAATCCTTACTGACACTTATTGATAGTTCTGCAAAAGAGAAACTTTTAAAAATTTTAAAATGAAAAATACTCTTTCAGAGCAAACTCCAACAATAGAAATCCATGTGTCTGCCTCAAACAAAACTTGTGTACAAGCAGCAAGACCTCAAAAGTGCCATTTGCACTCTTGTTTTTTTTTTTTAAATAGATCACAGTTTACCAAAGACATCATATTCGATGCTTTCACAATGTCGAGGACAAATGAATTCAGATGCAATCCAAAGATGGCTGCTGCACATGTCATGAGACTTTGAACAACCTCAAAACAATCTCCAAGGAAGCATTCATGAAACTTTTTTTTCTATACAGTAAGATTTTGTCACACAGTATTAAACATCATTGAAACTGGTCTCCTGTGATGTATGGAAAAGCTTCTCAGCCAAAAGGAAAAAAAAATCAGAATAAGGGTATTTCTATTTAGGAAAATGAGCAAATATTAAACATTGTGCAAAAGGAAAATACTTTATTTTAATACCGTATTCGATTTGAAAGTTTCAAGCACTGAAATCAGAAAGCCAAACTGCATTTTCCTTTCCTAAATACATCTATATTCAACATGGAAGCCATCAATTCTTAAGAGAAACAGTTATCATCTAGCTACTGCTGATAGCCTTTTCAGTTGCCAGTCCTTGTTTGGGTTTTGAGTAATCCCAAGGTCTCCTGTTCTCTGTATACCCATAGAGCTTCCGTAGAGCCACTCGGGCAGCTTCTTCCTCTGCTGCAAGCAACGTTTCACCAGGACCTTCAGCTATAATCTTCTTATCACTTGGGGGGAAAAGAAATAGAATTAAAAACATTTTCTTCATTAAATCCTGAGCACTACTGCATACTGTGAGTAAGAGCTGCTAGATTTTTCCTTTCTCTAATGTCTGTGAATACTGAAGGGAATTTCTATTTACACACAAATGTAAACATTTCCTTCGGCCTTTCCTGCAAAGATAAGTGATTGTGTACTCAACAATAGAAACTCAAATCAGAAATGCATCCATTTCCTGGAAGAACACTACTTTGTTCCTTTAGATTTCCAACAAAACACTGCTTCTTTACAGTGGTCAATTTGTTGGCCCTGTTAAAATTATGCAAACTCATGACTCTGTTTGACTTGAACAAAGAAGTGAAATGCTTCTCTTTTCTCCTCTCCTGGTAGGAAAGCATTTTAAAACTTCTTTAAAGGGATTCACAGAGAAGTTCCCTATGTTACGAAGTATGCACTTAGATCTATTTAACCAGCATTCATGGCCGTTGAATAGGAATGGTTTCTGAAGAGATACCATGGGTTTCAAAGAAAAACAATCAAAGTTCCTTTCATTTATATAATAAATCTTAGAAGGCATATAAACCATAGCACAATAAATCAGAACAAGTTAAGACAATCTACCCATGTGTTTATCTGCAGCTCATCAAGCAAAGCAACAATGATGTGGGTTTTGGTGGAAGAAGGTCCTGTTCTGGTTCAGAGGAACAAAATCACCCCTGGACAAGACACAAGGACAAGCACTGACAACACCTGACACAAGCACACTAGAGATGACTGGTTTTTCCCAGCTCTTGTCTGGAGACAGACACTCCTCTTGTCTAGTTTATAGTGCCCATGATTTGAAAATTAGAAAGCTTATCTGGAATATAAAATAAGGCTCTCTTCAATCCCACCTCTTTTGATGTCTGTGTGTCTTTACCCTTCCCTAAGCCATGGATACAGCTGTGGTCCCTCCAAAGCCATTCAGTTATGTCATTCACAAAGTTCCTCTGCAGGTCACTTAGAACATACATCCAGACTCTTTTTGCATGCCTAATTTATACTCTGAAGCCCTTTAGTCAGAGACTGTCTTTTTATGCATCATTACAACAAGTAATGATAAAGGCCAGTGCTTTAATGCCTGATTTTATATGGAAGTCACTTTAAGATTTTTTTCTGTAACAGTTTGACAGAAGAGCACAAGCAGAAAAGCAAAAGACCCTCTTCGCTCCTCCCCAGCTTAAATCCATTTCACTTTCTATTAATATTGTACTAACCAGTACAGCCCAACAAAGTATACTGGCAGAACCGTGCTGACTCCCAGCTGCCTGGTAATTCTTGGTTCTGGAGAAGAGATATTCCTCTTGGTCAGTTCTTCCACTAGTAAACCCATAGGATTTACAACTTGCCAGATCTCAAACAGGTCTTTTCCAATCAGTTGTGGGATAAAAAAATCCTAAACAAGAATATTTGGAAGTTGCAATTAATGTGAAAGGTAACAAAAGCTCTAGCTTCTGGTGTATCCTAATAAAATACAATATGAAGAGGCATTAATACAGTTAACAATAAATTGCTGACACGAAATGTGAAATTGCCTCGGTGCTCTATACAGCTAAGCACAGGTAACCAGTGCTCCTATGCTCAGCAGCTCTGGGTCTGATTTAGCCACTGATGTGCACCTTGAGCAAAGTCAACCACCCACACGTAGAGAAGGAACAGCACCAGCATGAGAGGAGCTCCAACAACGCTTACACACAGCTCTGAGCAGCAGCAGCTCAGTGCTGTTTCCAGGCTGAAGCTATACATCAGAAGAGTGCTTGCAAACCCACTGTTTGGATGGCTCTTTTGCCTGTTACAAACTACTTACTCTTACAGAGACCTCTCAAGGGTCTTGTAGAGATACTTCTCCATTGCAAATGAGAAATAAGTAACAAGGACAACTAAAAGGCCAGTAGCTGCTAGAACTATTTTGTTACACTGTATTTATAATTAAACCTTTTTCCATGAAATATCTTTAGGCGCTTGCACTTCTGCATGCAAAACTCATGAACGCAGCCCCTGCTGTAAATAAAATGCTTATTTTGTTTGGGGTTTTATGTTTGGTTGTTTTGGTTCTTTTGGGGTTTTGTTTTTGTTTTATTTTGGGTTTTTTTTTTATTAAGATACATGTGACCTTACACGGAATAGTTTCATTATTTGATAGTACAGTGCATGGAATATAATGCCTTCCCTTCACAAGTGTCAGCAAATAAGAGAATATTATTATTTTATATATCAGAAGCATATGATTTTATGTACATGACCAGCCTGTGCTTCTTAATGAAAAATGAAAACAACAGAAAACAGAAGAAAAAAGAAACACAACCCCAACCAAAACCCTACCCAACCACCACCACTAACCACTAGATCTCAGTGTGCAGTTGTCTTGTTCCAAGTATGGTCAAACTTCTGCCAAACTCCCTGGATCTCTGGCCATCAAGGTTCAAGATATATTTTTTTTTCTCCTTTTTAAACCCCTGTAATTTCTGATACCCTTTGACATTATTGTTGTCAGCACAAAAATATATCACAGAATCCTAGAATGGTTTGGGTTGGAAGGGACCCGTTCCAACCCAATGGGTTCCAACCCATGGGCAGAGACAACTTGCCCTAGAGCAGGCTGCCTCAAGCCCCATCCAACCTGGCCTTGAATACTGCCAGGGATGGGGCAGTCACAGCTCCTCTGGGCAACCTGTGCCATTGTGTAAATGCATTTTGAGTTTAAAGCCAGACTCACCCTGACAAAGATCCCAGTTTTTTCCAGCCCGCTGCTGCCAAGCAAGGCTCCTATTACAGCAAAGAAGGTCCTCTGCAGCACATCTGGGGGAGCAGGGAATTCTTTGCAAAGCGTCAGGTCCTGTATAGACAAGTTTTGAGCCACATAAGAAACAAGTTCCTGACTGGTGAGAAAATCAACAAGTGCTCCTATTCCCTCTGCGGGTAACTCTGGGTAGGCACCTTCAAAGCACTGCGTTAGGTAAGAACGTGAAAAAGACATCCCTTCTTCAGCAAGTTTACTGTTATCTTGGAGATTAAGAGCAATCGTTTCTTTGTCTAGCCCAAGCTCCCGGCGCCTCGCCTCTTCGCTTTCAATGTAACAGGAGTTAACAAAGGCAGTCTTGAGAAGATCCAAGGAAAAATTTTCATGCAGCCGGTGGCTAAAAGCTTGTATCTCTGCGTGGTAATCCCAGTTGGGCTTCTCTGACCTACACACGTGGAAAATAAAGCAAATTCAGAAACAGAACAAGAAGTTACCCGCACTGCGAGCATCAGGGCTTTCAGACAATTAAAGTCTAAAGACCAAAAGCAGTATTTAAATCTCTCGTGTCAAATGCCATTCGTTCGCATCTGTCTTTGCCTGCCAGGACGAGCCCCTTGCCACGTTCAAGCTCGGGAACCAAGCTGACCTGTGGAGCTTAAACCACTCTGCTCCAAAGCCTGACGAGAAGGTGCTTAAACGGTTCGACTTTATCTGCTTCACGGCCGCTGCCCTCCCTTCCCCCGGCCCCGTGTCCCCCGCCGCCCGCCCTCTCCTGCCGGCCGGGCCGGTCTCACCGCCGCTGGGGGGGCGCGTTCAGCCGCTCCTGCTCCAGGTAGGCGCGGAGCCACCGCTTCTTTACTTGGCGCGGCGCAGTCTTGAACGTGAGCCGCCCGGTCCCGGCCCCAACTCCGGCCCCGGCCCCCGCCAGCAGCTGCCGCGACGCCCACACGAGCAGCCGGGCGGCCATGATGACGGCTGCACCTAACACAAGATCCGTCTCCTCCAGGAAACACGGCCCCTCCCCGCTAGTTCCGGCCAGAAGCGTTCCTGGCAGGGGACACCATCGAGCGGGGCAGCGGCGGCGGAAGCAGCCCTCGGACCACAGCTCCCGGCGGGCCATGTGACCGCGCTGCACGCTGGGAGCGGCGGCCGTGGGGCACGGACTACAGTAGCGGGGTCTGCGGCTGCGATGCTGGGCACCAGGCCGGGAATCCCCCAGCTCTCGGGTACAGAGCACCCCGGAAGCTTCGAGCTCGGTGCTCGGGCCCTCAGGTGCTGCAGTTGCAGCGGGTGGCAGACCGGCCGCACCCGAGCAGAGCGGCCGACGCCACCGGTGTCGGGCGTCCCTCTGCGGGGAAAGTTTGACACGCAGAGTCCGATGGGCGCCGGCCGTGGCTCGGCCCGGGGCCGCCTTATGCAGGGTGCCTCCGGGCCCACAGAGAAACAAGAACATGGGATGTTCAAGCAGACCTCAGTACATGGGTACACCAGGCTAGCTTCCGCTACTTGTGTCCCCACCACACATACCAGGAACAGCGCCACAACACGCAGGAGATGGTAGCCTGCAGCTGGCCACTGGATGCGCACCTGCTGCTCTTGGGTTGTTCAGACCATCACTGCTGCTTACGTCAAAGACTCATACTTCAGATGAACCCTCAATTTTTCTTAAAATTATATCAAACAATGGTTTTGATGGGGTTTGATAATTTTATTAAATATACATCAGTATCTTGTACTCCATAATCTTCTGATCACTCACACACTGACCTGCTTAAAAATGTATTTTATAGAAAAACATCTGCAAAGTTAACACTAAAAAAAATACATATTACAGAACTCTGGACAATCTGTATGTTAGCAAAAAATTCCTTATTACTTGACCTGAATATGTGCTTAAACAAGTAACATACTCATGAAACAGGACACACTTCTTGGAATATGGCACACCTCAAACTATTCAGACTAAAGGAAAACAAATGCAGTCATGTTTAATTGCATCTAACAACAGAACAATAAAGCCTACACTTTTTACTCCTTTGTTTTTATACTTTTCCAAACCCATTCCATTTGCTCTGTTCCCACCACAAAAAAAACATCCAGTGATTATTCCTGTAAATCACTATCCTTACACTGCATGAAGCAAACTTTGTTTCAGCTGATCCATATTTACACTGAAGCATGCAAAGGGGGATACTGCGAGTACTTACAATGCAAATTGTTAAATACATTATAACTGAACAACAAGGTGTCCCTTTTACACTGCAAGTCTATAGCCTTTATCTGTGGTGGAAGTTTCCAGTGTATGAATTATAAAACAGCATACAATTCAGAAACAGAAAAAGAATCTTGTGAGTTGCTTGTTTATTCAACAACAATCTTTCCAAGCTGTGTCTAGCGCCGAAACAAAAGCCAGCTGTTGAGTAGACAGAAAGCTACAGTTATTGAATACATGATCATTTCCCTCTTGGCACGCTCTTTGTTTTCTTCTTCCAGAAGCTGTAGGCGGCGATTAAGTTTGATTATCTAAAAATAAATACAGGTTTTTAATAGTTCATTAAAAGTTGTCAGACTTTCTAGCAGCTTCTGAATAGTCACGTAAAATTAGTATCTCAGACAGAAGGATTTTTAAACACTTGATAATTTGACTTTCTGCCTTCTGTCGCTAGTGATCAGATCTTGCTGTCCCTAATAAGCAGGAACAGAAACAGAGCTGGGCTCTCCAGATTCCCAGAACAGTATAGGATACATGAGGGCAGTCCAGCAGGGGTACAGAGAGTATTCCTCACTGTATCCATTATGGATACCTTTGCAGCCACACAGAAAACATGTTTCCCCGTTTCATTATCAACTAGTGCTTTACATACCTGTCGTCTTAAGGAAGCAGCATCTACAACTGTCATGTCATCTGGTGTTCCCTCAAGCATAGTATCAAAGCTCGAAAGACCAGATCTATCATATAAGGGAGACAGTAGACACAAAGATTAGAAAGTACCAGATTTTATCAACATCGTAGTAGATGTATTTTTTGGTGATGACAGAGAGAAGAATGGTAAAACTTTTTTTCCAGCTTTTACAGAATCGTCTATAATCGGATCCTAACCGAATAAAGCACAAACACAAATGAATCAAGTTCTTGGCTGAATCTAGGTACATCGTTCCCCACGTTTAAACATTTTTGAAGGTTCTCCATGCAGACAGACTTCTTGCTGTCACATGGTCTCTCAAAAGACTCTTTCTAGTCATTTAACTGATTAATGAAACCTAAAAATTGTCTGAACTAAAATGCCAACATTGCAAGAAGCCTGGCAACAGATTACAAATAACCAAATGAAGATTTGGAGAGAACTGGGTGTAAAAATATCCCAAGTGGGCATCTAGTGAGATTAATGATCTCACTCATATTAATCTCAGTATTTTAAGCACAGAACTTTGCAAATAAATAGTCTAGTGCCAAGTTACTACTTGCTCCGCTTTGCATAAGTTTGTTTCTAGAGCACCTCTCAGTTTTCTTAATGTAGTGATTCAGAGAAAGCATTACTCTAACCCCAAGGTTAGTTAATTAAATACAGCACATTTATTATTGTTTGGGGAGTGGCAGCAAGTCTGCATAAAGTATGTGTTTGATCACCTAAACTGAATAAAATAATGTCACAGCTACCAAATTCTCAACAAAATACACCTAAAAGAATGTTTCGCATTTAATGACATTGCTCAACTTCAACTAATGTGAATACAAGTAGACTTCCTGAAGCTTGCAGAAAGCACTTATGGGCAGGTACTACTGTTACACTGCATGTTCTTTCATCACTTTCAGGAAACTTCTATGGAACACCCTCAGCTCAGGCAAGATTTCTGACAAATTGTCAAGTTTCCCTGTATCATTAACATTGTTCATTAATATCACTGTTCATTAATATCATTGTTCATTAATATCATTGTTTCTAAATAGCTATTGCTGTTTCTAAATGAGAGTTGCATTAGTCTGAGTTAGACAATGAGTACCTTGAGCAACACTGTATGAAAGATTGGAATTATAGAATCATAGAATCAGTTAGGTTGGAAAACTATAAGTCATCTTAAAGAGATGATCAAGTCCAACCATTACCTCAGGACTGCCAAGGCCACCACTACACAGTGTCACTAAGGGCCTCATCTACACAGTTTTCTAACCCTTCCAGGGATGGTGACTCCACCACTGCCTTGGGAAGCCTGTTCCAATACCTGATTACCCTCTCTGTGAAGAGATTTGATCTGTGTTTTTTTAGGTTGAAGAGTATCCAGGGAGAGGGAAAACTCCAGGTGGGATCAGGATAGAAGCAGCTTTTAAGCAAAAAACAACTAATTGTCTGTCAATAGAATCATAGCTGTTTTAAAAACACACTATGGGACAACAAAAAAAAAAGGTTTTGGCAACTCCTTTTGTTAGAAAAATATTTCCTCATTAAGACTATTATTAATTTCATTCTAAGAAGACTTCAAACATTCACTTAATTTATGCTACTTATACTATTTGTAGTTCTTTCAGTTTGGGCAATATTAAAAAGAGCAAAACTGCTGGGGTTTGGTTTTTCATTTCCTCAGTGTTGCGAAGCACACATTGCTAACTCAGCAAAGTTATTTTAAAGTAAACTGAAGTTAATTATTATGAACATTGCTACTGTTAAAGGAAGTCTGCAGCTTTGCGCACATACACAGAAATAAAGCAGGTTTTCCTTACTACTAGAGCTCCTTTGAAAGCCAAAATGATTTCTGAGGAGGGTCTTTTTGCAGCCATTTTTTAATTTGTAGTAGATGGTAAAAAAATTAGAAAATTCCACCAGATCCACGCTGCAGTTGTCCCTCACCATCTCTTGGGAAAAGCAGGGAGGTTCATCATTCCAGTGAGATGGGCACACCTCCCTCCCAGGTCATATAAATTTAATATAAAGTTACTATATATCACTACTGCTCTAGTAACTTCCAAACAATTCCAGGTATTACATCAGGAGGGTTATCAGCAAATCTCTTGGATTGTTACGAAAACTTAACTCCTGACTTAGAGAAGAATCGTGTCTACTTAAGTACAAAAGTAATCTCCATTTCAATGAAGACGCAGAAGCAGTGACAAATGGGAACAATAGATGTGGGACTCTTTTTTTCCCTTCATCCTGAACTATGTGTCAATCTTGCATCCAGTTTCACTGAAACAATGTCAATCCACCAAGACAATGGCAGTGAAAAGGCATCCATCTTCAACTAACAATCACAGGCATATAACCTGAGAACACCTGGAAAAAATAAGGTGACCAATTCATTCATCAAGACCAATTTTTCTAGCAATAACAATATGAAACTCACTGCTAAATAGCAAATACTGGCAGTATACTGGTGATGTAATTTAAGAGCCTCCCCTGACACACTGAGTCAGAATTCTGCAGCTCATTGTATCTAATAGACAAGTGAGGTCTTTGCAGGTGACTTGGATAAGTAAGGAATAAAGGCCTAAAGAATCTAAAGTTGAGAGGGCAGACAGAAATAAGCAGTGTTTTGAAGTAACAACACGAGACACAAGGGAAGCAGAAGTCTGAATTTTAGTACCTAAATTAGTGGACCATGACTAACAAAAAATACTCTTTACCTGGTGTTGTCATGATGAGGGTTAGAGGAAGTGGTAGCAGCTGACCCACCACGTAACACTGGCCTACAGCATGGTTTTGTAGATAGAAAGCACAGGGCAGAAACAGGAAATGACAAAGAGAGATAAGAGGTAAACCACATAGAACAAAGGAACATTAAAATTCTTCCACTCTAGACTGTATGATGTTTAAACACAATATAACTATTTTGTTGTATATTACACTCTCATTTCTCTGAAATTTAATCAACACTGAATGTTTAGCTAAGACATGCAGGCAAAGTTTCTGATGAAACTGCTTCATTCATGGAAGACAAACTGTTGGAACACAGGTTTGGGTGGAGGTTATAAAGAGCCTTATAAAATAACCTCGGGAAACTTCAGGTTAAACCTCACCCCCAGATCAAAACCCCATGCAACAGCAATAAAAAAAATAACCTTGTATCTACACATTCTTATAAAAACCTTTTTAATCATCCTCTCTTCCATCTGGGGAAATGGGAGATTTGTCTTTTCTTTATTCACCTATGCTAGATGTAATTCAGAAAATGTGAGCTAGTGTACAGGAAGAGGTGATTAAATGCTTCAAGTAGACTGTATGAATATCCTTGCAAATGTTGCTCTTTCAATTAATTTTCCTTTTCTTTCTAGGCAGACAGGAAGAAAAGGTAGAGCTTTTTATGTTGCTGAAACTATATAATATACATTCATGTTGCAGTAAGAAGTTACTGTGTTTACAGAATACCAGCAGTACCTTCTATGGATGAAGGTACTGGACAAAATCGATACTATGTATTTTTCAGTGCCTCTGGTAAGAGGCATTAGTGTGCCTCATCTATGCTGTGTAACAAAACATTCAAGAGCCTGGAATCTTTTTTCAATTTCCTTAATTTTTCTAAAGCCAATAAGAGGTACTTGTACCATGCATTTAACCCATGTATACCCTCCAGGCTATGAAATAAAAGACAAAAAGAATCTAGGTAGGTGAAGATATTTACAGCAAGTACATGTAGAAGGAAGAGGCTTGGTGCTGAAGTGGCTGGGAGAACACCGTGGCCTGGCCTGAAAAGGGGCAAAGAACTATGCAAAAATATCATAACCCCTAGTTTCATTTACAACTGGAATCTAGCAGCCTTAATAAACTCTGCTATCTGATACAATACTTACTGGGACTGGGACCTACTCCAATCAGCACCAAAAATGCATGCCACCATGTTTTTCCATCTTGTATGCAAGATAAACCAGTATGATGTGTTTCACCAAACAGAAACCCCAATTCCCAATATCTACAATAGAAGAATATCTTTACCTAAGTGCATGAGGTCTTGTAAAAAGGTATTGAAAAGGTATTCCTATTCTTTAATCAGAGAAATAACTCAGCTAGCCTCAAGTTGTGTCTGATGGATGCTAAAACTAAATACTCTAAGACTAAGAAATTCAGCAAACAGCAGCTACAGGAAAGGTAGCAGATTTTCTCTTCAAACAGAAGTCACCTGTAATTGGTGGTTACATGAATGCCACTTTGTCAGTATCCAGCAGGCACTTCCCACACCATCTGACATAGGGCAGTATTTGTGTAATTAGAACAATAAGCCTCAAATGCTCTCTTAACTCTTGGCCTCTGCAGTACTTTGTGGGAAACAAAGTTTTACAACTGTTGTAGAACTAATCAATACTTATTCACACTAACCATCCCCAGGAAAGCCACAGGACTGAAGGTAGCTGAAGGCTGTAACAAGGAACAAAACTAGACTGCATTCTGGAATCTGTGCAAATCAGAAACTTCAAATATAAGTCTTCAATCCCGCTTTCCAACACAGCCAGGCTGTTAAGAAGCTGCCCTTGTTTTCTTCCTTTTCTTTGCAGTTACCATTTTATTTCTTTACAGGTGGACCCAAACAGATCACCAGAATATTCTCCTGCTTCTCCCACATTTTTTACTTGCTTGGTTTTATAGATCAACAACAAAAAATTCATTCTGTAGATCACAGTGGCCTTGTAACTGAGATCAGCAGCAAGTTGTTTGGTAAATACAGAATGCACAAGTATAATACAGTCAAGATATTAAATACATGGCCTTCTTGTTAAAAGGGAATACGAGTATATTAAAACATAATTTTCTGGCTACTTCTTCCAGTTCCATTCTAAACATTAAGACAAGATCAGAAGAAGCCTATACAAGGCCATGTATACTCAACACTTCACTATTTCACTGCAAATACATCAGCAGCCTGTAACATGAATGGAATGCACAGTAATATAACTTAACTACAGTGAGAAAACAGGCAATTAGGCAATAACCAAATAAATCTGGTCTGTTTTCTACTGCTTAGAGTGGAGCATGCAGTGGAAATACCACACTAATGATGCAATCATAAACACATGGTCTGGGAGGAAAACAACAAGGTCTAGGCAATCTAGGTACCTGCATCCAACTTCCATAATTTCTGTTCACAACAGAGGACTTAGGCCAGCATATTCTCTTTGTTCAGCAGAGAGCAGCTATGTTCACCTCTTGCTGTACTTTTAAACACCTCTGGAAATCTCAGAAAGGCTGTAAGTATTTACAGACATGTTCTGAACATTAACTGTGTAAAAAGCTCAGCTCAGCTTCTGAAGCACAGAAAATATTGGTGGACTGAAGAATCAGAGACTGGATGAAACTGCTCTCCTTGCTTGTCTTGGTGCTTTGTGCCTTTACTTCAACACAGCAAAGGGTTACTGCTTTTTTCAGGCTCCTACACATTTGCAAATCATTTTTGTTTTGAACTGTATTATCACACTCCCAAGTCATATGTAGCCCTCTTCAATGGTGTTAATTCACATCCTGTTTTATTTCTACCGCAAAAAATATCATTAACTTGCTCAGGATAAAGAGTGATCTCATAACACCTCAGGATATGATTACGTGCTTGAAGTCTGACATTTAAGGACAGTGGCTTTTTAGAAACTGCTATCCTGAAGAAAGCCAATAGAAATAAATATCCTTTTTTTTTCTCCTAAGTAAAAAGCTATTGATCCAAAAGATGAAGAATACAGTATAGATTTCAACACAACTCTATTCAGATAGTAAATTACCTTTCCTCCTGCATTTAAGACATCACTAAAATTCCCTTAAATGCATTTTTTGGTGTGTATGCTTTTTGCTTGTTTGGGTTGGGTTTCATTTGTGATTTTGTTGTCTGGGATTTTTTTTTTCCCTTTTGTTTTGGTTTTGTTGCCTGGAGCATGAAAGATCAGTCTTTAAGAGACTGACACTAGGTATAGGGCCCTCCAGTCACTGGACAGAAACTGAAACAGGAAAATGATTAGGACTGGAAAACAAAACTGACCTATGGCCCTTGTCCAAGCTGAAGGAAATGCAAGAGTAAACAGACAGTGTAAACAGTGATCATTAAATTGTAGCCCATTTAAATAGCCTACTATACAAGCAGTGCCAGGAAGCTAGGCATTAACTCATTATCTGCAGCAGTACAATCAGCACCTACCATTAGCAGTTTTAGTAGATTGGAAAATAATTTTGTAAAAAACAAAACAAAATCCAAACAAAACAAAAAAAGGAAAAAAGCAAGCCATGAAACAGGTTAAAAATACTTCCAGTGAGTAACACAGATCTTGTTCATTTCAAAAGATCTCTTCTAGTATTAAGCATAAAATGTTTAAATAAATAAGGTTTTGAGATAGAAAGCACATTACACAGAGCAAAAGAACAGAGTGTAGGTTTGGAGCAATTTAAAATGAACACTATTTTGCAACCATGCAAGTGGATCATCCAAATTTCACATTCCTAAGCAAGCTGTAGAATAGCAGTGGGTATCTAAACGCCCAATCATAAAGAACACACTTTCACCTTATTGAAAACATTATTTTGGCACCTGCTTGTTCACAGGTGACTAGAAACAGGTTTCCTGGTTCTTTTAGGAAGGGTAGTAAGAACATCTCAAAAATTAACCCAAACCAGGAAGAGTAATGCTGGTTTTGAATGATTCAGGACCATAGAAATTTTCTGATAACTGAAGTAAGTTGAAAGTGTATGCTTTCCATGTGTATGTTTTCCAGAATCCAAGAAAACATGGGGAAGATCATGCCTAATGGAAGCCAGGAATAAAACCTGTTAGCTTCAGCTGCAGACTGGGGGAAGGGTTAGAATTTCAGTCTCTATGTTAACAAGAACTCTTGGCACAGTATCTATAAGTACTGTTATTCACAGACAGTAGAATGCCTCCTTTTCTGGTACCTTTAATTTTATAAAACAAAGCAAGCTTGTCATTCTATCTTTTTAATACTCACAAAGAGAAAAGGTATTACTGCTGTTCAACTGCTGACAAGCATCAAAGTTTTTTAAGTCCCACTTTAAGAACATAAAGGCCAGTAACACTGGAGTTCTATACAAAATGTTAATGCAGGCATTTATATACTGTCAGGTCAGCAAACATGGTGAGCTACAGGAGGTGCTCGTTTGGAAAGTAACTGCAAACACACAGAAGTTAGCAATAAGATTGGCTTGATAGTCACATTTTACTAGCAAAACAACTAGAAATCACTTCACACTACTAGCTGTGAGGAGTGCTGCTGGGATATTAGCAGCCAGAGGCAGAAGGCAAATTTCAAAAGAGCTTCCTAGCACAGGCCACACTGATGGGCTTGCAGGAGGAATGAGCTGTTCCTCACACTGCTCTCTCCAGTTTTCTCCTCCAATTCGATGTCTTGGCAAGCTGTAAAAGTCTCAGCTAGCTCTACACTAGAGACTAACTGTGTGCCACTTTTACCTGACCTTCTGTGCTAGCATAGTATTGAAATGAAAATTACTTTTGGTAAATTATTTTTGCCACTGTTAGTCTTTATAGATGTTTCTGTATTGTTAAACATACCATTCTTGTAACATTTCAAAGTGGCAAAACAGTCCAAGTGGACAAAACTCTACTGAAGAGAACAGAAATACCGCACAATGATTGCCTTGAGTCTTGTTTTGGCTCACTACCTCACATTAGCTTACCCATAAAACCAGAGGCAGCATTAATCAGAAGAGCAAACAGCTTCTCAGTATACACTACCTTTCTTTATCTCAGCATCCAGCAAAGCAGTAACCATCAATTGTACATCAACCAGATAAAACTATTCCAAATAGAAACTGAAACAGCCTAAAGTCTTGACACATTATCAAGAGCAGAGTCTACAATGCCTTACATAATATTCTACCCTGTTTCTGCATATTAGTTTTAATACTTTATGACAACATCAACCCAATCTTACTGATTTGCACCACTGCTCACCAAGAGAATAGCAGAAGACAAGGCTAACTAATTTGCAGGGTTAGGGTCAAGTATTAATTGCAGAAAATAGCTGACAATCTGGGAACAGCAAAATTGTTTGCAGTCATAGACTAACACTTCCTCTTTTGATTTTTATTTGGAAGAAAACCAAAACAATGTTACATTTGTCTGAAACAGAAGCATTTTGAAATGTGAATTTTGGACAATTAAGTTGCTTATGGATAGTGGAAGCAAAGGAAAGCAAAACCAAATAATTTCATCTCATTATTTTGTCAACAGAAACCAAACTCCACTAAAAAGGAGAAAAGAAAAAAAAAAGCAGCAAAAGCTGGCAGAATCAGTGACAACCAATCACCTGCGGTTTTCATCCAGCACATCCAACACCTGCTGGTAAGCCCTACGAGTGGAAGACTGGATAAACGACAAAATGCCACGAGCAGAGTAAAGATTAGTTCCATCTTCAGGTAACATATTGGGAGGACAGATACGAGCCTGTTGCAGTGATGGTGTCACACTGTTTGTACAAGCATAGTAAATGGAGAGAAAAATACTATAGTCAGATTTTAAATTAAAAAAAGCTTTTCAAATACACCCCATTCCAAAATGCTTATTGCTTGCTTTTGGTTTACCCTTCTCCCACCACAATAAGGCAACACTCCCAAATTCTAGCAGTGTTGGGATCATGAGCTACATTCATCTATATTCTTCAAACGCAAGTAATATTCCAAGGACACAGTTTTGCTTTGCTATATAAGTTAGTTTTAGAAAGTCCTTGATCAACTAAATCTGTACATGTTGAAGTCAGTATCCAAGTCCTCACTGATATCAGAGAAAAAAGTGTTTTAAAAGCACTGCCATTTAAAAAATAAATCTTACACATCTCTTTTCAAAACACAAGCCTTTTTCAAATGAGGAGAATCTCACAAGCCTCTTCAACAAAACTATTCTTCAAGAGGCGACTAAAGATCAAGATCGTATTTTGTTTTGTGCTTTGATTTGCATTAAACAAGGTTTAAAGGAAACTGCATGAAATTCCAAAGCAAGCACAGAATTCATACCCCCAAGACAACAAATGACATGATCTGGCTTTTTGACTAGGATGCAAAAGTAATAGTTAAAATACACAGGATTGAAATTCAAACATGACCACTTGGATTATATAAACCTCATCTCTGTCAGACAGAAATTAGTCCTGATAAACTGCTTTTGATTTGCTCACGCTTCTTTACATTCAACCTGACCGTACCCACATTTTCCTTCACACATCAAGAGAAATTTCTAATATATTTTATTCCAAGAATAAGCACTCATAATTCAACACATTTCCTTGCTACTTGTGATTTGTTCCAGCAATTTTTGTATTTAGAATGCCAATCTTCCTGCTTTGGCATTTTAGAGAAATTAAGCAAAGCACTAGTGACCACGTGCTTGAAAGCTGGTTTGATATTTGGATAATCTCTGGGTGCATCAAGACTCTATGGATACTCTTATTTTGAAGAGAGCTGCTCTGAACTGGCTGGCATCAAGATCATAAAATAGAGTAAAAAATAAAATTCGACTGAAAAAAAGGCAGATTCAAAGCATGTTATGTCACCCACAGGAGAGTTCAGCCATCCCATGCTTCGGGAGACATGCAAAGACAGCAGTGGCCGCTGCTTGACTTAAACTGGTCAGTACTTATTACCTAAGCTGCAAATATCTTTTCATGCTGCTGTAGAGTACATTTGGACAACAGAGAGTAAAAGGAAGGAGACATCAATCAACATCTGTGGCTTCTTCACAACTTTAATCGCTCTCCAGGACTTGCAGAATCCATCTTTCTTGTGTATCTATGATGACTTCCAGTTCGCAATCAGTGGCAGTGGTCACACCCACATATACTTTTGAAATGTATTGGAAATGCCAATATTCATTAGAAAAATACCAAGAAGCAGGGGCGAGTATGGAAATATTGCCACTAAAGTGAGTTTGTGAAAAATTTCTACTCCTTTGTGGATTTGCTGGCTTGAGGCAAATGAGGGTAGAGTTGCAGGCTTCAACTCACAGCATGTTTTACATTAAAAGTAATTTTTCCTATTCATCACTTCAGAGATCTACAGAATAGGTGGAAAGACAGCTTAAGGAAAAAAAAAAACAAACAAAACTTAACAAACAGTATTTAGACATTCTGCAAATTAGAAAATGTTGTGGAATTCCTGTTGTTCAGAATGGCATTGCTGTAAACATCACAGTAATGTTACTTGCATACAAAGTTTTTCTCTAGCTACCAAAACCAATCCCCCCAAACTATTTAACTAAAACTGCACAAAATTCTCTAGAAGAAAGCTCGTTACATGTTGGATTCAATGATCATACAGGTCCTTTCCAGCCTAAATGATTCTATGTGCTGGTTAAATAGAAACTGTGTATAATAGGGAAAATTGCAGGCAGGCTTCAGAACTTCCTAACCCCATGGTCCAGTCCCTGCACTACTTTATGCTTGCTGCTTACAGGTAGCTTATACAAAAAGGCAATTTCAAGAGTTTACTTCATTTTAAGATATTATTTAATTCTTACGTAAGAAAATATTCAGTTTGTTAAATGATTTAATTATTTAAAAGATTTAAAGCTATTTGCTCCTGGGTATGAGCTAAACTGTACAGCTACATGGAATTACTTTATCTTCTCCACAAAGGCTATTGCTAATTTTTACATCCTTCTAAATGTGCAGTTTGAGAAATGCCTCTCTCTTCCTTTCTGTTTGAAAGAAGGAATAATTAATTCTATGAAGGTCTCAAATTTCAGGATTAAGGAATATAGGGGAAAAAAATTCTAATACAAGGAAAATCCTGTAACATTTAGTATGACTGCTTATCATAAGACCTTGTGCATATACCGCTTCTCTCTTCCATTTCTAGCTAAATGGTCATACTCCTAGGTATATTTTTGTTTCCAACTTCTGAAAAAGAATTCTTATATACAGCTCCGGACACTTATTTTAGCACTCCCTGGTTACAAAAACCAGTCAGCTCCAGAGTCTGGAACCAAAACAAACATGAAATTGCAGAAATTACTATGGAAAAGCACAGTAACATTCTATTATACAGTTTTTAGGTTAGTAATCTCCCCTAAACCTTCTCAAAGCATGTGTGATGTAAACAGGGTTTAATTTAGGTATTTCTCAGACTTACAGTTATGAAAGTATTAAATGAGAGGTAAACAGATTAAACTAATTAAGGTTACTTTAAATTCAACCACACAGACTGTATTATTGTTACAGAGGGGCACACCATCACCTTTTCCCCCTCAGCTTGCATGAAGGACAGAATTTCTCAAACTGTGAAACTGAATGCTCTAAACATGCGTTTTCTTGAGGGAAAGGTTGGAGCAGAAAAAAAGTTCAATGCCCTCCCCTTTTCCATGCACTCTTGGTGGTTTATCGATTTCCAGTGAACAAGTGGAATCCTTGCTTTCACCACTGGCTGACAACGGCCACCAAAAAATATTTGATTCTCCAGCTATTCAAAAGCAGCCAAAGAATCAAGAAAACTTAAAGAAAAATGAAATTTCAAAATAGCTTTAAAATCAGTTCTTAAAAAAAAAAAAAGCTGCCCCTTTCACTTGCTGTCAGGTATTTTTCCTTATGTCCTTTACACAGAAAAACTATTTGGCCAAGTTTGAGAAACCCTGTAGCAAAATTAGAAACCACACATACAGTGTAGCAAAGGCCATTTCAAATTTTATATTCTAAACTACAGATAGTCAGAAGATTAGTATTGCACAGAGCAACTTAATTAAACACATTCTTGATTTTCGTATACTAAATAACATTTAGGCTTACGTGCAATCCTTAGTCGAAAGAGGTGACTGGAACCGTGGCATTTTATTTCTTGAGACAGTATCTGATCTGTGCCACCTTGAATAATAATTGTAATCTCTTAAGTAAGTATCCTTTATAAAGGGATTGTAATTTAGAGAGCTGTCATTACTGCTACATGGCTAGATAGCTACTGTAAAGCAGGTGCCTACTTGTTAGTCTCAGGGTTTTTAAAAGCATTTGAGAATTACTGTCTTTGGTGAAACTCAACTTCCAAAAAATTCTTGGATCTGTCCCTGCATGCAACTGGATGACAAGGAGGGAAAGACAGCAGAAGAGAAACAACTGTTTGTACCATGTAAAGAACACTGTGATAGACAGCAGCCAACTTTTTCACTTCAACAGGACAAATTATTCCAGAACATTTCACCCTGTCACTTTGTAGGTCATGCACTGGAATGTGCACAGTAGATCTGAACATTCCGCCCAAGGAGGACAACAGTGTCCTTGATTAAAACTTGAGTATTATAGTCCCATTTAGAAAGTAAAGTTTTTAAAAAGCAATGCCTCCATGTACCTTTCAGTGGAGTCCTCATCATGGCATCCAAGTAGACTATCATGTCTACCAAGGAAGTTGAATCAAGGAGGTATGAGTGAGAGATACAGGCATTAAAAAAAAAAAAAAAACAAAAAAACCAACACACCAATAAACCAAAATGGTTTGGTGTTTGTTATTTTTTTCATAGGAATTAAATATTTCAAGTAACACATGGACTCTCTTGCCTGTTTGAAGATGTGAGTCAGACACCAACAAGCACAGAAATAAGGAGCTGATCTTTGTCAAAAACATTATATGAACTTATAAGTCAAGCCAGTTTTGATGAAGCAGCAATGTATCATGAAAGTAATCAGAACAAAGATTATTTCTTTTAGCCAACAACTGGAAGTAACTTTACAAGCAGATGGTTTCTTGTGGTTTTGTACCACTGGAAAAAAAACAGTACTTCTAGATGACAAAGAAACTTCAGGTGATCTAAGTAACAGGTGTACAGTTACATCTCCTGTGGTGTAAAGAATACATTTGTAGAATTTACCTACTTAAATGGTCTAATTTGTCAACAAGAAAGCTAAACTTAGAAGACATGCACCACATTTACTGTGAATCTCTTATTAGAGATAGTAGTCCATGAGCTAGATGATATCTAGTACTATCTAAGGTAGCATAACTTACATCAAGCAGGTAGGTTTTCTTGTAATACCTATTTTGAGCCATACAATAACACTTCTGCATAGGCAGCTTCTCTAAGTAGCTACCACAGTGAAAGAAGAATGCCACTTTACTACTTTTGTTTGTAGAATCACTACTTCTGGTTTTATTTATATGAAACACACAGATTTATGTTTGGTTTTGGTTGGGTTTTTTTTGCAGTATACAGCATATGTCCTGTGGCCCAAACTGTGAGGAAACAAGAACCAAGAGGTATCTTTTTCATCAAACACAAAAGGCCGAATTTGTGTGAGCCATATAAATTTCACCACGAACACTGTGGTTTTTGTAATCTGAATTCACGGAATATACTCCTGAGAGTTAGCCAGGTACATAGTCACATTCTTCACTTGGAGACTGGCAAAACCTGGGCGAGAGAGAAATGCCAGACTTGGCATCACTGACAGTGCCACAGCATGTTCAAAGTGATTGCTTTTTTTGGATCATACTGGTTCAGAAGGTCAGAAGTAGCAATAATGACAGAAAAAGAAGCAATTTCTAGGAACCTCAACGATTTCAAAGCAGATGGTCTACACATTAGACACAGCATATCTTCTGTCATAAGAAAACAAGTACTTGGGAGGCCTAGAGATAAATGAAGTTCTGCTAAAATACATTATCTGCAGGTCAGCAAGTGTGGATGCTGCACTGAAGATTGTTAGCTTCTTCCACATGGGCAGAAGAGAGTGCAAATACAGCAGGTTCTATATTAACTAGCTGTTATTTTTCATACAAACAAAGAGAAAAGAAATTGGATCAATCTAAAGCTTATGTAATTTTCTTAAAAGACACTGATAATGGAAACTGCTTGGCATCAGAAGTTTGACATTATTTGATAGACCATGCAGGCACTAGTATGGACACCAAGAGAAGAAAACTAATCTCCAGATCTGTCATAATTCCCTGGCTTTGGTAAATGATAAACTGAGCCACAGATTACATCCTTTTTAAATTTAAAGGATTCTGGGTGCATATTGTATTGCTAAGCCTCTGAAGGACTGCTAGGAGGTTCATAAACTGGGACAGCAAGTAATATTCAGATCATTTAAAAACAGTAACTCTATATATAGCTACTGAGCAACAGCAAAGCACACAGGTGAGTTTTACAGAATTAAGATTTTCAGATTCAAGAAGTCCAGACATATGTGAGAAATCTGACAGCAACTGGACACATCCACTCAGAGCCAATCTTGACAGTTTCTCAGATGTCTGACTGGGCAGACATAGCCCATCACTTTCAGAATACTAAACTAACCTGGGAAGCAAGGATAATGGAATTTCAAAAAATCCAAGAATTTATATACCATCTGTTTTTCATCTGTTTTAAATGCAATACATGAAAGAGTGGAAAGCAGAGCTGGTAATACGGAAGGGGTAATCTTTTTCACAGGGAGCTTCCACCACATGAAGGCTATCTATTTCAGCAGGTGTCATGTGCAAACTATCAGATAGTCAAGTTAAGGCCATTCCTACAGTGAAATTCTAGTATGTCCAGACCAACAGGACATAACTGGATGACTATAGGATACCATAGTGAACTTGGGCACTTAGTAGGCTGATAGAACATTTGAAGACAGACTTGATCAGGAGCTTAAGGATATGAATCTAGTTTTGCTAGGTCAGCAAATAGATATGACTCAGCAGACTTGAGTACCTAGACAAGTGCAATCTGTAAGCTTTTAGGAAACAAAGGTCTATTAAGAAAGAAGATATGCAACAATATTCCCATGAAGATCTGGAGGAAGAGAAGGAGAAATATAACATGTCTGGAACATGCATCAGAGTACATTTATCAGTTTTAGACTAACAAGTAGACAAATATGAAGTACATATAGTACCTCCTCATGCTCCTGCTGTAAACAGAGAACACATTTCTGGGGCAATATTCTATTTTAGACTAAAAATAGGTAGACCCTAAGTAGGCCATGCACTTATTTCCCTCTAGTGACTGAAAATGAAGTTTATGATGATTTAACAATAGTGTTATATAGTCTACATTGGGACAGATGAATCCCATCTTTTAGATCTTAGATTTAAGATACTTCCAACAAGGGAAAGTATTCTTTATGGTAGCTATATTAAAATTCATATATAAAAGATTCCTAAGCATTACATTGCAAAAACAGTTATTGCCAGATGGAAAGATGCTATCTCTCAGAATAAATGGTGAATAATCAAGGATTATCATGTCTAATAAAAAAATATATAGATCTTCATTACTTAACAAAGCACCATAAGAATTACTACCTCAGATGGTAACAACAGATGAGATTTCTAATTCTAAATGCTACTTGACATTTTGATCTCGCAAAATAAAGATATATACTCACAGATTCTAATACATTAAGTACAGAGAATAAGTAGTTTTTATTTGGTTTCAAATATTAATGAATACATGCATATATTCCTTCTTCTGTGAAGGAAAACTGTTACAATATGAACAAGGAGAGAAGCAGGAACATGTTGATGCACAAAGACCTCAAATTCCTGAATATTCAGGGGAAGGAACGGGGAATTACACCAGCTCAGAATCTGAAGTAACAATTCACAGTAACTGCTGAAACCAGCTGTGAGCCCACAAACACTGTAAGAAAATATGTCATAAATGAGTCATCTCCCTAAGCAAAAAGCATAAAAACTAAAAAATTGCTGGCCTTCCAATCTTTAAAATTATGCACTCGCCACAACATACAAAATATTAGTTGGGAAAAAACCCAAATAACAAGGAGATAAGGAACAACTAAAATATGCCATAAAGCTGTAGTTGTGCCCCTGCACCCTGTTGCTCTACTCACATGGAATCATTGCGGGCCAGCTGGCCATTCTGTCGAGCGGCATTTTCGCTCATGGAACGTTCCCTCTTCAGTCTTCCCACTGCACGGATCTGCATAAAAAGAAAGGAGAAGATAAAAGACAGGGAATTCCAGGAGGCACTTAACTTGCATTGGAGATTTGCAAGTTAGATCTGCCTGCAGGTACAAAGGCACGTTTTCATGTTTCACAGTGATTAGGAGGAAGACAACTGGTGACTGGATCTGATGCTGGTAACACATAAAACCAAGACACACATTTGTTGTAATCCTGTTATCTATCCATGTGATCTACTACCTATCACCAGAGAGAAATCTAGTTCTACTGTACGAGTCTAAAGAATATGTAGCTTCCTAAGTATTTTTCAGTTTTAAACATGTCAGTTACCATCATCCACCTAGATGCTAATGTCATACCATTCTTTGAAATCGTTTTTCAGTTTGTTAAAACTCACTAACTCTATGTGGTGTCATCTGGTCATGAATCCAGAGGTTAACTGCACATGTTAAAAGAATCCTGTTTTCTGATGACCTGCAAATAGAAAAAAAATTTGCAGCTTTCTCTTTAAAAGGATTCTTTTTTTTTTTTGTAAAAGTATTTTAAGTAGCTCTAATTATGAACTTGTAAGGACTCTGGCAGTACTCTGTAAGCTTACTGAGCCTGGCAACCCCTAGCCATCTGCCAGTTAAATATGGAACTTTGGAGTCATAATTAGAACTACTACAATGCTAATAAAAATATATTTTACATTTTCCTAACTTATGTTAGCAGAAAGTAGATCTGCACCACAGTAAAGAAATAATCGGATATTTCACTTCCTTTAGTAGAATGATTCTCAAGTAAATTAAAAAAAAAAAAACAAAAAAAAACCCCAACAAAATAAGTACTAGCCTCTTCATTCTGAGGTGTCTGCTGTAGAGGTTTTTCTAGGTCCAAAAAATCTAGTGGTCGATCACTAAGCGAAATAACACGGGGAGGAGTTTTCAATGCCAGCGGTTTGAATGGAGTAGACTGAAGAAGGTCAAGGTCTGGTGGTCTGGAAAATGGAATGTCTTCACTATTACCTGCAAGAACATTAGTTGTCAACAGAAAGCAAGCTGTTCTGAGGCACGAGGGCTAATGTTAAAGAAGGTATCACATCAGTTACTTCCCTGACTACGCTATATAATTAAGCATACCTTTAACAGGGCTTGTATGTTAGAAACTATTGTTAAGGTCTCATAAAGACTATATTAATTAGCACTTATCTGAGCAGTTTCTCTGAGAATGGTTATTCTGAATAGTCCAGAGGAACATCACTTGTTATCACAAGTGAGGGTACTTTTGATCTCAAGACATACTCCTATTAACAGCATATTTGGTTAGAAACAAGGTGACTGGGGATGTGAAGATGTTACTCTTTCAAAGCATAAAATATATGCATGTCACACATTTTGCAAACTATAAGCAATCCCAGATCTGTCACTGTAAATCCCATGACCATAAATCCTAAAGTATTAATAGATTCCACTAAATGATAGATCCTTAACATAATTAGCATTCTCTTTATAATCAAACACATTTTGTATGTTTAACATGTATATCCCCAGAACTTCTCATAGCTACTTTAGCTTTTAGTAAATTATAAAACATCAGGTGTAAATAAACTTTTTTTTCTGCAGTAAGATAAAAAGTCAGCAATTAAACTTCCTGCTCACATTTTCTTAAATGTCTCCACTACAAGCCATACCAAAACTTTTCAGGTAACATTTTCAAAGTTTAAGAAACTTCCCAAGTCAAAGTTGATGAGCAATAAATGTTTGAAAACCACAAGGTTTTTATTTTAAAAATATATATCTATAAATATTTTTGTCCATCCAGAAATTTAGGAAACTAATTTAAATTCTCAAATTCTCATCTATTGTTCTTTTATTGAGATGGAGACGTACCTGCCACTACAATCCGCTCTGGAACCTGCATAGTTACACTGGCATTTGGAAATCCTTCCTGGTCAGTCTTCTCAAGGTCAGCATTTTGAGGAGCTACTTTGAGTTTTTCTGGGACCCTCATGCGCTGACTGATTCCTTCGGTGTATTCCATTTCATACTGAAGGCGATTAATTTCTGCCATCTCAGCAGCTGGAGATGGGAACGCAGCCCCACTCATTCTGACAAAAGAAAAGCAGAAGTCCTGGTGGATAGGAGGATGACCATGAGCCAGCAATGTGCCCTTGTGGCCAAGAAGGCAAATGGCTTCATTAGAATGCTTGGGTGCATTAGAAAGGATGTGGTTAGTAGGGCAAGAGAGGTTCTCCTCCCCCTCTTGCCTTGGTGAGGCCACATCTGGAATATTGCGTCCAGTTCTGGGCCCCCCAGTTCAAGAAGGACAGGGAATTGCTTGAAAGAGTCCAGTGCAGAGCCACAAAGATGATTAAGGGAGTGGAACACCTCCCTTATGAGGAGAGGCTGAGGGAGCTGGGTCTCTAGCTTGGAGGAGACTGAGGGGTGACCTCATCAGTGTTTACAAACATGTAAAGGGTGGGTGTCAGGATGATGGAGCTAGGCTTTTTTCAGTGATATCCAGTGGTAGGACAAGGGGCAATGGGTGTAAACTGGAGCATAGGTGGTTCCATGTTAACATCAGGAAGAACTTCTTTACTGTAAGAGTGACAGAGCACTGGAACAGGTTGCCCAGGGAGGTTGTGGAGTCTCCTACGTTGGAGATATTCAAGGCCTGCCTGGACAAGTTCCTGTGTGATGTACTCTAGGTTACCCTGCTCTTGCAGGGGGGTTGGACTAGATGATCTTTTGAGGTCCCTTCCAGCCCTTGGGATTCTGTGATTCTGTGAAAAGCTGTACAAGCAATACAGCAAACCAGTAGAACGTACGCAAAGGAAGCTCTTCATTCCAATTACAGAGCAAGTGGTAGGTGCTCCTAAATAAACAAGCTTATTTTGAGAAACAAGTTACATGATAAAATTCATAGGAAGTGTGGTCAGAAGAATTTGAGAGGTGAGGGCAACGACAGAAGACTGCATTTTCAGATCTTAAGAGTACTCAGAATATCTACTGGCAGCAGCTTAAAGAATAGTTACTGCTCACAAGAGTTGACAAAAGGTGTTTCAACACCGCTTGTTCACCTTCTCATTTGGAAATACCTGCATGGGTCTAATTTTCACCATCAAGCAGCAATACACTGCAGCAGCATTTACACCACAGTTTTCCTAAAGCCTAGCATTGCTTTGTTCTTAAGTGACAACTGCTTTCCAGCTGTAAGGTAAAACACGCACAAAAAGAGGACAGCATTAGAATGGTTGTTTTACAAACTATTTATAAACTAAATAGCACTGTGTGGGTTTAGATATTCTTGCCAAGGACCTATAGATACAATACCTCCATGTCTTCCTATTCTTGCCTATTTCTCATCTACTTTGCATATTTGTATTGCAGAATTGTATTTGCCTTCAAAGTGGTTTTAATTTTTACCCCTTTTACAAAGGAACAGCAAAACAGGAAACAGTGAGATTTCAGAGACAGAAAAACTTAAAATATTTAAATAGAGCCTGCAAAGAAAACCCTGAGCTATTTAAAGATAACAGAAATCAAACTTATGTTCTCCGTAATGTTCCTGTTACACAAAGCATTTTATAGAATTCATGAATAATAAATTGGGGAGAAGAACGGTTTTAAAATTTATATTTACAGAACTAAGTAGCTCTAAAGAAGCATGAAGATAGATAGAAAAGAAGTCTAAGAATGATGAGACAATAAAATTAGTATTACAATCACAGGATACATAAAGGACAGAGAGTAGCTGAAGCGCAATCACCAGCAGAGCTGAGGATAAGGGAACAGAGAGCAGGAGAAGTTACATAGGATTAATTATATGTGTTCAGAAAGAGAGAAGGGTACTTCCCTCTGCTAAAAAAGAACAACAGTAGAAGATACAGGGATAAAGCAATGCATAAGAATCTTAAGGATTACCATTCATCAGCATTCTGGCAATAATCAGACATCAACCGTATCTGTGCTGCAACTGGGAATGTTATGAACATTATGGATGACCAAGTTAACCAGAGATACGTGAAATCAAGTACCGGTAACAGGACAGCTGTGACAGCACAGCGGTCAGAGCAGGCTTTACAACCTACACCTAATTGTAACTTCTCCAGCTACCATGCTGCTTGCTCCTGATGGGGATACTTAACAGCCAGTCTGTTTAAGTACACATAAGCTACAGAGTGCTCCTGTGGCAAGTGTCTAAGATATCCTTTGACAAGTAAAAGGGAAGAGGAGGACATGCACTATAGCACCCAAAGGACCCTATTATGGGAACTAAAATAGTCAGAACATGTATCATAGAAGCATGTGATTGGAGGCTGTGAAATAAACAGAACAATTGAAGGGAAAGGATAACTGGGTATAGGCTAAATGCCAAAAGCTGTTGTGCACAGTTCAGTTGCATGTGTTGAACCATGGAAACCTATCACCCCTCTCCTTAGCACAAGGATGATGTGAACCAAAACATGTATCTATTACACATGAACAAGGCAGCAGAATCCCAAGAACATTAAGGCTGCATTCCTTCAAGTTTGCTTTACTACAGCTGGAAGTTTTACTACAAAATATCTTTTGTGTTTCTTTTAACATTAAAAATACCGGAAACGTTAGGAGGAAAACCATGCCCCTGTCTGACAACCATTTCTCTGAAACAACCACATATTCACTGCGTTGCGACACCTGTAAAAGCATTCAGCACAGACAGAATGGTCCCGTTATCTAAACATTTCCAGTAACAAGCTGGGAGCACAAGGCTGGGAGCGCACTGGACGTGCGGGACCTGACACCGACAGGGATGGGGCGGTCACCAACGGGGCGACAGGCGGAAGCACTCGGGGAGCCGAAGAGTGCCCCGGGATGGGGTGAATGGGATAGGAGAGTGGGTTGGCAGCGGCTAGGCACGGGGCGAAGAGCCGGACTGGGACGCTAGCAGGAGGGAACCTGCGCCCCAGGGGCACAGCTGAGATGGGACACGGTCGCGGGATGACGACACGGGCTCAGGAGGGCAAATCGCTCTGAGAGATCAGGGAAAAAGCAGGCTCGCCCGCCGCAGCCCCGCGGCCAGGCCAAGGCCACCAGGGACAATCTGCAGACGCTGCCGCCAGGCCCCGCAGCCCGTACTCACCCAGAGCGGCAGGAAGTCGGCTGGCGAGCCCAGCCCTGCACTACCCTGCCGGGCCGTTCCTGCTGCGCTCCGGACTCACGGGCGGAGGAGGAGAGGTGGCCGCTAACCGGGACGACACGCCTTACCCCCACCTCTCGGGTAACACGCAAACCCCAACCCACTTGTCCTCATCGGGCTGCCGTAAGGACTGCCGGGCCGGAGACCTCGCGTCATGTGACCGACAGAGGGCGGAAGACACTCTCGCAACCGCCTCGCGTGCGCGGGAGCCGGAGGGCATCCATTTTTAGTGAGGGAAGGCGGGAGCCGCGCAGGCGCTTTGGGGCGGGTCCCCAGGCCGCTGCGCAAGGTCACAACGGCGGCGTGAGGCCTGTGGCCGGTTCGCGGTCCTCTGGCGCGCTGCGTTTGGCGGCACAGGCCTCTGCACGGAGAGGCTGTTCAGCAAACTCGTCCCCATTTCCCTGCCTGCGCGACGCTTGCGCAGAGCGATGCTGCCCTGGAGCAGGGGGGGGCCTTGTGCTCCTCGGTTGAACGTGGCTGTAACGAGTGGTGTCCAGGGGGAAGGAACTTACTTAGGGAGCAGTGCCACCACGTGTGCTGCTCCTGTGCCCAAAAGCCGCCCCTGCCAAAACCGCTCCTTGCAACCCAGCTGTCTCTGGAGTGTTGACTGTCAAGAAACGTTTGCTGTCAAGAGGCAGAGCTGCCCAGTGTCTCTGTGCTGTGGTGGATTAACATACTGTGTAATATGCAAACATAAAGTCTAATTATGTGTTAAGTAAGTGGAAAATCTAGCTTGTTGAGTGATTAACCTGGCACACCACCCATCTGTGCAAGGGCAAAAGGCCAGTTTTAGGGAGCATTTTCCAAGAGCGAGATAACCTGCCTAGCTACTGTTCAGAGGCAACTGCATACTTCACAAACCCCAGGCGCTATTTCACCTGCACACCAGACGGGCTGGTAAGCTTCACAGCAGCTGTCCTGTGCAAGGGTGGCTTTCTTACATCAATCGCCATGCCACTAGCATGACTTAAAATGTGTCAGCAAATGTGGCTGATGGAGCCATCCATTTCCTGCCCCACTTAATAATTCTGATCAGCCAGGTGCATCTCCTTATGTCAGCAAAACACTTCCAAGGGCCCCAGGTGACCCTTACTGAAACTAGCATAGCAGCATCGGCTGCCTCTGAGCCGCTGTTCTCTTGAGGTGCAGGTTATGTCAATTTCCTATTCCTTAAATAAACCTCTAGATTAGCAGATCATATTTTTAAAGAAAATAGCCTCTGAGCTTTCCCTCTGTTCTCCTTTATGATCACAGTAACGTTTTGGAGGTCAAAATTAGCAGCCAAAAGTATTGAAGCATGTATTGATCCACGGCTCATAACTTGCTAATTCAGTTCTTTACAAATACCAACAGAGGGAAGTGGTCTGAAATACGGTCTTTCACTAGATGAAAAGTTGTATAACATGGAGAATTACACATTAGTTGCCTTTCAACATATGGTCTTACATTTGACCTCCTGAAACACAAATTGCTGGCCTAAGCACAGTTTACCAGGCAATCCCTATCATTCTGTACGAGAGTCCTCCTCAGTTTTATCTCTTCTCCAGGCTCTGAGATTTATGAAGAAAAAAAAAAAAAAAAAAAACCAAAACCAACCAACCCCCCAAAAAGCAACACAAAAACTCAAACAAAAAAAAAACATACTCAAAGAATTGGTTCTTGAAGCACACAAGAAGTATGGTCTGTCTCCCATGCTTGCCTGTATATACTTTTGTGTTGAGATAAATTACATAACTATTCCATTCAATGTATGACTGTTGTTCATACATTGGTTTCACAATAAAAGTTGAGTAGTTCTACTTCACAGGAAATTCTCCATAAGAGACCTGGTGGTGATCTCTAGTGCATCGTATTATGAATTACCAGTAGTAGATCAGGATTATGTAAGCCTGTTCAAGCTCCACATATTCTGTCAAATCCCAGAAAGAATTGCATCAGGCTGTATTTACTGTACCCTTATTCCTTTCAGGATGTTCTTTCCATTTTGTCATTGCATAGAAGTCCTAGCAGAAATAATTTTCTTTTGACACTTTTCAGATCTCTCTGCAGATATCCTTCATTTTCTTGTTCAGTGATTTAAAAGGCCATCCTTAAGAATGTTGCCTACAACATTGTTGTATCAGTTTGATTTTCAGAGAAATCTTCCTTATTTTCATACAGAAATTTTTAACAATGTTAGGTGTATCCTTTTCTTCTGCACACAATCTGCTTGTTTGTCTGCTTGCATTTACAGAATGCCTCTGGGTACTGTCTTCTGTCTGAGGAAACACTACAAGTCCTACTTTTTTCTAGTTTTTGCAGGTTTTGCCTTCCTTGGTGACCAGCCTCTTCCCTTCTTGAACCTGGAGTTAGAGTAGTCCTCTGTCAGCAAACTGCAAGAGTGGCTTCCTTCTAAAGAGGAAAACAACCCCAGCCTAGGCAGGGCAGCAACCTCTCCAGCAAAGGCACAGTCCCACCATACTGTGCACAGCAACATAGAGCTGGGGCGATGATATTAAAAGGTTCTTTTGACTGTTCAGAAACCATCAGGCAAATGCAGGGTGACAAGTCAGATTCTAAGTCAAAGACAAGTGAAGCAGGTACAGCAGGTGAGAGGACGAGGCACAAGCCTGCTGACAGCAGAGCTCAGGCAAGGCCTGGGATGGAACCAGCTTTTCTCATCCTCCTAGTTTTTCCTCAGTGTAATCAGAACCCTTTCTCTCAAACTGTTCCTGTTAACAGCAACTTGGCACCCAGGAATACAGACAGCATGCAGACATGCAGCTTGAATACCTACACTGAAGCACTAGACTACTAGCATAGTCCAAGTAGGAGAGGGGGAAGTGTCTTTTTGAGGGCAAACTCCACCTACTGTCAGATGACATTATTTTCTTTATTCTTACTTGTTTTTTCTTTCTTTTGGTGTAAATACTATCATGCATGGGTAGTGGAAAAGATCATTAGCACTGTGAAGAACAAAAAAAAATTAAAAATAAAATTAAAATGGGTCTTCCATTTAGTCAAAATATTTTTATTTGGCTATATTTAGCAGAAGGTTTGCTCTCCCTTCCCCCCCTCCCCCCCCTCACCCCCCCGTTTGTTTCCTCATTTTATCTGATTTCTTATGCTTCCATTTTCTCAGTACAATATATTAACACCTTGCACCTCATCAGCATTTACCAGCTGAGGCTCTGGGAGCATTTACAGACATACGTTAACTAATCCTCACAACAATTATTAGCAGTAGTAAAGTGATCTGCATTTTCAGAGAGAGGATCAACTTTTTTCACTTTCTTTGATTTTCAGTGTCCAGTTTTTGTTATGCTAGGCTTGATGAACAGGTGTGTATCTGCAGTTGAGTTCCAGGCTTTTCAAAGGAAGGCTGGTTGAGCACTCAAAATCTAAAGCTATTTATGAAAATCTTTAATAACTTGAAGGCCACACAAAAAGTGAGTAGCAGAATCCAAAACTGGGAAGAAGGCATAACTTCCAGCTACATGCTGTAACTTGACACAGAGCTCTTTGTAACTTACCTTTAGACTTGAAAACCACAATCTATTCTCTTCTCCTTACACATTATCCTCTACTGACCATTTCCAGAAGACTTCAACCTCAGGTACTTACATTCCGCTTTTTACTAGCAAGTTTTACATTTTACTTGAGCATCTCCACAGTCATCAACTGTGTATCACATACAATGTCTTTGGGTGACTGTGATGGGCCTTAATGGAAAAGAAAACCCCACAATAAAACCACAAAAAACCCAACAAGCAACAAGCGTGATTTTATCTTTGAGTATTTAAAGCAAGCTTCATGGAAAAATCTAGTATATGACTGTTATAAGGAGAAAACCCTCAAGTCCAAACTGGTCCAAACAGAAGACTAAATATGAGCTTGACATTAATACCTTCTTATCAGTAGTGCATTTGCATAGAGATTCTTCATAAACACCTGCAAATTCACAATTATACCTTTCAAACTGTTCAAGCAAACAATTTTACAACATCCATTCAGTTCATGTAAATGATATCTTCACCATTGGAAGATACTGGCATGACACACAGACAAAACCTTTTCTTAGTTCGGTTAACACTGAAAATTGAACAGTCAGACAATAACAATGCAAGTATTTTAACAGAAACAATATAAAATTTCACTGGCTTTAAAAACATCTAAATGAGAAATCTTTGTTATTTCTAATGAATTGCTAGACCCTATATTTAAAATGATTCATTTACAGAAATTAAGATGAATTAGGCTTCTTCTATAACACAAAATACTGAAATTCTGATAGATTGTGCAAGTATTAAAAAATATTAACATCTTAAATGTTAACATTACAATTTTAAATAGCCTTGCAAGTGCAATGTTATAAATATATAAAAAAAACAAAAAATAAACTCATAGCTACAACTTTATATAAGTTATATGGGTAAATGAAAGTGCTTTTCAAGTATTTATGTTCATTTACAGTTGAATTCTCCAGTATTTGTCAGTGCTTAGATGGTACAATTTAAATAGCAGTCTTTTTAAATTTTGGATGCATGCATTTAGCTGAATGGAATGAATGTTCCATTTGCAGAAATTTGTGATAAATATTTCAATATCTAATATAATTTGTGATATTTAAGTAGGACTATTATAAAATGTGAATATTATTGGGTTGTTTATCTATAAAAATAATATAGAAAGAAATCAGATCCTGATGGATGTGTGATAACCTGATAATTCCATGGGAGCCCTTGAGCCAAACAGAAATTTTTACTTCCATCAAAATCCCTAATTATGATACAGTAAACAGTTGTTCTTCAGTAGACAAAAGCATGTGAGCAAAACAGAGGCCAAATAGTGTCAACTTCTGAAGAATTTAAAAGATTTCATGATCTGTGCCAAAAGCCATGGAATCTAATGCAAACTTGCCAAGATTTTCAATTAGTCAGCCCTTAGCCACAGTCACTGTGGAGAGCACAGCTAGTGGCTGTCACCACTGCACTATCTGCCTAGTGTGTGGTGTAGCTACCTTTCTGGCTAGTCAAGAACCATTATTATTACAGTGATACAAAAAAAGACTGTATTCCTGTTTGACAGTCAGAGGAAGGATGAGGTAAGTGGGGAGATGCTTGTTTATTAGACAAGAAACCAAACCAAAACAACCCAAATGAATAATTATATTTTTAAAAGTGCACTGAAAGTATTTCCTATTGAACCCTATCTCTCATAAGTGCCAGATTTTAATCTTAAATTATACCCACTTTGAACACTGAACATATGTAAGTCAATATTAGAGCATTTAGTTTGTCCTGTGGTTTGAAAAGCACATGACACAAGGCAACATTAACATCTTTCATTAAAGATCTGGTGATGCCACAGTTTTATCATGAAGATGAAGCTTAGAAATGACAGTAATTCAGCAGAAGCCCCTGCAGACTGCCATTACAAGCCTTCTCCATCAAAGTGCTTTGTCATTTGCCAAAGACAAAAAGTCCAAAAGTCAAACTGTTGCCCTACCTCAACACAGTGCTGCACCGGCAATTTATAATTTCTTTCCAGGTGCAGTTGGACTATAATAAATTATAGCTCTTCTGAGTTAGGCAATTCTTTGTAATAAAAGCAGAGTTTCATGTTCAATCCAGAGTGGCCACTGTTTAGACCGGTCTCTTCATGCAGACCTGACATCGGCTGATGATATTTTCTAGTTCTCCAGCTTTCAAAGTCTGTGGCAGAGGTTTCCTAAATGAAAGAAAGCAAACATTTACTAAAAAAAAAAAACAAGCAAACAGCCAAAAAGCAATCGAACACCAACAAACATAAAACCACACAAGGAGAGATGATGAAACCTGGGATAGAGAATTCTTGACCACAACACTGAAATCCTTGCCTCCCTTAAGGCATCTTTGTGTCACAGAATGACTCAGAACCTGACAAAGAGGGATGTCTAAACTGAGGGAAATTAGTAGGGCAACCCCCACATGTTGTGCAGAGAGTTATTGTCTCCTTGGGCACTTGCAGCATAGATGCAATGTGTGTGGATGGAGGGAAATAGAGTTTACCTGAACATTCTGCTTGGATTTAACGATGCCAGCCAGAAACTGTAGGAATTTGTGTAGTAGTTGCACGTCCCCCTGCCATGGCACTCTATGAATGGAATGGCTCTAAATTCTTCCAAACAAGATCCAGGAGATGCCAATGCTTGGCCAGAAGCTTCTGAGCCGGCACTTGTGTACTGTAACCACCAACACATTTTTTATGAGATCTGGTCTGTCAGCTTTTAGTAAACTGCAGGTAAAAAAAATATCTCTTTCTAAAACATACCATATGTTCTGTGGTATAACTTGAACAAAATAAATTGAACACAGATTAATTTTACCAAATTATAAAGAAGCACAGAAGCTTTATGAAGATTCAAGCAGTTCTGGCATTTCCTAAGTGCCTGCAAAGACCTTTTTCTGCTCCATGAAAAGGCATGATACTAACCAGTAAAAAGACTAAAATGTATCTGGCTTCTGTCCACTTGAGGACTAAAGTAAGCCAAATGCCCTGTTTTGAGTGTGTTCACCTTTTTGGTTGCATTGATTTCTTCTCCAAACACAAAAAGCAAAGAAGGCATTTTCCTTCTTTCATCACAGAATCATAGAATAGTTAAGAGTTGGAAAGGACCTTAAGATCATCTAGTTCCAATCCCCCTGCCATGGGCAGGGACACCTCACACTAAACCATATCACCCAAGGCTTCATCCAACCTGCCCTTGAACACTGCCAGGGATGGAGCATTCACAACCTCCCTGGGCAACCCATTCCAGTGCCTCACCAGCCTTACAGAATCACAGAATCCCAAGGGTTGGAAGGGACCTTGAAAGATCATCTAGTCCAACCCTCCTGCAAGAGTTTACAGTAAAGAACTTCCTCCTTATATCCAATCTAAACTTCCCCTGTTTAAATTTTAACCCGCTACCCCTTGTGCTATCACTACAGTCCCTAATGAAAAGTCCCTCCCCAGCATCCCTGTAGGCCCCCTTCAGATACTGGAAGGCTGCTATGACGTCTCCACGCAGCCTTCTCTTCTCCAGGCTGAACAGCCCCAACTTTCTCAGCCTGTCTTCATACGGGAGGTGCTCCAGTCCCCTGATCATCCTCGTGGCCCTCCTCTGGACTTGTTCCAACAGTTCCATGTCCTTTTTATATTGAGGACACCAGAACTGCACACAGTACTCCAAGTGAGGTCTCACGAGAGCAGAGTAGAGGAGCAGGATCACCTCCTTCGACCTGCTGGTCACGCTTTTTTGATGCAGTCCAGGATACGGTTGGCTTTATGGGCTGTGAGAGCACACTGACAGCTCATGTTAAGTTTCTCATTGACGAACACCCTCAAGTCCTTCTCTGCAGGGCTGCTCTTTGATGTTGGTAAATGCTTGTAGAAATAGATCTAAAATAATTTACAACACTAGAAAATTGGCTAGAAAATACCATTTAGGTTTGCTGATGCTGCAAAGAAGCAAATTATTTTAACCAGATGCTGTAAAAATTCTCTCATTCTTTTCCAAGTTTACCGTTATTACTGCTTAGGGCCAAATCCCAGGAGAGACAACACTTTTCACACTAGACCTAAAAGGACTTTAAAGCAGAAAGCAGGAGGGTTTAATTCTCTTTTTTACCCTCATTTGCTGGCAGCATGGATAATGAAGATGAAGTGCTACATCCCCTACTATAGATATACCCTTATTCCCATAATGAGTTCTCAGTTTGCAGTGACATTATGAACTTTCTTCACTCATATCTTATTGTGGCATCAAAATTGCTGAGGTAGTTTTTCAAAACAGCATTCTGCATTTGTTTTGATTTTAGCTTTCTGTGGAGTTCAGCCCCAAGACATAATTTATAAAAGAATGGCCTGGTATGGAAATGTGTCAGTTATTTCTGTGTATTTGTGTTTAGGACGAGTTTAACCACTCCACTTCCTTAACCCCTTTCCTAGATTTCAGCATGACACATAAAAATGAGACCGTGCAGTTACTTCTGTTAGACTAAAATCCTGTGGTTCTTTTTTCATCCTTTTCCCTTTTTCTCCTGCCACCTATTTTTGAGGCCAGATCAGAATAGATTTTCATATGCTTCTGGCACTGATTAAGAGCTAATAAAACGATTCTCTACTTGGCAAAGGAAAAAAAAAAATCTAACCAAACAATTATTAAGAAGCAAATGAGGTGTGAGAAGACGAAAATGTCAATGAAAGCAAGACAAGGTAAAATTTATAATTCAAGTCTTTCTATCCTTACCATAACAAAAGAAAAACCCTTCCAGAGAGATACCCAGCCTTCTGGACATGCAGGAACTACAGTTGTTTGGCTATGAACTGCTATTACCATTGCAGCTCCTTCACAGACAACACACCTGCAAGAAGAAAGGCACATGCATTCAGTGCAGATATGAGGGAAAACACGAAAGCAGGCAAAAATTGTATCTTCTAGGATAGTAGCTACCTACTGGCAGGGCTTAGTATAAATGTTACAACTCACACAGGTTTTCCTGTTCTGTGAAGAGATAAGTAAATTGAAGGCAATCCAAATACTTTGCTTTGCAATTGCTTTACAGTCAAAATTGCTTTAACACCAGACAAAAACATTGGAATAAAATGGGAATTAGTCTCACAACACTTGAGCTTCCTGATTTTGCCTTTACTGAAGTAACAAGCTAAATTTTACCTTCTTCTTGTGCTCACTACTATAGGTTATTACAGTTTAGATCAAAGTTCTGTACCTTTATTTGCTAAGATCAGAAAAAGTAATCTTTATTTACTACATTGCAACAACTGGGTAGGGCAGGCTAGAAGACAGACTCCAAAGCTTGCCTTCCCATGTTTGATTTTGTTACACTTGGTCTTTCATGCTTTTAGAGCTTTTCCTCGTGAGATGCTCCTCATCCTTCTCAGCTGTTCTAAAGCAACTAAAAAGAGCCACATTTGCACAAGGGTATTTCATCACAGAGAAACTTCAGCCCCAATTTACAATGCTCTTCACCAATTACAGTAAACAGATGACACATAATTGAAGGCAGAATATGATTTGTACCACATTCTAAATAATGAAACTGTCCTTATTTCATTGTAGTCTACCTCCAATTACAATCTATTACAATAGATTTTAACAAAAATCACTCCTATCAGTAGGATTGTGTGCCATCTTCTCAAGTCAGCTATGCAGATTAATCCCTGTGGGGGACCCTAGCTTTAGTTTAATCTAACCTTAGAGTATCACTGAATGTGTGAAATATTCAGGTGAGTAATCACAGAATCAAGTGGTAAAAAACAGTGCTTTTATTGGCTGAGATGGGCAGGCTCGCCTAAGATTTGCCAGTCAGAACAGTTTATGATGTCTTTGTGGTTATAGGCCAGAACAGCTAAAATTCTTCCACTCTTACCTGCTTATATGGGGCTCTAGTGCCCTGCCAGAAATTGGTGCCATGTCTACTGCCATTACTGTTGCAGTTGACAGCCAGTATGAGTAGTCATTGCGAGAAGCAAAACTGCAAACATCATTGGTGTTACAGAATAAGAATGGCATGGTGGTAAATCTCTGCAAGCAGCTACCAGCTGTTCCTGAAAGACAAAAGAGGAGTGTTTTGTAACAGGTAGGATATTACATTTAGTGCAGCGAACAGAAGACACATGTGATGGTATACAATCTACAGTGAGAAATAAAACTGTTGGTAACTATAAAGAGAGAAGTGTCTGTATAGTGGAATTATCTGAAAGCAAAATGTTTATGGTATATATAAAAAATAAAGGCTAAGAACAAAATATGTTAAAATACTAATATATTCTTGAACGGTATTGGTCCTTGATGCAGTAACAGGGATTCAGCTGCTTAAACAAAAGCTTCTGGTTCCATTTTTGAAACCATAAAGCATCCCATTTGGTCTCCAAAAAGGCAAGATTCTCTCTGAGACCTTGTGTTATTACTGTCAGATCCATGCAGATGTTGTGAACATTTATACTAGACATTTGTCCGTAAGTAACTGAATTCCTCCTCAGAAATGTCTAGGGATAGCAAAAAGGGAATATAGGAGTGCAGGAAAGAATGTTGTCTTTCAAACCATGATCCCTGAATTGACTCAGAGCAGCAGACCACTCTGGAGACTGATGATTGAAACCAGTGTTCATCTCGGACACTTACTGTGAGTTTGGGTGCATGACAATTTAGCATGATGGGACTCTAAAGAACATGATCTGAAAATTTTTACCAATACAGTACCAAGATCTTGTCCATGTGCTCGTTCATTTCCTTGTACAAAAAGCAGTGAATAACCAACATAGAGCTTCGATGTCCCATGTGGGCATGAAGGAATCCTTGTTGACTGACTATGCCGGGTAAAGATAAAACCTCTTCTTGTTGGCCCAGCAATGATAGTACCTGGTGATCCAGGTAACCCCTGTAGACCTGGGAAGCCAACTAGTCCAGGCTGTCCTGTGAAGGGGGAAGAAATAAAACTACAAATATTATCATTTTATTTGAATTTTTAGTTCATTTAAATTAGTGGAACTACTTGAAAACTAACAAAAAAAATATCAGTAAGAAGACACAATTTGTAAATTGGTCATATTTATTGCTAGATGTATTAACTCTTTCAGACCTAGCTCAGGTAGCTTTACATTGCATAGCTTCATTGAATAGCAATGTATTTTAAAGAACCATGGCCATTTTTTCAACAGAAGTCGTATAAACATTTCATGGTGACCAAATATTTAATTGTATTTTGATGTCATTAGAAGGCACACTGATACCTAGGGATTTCAAATGGATAAATAAATATGATTAATTGGAGAGGAGCACAGTTAAAGCATATTTTTTTAATTACTATTCCAGTTGTGGACATGCATCTGTTAAAAGCTAAGAATGTGTTTACATGTGCTTGTGGCCCTAAAGTGACTATAAATGTTGCAGAATCTCAACACATCAAAGAGAAAGGATTTACAGAAATCAGGAATACAGTTTATCTGTAAATTCAGGAGCAGCAGTCAAACATAGATGTCTGCCTTCCTGTACCTCTTTCTCCTGGAAATCCCCTGTCTCCTTTTGGACCAGGCAGTCCTGGTTGACCTGGATGACCAAATCTTCCTGGTAGACCTTTTACTCCTTTAGGTCCTATTTGCAATTAAAAAAAAAAAAATGGAATCATATAGCCTTAGTTATTCTAGATTGTAATAACTGTTAAGGAACAAAGTTAAAATCCTCATGTAAACGTAGCTATGTTAGAATAAAAACAGCATGAATTTACTGAGTTTTGAGACTGTAGCATTATTGTCACTATATTTTATATCAGAAAGATTACAAGGAAATATTGACTGTATTTCAGAAAAATAGTATTCTCATAAGAAATGTTTTCAGAAACCAAAACAAACAGCTTTTTCTTTTAGCATGTGTCATGCAATATAGGTATTTAAAAAATACAGTAACAGGCCATAATCGTAGAATCATAGACTCATAGAATGGTTGAGAGTTGGAAGATACCTTAAAGATCACCCAGGTCCACTCCCCCTGCCATGGGCAATTCCACTAGACCAGGTTGTGCAAAGCGGAGTCCAACCTGGCCTTGAACATTGCCAGGGATAGGGCATCCACAGCTTCTCTGGACAGCCTGTTACAGCCTGTGAGCACCACCCTCACAGTAAAGAACTTCTATCTTAATTTACCCTCTTTCAATGTAAAACCATTACCTGTTGTCCTGTCCCTATACTGAACTTGTGCAAAGTCCCTCTCCAGCTTTCTTTAGGTACTGGAAGGATACTATAAGGTCTCTCTAGAGCATTCTCCTCTCCTGGCTGTTCAAGCCCAACTCTCTCAGCCTTCCTTCATAGGAGAGGTGCTCCAGCTCTCTTATCTTTCTGGCCCTCCTCTGGACTCACTCCAATAGGTTCATGTTATATGGACCATGGTTTGTGATTCTATAAACATTGCAGCTTCTCCGTAAAACAATTTTAAGGCAAGTATAAAAGAGCAATTCTTTAGTGCCTGCTTTGTTACGCTAGAGGCAACTGTCATTCTGGATTGGGGCATGCCTTCTGGCAAGCCTGCTTCCCATAGGAGCTCCCTTCCTGTGGTGGAAAGCTGTGGTGGCCAAGCACCCACTGCATATCCCCCTCATCCTACCTTCCCTTTGGTTTCCCATTCCTCACATCCATGGCAGGCTTCACTTCCAGTGCCAGTGGAGAAGTAGCCAGATTCTGCTTTCCCTTCCCATTCCCAGAGTATGGTGGACACAATAACTTTGCAGCACATCTAGAGTACTTCTATTATGCATGGTAATTTCCTGTGCACAATGGCATCCTGAGCATGATTTTGGTTGTGTTAAAATGGTGAAAGTTTTGATCCAAGTTTACTTTTTATTCCATTATTTTGCTTAGGCTCATGTTGAGGGAGAAACTTACTGACTGCAAGGTTGGAGGGCAGATGGAATGGACAGATTATAAATACAAGGTTGTTAACAAGGTACAAAGCTATTTTAAAATAGGGAGAGGTATTTCTAAAGATGCATCAAATTCCTATGCAGAAGCATGTTTCCCCACCAACCCAAACTATTCCACTAAGCAGCACAAACGTGCACGGAGATATAAGTATAAACCACCTGGAAGTCCAGGAATCCCTTGAATTCCTTGGTCACCTAGTGTTCCTGGTATTCCTGGCAGTCCAGGAGGACCCTTGCTTCCTGGGATGGAGAATATTTTCCCAGGGACTCCAGGTGGACCTAGCAGCAAAAATACAATGAAGAGCTTTGCTTTATATTAAAAGAAAGCAAACAATCTATGAAAAAAAACAAATCAACCTAAGTCAGCTGGTATTAGAATGAGAACGGTTGGTTACCATGCTGGCCCTTTGGTCCCCTTGGCCCTTCTGCACCTTGTGGTCCAGGGGGTCCCCGATTACCCTTCTCTCCTAAAAAGGAAGATTGAGGAGATATCTGTTGATTTAAGATGTCAAAATCACTGTCAAAGTTTCAGACTCTTATTAAGGAGTCCTGTATGATCCATTCAAACTTCCCAAAGAGTAACACAGCCTGTAGACTCCTTTGAAATGCAGAAGTGGACTTCTACATCTCTGTCATTACTGTGAAATTTATAGTCCAAGTGCACTCAGTTTATAAGATGTTTCCTAGTCTATCTTTATATAATGGCTGGTTCCACAAACCTGGCTTAAAATCTCAACGTTAGACTATGTCCTTTTTATCCTACATGCTTTTGTCACTGAGTTTGCAGGTCAAGTGTTGCCTTCAGTGATGCTGTGCAGTTTGACTTCTTTTAAATGCTACTGTCAGTTACGCTGATGGCTGTTAGGAGGGTTGTATAATTTTGCAAGTGTTGGAAGCTTAATAAGCATTTCTTTTCATTGTGCAAAACATGAGGTTACATTCAGATTTTTTCAGATCAGTATTTCTGTCATCAAGTCAGGCATTTTGACTATGACATGAAATTAGAACTTTTTGCTTAAGAAAGCATAATTACAGTCTGTACGGTGAATTCTCAAATTAGAACATATTTAAAATACACAATAATTAACATGGAACACAAACCAGTAGGTTAAGGAGGTAATGACAATTTTTTGTCTCTATAAATCATGCAATTGAAAAATGAGAATACTGGAGCAATGCAGACCTGTATTAGATTTAAATCACTGGGAAAAAAAGTCTAAATTAAAAGGATTTTTAGCCACCTACTGATTCAACTGTCAGGAACACGGAATTAATGAAGCCAATACATTTAACAATTCATTTCCTGATGAACTCATAAATTAAATTGTAACTGGGACTATTCTTATGGTAAACAGAGGACTCAGTGCTCTGTGTTGTAATTATGATTAAATGCTCTTGAGTTCTATAGCTAGGAGATTGCCAAAAGCATCTAGGAGGGGTATGGCATTTCTAATGAGGAGACTTAGTCCCAAAGTCCTTATACATTATTAGTCACTAAGGACAAACTTGTTTTGAATTTGCCTGGAATGGAGGCTATTGAAGTTTCAGCCCTTTCTCACTTAACATCAGTCTGGATATGCCCATGGCATCTAACACAAAGAAAATGCTCTCTTAGTGGACACTTTTTCTTATAGCTTACCTATACCCTGTTGTTGATGCAACAAATTCTAGGATGAGGTATTGTAACACAAATACTATTATAGTACAACATGTAAACGATTGTTTTTTAGGACTCAGAATTATATGTAGAGAATATGCATATACCTTTTACACCTGGGAATCCAAGAAATCCTGGGGCCCCTCTAGCACCAGGATAACCTGATCGACCTTCTATTCCCTGCAAATCAGATAACACCAACAATAAACAAGAAGCAGCATCTGCACACTATGAAATACATTTTGTTCAGAATATTAAAAGTATTATGTTCACAGAATATGCTACAACTAGAATTATCTGCTTCATTTGTGAGATTGTTATAAATAATAATTTGTTAATATTACTCTGTAATACAGAATGGCTAGGGAAATAACATGCCAGAAATTCATGATGATTTCCTTCTGGTCTGCTTAAGCCCATAAAAATGACTTTTCATATCCATTTTAATATCTTTCCTCTATCACAAAGGGGTTTGGGGAGGATAAGGGTTTTTTTGTTTGTTTTGGTTTGTTGTTTGTTTGGTGTTGTTTATTTTAGATGGCCCTGGGTGTTATTTTCATGGTAAGAACAAATTAACAATGGAGTAAGAAACAAGCAATATTCCTTTCACTGACTTTTGGACCTGGAGGACCAATGTCACCAGCTGGGCCTGTTGGCCCTGGTATGCCATCTGCGCCTCTAACTCCTTTGCTTCCTTTCATGCTGAGAGTGGAAAGACCAGGAGGCCCTGGAAAACCAGGAGCACCTGTACAGAAACATCAGAGTAAGTAAAGACTACTGCCAACAGCATTTCACGTACATTATGTACAATGCAGTTCAACATTCAACAACTTTATAATGGTACTCACGTTTACCACCTCAGTGATTACCAAGGGAATATACCCATTGAAAAAAAAAAAAAAAACCAAACCAAAGGCCACTCATTTCTCCCAGCCTGCTATTTAATCTGAAATCAGAGCTGAGTTCTTGCAGTACTCTATAGCAGTACAGCTTTTAGAATAACCTTCAGCTGTAGTTATGCCTGTAATCATGAATCACAGAATCATTTAGTTTGGAAGAGACCTTTAAGATCATCATGTCCAGCCATAAACCTAACACTGCCAAGCCCACCACTAAGTGTCAATATCTACACACTCATGTTATCTCGCTTCTTTATAGTTGGATCTCAGCTGCCCTACAGACTACATGGGCAGAAAGCAAAATAATGAAAATTGAGTGAACTGCAAAGCTTGGTGTTATTTTAATTTACATCACACTGCATAGACCATCATGGTGTTTGCAATGGTCACACTACATTAATAGGTAAAGAAACTACATGTTTAATTATGAATTTCTCTTGGGTAAAGACCTCCTTCCACCGTAAGTTCTGGACAGGCTGAATTCTGCTTTCAATTATCAGTACATAATTTCAGATAAGTAAGGAGTTATAACACACCTGGTCTTCCATTTGCACCAGCAATACCTCTATTCCCTTTTTGACCAGTAATTGCCATGCCTGTTGAGCCTTGAAATCCAGGTAACCCCACTAAGCCAGGTGGTCCAACAGGTCCTTGATCACCGTGATGACCTTTCATACCTGGTGGCCCAGGAAAACCAGGCAGTCCCATGTCCCCTTTGATTCCTGCAAAGAGTAAGTATTACATTTGGTGAGAGCTGTCAAGATGGTGTGACAACACACAATATTTACTGTACCGCAAAGGTGGATTCAGGCTTTGATTTTAATATGGAGAAGTCCTCAAAGCCACCTTGGTACTGTAAGGCAAAATGGTTGTGAGAAGACAAGACTCACAGCAAGGCAGTAGTACACACCACTCTTTTTTCTCATACAAAAACCTTCCACTTCAGAGTTCGCTCATGCAAAGGAATAAACTTGGGAGGAAGGTAGAAAGACCACAGCAGGGAATATTTCTTGATGTATAAGTAGAAGAAATGCTTCTTTGAACATCAGAACTGGCAAATCCTTTTAAACTACACTTCAATTAAAAGCATCAATATGAGTACCACAAAATAAGAGACTACCTGAAAATGATATTTTTGTAAGGCTGATCTTCAAGTGCAAAATCTATATATGGAGCATATGAAGAGAGATTTTATTTTTTTTTAAAGTAAAACAAATCAAAGCAATTCAACTAGTACTAGAAAGAGATGCGAAACCTAAACAATGTGAAGAGTCCCCTCAACTTTCATCAATATAAAAAGCAAGAACAAATTTAAATTGCAGTTGCTGCAGCTTTATTATAGTATACTTAATATTCAGCAGCATCATCTGCTTTCATTATAACATCCTCTGTTAATCAAATTATATTTCAAAATAAAATTTCAAAAGCTCTAGAATGTGTCACATTCACAAAACTATAGACATTCGCTTCTTCATTTCCCTTTATAATAGTCTTAACTTTACATGCAAGAACTTTTACATTTAGTGTATAACACCAAATCATTGATCAGAAGCACAGAATTACTCTTGGTTTTCTCTGACACTCTTAGTGCCATTCCAAGCATTCAAAAGCAGGAGGTAGCTTAAAGATGATGAAGATTCTGGTATGTAAAAATTAAGCTTTTGCTTTCTGCAAAGACAACTTACCTCTCCGACCAGGAATACCTCGATGGCCAGGGATTCCTCTCCCTGGTGCTCCTATAAAATATTAGGTCACGTTATGCTCAAAGTCCTGAATAAGTGTTAGAAAACATCATGGTTATCTAATTTCTTCATTTCTTCAGAATTCACTGTGTCAATATGTAGATTTTAGTTCTAGATAAAATATCATTACAATTATTATTTCAATTTCTTCTATACAGAAATACAAATTAAATTTTTTTCTTCATAGAAACTCTTTAGTCAATCACATTTGAAGTACATTCTGCAGTAAGTTTTGTCTATTTTCAGAGGAGAAAAAAAAGGAGAAAAATCTGCATTTGAGTTAGTTACTAAGAAAAATAGAAGAAATGTAAATATTAAAAGAGAAAATGCATTAACAGTGATTACTTCACGCATACTGTGTATTATGCCTGCCTTCTCAGTACCCTCCTTATACTAATATGGAAGTATTATCACTGTAAAATATGAAAACACTTTCTGTCAGAATTCAGTGGAGGACTAAATCTGTCTGTAGACACTGATGACATCAGGAGTGACATTTAAATGACAGAATGAAAGGGTTTACAATCCAAGGGCTAGATCACAGAAACCTTCACCATTCTTGCCTTTTATCTTATTTCCATGTAAGAGAGAAGACTCCTTTAAAAGGATTTTGGATCTTTCAGATTAAACATGTAAGTACTGTTAATAGCAATCCTTTGGCTCTTGCAGACATTATTAGGTGATGGTATGACAAATGGCATCAAGACACAGTGACATATGCATTTGGGTTGTTGACAGCATATACAACAAGTTCATAGAAAAAAACCTGTGAATTATGTGAAAGTGAAAACCCTTGTACTTATAAACTTATCTTTGGCTCTACAGAAGCTCTGTATTAATCCTTCTCAATTAATCCTTGCCAGTTTAACTAGGGAAAAAAAACAGCTGTAAACCAGAATTAAAGTATTTCACTGGTGTTACCTGGTTCTCCCTTTATTCCTGGGGGACCAGGCATGCCATCCTGACCTTGATTACCTCTTTCACCAACAGGTCCATTTTTTCCAGGCTCTCCAATAGCACCTGTGAATTACAATGGACCACAATATCATTTTCACTACTATTATTTTGCATTTCAAAGGAAGAAGATATGAGTCCCCTTTATTAAGATTTAATTAGTTCAGGTACTTCAGATAGATCTAACTGTGTTGGTATTTAAATATTTGTAAAGAGTAGCACATAATTTTTATTGAACTCATTAGACTTAAATGGATTTAATACCCCCGCTATTTTCACAAGCAATAGCTTTGTATTTCAAAGACATTTTAGGACTCTGACTTAACCCACCCTGACTGGAATCCATAGAGGTGGCGTGGTTTCTCTCCCTGGCTTTATTATAAATGCAAGTTTTTCTAAACAGGGAGTAGATTCTGGTTTTTGCTAACTCTGTTGGTGAGTCAGTGCAAGTTCACTAAAGTCTAAATAACCACAATATTGTAATTCTGATTCAGATCTCCAAATATAAGAGTATCTAATGTTCTTTTTGAAGACAATGACTGGCACTCTATTAAAATCTGCATTGCGTAACTCTCTGTTGCATTTTACACACTTCCCCTTAGGTATATTTTGAATAGTTTAAACTTTTCTGTTGCTTTAACAAGCAACTACAACTCTGTACCCTCTTCCTATTTCATTTTGTTCTCCTCCTCATCTAGCTACATCTTAGTTTAACATTCTCTATTAGGAGGTAGAACAAGCCCTTCTTACAATTGTGTGGATATCACATCTTGAGACCACCAGATAAATAAACAAATAAATAAATAAATAAAAAAGTGGAGGCTATAATAGTGAAATAAAATTAAACCCTGTTGCTTCAGCTGAACTGGTAACATTGACAACAGTCTGTTGAAGACCTTCGCTGGAACCAGAGACGGTAAACAAAGACCTGAACTAACATAAACAGAGACTGCAACTGCATCAGTTAAATTCTAAAAAGCTCAGAGAACAATATCAACTGCTTCATTCCAAAGAAAATAAAACACCAGGGGGCAGTGATTTGGGAGAGATGCACTACACCATACCTGGAGGGCCTGTAATGCCCTGTTGGCCTGGGCGGCCCTGCTGTCCTTTAACACCAGTATTTCCAGGAGGTCCAAGCTTTCCTACAGGAAGAGTGTGGGAGAGGAGAAAAAGGCATTACCACTAGATCCAAATTCAGACTCAGAATTTTGCTATCATTTCTGCTTCAGACAGCTGCAAAAGATCTCTAGCTGATGTAAGGCAGTATGGCTGCACTGGCAACAAAGGAGCTGTTAAAGTTTACAGCAGTTGAATATGAATTTGCCAATGCATAGGCACTTCGCATAGTTTACTGGCAAATCATCTTCTTTTAAAAGTATGTTAACACCTCAGCACCCTGCCAAAACAAAACATACCCGGGATTCCTGCGCCTCCAGTTTCCCCTCTGATCCCATGTGGTCCTGGTATTCCTTTATGTCCTGGATGACCTTGGGATCCTTTTTCCCCTTTGCTGCCCAAAACTCCTGGGGGGCCTGGATTTCCCTGAGAAATGGCAGTTACACACAAACAGGTAAAGAATTGTATTATGTTAAATACATTAGATTCCATATTTGAACAATAGAAAAAATCACATGTAATTTTACAGGTTACCTATGTGTAATCATAGTTCACTATGATTTTCAGACAAAAATCAAAGTAGACTAACATTAAGTCTTGTCATAATACTACCAATCTTTTAAATATATCTAGAAGATCTTTAATCTGTATAAACCAGCTTCAGTCTTTAGATGTTTTCACTGCACACAGACTTCCCTTCAATTTTATTTTAACAGCTCCTCTTTGATCCAAATATGTATTCCTTATATGATATGAAGCTATACAAAATACTGAAATGCATATTGTTCCTTAATTCCTACTGATTTTCATGACAGTAACATTGTCCTACCCAGTTCATACAGAAAATAAACAGCTAATTTAGACAGATTACAGGAGTTACAGTATGGTTTACAACTTCAGCGATGTACTTCAGATAAATTCATATGTAAAATGACTGCTAGTTGTTAACCAGAATACACGGAGTAAACTTGTAATCAATTGACCTAAAAATACTACTTTTTTCTTAGCAATATATATTGGTAAGAAGAAAAAAACAATTCATCTCAAAACCCAATATTACAATTTTAGATTACAAATTTTGTATTTGCTAAGATCATGTTTTTCTATGCTTTCTAATGTACAAGTGTTCATACTGCTGACTATTTAAGTGCAAGTCTTTGTTCTTACTGGATTAGCAGCTTTTACATCAACAAAGTTATATGTAAACATGGACCACCTTGCAAATATGAAATCCTTGCACCAAGAGAAAAATGTGATGTAATGAACTCAATTTTTCACAAGTAATGATACTATAGAATTTTCATATTTCTTATCACTAACAAATCATCTACTTCTGCAAGTTCTGCAGCTCTTGCTTACATGTTCTTCTGTTTCTACAGTCAGACTCTGCTTATTGCCTAATATGACAATGTTTCCATTGTCTTTATACCTTTGGACCAGGTTCTCCTGGAGGCCCAGCAGATGGGTACCCAGGATCTCCTTTGTCACCTGTAAAGCCATCACAGCCTGGTGGACCAGGGTCTCCTGGTGGTCCTGGAAAGCCTGGAGATCCTTTCTGCCCTTTTGAACCTGGAAAAATAGATACTGATAGCATTTTTAAAAGGATCACAAATGCATACCACATCTAGTGTTTAGTGAACTACTGCTTATATATTCAAATACTAATTCTTCATTAAAGTAATTTACATAGCCAGGGATTTTATTTCTAAACACATTTAAAAGAGGTTCTTACATGTAGTAATATATACATTAAAGTAGTTATATTTCATTTACAGAGAGGGACAGGTACACTCTGCAAGTCAAGCAAATTCTGGGGTGATAAGTTTATAGGTACTGCAAAGAATAAACCCCAAGTTTGTGTAGTGCTTTTACAGTAACTGCTCAGATCTTTGCAAATGTCTCTATATAGCTCTATGAATTTGCAATAGGGCTTGACAGAAAATGACCTGGAAATCCTATCTCCCCTTTGTTTCCTGGTGCACCTGGGAATCCTGATTCTCCAGTAATTCCTGGAAGACCCATAAATCCTTTGATACCTGCAAGATGAAGAAAAAAGTGTCATCTTCACATGTTTGCTTCAGACACTGGCTGGCTGGCAGAGCTTTCATGAATACAGAATCCTGTACTGCACACCTTGTGATGTTATTTCATAAATCAACATGCAGCTTCTTACCCCCTGACACAGATAAAATTATCGTTATCGTTGTCAGAAAGTCAAGGAAATAACAAGCATCTAATGTATCAACACTAAAATTAAGGTTTGTGACCACAGCACTTAGAGGCAGCAACAAAAACATACTTTTGCAAATTTTGATCAAGATCATGAATTTGTATTTATGCAGTGGACCCTCCTTTCATTGTCCCCCTGAGTTTAGTCTGGTTTCTGCGCATGTCACAATCACATTATTATATTATTAACCACATTACTCATTATGCACTTCTTATGACTAGTATCCTCATGAGCTATTTCTTATATGGCTTAGGCACCTTTTCCCCCACTCACTTATATTTAGCTTAATTTAGCTAAATTAGATTTCAGTTTAATGACTACAAGATCTAGTTGCATTTGGAATGTCCAGGTGTATAAATTCCAGGGTACTAGCCATGCCTGAACATTAAGGCAGGTAAGGTGTTATTTATTGTTCCATTAAAAGTTAGGGACTAGTGGAGCATTTTTCCTGTGCTGGCTACATTGCAATTACTACAAAGGACATTAATGACAGAGTATAGCAGTAATGCTATAATGTCATATAGCATGGATAATTGCCATCATGAAAAGAGCCATTTTGATTACAAGTTTAAATTAGTCCTAATTGTCACTATTTTTATGTATTATAGTATCATAAAATTTTCAAGGAAGAAGTTATCTCAAAGAACCAAAAATACAGAATACAAAGAAATAAAAATGTTTTATTAGCATTATTTTGAGAAAACAGATGCACTGTCTCTCAAGGATCAACATGTATCAGTATGTGTGAGGTTATGGTAATGGCAAAGCAGACCTTGGTCATGACTTAGGTAGCTTTATAATTTATGCAGGTACTTTTTAAACCTGCCTTTCATTGAATATCTGGTGATGTTCAAAATAATGTTCTGGTAACTTTCAAAATATAAGCCCAACATCCAGGCTTTGAAAAGGGAAATAAAACCCACTCAAAATAAAAAAAAAAAGCTTCTAAAATATTTTGTGCACAATTGTAATATTCCTATTTTAGAATTCTTACTTTTCCTTGCAATATTGGGAAGTTCAACTTCACTTTTATAAATACCAATTTTTATTCACTGGTCTTATCAGCTTTTAGAGTTTGAAGTCTTCATTATTCAGGATTTAATACTATTTTCTGTTTCTCACCCCCAAAAATGGTCTATATTTGGAAGAAAACAAAGAATTATTTGGTGGTAGCTGCTATGACTTTCAAATAGCAGCTTTTGAAATTGCTGGTTTAGAGTTCTCAGAAAAGTTTCAAAGTTAATACAGATAATATAGTGCTGCTGCTGGAGCCCAGTTATGTTCTAAGCACTGAGGTAATACTGTCTTTACTGTCCATGTGATATTGTAATTTTCAAGATACATATTCCATACCTGGTAGACCAGGTATTCCTTCAGATCCATTAAGACCTGGGGAACCCTGCACACCAGCATCTCCTTTTTCTCCTTTTAGACCCATTCTTCCATGAACTCCTAAAATAAAGTTTCATTTTAAAAAATACTACATAACATCTCAGAATACAAAGTTTTATAAAATTTGAAGTACTATAACTCTTAGAGCTAATTAAGTGGAGCATAGGATTTTCACTCTGTGAATACATGTAAACAAGAAACAAGCTCACAGTTAACGCCTCTGTATTTTTCATATGGAGACAAAAAGAAGTTTTCTGAAAGCTTACATAAGATAATTTGTACACAAAAGACCAGACAAGATTCGTTTAGCATGTACGACTCATAGACAGAGAGTCTATATTACTATTGCAGACAATATTTTGCAATACTGTAAACAATATTCTTCTGACAATCAAGTATTTCTGAGCAGATGCAACTTCTTTGAAATCCAGCATCTAGTTGGTAAGCACACCCATTTCTGTGCTCATGGGCTACTAAATATATAAACACTCAAATGCATAGCATATGTATATAAACCTCCTAATACTACTGACATATTATTACTGGTTTAACATTACAGTAGCAGATTTTCAAGGAATATGGACTTGTTGAAGTGAAAATATATTCAGTGTATTACTGAACTATCCCATAAATACAAAGGCAGTTACAGCGTTCAGTAATAATTTCAAAGCCATCTCTCAGTAGTACAGCCAGTTTCTTCCATGTTATAGAGTCCACTGGAACTGCAACACAGGTGACAACCCTAATTAGTTTTGAATAACAGAACAATGAATATGTACCTTTTAAACCTCGTTCTCCTTTATTCCCAATATCAACCAAGGTCTCAGATGGTCCAGGAAAACCTTTATCACCTTGTTCGCCTTTTGCTCCAAGAAATCCTTTTCTTCCCTTTAATCCTGGGAAGCCAGAAGAACCTACAAGAAAATATAATTAAATTTTCTAAAGAAACCTGGTTAGATGCTAGCATAAGTGAAGCAATAAAACTGTCTTCAAGGGCAGCTAGATATGCAAATATACATCCCCACTGTACATTCCAGTTACTCCAGTGATTGGTGTCATTAAGAAGCCTAAACAAGCTTATTAATTACTCCAATCATCAATAAAACATCTACGAGCACAGATTATGGCAAGAAACAGTAAGTATTTCTTATACTGAATATATGTATAAACTTATATCTGTTGAACAGATAATACTGATATTAGATGAATGGCATGCAAAAAAATAAAGCAAAAAAGCTCTCTGCTCGTTATTTGTCAGATTACCAGGCATTTTTAAGAATACCAGAAAAATAGAAAAAGTGGCAATTATAAACTGCTAAAAAAATTAACTAATGTAGCAATTCAGCCTGTAGACTGCATATATACAGAAGCCAAAGACTTACCAAGACTCAAAGAAATTCTAGGATGACACATGTACTCAAGCATGAAAACACACATCAAGAAGGATTACAAGACTAACTTTGGCATGGAAGTTTCTATAATCTAAATAATGAAGGCAAATACTATGACCACTTGCCTCTGACACCCGGGTTGCCTGGTCTTCCAATAATGCCAGGGGGTCCAGGAATTCCTAACAGGCCCATTATACCTGGCTCTCCCCTTGAGCCTGTGGAATTGAAGCAACAGCAACATATTTGTTAGTATTTGATCAGTGAAACAGAACATTACTTCAGAAAACTACACATCAGCCTATCATTTAAATATTTAATTGCTTATATTTTCTTATATATATTGATCTCTGTAGCACGCTGTCCAACCCAGTCGTTAACCACATGAACAGCATTTATAAACACAGTAAGCTCCAGACTACCTTAGATTAGTAGCTGCAACAGTTTCTATCAATGAATGAAATAACTGTTAGGGAGGATAATGTATCTGAGATACCCACACAGGGATGGGAGATCTGTCATGGGTTGTATGGGAAAGAAATTCCTTTCTAGCTCAGGAGTTGAAGACCAGCTAGAACATGACAACTCCCCTCAAATGACATCAGAAGTATTGGCTTGCATAATTGAGTCTAGTGATACAAGTTTATCATTTGGTTTATAGCTTGTTTATATAAAAAATTATGTATCATCTCCTTCCCACAGAATAATGAAAGATTTGATACTAATGAAAAATCTGTGAGAGATAGGGAGCATTACATAACAGACTTTATTCTACAAATCAAATTTGAACACATCTGAAAAACAAACAAACAAACCCACCCCTACAGGGTTTAACTACATTAGTTAAAGTTAGCTCTAATTAAGGTGACAGAGTTTGATCTGACTCAACTCTGTCAAACTCAAGATCTGAACTTTCTTTTTTAAAAAAAAAGACAGCATTAACAAGCTATTTGTTTGAAAACAGATGCTGAGAAAGAACTAAATATGTTTTTATACCCTTCCATTATGCTGGGGAGTTGCTTTGAATGTCGACTATTTAATTTCCTATGCAAGGACATTACTGTACAAAAACCAATGTAAGGTACCCTCTATTCTCAGAAGACTTACAGAAAAATCACTACTGTGTCATAACAGCTTCAAGATATGCTTGTCACTGAAGGTATGATGACTTGTTTTTTAGATAGATCTTAATACATACAAAAGCTGTTGATGGAAAAATATGTTGGTGTATTCAGTTTGGAAAAGCATGACTTCTTTGCAGAGACTGAATTTCTACATCAAAACAAGTATTTGGGAAATCCTTACCTGGCACACCAGAGATTCCTGGCCTTCCAGACTGTCCCTTGGGGCCAGGTATTCCTGTATTTCCATGAAGACCTATTAATCCAGGTTCCCCAGGCAGTCCGTAGATTCCTGGGATACTCAAGCCAGGAGGACCTAGTTTTCCTTTTGACCCTTGCGAACCTCTTCCTCCTAGGAAAAATGTGTGACAGTGTAGTATGAAACTCTTGTTGAACTCTGTATGTTTGAAAGCTAAACATTAGATCTGTAAGACAACATACATGTTCAGGAAATTGTAGGAGCGTTGTGGGTTGTTTGGGCTTTCTTAAAGGGCTGTTTTCCTCCCATCTGTGGGAAGCATATCTCTTAAATGGGCTCAGGTTTTTTCGCATACTATCCTATAACCAGTATCTAGGAGCAGCTTCAGCTCCCTCAGGCTACTGGAAAGCAGAAACAAAACACAGACCCACCCAGTCAAATTGCACAGTTGATTCAGAAGGTCTTACCTTGTGGGCCTGTAGCTCCCTGGCCACCTGGCAAACCTGGCAGGCCAATAAGACATTCAGCAGGTTTCCCTGGAAAACCTGGATCTCCAGGAACTCCAGGTGAGCCACGATCTCCTAAAAGAGAGGAAACAGAATTCACAATCATTTAAGTAGAGGTTTCATACTTTGAGTGAGCATTGTTTGACTTGGTTTCCCTTTCCTTAAACAACTTGCTGTGCTCCTTGAGCTTGTTTGACAACAGTACCTCTTAGGCCATCATCACCATCATGTCCAGCACGCCCTGGTAGGCCTGGAAGTCCTGGAAATCCAGTATCACCTTTTAAGCCAGGAATGCCATGACTTCCTGGTGAACCCAGTCTACCTGGCTCTCCAGGAATAACCATGCCTGGGTCACCCTGCAACACAGAGAGAAATCCACTATGTTTTGCATGTCTGCCAAAATATTTCTCCGCTGTGGGATCAGTTAACTACTTTTATTAGGGTAATTTTCTCCATTCCCCGGGGATCTTCCACATTATAACTTTTAATGGCTCCAATTCAGCAGACTGCTGGATGTTCCTTAGAGACCAGCTGCAGGTTCCATACCAGAGTAATTCCTCTAGACAGCTATTGTTCTCTGACTCCGAACTCTAAGAAATTTCTACTATGCAATGCAAGATACTTTCCTCCGTTTGGCCTTTACTGCATAGTTGATGCTTGCTGTAGCTGTGAAAAGCTTTGGATCTGTATCTGAAAATTTGGCTTAAGTTTGTGAAAACACAACTTTTCCTTTATTTTTATATGATAGTCATATTTTTATCAAAGCATTTATTTAAATAATCAAGGTCAACACCCAGATCTGTCTCAGAATACTCAAAGTCAGCTACAGGAGTGTTTTTAATCATTCTTCTGACCATTGTTTTCCATGAAGACTGTTTTTATCACAAATGCCCCATGTCTATTCCCTGAATCAAAAGTTTGAATTAGTTTATTTGGCTGACTGAACTGCTGGTTGCTTTGAGTACTAGTTTGAGTACCGGCTTTGAGTACCAGCAAATCAGTATGTCCGTAAAGCAGGTCACTGGAGCTCTGTTTATGCCTGTCACTGATGATATACTTGGTTCACAAAGGCCACTCCATATCCAGCTGTTCTGTGTCATCCAATACAGATTAAATAAGAATTGAAAAAAATAAAATCCACAACCTCAAACCACACACTTCACTATGTCAAAAAACACACAAAAGAATGACATTTGAGGACACACACAAAAAATAAATGCCACATTTTCAAAACACTTAGGTGCTACCATTTTTTTCAAATTTGAATCCTGATTACACAGTAGTCAATAATCCTACATTTACATATGCCGTCAGTAGGGTAGCTTCTGTTAATCAGCAAGAGTAGCTGCAGTATTACTTGCTACCTACTTTCTTTATGTTTAAATTCAGTGGAGCACTTAAATTAAATGCATGCACAATTGTCACTGACCTCCATCAATTATGTGCTTAATTGCAATTTCTGAATAGCCATCTTTTCAGAAGCTATGGCCTTGCTTTTTCCTGTGAGGAATGTAATATTCTCCTTGTGCTCTAAAAACTGAAGTACCAAAGTATCCCCAACATTTGGAGCTCTGAAGTCCAGTATCTGAATTTAAACTTTTGGCTTGAGCCCCTTTTTATATAAATAATTTGATTTCATAGCTTGTGCATCCTTGGTCAGGAAATATAAAAACTCCTGTATTCTTTACACTTCATTTATTTGTTCGGGGTCACATTTAAAGAATAGGACCTATGGGAAAGTCTGTACTATGTTTCTAATCAAACCTTTTCTCCTGGTTGTCCTAGATTTCCAGCTCGGCCTGTATCTCCAATCTTTCCTTCACAGCCTGGTGACCCTTTGCCTCCTGCAAGTCCTTTATCTCCTGCAAAAGGAATTAAATGGCAGTACAGATGCTGTAGTTATCACCTTATTTTACAAATGGGTATTTGTATGGATGCAGTTAGAAGCCTCTTATGCTAAAGTAGCTGATATGAGCTGAGGACAGCATCTTGATTTCAGAGTTGATATGACACACTGCATCTTGTTACTTACATATTCACTCAGTGTTGACTATAACACTTGGTTCCTTGTTTCAAATCAGTTATGTGGGATTTTTTAAGTGAAGCTCTTCTGATGTCAGTTCCCTACTCTTTACTTTAACAAGCAGCTTGGTTGTAGTTTCAGCATGAGAGCTCTTTTTTTTATTTCCCTCCTTTCTTCTTCCCCCATCCTGACAGGATTCTGAGAATTTTTTATTCTTTCTGGTGTCCAAAGAGGAGTATGACTTTGCATGAGGAAACGGCCGGACTCTCAGCATTATAAATGCTATCTGCTACCCGCACATTAGAGCAGGTATTGCGTTGTATGAACCAAAATTAAGAATAAAGCACAGAAACAGCTCTTTGTAACACATATCCAGGTAAAGAGAATCCATGTGAAGTAAGTTTGCCCTCAGATGAGCTGCACCTGTTTGGGCTGTACTCCAGAAAGCATCGATGTCTTAAAATATTTTCCTCCTGCCAGCTTTGATACTTGATTCTCTAAAATACTTCAGAATATTTCAAACTCCCAATTTATAAGCTTCAAGGCAGTAAATCACAAGAGGGCTAAAAACACTTGTCTGTTGGACTAATAATTATTGATTTTTAGTTTATTTTTTATGTTGATTGCTTTTAATGTGGACTAAACCCAAAAGTAAATGTTTTCCATTTTGAATGTTTGTTTTTGTTTTTTTTTTTTTTTTACCTTTTGGACCTGGGTTTCCTGGAAACCCAAGTCCTGGGAAGCCTGTGTCACCTGTTGGCCCTGGATGTCCTGGATCACCAGGCTGACCTCTTGCTCCAGCCCTACCTGTACAAAGAAAATAAGTGAACTGTGATGTACCTTACCACAGAACATCAGCTTGTAAGATTAGGTGGTTTATAGTTTATCACTATTAATTAGGACACCACTGTAGATTGTATTAGAACTTAGACACTATTTCTCCTCCACAGCAAGTTTTTACAGTTAAAATGGTAACTGTGTTCATAGCATCAAAGCAGGCATGAGCCTGTGAGTTTTTATGCAATCTGACCAAAATCCAGACTTCTAAGAACAATTACTTGCAGATACAAATCTTCCACTTGTTGAGAAGATACAAACACATATTATAGGGGTAAGGCTTGGAAAAGAAACAACTGTAAGAACAGAAGCTACCATAAAGCTGCCAAGAATTTTTCCTGTGCTATTCATGGCAGCTTAAGGACTATTGTTCTACAAAATCAAAACAAAGATGCTTTATGGTTAGCCTGAATGTCATTTTGTGTCCTTCAGTGCATTAAAAAACTTCTGCAAAATTTAAAATCATCAGCAAGTAATAAAATCTTACCTAGAAGCCAACCCCAAAACCCACCTAAAAAAGGAAACTCATGTTCTTAATATCATAGAACAATGGTTAGCAACAGTCACATCAAAAAGTAAGCAGGAAAATTAATACAGCTACTTTTTGTGATTGTGCCCATGAAGGAGCAAGGGGTTCAGGAAGATTAAAAGTCCTTTAACCTAATTTTGTTCATTCTGTTTTGAAGGTTGCAGCAGTCCCAGCACTTTTTTGTCAGTTTTGTCAAAATTACGACAAAGGTGTCCTTCTGGATACACAGGCTGCAGCATATGCTCCAGATGTTTCTGGTTCCTGGAGGAACCAAGTCATAGCATAGGACTTCTTGGAATCTCTACCATACTGCACACCAAGGACATTGCCCTGTGTGCCCTTTCTATTCACATCCATCTCCCTTAGTTTTCATGAAAGGGAATGTTAGAACTAATTTCATAGTTTCTGTAACACGTAACTCCTTTTAATAGTTATTTCAAAGTAATGCTAACAGTTTTATCTGGCCAGAGCAGGGAAACAAATCCCCATGAGATTATCTCTGACTTTTATTGTATTAGGTGCATGTGTACTTACCAGGCACTCCTGGGGGTCCAGGTAAACCATCTGGTCCCTGAGGTCCTGGCAACCCAGGTAATGGTGCTATCCTAGTAGCCTCTCCTTTCAGACCTTCGTCAAATATACAGTCAAGATTACAAGACTTATAGTTTGGCAGTACAAAATCTTAAACATTCAAAATTATTAGCGGTCAATCTACTTGGTTAAAAATTCAGACTTTTATGGTTTTCGTATATCTGAAACTCCAACAGACTTTTAAAAGCCTTCAGATCCTGGCTTCATAAAGCAAAAGAATTTTATTGACACCAAGCCCATCTGCTTCCTAATCAGCCCTCCTGCAGTCTAGTGGAGACCCAGAAGAGGCAGCACGAAGTCAGCAGGAAAATGATGCAATTGAGAAATGCTTAATCTGCAAATCTATTTCTTAAAAATTTAATGGGCATTCTCTTGGAGAAAACTTGATTATACCTGCCATCCGATGTTGAGTTCTTTCAGATTATGCTTGCCTATAAATACATACACTGGTATGTTTCAGCACTCAAAAATGAGCAAGTCCTTCATATTTCCCCTGATGACTCAGCTCACACTAATGATGACTGGATGCATATTTAAAGACTTTTTTATTTTTTCATGATGATGACAGTCAAGCACCAGAAGAGGTTACACAGAGATGATGTACTGTCTTTGTCCTTGGAGGCTTTCAAGGCTCAACTGGATAATGCCTCGAGTAACTTGGTCTCATCTCACAGCTGACACTGCTCCTAGCAGAAATTTGGACTGAAGACCTCATAAGGCTCCCTTCCAACCTCAAGTGTACTATGACCCTCAGACTTTCACTATTACCTTCAGTGCGACCAAACTTGGAACAATGCTATGGAAATCTCATAGCAAGGAAAAGCTTCCCATGTTTCACTGTTTTTTACTTCATCGCTGCAATTTCAATCAAGTACCCTGTAACATAGGTAAAACATGGTAATATAGGAAGTTACAAACCAGCTTCTCCAGGTAAACCAGGTGGACCAGGTATTCCTTTAGAGCCTTTGAAACCTCTTATTCCTTGTGGTCCATATCCTGGCAGTCCAGGAAACCCCATCTCTCCAGGAAGCCCAAGACTGCCAGGCAATCCAGGTAGTCCTCTGTCTCCTTTTGAACCAGCCGGTCCCTATTAATGATTACACATGTGTGTATACCAAGCACTACATGGTTTCTACACCAGCTTTCATAACAAAATGCCTGATTCTCCGACTATAATCTTGTATTGCTTTAGTAACAGAGTGGATCTGCTAACTAAAGAGGAATTTTTCCTCTGATTTACTTGTGATTAAAAGGATATAAATTTTAGTATCAAGGGTTAAAAATAGGTGGTTAGGAGGAGGGAAATAGCACAAATAAATAAAGCAGCTTGATTTTTCAGTCACTGTGCCATTATACCATTATACACTTTTTCTTTTTAAAACAAGTCTGGTAAAAAACCCAAAAAAACAAAATGATACAAAACAATCAACACCTCGGCTCTGATCCTCTTTGAATACTGTGGAGTCAGGTTTAGCGACAGTTATATCTGAAACACTTTAACAGTTTTTCAGCCAACACACAACAACAATAATTGTTACTTTTTGTTTCTGCTGGACAAAGAGCTCTGCCTTAACTCATTTTATGGTCAGTCCTCCTAGCTTTTGTGGTTTCTTCCAGCCCTGACTCAAGATTAACTCCTACAGAATGAACAGGAACTATGTGAAATATCATCTCCTTTTAAGGATTTTAAGTAGTCAGGAAAACTGGTTTGTTTTTTTTTTTATTTTGGGTGTTTTTTGGTTGGTGGGGTTTTTTGGCTTTTTTTTTTCTTATTTCTTTGTTTATCTTATTCATCACAGGAATCCAAGATAATGCTCCAATGTAAATGGCCAGGTTAACACCACAAAAGACTGCTGAGGTTTTTCAGCAACACGTACCTATAATAGCCTCATCTTTCTCTGAGAGCGTAGGACTATTTACCCTCATTCTTTCATACATGTTGATTCTGCATATTGGTTGCTATAGTTGAGCATCGTACGCCTAAGTCAGGTAGAGGATTTTCACTTAAAGTATCTGAACAGATAAACCAGGCTGCTGTACAAGATATAAATACTGATTTAGGCTTTCATGTATTCTGTATTAATTGTAAACAGTGCATACCCACCTCTTCACCTTTGGAACCTTTTGATCCTTTAGAGCCAGGTCTTCCCACAAATCCACTTGAACCTTTTTTTCCTTTGTCTCCCCTGGCCCCTGGATCTCCTCGCTCACCTTTTGGCCCTTCTGGATACACATATCCAGGCTCACCTTTTGATCCTTTATATCCTTTATGTCCCTTAAAACCTGGAGGTCCCTGCAACAGAGTAATCAAAAGATTTTCAATGCTAGACATGTCAGCTGTTTTCAAGGTCTCTTTTTTTTATATTAAATACTTAAGACTAATTCTTTTAATCCTCATTCACTGTAATGGCACACTTCAATAAACAAGTTTTTTTAGTGTTTTTTCTTTCCCTCCTGCCTTTACTCATGATTATCATTCCATTTATGCTATTCTAAGCAGAAATAATGCAGCATTTAATGGATCAGACTGTTAGCTACCTTGTAGTGCTTTGGTGGCAAGACAAAAAAAATACCTTAAAATCACAGAATCACACAATGTTTTGGGTTTGAAGGGACCTCTGGAGATCATCTAGTCTAACTCTCCTGTAGGTTTATGTATAACAGGTTGCACAGGATGGTGTCCAGGTGGGTTTTGAGTATCTCCAGGGACGAAGACACCATAAACTCTTTGGGAAGCCTGTTCCAGGGCTCTGCCACACTCAAAAGAAAGAAGTGCTTCCTCATATTCAGATGGCTCTTCCTGTGTTTTAGTTTGTGCCCATTGCCCCTTATCCTGTTGCTGGGCACCACTGGAAAGAGTCTGGCCCCATCCTTTTGACACACACCCATAAGGTATTTGTATGTATTGAGAAGATTCCCTCTCAGTGGGTCTCCTCTCCAGACTAAACATGCCCAGCTCTCTCAGCCTCCAGAGATTTCTGCTACACAGTATCTCCCCAGGCAATTAGATTACTATAACTGCCATAGTTGGTTAACTTCTCCTCTCCCTGCTTTCTGCCTTAGAGGGGTACCCTCAGTGGGTACCCTGTTCTAGCCAAAACCAGTACAAGCTGAAAGCACACTAGGCTTTAGGGATCATGGGCTCATGAACTCCTGGAAGCCTTCTGGGAAAGCCTGTTAACAGACTCATTCTGCACCTGTACAGCAACCACCACAATGAATACTTGTGCATGACAGTTTTTTATTAGACAGCACCACCTGTAATTTCCCATAAATAATTACTACTACAGGCACAAGTTATAACAACCAAATGCTATGTTTATGACAGCAGCTGTCAGCCTTCCCTCTTCATAATGTTTCTCCAGAGGGAATGTCCTTTGCAGCCCTGAAGAAGGTATTATGAGAAGCAAGTTTCTCTGCACCACTGGAACTTTAGCAAATCCTGAGCATGCTGGGAACAAGACAAGTAAGAAGTCTGATGAAGATCACAACATACAAAACTCTGTATGCTTTACAGCCACTGCTATGATCACAGAATTATGTAGATGAACTGAAGTAAACTGCCCATACCAGGCAGAAGCAGTCTAACCATCATGAGATGCAGCACAGATTAATCACAAAGGTATTTACCTCCCTCACTCCCCGGGCTGTACTTCTTGCTGCACTGAGCAAAACAGGTTAATGTAAAGCTAGATCAGCCATACTTGATAGTAAGAGACCTCCCTAGGTCTCCTATGCAGACACATCTGTTACTAAAGAACTCAAACTATTGAGATCACCCAGTATGACAATGCAAGTAAAACCAACCATGAGGTTTCTCTGAAATAATTCTTATGGAATCTGAAAAATAATCAGAAAAACCAAAGCCTTACTTGGGCTCCTGGAAACCCTGGTGCTCCTGGAGAACCTGGAGAGCCTTTTGGACCTGTTGTTCCTTCTCTACCTGCAAAGGAAACAGCATATTTTGTGAAGAAGAATGAAAAAAAAGGACATGGATCTTGACAAGCTCTGATAATCACACACAGCATTGAATGATTTTACTTGTTACATCTACTGCTCCATCACAGACTGACCTGGCTCTACACTGCTCCTAAGCCCATTAGCATTTTGACTTCATCTCTTTTAGGGCTTGTGCTCCCATCAGTAGATGGAGCTGCATCAGGCTCCCACACTCATCACAAAGTCAGGGCTAGTTCAAGAACTGAAAGCTGCAGACATCCCCATACTGGTTCTTATGCTAAAAGCAAAATCACTGGCCTTTTCTACTATCCTGCTGGAAAAAGCGGGATAACTTACCAGGAATGCCATCTAGGCCACGTGGCCCAGGAGAACCAGGAAGACCAGGAATTCCTGGAATATAGCTGCAATCAGTACATACGTGAGCTTCATCACCTAAAACAAAATTCATTCATTAGTTGTTCCACACCAGTCATGCCCAAGCTTAATTAATGTGTTACATAGTTTGTTACAGAGGATGGCTAACACTTTTTAGCCAGAGAGCAACAGGATCATAGCCTTAATTTTGTTGGAAGATCAATTCCAGCACATTACAAAATTACCTGGGGTCAGACAGTGAATCAGAACTTACTACAGTAAATTGAAAATGAAGGAATATCCCTTGATTTTTTTCAAGTCTAGTTTAGTAGACCATTTGGATACAGTCACTCCACTGATAAGCTAGATTCTATCAAAAGATGACAGGAGACAAAGGCTTCAGATTAACATGGCTCTGTAACAGCCTGTGTGACTTTAACGACTAGCAAATGGCGAGGAGATTCAGCAGCTTCTGTAGTGAAATGTGCAGAAGGAACCTGCTCTCAGAGAACAGCTGCTAGTGTTGAACTTACCAACAGGAGAATAAGATAATCCTACCAATCTGTAGTAATTGTTTTTATTGTTTTTATTGTTATTATAACCCAGCTGCGGTGCTGTATAATTGGTGTGCAGCACTGGCACATGCACTGCTCTTTCACCTGCTGTTCACTTTAAGGGAAGGAAGACATTTGCTATCCCTAATGAATTCTGTTAAATCTCTGAACTCACCAAATGGCTTAAGAGGCAAATGAAATTCAACATTTCATGACGATCCACATAGATTACTGGATTGCACCATCTACTTGTGACCAACAACATTCTGAAACTGACCTTTCATGCCAGTATCTCCTGGAGGTCCCGGAGGTCCTGCACATCCTGGTTCTCCAGGAAGTCCTGGTAGGCCTGTTCTAAATGTTACCCTACCTGTTAATGAAATGAGCATGGCAACATTGTATCAGCAGATTATTCACACAATTCTCTTGTTGCAAAGAGAGAAAAAAGTTGCAGGGATGAGCTGGAGGCTACTCTGATCCTTATGGCTCCCTTCCAACTTGAGACATCTTGATTCATTTAAAAGAGATAACTACCTGTATAAATCCAAACCACTTGTAACTAGAAGTACCTGAGGATAACTATGGTAATGCTGAAATAAATCTCAGCAGACTGTTGGATCAATTTGTCTAGCCTTTAAAAAGCATAGGCCCTTCTGGGAAAGTATTTGCAGTTTACCTGAATCAACAGAAATGTAATTCTGTCTTTTCCCATGAATGGACTAATTTATTATTGCTGTTGATGTATCTTCGACAGAATTATTCTGCTGTATTTACTATTACTGTAGAAAAACAGAGCATGCATCAAGCTCTTCCTAAGGTAATACATTTGTGAGACAGATAGATATACTTTTCAGAGAGAGAAGCACTACATTGGTGTTGGCTCAGAAAATCTTGTTTTGGCAATATCATATTTAAAAGAAACATAATGCTTTTGTTAGCCTTAGATAAAGACGCATTCCTAGTTAATACAGGTTCTAGAAGTTTTATAAATGGCTACTGCTTAATTCTCATGCTGCCACAACTTCAAACCTGCCCTAAGGCCCACTAAGACCTATGGATCGTGTAAATGATCTCTCTAGCTTTCAAATTAGCCCCTTCTGAATTTAGTCTTACAGATTTAGTACAACATTTGGAAGAGTTAAAGAACAGATTTTCTCTCTAATTAGTCTTTCCTGTTTTAAAGTAGCAGATTTTATAGTTGCGGTCATACAAAAAGGTGAGAAATTTTTATTTTGAGAAGACCTTGTATCTTCCCCACAGACTCTCATTAGCAATGGAGCACAGATATTTGCTACATATGCATGTCCATGAATATCCTAAAATAAAACTTCCAAAAAGAAATTATGTTCAACCATATTACTCAAAATATACTCTGTAAGCAATGTATTTATATAATTTCATACATTAGTTATTGAGTTGACTCTGGATTTGTTCTTATTCATTATATATATAACATCACCTGGTTCTCCTGGAGGACCTGGTAATCCAACAGAACCAGGTCTGCCAGTCATACCAGGTAATCCTGGAGGGCCTACAATACACAAGCCAGTTTGTCCTTTCTCTCCTTTTGCTCCTTTTGGCCCAGGAAATCCTGGGGGACCTCTCAGACCAGGTCTTGACACACCTAACCAAAGAAGGAAAAAATACTGAAGTTAAAGAAGAAATGGAATTTCAAAACAACATAAGTACTCAATAGGATGAGCAAGAGACAAACATACTGAGTTCATCCCATAAATCTTTTTTATCTTATAATATATTTAATAATCACAATGAGAATGTAAAAACATTTTAAAAAATCTTTAACCCCTCTTTAAATACCAGTCCCATCAAGGTTTTTGTATGACAGCTTTTTACCACTTAAGAGATATGTTTAAAGTCATCTGAAAGTAAGACTTAACTAAGCTGATTCAGTATAACAGGCAGGAAGAACAATGTATTTTATTGTTGGTACTGGATCGTTACACATACCTGGTCTACCAGCATCTCCAGGAGGACCCTGTGGCCCTGCAAAAGCAATGTATTCAAAACTTGAGTTAGACCACTCTATACTCTGCAAAGTCACTAGTTAATAATATTGACTGCAAACTTTGGGCTTCTGCATTTTGAGCTTATTTTATCTTTTAAGAACTCAGTTTTGCCCAAGTAGGCATCTACTACTTACCTAACTGTTGCAATACTGATAATTCTCACTGAAATCTGGCAAGATATATGTTTAAAACAGGTAGGAATAGGATCCAACATATTTGTCTTGGGTGAAGATACACTCAATTACTTCAGAACAACTTAAAGGCCTACAAACTTGCTTCTTTTTGCCACTATTATTTGCTCTACTAAATATACTACCTCTTAAAAATGCATTAATACCTTTTCCAGGCTCAACTTTCCTGTTGCCATCCCTTGGAAGTATGAAAATATATTTATAACAACAAAGTGTATTCACTGAATGCAATACAGTCACTTGGATACATAAATATTCATAAAGTTAGAACATCAGAACATGAAAAGCAAGGATTTGCTGGATGGGTATAAGATACAGCCTACAAGATGCTGCCTCAGAGTTCAGCCCACAAGTCCTTGTTATATTGTGACACAGCTCAAATAATAAATCAGTACATTTTCATCTTACATCATGACCAAAATACAAACTTGCAGATCATTATTCTGGAAAAGGCAATAAAAATGGCATAAGATAAACTATGAAAGAAAAGAAAAAATAGTGCATTACATTTAACAGGAAACATACAGCCCTGATGGTCATTAGACAGGATGTCAGTGAGCTTAGGTGCTCAACTCAATTATTTTTGCAAGGAAACGTGCTAACTTCATTATTTTTGAGAGGAAATACAGCCAAAAATCAAAGTCTCAGGACACTTTTAAATTCTGCAGTTTGATGGGAGTAATTTGGAAATACTCTTGTAAAGGCAGAAGCAGGCTGTTGGGTGCTCAAAAACATAACCTGCAAAAAGACTTTTTAGTGGAGAGCTCTTGCTAAAAGATTCTTTGTTTGATGTCCCACTCACCAGGCATGCCACGTTGACCTTTTGGTCCTGGAGGTCCAGGGAGTCCTTCATCTCCTTTTTCACCAACCACACTATCATAATATTCAGTCTTAAGAGAAAAACGTTAAGAAAAGAAAGAGTAGTAAGAAAGAAGAGAGAAGCACAGTACCTCACTGTGATCATTCCGTCTAGTTAGAACAATGTTATGATCTCATCATTCTGATGTTACGACACCACAAGACCTTCCTAATCACATGTTAATTACAAGCAGCCAGAAATGAAATCATAATTGTTACACACAGATCATGCCAAGAGACCTGTGCAAATAGGGATTTCAGCTGAATTCCTCAACTCTCAGAGAACTGTTTGCAGATGCAATTATACAGGCAAGGTTTAAGTTGGAAACTCAGTCATGATATTACAGTAGCATCAAATAGAAAATACTTTTGAGGGAAACCTCTAGGAATCACTTAGTCTATTCCACTGGCTCAAAGCATCGTCAGCTATATCTATACCACTCTTTTAAATAATCATACATGAAAACAGATAATCAGCTACTTAAATCACATGTGCATTAAATATTAATTCCTATAAAAATTAATACTCAGTTTATTGAAGTTTAATGTTACGATGTTTCAAAGTCTCTACAAATGACAGGCAAAATATAAAAGCAATTGGCTGCAACTATTTTTTTCGTAACTACAAATTTTTATTCTTTTCCAAATTATTTTGCATGGGCACCATTACTGGCAAATCAGTATTATAATAATTATTGTGCCTTGATATGTAAACATCACACTGAAATTTAAACTACTAATTCACCAATTTTAAAATTAATAAAAAACTACTTAAAAATAAAAATTTTTACTTTGCTCCTATAGAGTACTAAAAAAAGATCACTGCTTTTCCAAAAATCAATACCACAAATGATAAAGCTGTTTACAAAATCATTTCTTTTGAACAATTTGGGCAGAAGGTTTCCCTTTGGTGTGCCTGGGGCCTTTAAGAAAGCCACTAGTGAGATAGTATGACTGGACAGAGAAATTTTACTCATAGTACATCTTGCTTTCTTTTAAAAGTCTCCTTAGGATTTTAAAATTAACATCTCCTATTTTGGAGCTGATCAGAGATTGGTTTAAAAATTAACTCCTGTAAATTTCTGCAAATGTTCTGTGGACTGTTCAATCTCCTGGCAAAACTGCTGGAACTGAGTGATATCTAAACCAGGCCCCAGTCACGCATCCAGCTCCACACAAAGGAAGATGCCATCTCTGTGAGATTCCCTGCAACATCAGTGTTTTAAGAAAGCCATGGTTAGTTAGAGCATCATGGGACATTCGTTATTCCCTCTTATAGTCAGTTTGGCTTATTCTTATTCTAATAGTTTAGAAAAAGTATGTTATGAAGATAATTTACACTTACTTGACCACAAGCTCCAGGTGGACCAGTGTTTCCTTTCCTCCCCTTCATGAGAGAACAGAGAGGGGTTTTTTTATTAAAAACAACACAAGGCATTTGGTACCCACTGCTACTTCAGTACATTGCTCATAACTTTAAAGAAGAACTGCTCCTGACAGTCCTTCACCACCCCCCTGTCTGTTCCTTGCACACCTATTCAGGCACATACACCAAAAAACTCATCAGGCATAGATGGACACTCGTTCAAACATATGATCTATTTCAGCTGATCTATTCCCTATTCCATGAAAACATTACTTGTCATCTGTATAACATATTGTATACACAGTGATAAGAAAACCTCATATAATAATCTCAAAACACACCTTATCTTCACCCTCATAAACAATAAAACCATTAGACAATACCTTAGCTCCTTGCCTGCCAGCCAGTCCTGGTTTGCCCTGTTCACCATTTTGTCCCTACAGGTGACAGTACACAATTTCATGAGGATTACTCTTTTAGCACAGTCATCAGTAAGATATAAAATGGAAAGCTTTAATCTTTCATGGTGATAGCAAGGTGAATGTGGCTTGCTCAGGGGAAGAAATCTCAGGGAAAGACTCAGTCTGTGGTACGGTTCCATTGTTTGTAGGAAATACTGCAGGTGCCTCCTCTAAACCTGCCTTTGTAACAGCACACTCCACCAATCCCAGGGTAGAGCTGCTGCAGACAGCACATGCATAGGAGGCTTTGGTTTGTTCTCCTTCTGCAAACTACTATTTCTAAAAGGGGAGAAATGGAACACAATGAGAGACTTGCATTCAGCAACTCCCTCTTCCCAGAACCTGGTCAGTCTGCATGATGGTGGTGATCTCGAGAAGTGTCAGCAAGACTAGGTAGGAAAATAGTGCACACTGCTGCTAAGGCTTTCTGTAAACATATACATGCAAGGTCTTATGCAATTGAATGCAGTAATAGTAGAGTTGAAACAGGAACAGAGCATGACTTTCATTTTTTTGTTAGCTGATACAGTAGACCTTTCCACATTCTTTATCAGACTGGAATGTGTTTAGACTGCCTGCGAAGGTCATTTTGGCATGAAGAAGATGATGCCTTAGTAAGATATATGTAAAATGGGCTATTCTGATAATGAAAATTTTGATAAGAAATTTGTAAGGTCACTGTGACTCTGATGATGTTGTTAAAGTGGAAGTGAATATAAAAGGTTGGACATTTAACTAATGGAATACAGTATTCCAAATACATTTGAACAACTTTTGCTTTTAAATTAGTACACAAATGAGATAATTTTAGTTATAAATTGCACATTTTAAGAATTATATGATGACAAGATGGTACTTTTAATTTCTATCAGTCATCTAATTTCAGGCCAAGGCAGCTGTGACACTGACAGTAACTTTCCTTTCTAAAAGAATGTCTTTGTTTCTAGTGAGTAAAAACTGTTTATTTTGCTTCTGGATTTATGCTGAAGTGAAAGTATAAGTCCTTTGCAAAAATTTCTATTTGACTAACCAGAATGAAACTCAGTAAAATTAATTTGGCTGTGAGACACTTTGAGACACTTTGACTGTGTCTCATACTCGTCAGGTAGCAGCAAGCAACAGGTCTTTTTATTTTACACATAAGAGAAAATATCTATGAACTGAGCCTCTCTGTCCTGCTTACATCTCTGACAACACAGTATGTCCCAATGCCAGCTGTGTAAAAGGAAACATTTCACAGTGTATGCAAATCAACATTATCAAACACATTCTGCAATGGGAAAAAGCCATGACAGGAAGATATGACCATGATAAACAGATGACTATTACTTAGAAAACGTTTAAAATCTTTCCTTCTTTACCGGTAAGCCAGGTGGACCTGGGGCACCATCTTTTCCTGGTTTACCCTACAAAGGAAAAACATAAGAAAAAGTAAAAATAAATTAAGAAGATCCTAAGAGGGGTTATCATATTCAAAGAGTATAACAACTAAATGCTGTGCAGGTAACTGTATTTTAGGTCTTTACAGATTTTGAAAAGGTATTAAGATTCTTTTTAAAATATTCATTATTTCTAATCATAATTGATGTTCTTAAAACTGATATTATCATAAGACATCCCCCTGGATATTTCTTTTCCTGTGGAGGGTTAGTTCAGGCAGACACTTCACTAGCACAAAGTGCCAGGCAAGTGCAAAAAGCTTGGTGCAAAATCAGGTCCTTGCAGAAGCAAGACAAATGATAATACAGCAGCTAGCAGCCTTTCTAATGGTAAGCAAAGAAATACACTAAAAGGAAATGGTTCTCTTGCAGGAAATGGAGTTAAGAGGTGACTTGAAGAGAAATTATTTATTGAAAAAGAATAGGGAGTGCACTTCAAAGGGACTGGAAGGAGGGCAATAGATGGAAAAGTGAAAACAGAAGGAGGCAGCATGCCAGAGGTATCTCCAGTTTCCTATGGTGCTCAGCACATCAGGCAGCCTTCCACCGGGGTCCTGGTATCTAGTGTGGCAACAATACTTGTCAAGCAACTCACAACAATAACAAAAAAGAAAAAAAAAGAAGACAAAGGGAAGGGAGGGAAGAGGGGAAAATGGGGAGAGAAATAGAATGAAAGGAAGGGAGAGGTCAACTAAGAGTTCTAAAAAACACTACATGACAGGACTGGGCTTATACAAAAAGAAGACATAAGAAACACAGAAGATAGAGGAAGAATACCACACACACTGGTTACCAATAACTTTTATTACTTTACACCAGTAACTCAAAATTAAAATTTTTACAATGTATAGGACTAATAAAAATAACAATCAAGTTAGCATAAGCATTGTTATACTACCACGCAACTGAAAAAAGAGGTAGCACTGGTCCGTCCTGCTACCTTTCCTTGTAAAACAAATCTGTTTCAACCACAAGAAGTACGGAAAAAGTTCAAAATATGCATGTTTGGACCAAATGAAATATTTAATTTGAAAATTAATTTTCTTACTACGGCTATCAAAATGCATCTGGTATTAAAGTGTTTCATTCTGAAAATGTTACAAGAAAAATGTAACTTATTTGGATATTTTAGGGTTCTTCCCTAATTAAATATTATTGAACTGTTATAAATTCATTTAGTTTTAGTTACGAAGAACTTTCATCTTTCATTGATTAGTTTTTATCTGAAACTTTGAAAGCCATTTGAATGTGAAATTATAATTTTCTATTTAATTCCCTTCAAAACGTAGATATACTCCAATAAATTATCTCTTAATGTATATGCTTTTAAAAATAAAACATATGATTTTTTTTCTCATATTATCTGCTTAAGAGAATTCCCTTATAACAACTTTCTTCACATCCCCACATACTTGCTGGTTGAGCATGCTAATTTAGCTCTACTGCCTTAAGTAAACCCAGTGGTTTTAATTCTATTCTACGAATACTCTGGCACTATAAAGCCAGTCCATGTCCAAAGACCATTTTTGTTTTTAATTAAGTTTCAACAGTAGAAACTTTACAGCAAAACAAATAGAAGTAAATCCACCATCACCTGACCTTTATCTCAGGTACTCATGGTACATGAACCTTAAGAACCGTGATCTGACTTTCAGGTCTCTGGTCAGGTTTACTGGATTAAAGAGCTTTTGAGTCTAAGAAAAATCACTCAGTGGTACTGAAACAAAAGCTGAAGAGCAACACCAGAGCAAAATTGCTCTCCAGAAAAGTCTAACATATGTATTCAATTGTTTACACATACCTGTACTCCGGGTTCTCCTCGGTCACCCTTTTCACTTCGAGAATCACCAACTGGCCCCTATAATAAAACCGTGCTCAAGACACATATATGTTGACACTCACCTTTTCTAAATTAAATGTATCTTTTATAATTCTATTACCTTTAAAAAAATAGTCTAAAAATTAAGTACAGCTAGAATGCTATTAATTTATATTATATTCTAGAATAGAACATCTGAACATCTGGATTTACTTCTGGTCACTTACTGTAAACCCCATTGGTCCTGGAGGTCCTCTTGATCCTTTATCTCCTTTCTCTCCTTTCAAGTCCTATTACACAGAGAGTAAAATTTTAATATGGTCTCTTGGATCTTTTAACACTCAAGTTTTAAAAATAGAAAATCCTTATGTTACATCAAACTTCTTTAAGCAGAGGTGGTTCTACTTAAATTACTAAGAAACAGAATCTTCATATCAGCACTTCTGCCGAAATCTGCAATGTTTGAAAAAGAAACTGGCTCTACAGATATGTTTGAACATAGCAAGTTCAAAATAACCTACTTGTGATTGCACGCAGAGGGACTGGAGTAAGTATCCCCACAGATGGAAACAAATTCCAAGTGAAAAATATACAGCTCAGTTGCTTCACTGAAGCTAGTTACCTCCAACATGTAAATGCAGTTGTTACCCACACAATCCTTGCCACTGTGGGCTCAGGATTAAATTGCCCTGCTGTGTAGTACTATTATGTATTGGGCCACATCCTAAGGTCACCATAAAGTCAAAGTTCATAGACTACCTAGTTATTACCTGGCTAGACTCATGGCCCAAACTATATATGTAAGCGGTTGTTGAACCTTAACACTGAGTGTCTCTGAAAAACCACCATTCCCCCATGATAAACTTTCACAGTTGTGAGGGAGAAGTACTGCAAGTGGTTTTGATTTTATTTAAATAAACAGAGAAGAGCTGCTCTGTCTGAAAGTTGTACCTTGCTTCTGCAATCATTCTCTGCCCTCCTCAATACAGTCTTGATGCAAAATTAACTTTTTATTTTAGCACATAATGGAGAGAGAGTTTTGATAACTCCATGGATTAGATGCAAATTAAATAAGGAACACAGTCAGTAAGAGATTGTAGACTTGTTCCATTAATATGTGAAGACTTAAAACTGTATGAACTACTGCTGTTTAGGTTCTATATATGGCCAAAATGCAAGAATTTGAATTCACAAAGCAATAATTAAAATGCAGGCTGAATCAGACTATTTCCTTTCTCCAGTTCTCACTGGTTTTTCCAACACTTTCCATGATTATTCATGTTGCAGTAAAATCAATGAGGAAAACTATGAAGTGTACATAAACTTATACGCTTTTGTGAAACTCTGGTAGCTCAATGTCTTGATATTTTCAGTGGCAAGGCCCAGAGGTCAATGCAGCTGTGGCTCTGATAGCCATTCCGAAAATGTGTGTTGATTTGGTGAGGCTAAATGTGGTTTACTTTTTGTGTACTCAGAGATCCACAGCAAGTGTGTTACTAATAAGCCAAGTTGGCTGTACAGACATACTCTAATAGGAACATGGTATCTAACTGAACAAGTCTGAGAAATGTCAGGATGGGTAAAAGGAAATGCTGCTGGAACAATGAAGATGAAAAAGTCCTCTCAACATACAGCCTAGTAAGATGGTTTATCTGAATGTAATGTTTAACAATTTTACTACCGTCATGTTGTCTGGTCCACTTAATGTCACAATAACGGTTCCTGGGGGTCCAGGGGGTCCAGTTAAACCAATATCACCCTTGAAAGAAAAGTAGAGCAACTATAAGCAGTGTGTTTTTATTGTTTCAAATTACTATCACTATAGTTTTGAATTTATGAGAGTTTTTCTGTCATTACACTTCACTGTTAACACAGGTAACATTTCTATTTCCTTGCTATTTATCTTCCAATAAAAAAAAACATATGGGAGATTTAAGACTACTACGAAAACAGTGTCCTAGCTGGGAAATATAAAAATGCATATGTTGATTTCTTTTAAAGTATCTAGAATTATCTTGAATTTTTAATACACTTTGTTTAAAAGTTATACAATCATTTTAACCCCATATAAAATAAAATTATCTGCTTAATTAAAGCTTTTCTCTCAAACTGCCTTAGATGACATGCTCAAAACTGAAGTCTGTGAACTACAGGGAGATGACTGTAACAGTGCTGACTGATACAATTACCTTCCATATGTGCTTAACTGAAAACATTAATATTGAAGTACACTTTTTCATTAAGGATCTTTTAGAATAGAGAAAGCCCTAAATCTTGTATTTCCTGTGGAGCTCAACAAAATCACATCCATAATTCCCAGTGATTTTAAGCCAGTGGCATGTCTTTGCATGCAACTGCAGAATAACATCAAAGAATGAATGCATCACTCTTTCATAAGAAAGCCACATGCTCCATGTTCACCTGAGCTAATCCTAACGAATAATCAATTCTATTTACAGAATTTTCCCAGGAAACTTCTAGCACATGCCCAGTAGTAATTACAAAGTTATAAACAATCCCACTGTCTGAGAGTGCTGTTTCTGTTCAGAGCTGAATATGTGCAGATCAGCTAGTGTGTGAGATGCCTCAAGGTCTTAAGAGGACCTTTAGATAGATTACACTGGTTCTCCAGCTGCAACTGAGGTCCAGAGAGAAACAATATATGTATTCGCAGTCATTTCTAGCTTAACGTCAATTATATGGGATACAAGTAAGAATATGGATGACAAGTCATCCAATTTCTATTCAAATCTGGGAGGTTTTCTAGCAACGTAAAGGCTGACACTGAAAAGATGTTGGACATAAGAAGCTGTGAGTCTACAGATGCTATGTATTTACCAATGTTTACATGCTTAGAAAAGCATTTAGGAACCCTGTGCAAATAATATCTAAATGAATTTAGTGCTATTTTTTAGTAAATATTAGCTACTGGCTCCTCTTGGGTTTCTACCCTTCTATCAGGAAGTTTATATCATTGGCTCTTACATGAAAACAGTTTGTCCTTAGGTATGAAATGCCATGTTTCCATCTTCCAATAAAAGACTTCACATATACACTGAAAATTTTTATCTCACAGTACTTACTCTCCCCAAACACTTCACCATAGTATATCAGAAAAAGCAGGAAACAGAAACAAAACTAAAAAAAAAAAAAAGCATTTTATACAATTACCTTTCTTCCTTTGGCTCCTATTACTTTCAGTCCCATAAGACCCTGTAAAAAATTCCCCAAATGTTATGGTTTTTTAGATCTTAAAAATACCTATAAAATGAGTCAATTGGTGTTACACATAACAGGAAGTTTTCATTTTTATTACCAATCTCAGACTACCTTAGGTCCAGGAGGTCCTGCTTTCCCTGGCATACCCTAGAAAAAAGGAAAAAAAAGAATTACAATCTTCAGCACCAATGCAGGTGTTTTGAAGTATCCAATTTTTGTATGAGTTACATCACTAGTTTTATTCTTTCATCTCTATAGCCACAATTGGTTGTGACAGAATGTCTGTACAGCCTATTTGCAAATACATACATCTCTCTTACAGTTACACACATTAGTACTTAAAGTGACCTTATGGGTAACTATTTATAAACTAAAATTTATGTCTACATGGATAAGGATTCTTCTGGAAAATGTGGAAATTATCATGCATAAAATGAATCAAAAGAAACTGGGGAAAAAAAAAAACCATAACAAACCCCAGATGTGTGCAGAGGGATACGGATTTTGCATTCATATATCTAGATCTCAAACAAGTCTGTGAGAGTCAGGTACTTTTATCTGTGCAATTCCATAGATTACTGGGAAGATCAAAGGTTAAAGTAACAGGTAAGACAAATTCATACGCACTGGAGCTCCTGAAGGGCCCCGTGGTCCAATTTCTCCAGGATATCCTTGAGCACCCTGGACACCCTGCATGTTAAAAGAAGAGATGAAATCTCCTGGCAAGACGATGAGCAAACCACAGTGATAAATTCAATGAACTGAGTAGCAAACAGAGGAACAACATTGTCTCTGGATTCCCTTTCCATGTCTCAGGATAACACAGAAATATAATTTCTCTTCACTGCTTCATTGGTTTGCATATGTTTTGAAACATGAGAGAACATCTGCTCTAAACTGAACTACTCAAGTGAGCATGTATGACCTATTTAATTGTGGATATTCTCATGATCCATGTAGTCCTATTGCTAGCCCTAATAAGCTTTTAATTTTTCAAATATTCTATGCAATAAAATCTGTACCTCAAAGCTTCATTTTCAAAGAAATTAATTTTTTTATTTTCCTTCATTTTCCTATATTTTCCTACTGTCCTCTAATTATTATACAACAGTCAAAAGAAATGTCTGCTCTACCTTCTCCCATTGATGTCAGTTTTTTAATATGGATCATACAGTCCTTTCTAGTACTCTGTAATTTGAGCTGCTCTAAATCTTACTTCATGGGGAATTTTACAGTTGAACTAGGTGGTTGTTGTAGATCCCTTTCATATTCTATATGTAGGAGTAAACCCCTAAATTTACAACCATTTTGTCTCCATTTCTGAAGTATTGTTCTTTGTTTGAAACCTGACTTTCCTATCTCTCTTCACTTACACATAATGGACACTATTGGTTCTGGTGGCAAAATTAATTACTATTATCTTGGTGTACTTTGGTTAGTAAAGTCAGCAGAAAGACTTAGAATACATGGTATTATTTGGATTATATAAAGTTAAAATTTATCTTTAAGACACAGAATTATTTTCTGGTTTATAAATTAGTGAAATAATTGTAAAAAAATTACTGTATCTGTATAAAATATGTAATACACTTAAATTACACGTAATATCCAAAACCTAATATACACACATTATGTATCATCTGTTTTAAATATTTATATATATACACACACACATATATTTTCACATGTAGATATATATCGTTCACAGTCTGAATTAAACCTCAATTACCTGAAGTCCAGGCATTCCTGGCAATCCAGGATCACCTTTTTCATCATACACTTCGTTATATCCATCTGCAGGGCACCCCTGAACAATTAGATAATAAGGAAGATTCAAAGTTATGCTGCAGAACTTTGTAATGGAATAGATCTTCTAATGCAATGGATAAAGCACCCAAACTTTTTGCTTGCTTATTCTTGATGGTAAACCTTCTGTTTCCCATGAATGGAGATGTTAAGAACTCTTCCATCACTGAACATAAGCACAAATTGCTGATCGCCAATAAATATTTCACATTATATGGTGTAAATAACTGACCTTCTCTCCTTTGATGCCAGCAATACCCTAAAGAGAAGAACAATTATATTAGTAAAACAGAGACGTAAAAGAGACAGTAGTGGAAGGACACATGAATATTCTCTAAGTTCACTAATCCTAAATTGATTTGTTTTCATGGATGCTGTATATAGCCAGGTACATGTTTAATGTACCAGACTTCAATTTAAGAAGAAAGGGCATATTGTTAAAAAATAGTCTTGTCTCACAGTAACAACTCTACAAGTGAAGGCAGAGCAGTTTTGAAGCCTGACCTTAATAAAAAAAAAATAAATAAAAATCAGGAGAGCTGGTAAAGTGAAAATCATGTTTAGATGTTATTAGATTTGAAGTCACTGGAACTTGACAGACAGCATTCCTTTTATATTTGTTTAGAAGTTTTAAAAACTTCTTTTAAACACACATTTCTACAGAGAAAAAACAAATCTAGGGTTAAAGCAAAATACCCAGAAAGAGAGGTTCTAGGTTTAATTCCTGGTTCTTAATTGACTTAATTGGGCCATATCATCAAAGATATTTAGGCATGAACTGAAACTGCAATCTATTACATGTATATTGGACACCCTTAGAGATCTGAGTGGTAAATTTTCATGAGCATCCCTTGAGACACTGAAGAGTGAATCTGTATGCACTTTTAACCAAGAAGTTGAGGCCTGACATGCAGTCAATAAAGCATTACTTTTAATTTCAGCTTCTCTACCACAGTCTTCATATCAGGAAAATGGGCATACCTATACATTTCAACTGTTGTAAATACCAGCTAATGTGAGGCTTTACACTCTCTCAGTGAATATCTTTATGTGGTGGAAATGCACACAAATAATTTCACAAACACCTACTGGAACACCTGGAGCACCTCTTCTACCTGGAAGACCTGGAAAACCTTGATCGCCCTGAAAGTAGTAACAGTGACTGTTAATGCATATTAGTGTTTATTATTTGGTCCAATTTTAGCAAATGTGATTACAAAAGAAATTTCTTATGTTACCATACTAAAATTGTGAGTTGCATTACCACCATATTTGCTAGAAGTGGCACAGCTTCACTGTATGGGTCCTGATACCTATCCTAGACAGTAGGGTTTATTAGCTATGTCAGATCAGTTTACTGTTTCACTAGAAATGTATTATTTTCTGTTATAGGCATTCTTCTGACTCCCTCTTTCAGAATGCTGGAAGCATTTGTCATAAAACAAAAAAAAAAAACCTAGTAAATCTGTAACTTAACATTAAGCCTTTTCTTTTAATTGCTTTCAGGATTTATGAATTGTCAACTGCAAGGTAGATATTGATGAAATAAAATTAATGAATTATTTATCTCTTCTCTAATGCACTTCAACAGAAGGACAGGTGGGACAAAGCTGATTAGGTCTTCTGGATTTAATGAAAATGTTTTTATCTGTCAAAATATCAAACATTATTCTTAGCTTTTTAGAAAAGACCATTAACATGCATTATTCAATTATCTGTCTTACACAAAAAGGCTATATTTTTCTTCCTCTGGCCTCGTGAGTCAAATTTTTCCCAGTGATAAACTCACAAACCATAACAAATCACAGCTATTTTTATATCAGGGTTAAAATTCAGACTGCTTTTTGGCCATTCCCAAGCATAGTCAAACACAATCTCCATGACATTTAGCTTGGTTTGTACCTTTGTCCCATTGCATCCTGGAACACCTGAACGCCCAGGAGGTCCAACACTACCCGGTTCACCCTAAAAAGAAGTGCAAAATTCACACAAGTTCTGGTTTTGCACATTCACATTACCTTACAACAACACTGAAGGAGTTTATTATGGAGCAGTGTTTCACAAGACCTGAGAGATTACAATGTGTTCTTAAATCATTACAAGGAATAAGAATTGATGATGCTAAGATTTTTATCTCTAGGCTAATTGATAGAGAAAGCACTGACGTTAAGACTAGAGTGTGCATGCTGGGCTGAGGAAAACTGTACTGAAGCCTGTAGTAAGGGAGAAATACTTAAATCAGTTTAATTTTTACTTACTGGAAGGCCTGGGGGACCTGAAAATCCAGGTATTCCTGGGAGTCCCTAATAACATAAAACCAGAAGAATAATATTACAAATATTAAGCAAAAGCTCATGATGCAATTTTTCTTTTGATTGCATTCATAAGAAGAATGAATGCAAGTATGATTCTATCAAAAGATTGTTATTTCCTTACCCCTCTGATGATGACCCAAGTAGAATGGTTGCTTATGCACTGTTAACATAGATTGGTTTTGCCCACATTAAAAAAAACCCAAACAAATCTTTGGGGAATTCTAGTCTGACTGTTTCATAGCACACCCACTACTAAGTACACACAGTTTGAACCTTGTCCATAAGATGCAGCAAAAAAAAAAAAACCAAAAGTTCTATAAAGCAGATAATGCATGTGTATACTGAATGTCATAAATGTTAAAAATATTTTAAAATTATATGTAATGTTTTGGTTTTATTTTTTGCAAATTATTGAACTAAGTTGGCATTTAGCATGATATTTAATACAAATTAGTTTGTTTAAAATATACTTACTCGTATACCTTTGGGTCCAATTAATCCTGTGAGCCCTGGAGAACCCTAGATCACAAATGAAAAATAATCTGTTTTAATACAATTGAGAAAAAGCACGTACATGTCAGCTGGTCGTGCAACATTTTTAATACCAACACGTGCACACAGAACTATATAAATAAGCGATTTGCCTATTACAGACACTAAAGCAAACAAGCATTTAATACAACTTGCATAAATCATGGCATCTTGCCCTCCTATTCAGTGTGTACAGGGGATATATCATAGAATCATAGAATGGTTTGAGCTGGAAAGGACCTTAAAGATCACACAGTTCCAACTCTCCTGCCGTGTACCTGGACACCTTCCACTCAGTCATGTTGCTCAAAGCCTCATCCAACCTGGCCTTGAATACTGCCAGGGATGGGCAACCTGTTCCAGTGCCTCACCACCCTCGTAATAAAGAAATATATACAATATATCTCAAAATAGGCAAAAAAAAACCCAACAGGGTATGCTGAGAAAGCAGTTGCTATGTATCTGTCCAAACTGTGAGACCTGGAAGTCCTCCCCTGTGAGGAAATACATGGAAGGCTCCTACATATGAGTGATATCCATGTAATGATCAGGTGTATGCATGAAACAGTCACTCTCACCAGAACTGTTTTGGATGGAAAGAAAAGCCAAGAGCAGGCTGAAAGGGGGCTAAGCAGGATGGGAGAGCAAGGCAGCAAAGTATTCCACAGCATGGTCTAGACAGAACCTGCTAGAATTATTTCAAGCTTTACTGGTAATAAGAAATTTTTCCCGTAATGAAAATGGGGAATGTACAGAACTGCACGGACTCTGAAACAGGTTTTGGTTTAGTTTTGTTTCTTAAAATTGAATTCTCTAGCCAGTCATAGCTCACTATGTAGCACAGTAGTTTATCTGTCTCTCTGTCATACACTTACCTTTGGTCCCTGTGGCCCTGGAGGCCCTTCTGGACCAGGAAAGCCTCTATGACCAGGTGGACCTGGAATGCCAGGATAGCCTTTTTCACCCTGTAAATATTAAGAGAATGAAGTTCTTAAATTATCAATGAATTCTCCTTTCCAACCCTTATTTCTAAGGCATTCATTACTTTCAATAACTCTTAACTTTGACATACCTGTCTGCTACTGTGGCAGATACATTAGCCTTGCTCATACTCACCTCTTTTTGTGGTCCTGCCTATGTGGCATAAGTATGCTTGGAGATATCAGATGACAACCGTACTCAAGATTTTGCAGAGTAGAGAAGTTAATTGTCAACATGAAAAGTTTCAGAAAGCATCTGATACATACTCATTGTTAGTATTTCTATATTGTGTTTAGTCACTACAAGCAACACAAATCCAAATCCATCACAGCAGCCTAATTTGTAGCTGGCAAACATTATGGCTGCTGCTGTACAGGAAGGTCAGTTCAAAATCATCATATAAAGAAAACACAGATGAAAGCTATGCAATATAATACGGGAGGCTAAGTTACAGTGGAAGGGGCATTTCGAGTTTTTTAGTTAAATATAATGAAGATGCAAGTCTTATTTTGGTTAAAATAAAGTGCTTCAAGCCTGGAAATTCACAGAAAAGGTGTTTCAGCTCTTTAGATAGCAGCAATTTAACATGCTCAATTTTATGTCAATAAAAAGCTGCCTATCCACGACCTTTTACATCACAACACGATAAGGAAGAGAGAGCATGGGGTTATTGATTCTCAGAGTCAATTTTCTTACTGCTTTATCAGAGGAAAGTTATACAAAAAAAAAGCATCTGAAAATTTGCTGTGCAGAAGTTCTGGTATCTTATTATTCAGTGTACAAGGTAGGATCCTAAAGAAGTCCCAGGGAAGTTGAATACCTTGGCTTGTCCTATCACCAATTCTTGCCCTTCACAATCCCACAAACTGAACAGACCTTATATAGCTTCCGAATTATTAAAACAAAACAAAACAAAATTATAATCACAGAATATTTTAACAGAAACCAAAATAAGAATTGCATCGCAAAGTGTCTGTGAGATCTGCATCCTAAACTGGCAGAGTTTTTTGTAACAAATCGTTTATTTCATTGACCAGCGTCCCAAGAAAGGTAAATAAGGATGATGCAATACCAAGACGTGCCACTGGAGGGGGTGTGGTACTAACTCACAGAAAACAGAAAAAAGTCCTTCATCTTGCTATCCCCTCACTGAAGCAAGACACGGGCTGCTCTCCAGATTCAGAGCAGCACTGCTCTCTCCTGACAGTTTCACTCCCCTTCATACAGTACAGGCAATTTTACCCAGTTTCTTCTTGACAGATCAACAAGATTAAAGGATTCTTGGGTTGGAAAGTTTCTTAACATCGAACAGTTATCAAAGCACACTGATTAATGAAGTTGTCCTGACTTTCCAATGCTGCCTGAAAAAAAATCAGTGTAGATCATGATTAACTTTTACCTACTAATTTCTCAGCTTTAACTGGAACTGATTAAGACAAATTGTGGGTGTTCATTCTTACCAATATCTCGTGGGCGCTTATTTTTTCTAGATTTTACCTGGTCTCCATTTCACTAGTTAAGACAAAGTCATGTTAGACCAACTAAGAACATGAAAAATAAGCATGGAGATTTTACCAAAGACATAAGTATACTATCCTTTCCCACCTAAGAAAATATGTTTTAATTATGAACATATTTACTTCGAGATAACTTCCCTCCAACACTGAAATTAAAAGCAAGACTGGCAGTGTTTTCTGTTGTGCACTATGACATTTTTCTTGGCAATAAATGTACAGAAGAAAAGGTGTGAGTAATTCTTTAACAGGCAGATGTGTTGAACAGTGGGACTAATCACAATCCTAAGTCTATATAAATGTCTAGAATCTACAGATAAGGTTTAGTATGGCAATCGTGTCCACAGGTAGCCTGAATTCCAACCATGGCTGCTTCAATAACACCCCTTTCATTTGTGAATCAGTTGTTTTTCCAACTACAAGCAGGAGTTTGAAAGAATTTTTGGCATTAGTTTAATTCAGGTTAGTCTAAGAGCCACTCCAAGCCTCTGCCAAACTACTATTGGCAACAGGCAGAGCTGCGGCTCTATTACTTTTGATGGATTTGATGCTGTTCCCTCGCTGCTGGCAAGGTGTTCTATCAGTCCGATGCCTGCACATGTAACTTTCCTTCAGGAGCTGGAAAAGGGTGTGCAGGGGGTGGGGAGAGATGGACAAGGCCCAAAGATGGAAAGAGGGAAGCACTGAACATGACACTCTTGATGGTATTATAAAATTTCTAACCGCAGAGCTGCTGCTAGAGTAATAGTGTCTGTGAGCATTTGTTAGGAGTTTGTGAAAGGGACCTAGTGCTTCAGACAGCTGTTCTTGTGTCGGTGCTCAAATGTCATGTAATGCTGTAAACAAAGTAATGCATTTTAAAAAATTAATCTAAAAGTCTTGTTAGATAAACAGTGTCCCCAGAGTTATTTTAACAGAATTTTGTAAGGTAATGTATTCCTTTTATGATTTTCTCTATATTCTCTTGACAGAGTATCATCACACATTATCTTACTATGTCAAAACAACTACATGTTAACAATTCCCAGAATTAAGCTAATGTTAAAAGAGGGAAAATATATTTGTTCTTACCTTATTACCTTTCATGCTATCACAAAAGCAGGGACTTTTACCTTTGCATACACAGCCCTGAAAAACAAAAAAGGCAAGATTTATAATAAAATTGTTTTTCTCTTTGTGTTGTTTGGTGTGGGGCAAATGAGATCTCAGTGGTTTTAGTGAGGTAGTTATTTCACAGATAATAAAACTTGAGAAAAAAATGTTCTCAGCAGTGGAAAAGAGCTCATTATTCCTCTGTGTTGTCTTCTGAGACAGGTAAGAGCACTAATTTAATTTTGTAGTTGCAGCGAAGGCCAAGAAGCCATGCTTAACACCACCAAGGTTATAGTATCAGTATGAAGAATTCAAGAGTTTGGGCTCACAGCACTAAACATTGATGATTCTTTAAAAAAAACATTATAGTAACAAACAAATATACTGATATTGGTTTCTATTACAATTTTATTCTTTGTCTTTTAAATTATTAACCAATAATTTTCTGACTTTTAGCAGCCATGTTCATCTCCTGACCCTGGCTCATGGTACCTAACACTATCACAAAGGGGCCTCAATATTGTTAGTTCTTAATTCTGGAGGTTTCCTGAACCAAGCTGTGTGACAGTTGGTGCCCTCATACATAATGTCTCCATTTGGGTAGCAAGTCCTGGGAGGTAACTGCTACCAGCACATCTGTGTCTTCAGGTGAGGTTGAAGTTCAAAGCCTTCGTTGGGGGGTTGAGTGTTGAACTGTAGCATCCAAACCTCTGAGCCTCTACTGATGGAATACGGCATGGCTATCTAGGAGCAACTACAACTTGGAAAAATCAAAAATTAAGCAAGTATGAAGAGATATTCAGTTTTTTATTGTTCACACCTGACTGAAAAAAACAAACAATCCAGATAAGGATAGTCAGTATGTAACTGGATTGACATGATGACTAAATTAGCTGTCTCATGCAGTGGGTAGTGGTGGTAGCAGGTTGCTCAGCAGAGCTGCAAAGCGTTTATGAGATCCTGGGTGAACATGGGAACACTTAACCCTTCTGTGCCCTGTCCCAGCTGTGGCTATCATGCACTCAGTATGTGTGCTAGGCCAGTCTGGCTGGGATAACTCTGCAAAGGACTTCTCTATCCTATTTCAGTGCATATTCTATTTCAGTGGAGTGGAGGAGAAGAAAAATAATTCTTTGTTAACATAAGTATTATGCATACTAAAATATAATTGGTTATTTAAGCCATGTGTTTCATAGAAATGTGGAGTCAACTGCACTTATTGTCCTTCCTTGTACACTTATATTCTTTGTGTTTTAAGTTGTTGCTGAATGACTTTTTCAATTGTACTGCTATAGAAAGATGGTTATTTTTCAGTTTATCCTCCATCTTAGTATATATGTTTAACACAATGACCATATACTATGTTAAAGACAATAAGAAAGGGACAAGTAATATGTATTGATTATGAAGGTATTTTTCTAAATTGCATAAAATTCAGAAAAGAACTGTATTTTTCCTTTAAGATAGTATTATATGAAATTTATATTTAGATCTTGAAGACAGAATTAATTAACCCCTACAGCTGGTCATAATACAACAGCAGCACTGTTCCAAATTTGTAACTTTTCCAGCGATGTTCTCAAAAAAAAAAAAAAGGACAACAAAAGACAGAAAAAAAAAGTCCTCCATTACATTTTAAAGTTATAAAGTCGGATTGTCATTCAATTTAAATTTGCCTGTAGCAATGTGTTCAGTTAAACAATTCACAGAATTTTCTTCCCACAAGCTAGGACCAATTTCTTCTATTATTATCTTCCCAAACTGAGGTATGTTTAATTGTTTAATTGTTTTAGCTGATAATTCATTTCTTAAACAATTCATCTCTTCATTTCTTAAACAATTCATGGTGTTCATCTCTTTCCTTTAACTACACAAGGAAACTTGACATCCTAGTTTGGAACAAGTCATCCAGTCTCCATAGCTGCCTCTTTTAGCATGGACGAAAGAGGCTGCAAGTATTTGCTGTTCAATATGGACTGGACAACTACTGACAGTAGCTGTCTTTTAGGTGGCTGAAGTTAGAATAGATTATGCCACCTATTCATTTAAAAATAGATGCAGGGGGTATTCCTCAAGTGAACAGCCATTTAAACATCAATTTACAAAATAAAACAAATTAGAATCAGTTGCCCTTGAAAAACAAATCCTGCAACAAATGATTGTGTCTGCCTTTGTTCTGTGGACAGATCAATCACAGAATCAGAGAATCCCAAGGGCTGGAAGGGACCTCGAAAGATCATCTAGTCCAACCCCCCTGCGAGAGCAGGGTAACCTAGAGTACATCACACAGGAACTTGTCCAGGTGGGCCTTGAATACCTCCAATGTAGGAGACTCCACAACCTCCCTGGGCAACCTGTTCCAATGCTCTGTCACTCTTACAGTAAAGAAGTTCTTCCTGATGTTAACATGGAACCTCCTATGCTCCAATTTACACCCATTGCCCCTTGTCCTACCACTGGATATCACTGAAAAAAGCCTAGCTCCATCATCCTGACACCCACCCTTTACATATTTGTAAACACTGATGAGGTCACCCCTCAGTCTCCTCTTCTCCAAGCTAAAGAGACCCAGCTCCCTCAGCCTCTCCTCATAAGGGAGGTGTTCCACTCCCTTCATCATCTTTGTGGCTCTGCACTGGACTCTTTCAAGCAATTCGCTGTCCTTCTTGAACTGAGGGGCCCAGAACTGGACCCAATATTCCAGATGCGGCCTCACCAAGGCAGAGTAGAGGGGGAGGAGAACCTCTCTTGCCCTACTAACCACACCCTTTCTAATGCACCCTAGGATGCCATTTGCCTTCTTGGCCACAAGGGCACATTGCTGGCTCATGGTCATTCTCCTATCCACCAGGACCCCCAGGTCCCTTTCCCCTTCACTCTTTTCCAGCAGGTCAACCCCCAACCTGTACTGGTACATGGGGTTGTTCTTCCCCAGATGCAAGACTCTACACTTGCCCTTGTTGAATTTCATCAAGTTTCTCCCTGCCCAACTCTCCAGCCTGTCCAGGTCTCACTGAATGGCAGCACAGCCTTCTGGTGTGTCAGCCACTCCTCCCAGTTTAGTGACATCAGAGAACTTGCTGAGGGTACACTCGGTTCCCTCATCCAGGTCGTTGATGAAAATATTAAACAGCACTGGTCCCAGCACCGACCCCTGAGGGACTCCACTGGTCACAGACCTCCAGCTAGATTCTGCCCCATTGACCACAACTCTCTGCCTTCTTCCTTTCAACCAGTTCTTGATCCACCTCACTACCTGATCATCAAGCTCACACTTTCTTAGCTTATCTATGAGGATGCTGTGGGAGACAATATCAAATGCCTTACTGAAATCAAGAAAAACCATATCTACCGCTCTACCATCATCCCTCCACCTAGTCTCTTCCTCATAGAAGGCTATGAGGTTGGTCAAACATGACTTCCCCCTCATAAAACCATGTTGGCTGTTCTTAATAACCCCTTCATCCTTGATATGCCTAGAGATGGAGTGAAGAATAAGTTGTTCCATCACCTTTCCAGGGATGGAGATAAGGCTGACTGGTCTGTAATTACCCAGGTCCTCCTTCTTGCCCTTCTTATAGACTGGTGTAATATTTGCCATCTTCCAATCCTCAGGCACCTAGTTGCTTACTTGATGTTTCAAGCTAGATTTTTAAAGAGTTACAAACATTAAATACTTAATTCTTTGGCGTATTTAAAGAAGACACTTTCTTCCCCTGATCTGACACATCTAGAATTCAAGTGGAAAACAAAGGTGTCTTGTAAAACAGACCCATGTGACTATGCCACCTTTACTATTATTTTAATCAATATGATTATATCACCAGAGACACAAGAATAAACACTAGTGCAGAATTAACAACAAAGAGTATCCTGATTTCTTCTTGGTAAGGTCAATCAGTTTGGCACTGGATAATTTAAATTTGACAAGTTACATGACAGGGACCTTAGGCCTTTAAGCATAAATACCAGAAGATAAAATGACATATATCTCAAAATACATTTGGTATAGTCTAAAAGATAATAAATTTTCTTCTTCCCTACTGAATAATGGTACCCTCCATCTCAAATAAGTGACACAGATATTGGTACATGTCTGCTAAGAAGTATAAAAATGGTAACTGTTCAGTGTTTAGCATTCCAAGGAAAGCTGTAGACACAGTATGCAACAAAAGTAGTCTTAAATTTCAGGTACTGTGTTTCCCTGCTGTACAGGGCTGGTGAATGACTCAAGCTACTGCATTCTCAATGCTACTGCATTTCAGTTTGCATCTGAAAACTGTAAAGTAACTACAAGACCTATGAGACCCTTTCACATCTCAACTCCTGAACCAAAGACTTAGCCTGCAGATTAAGTAGGCACATACCTGAGTCCAGGGAAGGTGTTGTTTACTGAGGCAAAAACTGCTTACAGTATTGCAAATTCTCTGAATTTCTCCAGTGTAACATAGAGCATACCCTGGCTGACCAAGAGCTTTCCTGAGAAACAGCTATAGCTGTCTTGTCATCTTCCTAGTATCAATTATTTACCATTATAATTCTACAGACCTTTGTGGAGTCGCATCTTACTTCTACCTGTAAAAGCAAAGCTAGATGCCGATTCTTTACAGTATTTGTATGTAAAACACAGTTTTCAGGACATGTAGAAAAATTACCAAATGAAGTTACTCTTCTGTAACAGGTATAATCTGCAGAAGACTTGATATGTGCAGTTACAGAAGAAATTTTCTTTTACAATCAAAGATAATCCAGGTGAAGTTAAATGCATGAACACATAGGAACTTCTGGTGCTACACAACTAATCAAGGTTAGTTAGCTACTTAAAGAAAAAGAGCCTTTGCTCTGCAAGAAGTCAGAATGCTTCGAATGTGTTTAATTGGCCATTAGTAAGCTTTCAGATCAATTTAGGTCTTTTTGTGTATGCCTATCACTTTAAACTGAAGTGAAAAGACTAAATATGATTTTACATTACACAGTCAGCTGGATAATACTAAACATTTTGGCATATGACTTTTACATATGATTAGATTATGCCTTTAATAAAGGAGCTTTGTACCAAAAAAAACATAAAAATCATTACTCACACTACTGGATGTTTCCACATCACTGCAAGATGCCTGTGGCTCCTTTATCAGAGGATCATAACAAAACAATAGTACACTGCCAGGTTATAAGGTGAGGAAATTGAATATTAGCTATTATGGCTTATTCAAGATCCTCACAATAACATCTACATAAGTAAATGCATTAAGTTACTGCATACTTTCAGTGTTGTGATTTTTTACAATAATCACCTACATTCATTTCAAATATTTAGATATGATAGATGGCACTAGATTCTTGATCGAAAAATCAAGGCCAAGCATAAAGAAACATCACTCATTACATGATTAATAAATTAAATTGTCACTAATGAAACAAATTTTAAAAAACCCCAAACAACAGTTTCATAGAGTAATTTATAGGAGCTCTTTTGAGAAGTTTTAAGAGACAGTAATAGTATCAGATGTTCTTTAAATAATTACAGCTGTACCTGCTGAAATACATTTACTGCTGTGGTTAATGTTTTGTTCAGTAAGTGCAACCTTATCTATAACACTGAATTGCCCTTCTTACACTATGGAATTGGATTAAAAGAGCTCTGTCCTCTTCCTGCCCCATCTCAGAAACTGACTTATGCATCTGCTTAACAAGTGTTACAGTCCCCTCCTTCACTGAATCCATCAAAGAAATGACAAAGAAAGAAGGAAGAAATAATATACTAGAGACTGTCATCTATTCAAAGTTTAATGTAGATTCAGCGTGGCACTGCTACTCGTACCATTACAGTCATGGCAATTTCATGTGGAGTATCAGAGAGAATCTTACACAGCTCACAGCATTTTGCCAATAGAGCTGGTTATATGGAGGATATCAGAGAATGTATTTAGGAATGTTAGCAAAGGTGAATATGACAAAGATGTAAAGAAAATGTAAAGAAAAAAGCATTAATAGAAATAGTAATTTCTATTAATAGCACAGGCTTTGAGTCACATCACTCACATTTTGGGGCAACACAGTCATACTGGTAAAGGTTTAAAGGCAGGTTGATGGGGAATAAACTAAATGAGCCAGTGAGGGTGATGAGACAATATTTTTCCATTGATCTCTTTTTGGAATGCCATATATGATGATGGAACAGTCAAAAGTATTTGTTTGCTTTTCCAGATCCAGCCAATATCAGAGTAGGTCAGCTATGATTTCAAAATACAGATCTGTATTAAAAATACTGCTCCCAGGACAGAGAGGCAGAAGTGTTGCTGCAGGCAACAGGTACTGTATTCTTTAAGTATGTTTCAGATGGAGATTACATCAAGACCACACAGCATGAGTAATAAAGACATTCAGATGAAAGCTGAGATGAAATTAAATGTATTGTGTAGGACTATCGTAATCGGGCTGCAGTGGGGCTTAATTTTACGCTTTCAGCCTAATTGGTCTTTAATTTCATGCGTGAGCTCCACTGATTCCAGAGGTATATCCAGGTTAACATAAATGAAAGATGACTGTGCAATGTAAGGAATTTTAAGATGAATTAAAAACAGTGCAAGTGATATCCATTAATTACTCTGGACAGTAAAAATAGCCCAGGTGTCTTCTCTCAAGTGGGTGGGGAAGCTGTCACTTTCATTCACTGGTGGTTCTAACAGCTGATCAGGCCCATTTTTTTAAATGCAAGCCTTATTTTTCATTTAAACTTGTTTTTCATTAGCATCTCACCTATCCTGCCAACTAGGTCTTTATCTTCTAACTTTGAGGACCACTAAATTAGAACTCCATCAAAACATGGAACAAGACTTACTGGGTAAGATCTATTTTTGTATTTCTGTATGATGCCACTTTCGGGTTTTTTTCCCATCTTTCTGCTCATTGAAGGTATCCTGAGCAGCCTACAAATATGCAGGTCATTACAGTGCTCCTTTCTAAGTGGAAGTAAATTATCAACTAATTTTAAGTTTTCTCTAATTTCTCTTCAATTCCAATACTTATGAAAAATGATATATCAGTGAGCCAGCTCCTTTAAGAGTCTTGATTATGGATCTTCAAGGGCTGCTGACACACTGAGATTTCTGAATTCTTCCTGAGCCATCTCAGTGCAGAATAATCACTTTACACATTCCAGCTGCGTCTATAAACCACAACTGAGCACATAGAATAATACTGCTCACATAGTTGATGTTAATATAACGACTAAAATGACAAAGGGCTCATTTCTCTCATGTTCTCTACTACATGATTTGCATTACATCTAATAAAAGTGCAGGTAAAGTATCATGAATACAGTAAGTGGAAAGTTTTGCTTTAGTGTTTATCTACACTGTAGACTTGTGTTGACATAGGCATGCTACATAGGAGTGTGAAATGCTGCACTTTCCTGGGCACTGTGGTGCTAGCTAAAGAACTTTCTAGCTTGGACAAAGTTATGTTTTTGAAAATTTACCCTAAACTGCTCATCTCAGAGGATCTGAGAGCAAAGCTGTATAGAAAAAAAGTTCCTACTGTGGAAAAGGCATGTAAAGAAAATCTTTTTCTGAGTGTGATGCACCTGTGTTAGGATACTTAGCTAGACTGGGACAGTCAGTAATTCTATCTAGACATGGTCAGTAGATATGTGACCCTGGCAGCATATTCCTCATGTTGCACAACTGTAAATCACCATGTAGCATACAAGATACTGGAGAATGAAGTCCCCTCACTCCAAAACACTGCTATCAAAACAAAATACCAGTCTCACAATTGCAATCTGTATACTACAAGCTTTTCATGCATTCTAAGCATCAAACATGAATTCATTAAAATTATCAAAGACCACGAAGAACTTGTGTTTTTTCAGTGACTGCTGGACCAGTAAAACAAAACCAAATTATTAAGCCTTCAATAAGTATAGACAACATAGAGCAGAAACAGGAGATGATGCGATGAAGGAAAATATGTCAGTTCCCAAACCCTGAAACATTGTGTAGTCACTTGTGAACTGGAAGGCAGCCAGACATTCCTACCTTAGAAGACTCCTGTTAACAGCCACATGTGCTATCGGAATTCACAGCATTTTGCCTACCAGCTGAATACCTAGCTCTTGACAAAAATTATTTCATTTTGACTTTCCATTATAAACAAATACACCTTTAACTAATGAACAACTTGGTCAATAATGTCTAATGTAAGGTGACTGAATCTCAAAGGACACAGTGGAAGGCAACTGTTACACTACAGACAGTAGTGGTGTTGAAAAAGCTCCATTAAGCACTTGTAATGGGAACCTTGCTCAGGGAATAGCTACTGAATCAATATCCCTCCTTGGTGACATAGGCCTTACATTACTGGTTATGTGCTGCTTTCGGTGTGAGGTGCAGAAGAGAAGTCCTAAGTACTTCTGATCACAGGGAAAAAAATTGTAACACTTCACAAAAGCAGTATTTTATATCTAACTTACAGGTAAACAATTTGTGATCACACAATGTGAACACACGACATGTGTCTACGTCAACTTCATGAGAATTTGTTTACTTTATAGCCCTAATTTTAAATTGTCAGGACATCTTCTGGAAGTATTTGCAAACCAACTATGGTAAATGACTGGTATGGAGAAACAGAAGAAGCTGCTGCAGATGAACTTTTAAACAACTTTCTATTATTCCCACGGCACATGTGAATGAAAACCCTATTTCTCTTCAGAGACTAAAACTGGTTTGAAAATCTCTGAGGTTTTAAAGCAAAATCCTGTTCTGTAAGTTGGTATAATAACAATTTTGTAGTGGTAGAAAAATCTCTTCATTATAACTATTTATAGTTATCACAATAAAAAACCTAACATAAACCTTTAGTAAAACACTGTAAGTCAGATGGAGGGAAAAAAAAAAGAATTTCTGGTATCTCTTGCCTATGTTCAAATGGAATAAATTATGTCCTAAACCCAACCCAAACCCCCCATAAACAACAAAAATAACCCCCAACAAACACCAAATACAAAATCAAAACACACCACCCTACAGTTCCTTTTTTCTTATATTGTATATAACAATACAACTGTATTTGTCTAGTTACTTTACAGTATATCTTTCTTGCTCTGAATGAGCCTGTCATATGTAAGTTCCAAGAAACTCCCATAACACAGTTGTTCACACTATTCTCACAAAAACTGTCATTCTGTCACCATGCTCACAGCTCACAGTTCCACAACTTCCATAGTGCCAACCATATTCTTCCCCAAGCAGATAGAGTATAATTAATTACATGGACCTTCTCCCTTCTCTCCAACTCACTGACAAAGATTTAGGAACTGAGAGAACTGTAGGCCTTAACAATCTTCGCTTCTCGTGTATGTTATCATCACTCTATTAATAAAAAAGATAAAATGTTGTAATTCAGAAAAAAATCTAACACCTTTAGTTTTCCCAAACTCAAATTGTTTGTGAGCTCTGTAGTGATGGCCACTAAAGCCTGTGTTGTAGAAGCTGTCTAAAATTACTCAATGTCTATGTAAGAAGTGCTGGCATGTTGTAAGCAGATCTGGAAAACTTGAGACTCAATTAAATATCTGTTTTCAAGGGATTTTAAATTGCATTTGTTCTATAAAGGGAAAATACAGAATTACCCCCTCTTTTAAAGACAGAGAATGATGTTTTTCTTTTGTCTGCTAAACCACAGAAAATTTTGACACATATTTAAAATGACCAATATCTTGCTCTGCAAACAGTCTCACTAGGGTGGAAGTCACTGTGCTGAGGACTATCAGAAACTGGACCGAACTGTTCATGATATAATAAGATGGATAATATCTCAAAAGGCAGACCCATAAACCCCATTTCTGTGGGTTTCTTCTCCTGACCTTGAACAGGACATAGGGCCAACAGAAAAAAAAATTATCTTTTCCACAAGGGAAAAAAAAAATAAATAATAGATTAGGTAATTCAGGCCACAGAATTTTGTGTAGCTAACTTGAAAGGGTGTTTAATCAGCTTATTCATCCGTGTTCTTCCTTCCTAATAGACAGTCATCTTAAAAGAGCAATCTAATGACAAAGATTACACATCATTTAAGTAGTGAATATTTGCTAACCTACCATAATATAATTAGCATTACATCACACAGTTGTATTTCATCCGAACTGTTGAGTGTGGGAATGGTATTCACTATAATTGTTGTCTCCTCAGGCCTGTGTATTTGTATATTCATAAAATTCCTGGTGTGCATCTTCTGTTAAGTGGTGCAAGCAGCAGTGAAAGCCACAGGAGCTTGTTCAGAGAAAGCTTATTGCATATGCTTTGATTTTTCCTTTTTTGAAAGGTGATTTCACAGATTTTTTTTTTAAAAAAAAAGAAAGGAAAAAAGAAAGGTTACTTTTTCTTGTAGCTTCCTCCAAAAAGATTTGTGGAAAAATGTTGCATAAAGCCATAGTTAAAAAGCCTTCACTGAACTAGGCCAAATGGAAAACCTGTAAATTTAAGAACTGTACCCTATCACAAAACTACTAAGTTAAAAAAAAAAAACAAACATAAACAATGAAAATATAATTAAAAACTTACCAGGTATGGCAAAAGGGAACTTGTTCAGTGTGTGTATGAGAGACTGGGGCTGTAAACAGTTAAGAAGAAAAAAGCCTTTTTGTATTTCACCTTCCTCCTAGGCTCCTGTAACCCATGCCAACATACTGAGCCTTCTAGTATTACTTCGTTAGGCAGTAGGGTGAGAATGTGACAGTAAAACAGATGACCGGATATCCCATGCTAGTTGCAATTAATAGCAAGGTATTTTGTTTCAAATACATGTTATGATAAATCAGGTCTAGGTATTGCAGAACAGATCTAGCATAGATCTAGAAATAAAATGCTGTTATATAGATATGAAATGCAGGGCAATGAAGAAAGAACCAGTGTCTGCCTGTCTGCTTTGATTATTTTGGTATTATTCAACCAGCAAAATAACTTGTATTAGAGAGCTTTGCTTAAATGTGTACTTACCTTTTAGATTTGCTAGAAAAAGAATATACATCAATTGATAGCTGTTTTACAGGTGTTTCCTAAGATAAGCTAAGGAGGCTCATCTCCTTTCAGCTGTATGATGCACCATACATATAAGCACACTTAACATTTTTTGGCCATCAGAGCAAGCCTCCATATGGTATGAAAGAGCAGAACTCCATAAATTTTGATGCATAAATATTAGGGCAACTCTGCTACTTTATGTTAACCCTCTTGGCCCAGTAGGAAAAGCATTGCTCTGCAGCACTCTGACATTGGCCTGTTTCTCTGTGGAGATGATGGAGGAATTACAACTAATTATAGAGGCAATCAGGATCAGAACAGCCCAGATAAATTGAGCCCAATTATCAGAGTAACACCCCCACTAACTTCAGAGCTGGGATCATATTAACCAAATCAAAGAGAGCACTTCACAAAGGACTTGTTTTTCTAACACACTCAGTGAACTCTCTTTTGTATATTGCACATCTCTTCTCAGCTGGCCCGTGTTACAAAGAACCTGGGCACTTCCAAAGGCCAGCAGAGAAGGAACATTCTCACTGTGACTCACCTGTGTCCCTCCAACATTTTGATTCCTAGTTAAACAAAGCAATTCAGCCTAGATTCCATTCTTACCAGCCTTGGAGATGGTCATTAAGACCTGTTTGTGACAACAGTATAGTTTGCTTCTATTTAGGAAAAAAAAACTGCTTGAAGAAGAAAAGACTAGTTTATAAATATTTGCATACAAATGCTAACATCTGTAAGATATGAAATTAATTGGAAAACATGAACATTTGCATCTACTCACCATGAGTAGGAGGATGCAAAAAAGATATTTCTAAGTTTTATAGCCCCAGAGTTTGCTACCTCTACTCCTCTGCCAGCAGCACAAGATAAAAATATGAGAAAGTAATGACGGAAGCAACTAGAGGATATAGAAGCATTTAATTTTATCCTGTGTATACAATATTGCCATTGTACTACAATGCAAATTGAAATATGGTAGTTACAGGAGGTTCAGCTAACTTGCAATCAAGTAATCCTGCTCAAGTGGAAACTCTTTTATCCTCTTCTGAGCATGTGCTAACACGATGCCATCAAAAAATGATCAATGCCACTAAGAAGTAGTATTGATTCAGCAAACATGAACTTGACCAAGCTATTTTTCTAATTAGTGTCATTTGAAACAGCAGATTTCAGGGGATATTTTTAGATTCGTGTTTAATTTCAAGACATACAAGAAGTATATGGATGGTATCACAAGACAGCACACACTCAGCAGAATTAATTGGATTGTATGTGTGCATCAAGACAGTACCAGTTATAGGTACTGTTAAACAAAATGAAAGAATGAAAAAGCAAACAATTTTTTTTCTGAAAGAAAAAGAATAATAAAAAAATATGATGAATGAGAAGGATTGTATTCCCTGCAGAAACATCTTGATATTTTTTAAATTATGATTCCTATTCTAAAGTATTTAAATGAACAGTGGAAAAATCCAAAGAATTATAACATCAGTATCTGGAGTGAAGGAATACATGAAGCAAGCTGAAAAGCCTTTGACATGGGAAGATGCTACTTCTGCTGAGTTTTCAGAAGATGTGATTAGAGCATGCCAGTGGCCAAGAATGCAGATAATAATACTCCCTAGCAGGTGCCAGAAAGTTCAGCCTCCTAAGGGCAGAGAAGTCTGGTCTCTGTGAAGGGCTGCGAGGACCAAAATTTCTTGTATAAGCAGCAGAAGGTACAAATTAATAATTTTCTTTTTTTTCAGAAATAAACTACTTATTAAAAGACACACACTTAAAACTTTTATATGATAAAACATTTTTTTAATTTAGGCAAACAATGAAAACATTGCTTGCTGGTCAGACATAATTTATTTTCGCATGGAACTCCATTCTTTGCAATGCATAGTCCAGCCAAGATGCAATGATTTATTCATCAATCATTTCATGTCAATTATCATTACCCACTAATATTTAATTAGTTTAGATAAAACTGAGAAAAATCTGCTAGACTCTTTTGAAAATAACAGCATTTTTACAGAACAGAATTATGACATTTAAATTTTAAACTGAATTATCTATAGCAAATCTAGTTTAAACTAATCTCAGACAACATTTGAGATACGCTGAATTTTCAGAGCACCACTGAACTGATTCATCATGTTCAAACTCTGCCTAAACAGCAAGATTTCTGTAGAAGACACCTGTTACCATCATAAATCCTGTCTTTAAGACCTAAGTGTAAATGAGGATCTAGTAGTGACTATGCTCTATAAAACTGGTCTCTTGGAGCTTTGTGATTTATCTTAAGAAGAAAGCCTGCTAATGAAATAAAGTACATAAGTCTGCTCCAGAAATCCTATTGAAGTTGCTAAAAAAGTGGTGGGGGGCATGGTCTAGTGTGAGGCATCCCTGCCCATGGCAGGGGGGTTGGAACTAAATGATGCTAAGGTCCATTTCAACCCCAACTATTCTATGATTATAAATGCTTTATTGGGCCATACATGGGATCTTACTTGTCAATACTCCTCCTTTTCCCTTCCTTTGCAGATGAAAACATGAAACAGGATGACAAGATCAACAAGGCCAGACTAGAGGCTTAGAAAAAGTGTGTGTGTGTTGTGGGAGGGAGGGTAGGTATTCCTGGTGCACAGCCTGTGCTTGGGAAACATATATGATGATGTGCAACATCAGGGGCAATGGATGAGGAGTACCAGCAGAGGAAGAGTAGAATAAAGAACAGCAGATCTTGAGTTCTTTTATCTTCCACAATTTGCTTTAGAGTAAGGATCAGATTTAGTCAGCCTGAAACAACTCTGCAGAAAATATGTACTTTGCAAATAGATCTGTTTCCTCTGTTCTGCATAAGAACCATGAGGTATTTTAATTCCATTACAAATAAAACAAGTAGATCTTTGTTAAATGACTAAACTTGACTGCAAGTTGCAGTGCCATGAAAGAAAACATGTTTGGTGAGGTGCTTATACTGCTCCTAGATGCTTAGCCCGAAATGGGTGTGTGAAGGAACTGTAATATTCGAGAAGAAACATTATTACTAAATAGTCTGCTTCAGAGTATTATAGCGGAATGCGTCTCTGTTTTAGCGATAACAAAGTAGGTGGTCAGATTTTGTCCTTATAAAGGTCAACTGCAAAATGTTTCGATACACAGTAAAGGATTTTGATGTATTGGGTTAGAGCTTTACACAGCATGCAAGAAGAAAGTAACACTGTTGACCATTACTGGAGAAACAGAACTTGAAATTGACTGAAAGTGGAAGTTTCTCGCGTTTGAGGTCTGTCCAAAATCTACTGAAAGTGGCAGTTTTCTGCGTGGTTACTATCAGAAATGTTGAGAGCTAAACTGACCCATTCACCCGCACAACTGACTGCTCGTTTCACAGTTTGGAATATACAATTTAAACGTTATCACCAGACATAGAAGACAGGAACAGAAGAGACAACAGTACGATCTACAAGTGTTTTATCTGCCAAACGGTGATGCACGCTCGTCATTAAACCTGACAAACTGTAAATCGAGTTTGTAACAAAAGTCCAGACGGTAAGTGCTGCTCTGGCGGTCTTTATCGCAGACACCACCCACACCCACACCCAGCACCGCTATGCCCTTGCCGTCCGCACACACGGCCTCCCGTGGAGCGACACGCTGCCCGCGGGTCAGGCATCCGCGGCGGCTTCCCCTGCCGGTGACGGGGCTGAGCCCCGCTCCCCTCACTGGAGCCTTTCGCTGGCAGCACGCGGTGCTTCTCCTTCGCACTGCGGCGGCGAAGAGCCCCGTCCGGGGGCCGCCCCGCCTCGACTCATCCCCGCGTGGCAGCGGCGCAGGGGTAACGGGACCTCACCGCCGGGCGAGCGCACCGCGCCGCGCCCTGTTGCCGTGTACCTGAGGCGGGTGAGGCACATCATTTTAAATAGAAGGAATTCACCTTTTCTTTCTCACAAGTTGCCAACGCCGGAATGCAATGCGCTGGCAGAAGAGAGGGAGTCGCTAGGCCCCGCTCTGCCCCAGCTGACTGCAGTAGCCGCTGGCCACCCCGCGACCCCGGGACACCCCTCCAGCGCCTCAGCCCCGCTGCTCAACGTTCACTCACCTCAGCTGCCGCGGCGCGGCCCAGCCAGAGCAGGGCAAGCAGCAACAGAAGCGGCGGCGCCAGGTGGCCGGGGCAGTCCCTGCCGGCCATCCCTACGCCCAGCGCTGCCGGCGCGGCGTTCCGCGGAGCTCGGCCAGGGGCGCTGGGACACTGCCCCCCGCCCGCCGGTGGCTTTTGGCCTGGGGGCTGCTGCTTCGCACCCGCCTCGGCGCTCCCAGCGACCTGGGGTGGGGATAGAGGCTGGGGATGGCCGGGGCGGGGCCGGCTGGGCCACCCCCTCCTCCCCTCTCGTCTGCTCTCCTGTCCTGAACTCTTGCTCTGTGAGTCTTTTTCCTCGGGCAACACCGGCAGCCACTGTCCGTCCGTCCGTCCGTCCTCAGCGGGTGTGGAACGCGAGAAGAGCCGGGGGTTTTCCCGCCTGGGAGCGGAGGTGAGCGCCGCGGAGGGGCAGCCCCGGGCAGCGGTACCTGGCGCTCATGACAGGCCGTCCCGCCTGGCCTCGGCGCCTGCCGGGGCCGAGCAGCTCGCTGAGGGGCCAGCCCCGTCCCAGGACAGCTGGAGGTGTCCCAGGTTACTGGGCTGTCTCCGTCCTGCGCTTGCTTCTGTCGAGTCGCCGTGACCGCGAAGGCGCAGGTAGTGAGCGCCATCCGAGGGGCCGTGGGACTGCGCGGTGGGAGATGGGACCCGTCCGGGCCAGCCACGGACACCGGTCCAGACAGGGCATGGCTTGGGCCAGCCCAAAGCGGGGTCGTCTGCAGCGCCCCGGCGGGAGACCGGGACGGTTAAACCGGGGAGGGAGCGAGGCGGCACCGGGGAAAGGCGGCGGCAGCCTGGGCCCTCAGCGCCATCCCGCCTCTGCCCGAGGCGCTCCCAGGCGCTGACAAGAGTGTTTTCTTTTCAGCTGTGCTCTCTCCATCAAGTTTTTCTTGATGGGATCGCAGAGATCAAGAAGTCCCAGAAGGGACAAAGTGCTGTCCACTACATAAATGTAAATCAGTGAGAAATGTTTCTGTCCGGGCTTTCCACATAGCTTAGCATGATATAAAAGTTTTGTGAATGAAAGTGTGATTTGCAAATTGTTGGCAGTATGTAAAGTTTAGCACATTTATGTTACTGACAAAAGCACCGCATGGTCAAGGTAACACCGCACCAAATAAAATGCTGTTCTGAGATGGTGCAAACTTAAAAAGTATGTTGGCCAGTCTGGCCACAGAGATCTTACCTTATCTGCAGCGTTTGTGAGTGTTGGACAGGAAATCCTACTTTACAGGTTTACAAGCACTAGAAGTGATACAGAAAAAAACAACAATATATAATAATATATATGTATAAATCTATCCAGGACTACTCATGTGGTACAGACCTAAAGCCTTTCGTGGATATAAAGCTAACCACAGAGCTTTGTAAAACAGCTTGTCTTACAGCCATGAGAGTAGTGCTGGATTTGTACAAATTTAGTGCTAGCAACAACACATCTCTGGAAGAGCAGAGCAATATGTTCAGTATCAAAGATCCTGTACATTATCACAGATGTTATCACCTTGGCTTTAAAATCTCAAGTATCAGTGAGAGAAAGCTGGGGTAGACAGCAATATACAAAGGGTGGAAAATATCCCCTGTTTTCAAGCCAGATTGATGGTGATCATAGGAGAATAGTGTTTTAGGGTTACTGCTCAACTGATGCATTTTGTTTGTCAGATTCCTAAACGTGTTGACTATAACAGTGCCACATTTTTTACACAAGAATACTGTAATGGGGACAAAAATGAGGTCTACAGTTGTGTATAAGCCATAGCACCTATAAATTACAAGTACCTAAGTCCACCACTGAAATTTAACATTAGAAGAACTGGAGATAGACAGAAGGTAGCAGACACTCATTTACACGAAAGTGACAGCAAAAGGTGCAGGGTTCTATAAGAAAAGGTCAGAGGAAGCAAGACTACAGTGGAAGAGAGTGGTCAGTCCTCAGAAATAATTAAAATTTAGATGCAGAATTAACAGTGACTCTCAATAAAGAAGACAGAACTTAAAAGGAGAGCTCTTGAATACAAGGCCAAAAAAATATTTGAAGCAGGCAGACCACTGTTATGAGACAGAATGAATTAGTGAATGAACAGCTAGTGAATGAACTACTGCTGTAATAGAAATAAATGGAGTCAGTTTCAAATGATGAAAACTCTGTACAGAAATTTAAAAATAAAAGAAATCATCAAGCTCAAAACAAGTACCAGAAAATGCTAACAAGGGGGACGCCACAGAAAGACACAACATCTTTGAAAAGAAGACCTCTTTGAGCCCAGTTTTATCACAGTGTCATCTGTTTCACTGGCCTTGAGCAGCTGGCTGCTATGTAGTACAGCCCAACCTGATAGTAGTTACGTGTTTTACAGTTAAGAAACAACAAGTAATGTTGCATTATGAGACAATCACTTAAAAGCATATATGCCTTTAATGTGAGTTCCTAGGACAGATACATGACTTCACAGTAGCATAGAGGTAGAATAGAAGTAAGATCAGCCACTGATATTCTCTCTCCTGCTCATTATGACCATAATTGATGGCATCCATCCAAAAAAAGTCTATGAAACCTTGATGCAGACTGTGTTGCTGATACTGTTGCAGTCTGTAATGCCTTCGGAGAGCTACAGACTTAAGAGAGATGGTCTTATCTGACACAACAGCTAACAAGGCAGATTTGTGTCAAAAAGTGTACCTGCAGCTGCCTGTAGAGGTACTTTTAAAAAAGAAAAAAATTCCAAACTGCTCCAGAAACAAACAAAAACAAAACCAAACAAAAAAACCCACCCAAACCAAACCAAAATCCAACCACCCACCCAAAATAAACAAAAAAAAAAGCCCACAGAAAAGCCCCCAACACACTCCAGACAAACAAAACTCAACCAACCAAACAAAAGAACTCCAAAAAAATCCAGAACCAAAAGAAACCACTAGTGCATGAACAACAGAGGTCAACTTTAATACTAGAAAGCAGTTGAAAGCTGCAACAAATTGAAGTTCAGAGGGTTTTTTTTGCACTAATTGCTATTTAATGATTTTAGCTTTAACTTTGTTTCCTCAGTACTCTATGGTAAAACAAGGATAACAGTGTTTTCTCTTTTTATAAATAAGTAATATTTTAATGGGAAACATTACAGTTCTATGACTTTAATATAAAGTGCAAAGTTTCATAGGACATTGTAAAAGAAAAAAATACGGCTTAAGGAAAAGGATGAAAAGAGTATGGAATATGTCCATCATGTATGAGGCAGAAGTCCTGTGGAAAACAATATATCTATTCTTGTAATGAAACTGACTATCCTCATCATATGCATAAAAGAACTACATAAAAATTGAGTACACAACCCTATTTTTTATTACTGAACTTCTGAATTCTTGACTTTGCAACTTCAGTGGCCTTGTTACGCATGATGTTGGTTTCTTTAGATGAATTGAGAATATAGTTGGGTCTGCTCTATTCTTTTTTTTTCCAACTCAGTAACTGTAGCTGTGTCTCTGCCTCAAACTATGGCTCATGTGCTGTAGTCTTATCAGAATCCCTAAGAATGAATTTGTCTTCCTTCGTGTCTAGAAACTAAACATCTAGGTTATGTTATATTGCCAGCTTTTACCCCTCTGGCTTTTGAAGATTTTATGAGCTGAGATTTGGTGATGCTTGTCTATTCCTTTTATTCCTTTGGTAGTATTGAGTGTGTTATTATCTTATTATTAGGAGTATTGGGTTGGGTTTTTTGTTTTTTTTTTTCTTTTTCTCTTTTTTTTTTTACAGATGGGGAACTAGGGCAGAGAAAGAGACTAAGAATCTGCAGACTATGGAGTGCAATACAGTACATGTGGGGTGTGATCTTGCAGCATGGATTGGCTGCCCTGAGGGTATTTATTTGCTAGTCAGTACACAGCAGCTTACAAAGTTTCTTCTTCAGACTGCAGGATATGAATATCCTCTGCATACATATAGAAGTCACTATTATTTCTAGATTAGTTCTGGTCATAAATATGCTACACTGTCTAAATAACAAAACAAGACAGTAATGTTTCAGGAACTGTACCCTCATTTGCTTTACAAAGAAAAGATAGCTGTTTTCTGAACAGCTGTCACAGAGCAGGGAGGTCATGTCTTTGCTCCCGTCTCAGTAACTGTCTTTGCTTACTCAGGAAAGTAAAGAAAGTTCTTCTCCAAAGAAGAACTTCTCCAAAGAAAGTGAACCCCTGACAGTTCACTCTAGTTAGTGTTCGGTCTCCTCAAAATTAACTTCCCCACATTTGGGGAAAAATAAAATCCTGTCATAATCTGTGCTAGCCTGGGTAAAGCCTCTTAAACCTTCAGTTTGAAATAAGCAGTGTGAATCATTTGCCAGATATGCCTTATTCCAAAGGATTACACCTTTTTTCTTATTTGGGAGATGTAAAAGTTTGCACAGGAGCAGGCCATTTTTCTGGATTTTTGAAGCTTTGAGCTTACACAAAGTTTTGTGCACCATGTTTGCTCACGAAACTCCGTATATGCTATTGGACCCAAGTCAGAGGTCACAGATGCACTGTGTAGTTACTTTATGTATGCAAAATTCGACTGACGGGAATTGTAGAGTCCTCTGGTCAGTCTTATGCTTAGAGCTTCCAGCTTCCTAAATCCTGGAAAAAGCTGTGGAAAAATGTTCTAATAATAAAGCTAAAAAATTCTAGGTAACATTTCCAATGACTGTCATCTATCCATGCATATGGGTATAAATCTTGAGCTGAAAATACATATGGCTTATTCTGCATTCAGAGCAGTCCTCCTTTGCTCAGATGTACACATAGACACTTGTCCAGCCCAGTCTGCAGAAGATACTTCTAAGTATCTAATAATGCAAGGTGCAATTTGTTGATTATTTCAAACACTGAATGAAGACTATCTTTTTTCTAGGCTGAAATCTTGTACCGTTTTATGTTTATCTGTAATTTCATATATAGTCACCTTGAAATAATTGGGTTGCTGATAAAATGTGTCCTGAATAGAAGTAATATAATGTGGTGCCAACATAAAGCTGTGCAGTGTGACATATATAAATGGTTAAGACATATTTTGGTTATCCAGTAAGTATTTATGTTTGTACATCAGATGTATATTTTAATATAAACAGGTTCGTAGGGGAAAACAACAGTATGGAACAGTGTTTATAGACCATATACAAACAGACGGAAAGAGAAGACCTGCTGTTTAAAAAAAATCAAAGAAAGAAAAGTGCTGCACATACAGATCCTCAATCAGCGTGAATGGCATTAACAAAGGATTCGTTTGAACGGATTAAGTGGCTTTTCACAGCTGCCTGGTGAGTTTTACAGGTCACTAAATTTTTTAACTAGAGTTACTGAGATATATTCTTAGCTATCAATTTAATAGTAGTAAGAAATAACCAGTTAAATAATTTGTAGCCTGTCATAAATTTGATAAACCTATATAATAATTTAATGTATGTGATCATGCTTGTTGGTCTATAAGTTTATACCATTTAAATTTCAGGTACTACACTACTTAATTAGGAGCAAAGAGGAACTAAAATTTAGTCTGTTGTAAGAGGAAAGATATTTCTGTCTTCTAGTGCTGAACGTATTTGAAGAAGAAACATAATGACCAACTCAAATTTGAATGCCTGTCCCACAATAATCTTGAGAATGAGGGACAATAATTAAAAGGCATGAAGAAAACTTTTAGAGACTGTGATGGAAATGACTGCTAGCAGCTGTGGCAGGAGTTCTTTCTAGAGGAAAATGATCCTTAGGAATAGATTAGGATCACTGTGGCCCAGAATTTTGACTGTGATTTGTGGGATCTTCTTGATAATGTCTTCTAGGAAATACCCATTGTTTTCCTTCTTCAAGCACCGGGCTCTTGAGGAATGTGAAATTACACTTTTCTAGCTGGGAACCTGGCCCAGAAAATTTACTTTGTTGTACCTGACACCTCACAGCTTGGCAGTGTTCTGTTGTGCTAATATGCCTGAGCTCTCTCCAGTGTCTTTTTCATGTTCATTTGGTTTGTGCAAAGCCAGGCTGCTTGTTAGTCAGGTGCTCCTTGAAGTAGCAGCCTTCAATCCCAGCCCTCTCTCCAAGGTTGCTGCTTTTGCTTTCTTCTGCATTATTTGTTAATGTCACCTCTAAGAGTATTGTGTTGGTTTGAGTATTTAGGCAACATCTGTATAGCTTTAGAGGCAGGGATTTTGAAGTGACAGAGAACAGCCTGGCAAACATATGCCTGCCGTATGTGACTGGAAAAAAGGGAGACTGCGGCACTGTGCATCAAGAACAGCATCATCAAATTTCTATTTCAGTTGTGCAAGGGCTTCATCAGAACTTTGCATTTTCTTAAATGAAAAATAACTCACACCTGGCCAACGTTGACATGAGAAAATATATTTACAGAGACCACCTGAAAAAATGGCCTTAAATCAGTAACAATAAAAGAACAAACCTATGCTATTTCCTGCTACCTGCTTGAAATGTTCCTGTGAAGTTAAATCCTTTCTACACAAACTTATTTGATGATTAAAGGCTGAACTATTGGGGTGCACAAAACTCCTCCACCATATAGTGTTGTAACTGATCATCTGGCAATCTTCCATTGTTTAATCAGTCTTTTGTTTCTCATTTAATGAGAGACAGTATCAGCTTCTGTTGTCAGTTCTCCAATTATTTTGATAAATATTTTGTTTCTGTAAAATTTGCGTATTCGGAAAAAGTAGCTGGCAACGTAGGTTTAAAAAGTGTATAGAGTAAATGTACATAAATTGATAAGTTAAATTTGTCAGTATTGAATTTATCAATATATATAGGTTATATAATTTGCAGTTTGAATTTATGAATAATTAATAATCAGGGAGAGTAATCGTGGGTTTGCTGGCACAGTTCTCCATGCTCCAAAGACTTAACCATGTGAATAACAAATCAGAACCAGAGGTTGATCTCAGTAGGACTTTGGAAAATTTACTAAATACTTCAGTATTTGCAGGGTTGGAGTAATTTTGATACAGGCTTCACTATAGCTTGGAGAATAACACACAGTAATCTATACGTTATTGCTGTATATAATGTATCATTTCATATAACGAGTGACACCTTAGTTGTCATTAATAATAATGTTCATATGAATATTAATTATTAATAATGCTTATTTCCTGTATTGCTGCAGAGACCTGGGGCTACCTTTTTGTTTTAACTTAGCCTATTTACTTTTTGCATGTAAAAATAATAAAAGACACGATTTCAGCTTTATAATCCATCACTTGCAATGGTTGGCATGGAGCTTGGCTTCCCCAGTGGTGTCCAGGGAGAAATTTTTCTGTAATGGTTCCTCTCTAGCCATTCCTAAATGTGGGATTGGAAGTAGGTTATCAGGGGGAATTTACAAGAGCTTTTACATAGTCTTATTAATGCCTATCTGTTTGTACTTAGTCTTTGTTCACAAATACAAAAAGACAAATGCATAGCATGTTCTGTTTCCTCATGGTGCATACCCCTTATAAATATATTCTTTTAACTATATAATCCCAAGCCCAAATAGGACTTAATTGTGTACACAGTTCTCACTTTTTAGAGGCCACATTCTTGTGAACATTAGAAGTTACAAATTTAGTTTTAATTTAGCTTATTCCTTCTTTTAAATCAGGTGGCTGCTAGTTGTCTTTTCAGCACAAGAAATTGATGGGGTAAGTGACATTCATATTTACTTTAAACAGGTGATCAATAGGATCATATGATTCAAATAAGTAATACTATATACATCAAAATGATGTATGGTTCTGTGACAAAACTTTGACATTTCTTTCAGTATTTCTGCAGTTCTAACTTTCTGTTTCAGTTGCTCAGCTTAACTATTTTATAATTTTCTCCTTTGGTTCTTCTAGATTCTAACTTTAGCATCTTTAAATGCTTTGGAAAGCTGCAGTTAAGAAAACCCTCTCTTATGCACTGAATCTGTCTCCTTTCTCACAAAGTTCCCTTCAGTGGCTCTGCGTTACATCATGTATCAAACTCTAGCTTTCAAGCCCTTTTCTGTACATTAGCCTCTCCCTTCAACTGGCCTCCTGATGTAAATTCCCATCTCTTTAAAGCCAACATTTCAGATAATATAGCCTCAATATCTACTTCATTTTCCTCTTTGTACTGTTCTCCATACTAACCTTGTATTTGCAATGCCCTCAGTGGAGCTTCTTTCAAGTTCATCCTCTTAGTTTCTTCCAAGTATTTAAAAGCTATTTTTTGTCATTTCCCCCGAAAGTAATTCCTTTTTAGTTAACTGTTGAAAATGGAAATATTTTTTTAAATGAATGTGTTCAATTAGAACAAAGGGTAACAGCTTACATGTTATTATAAACTTGCATTCCACTGACATTCCAGTAAATGTAAGTTTTCAATAACTACGTGAGAGACTAGTGTGGAGTAGATTAGTAATTTCATGAGAAATCCAGTTTGTGAGAAAGACTATCACACCCTCTTATTTGGAGCTTGGGAGTACCAGATATTCTGAAAATATTACAGCTAGAAAGAACAGAATTTTTGCTCCTTATCTAATATTTTTAGTGTTTTTTCCTTGAAAAACTAAAGTATTAACCTATAGTGTTCCTCTGGCTATTAAAACCAGTAACAAAACAATGTTGACCTTGATAAAAATGAGATCCACACTGAGCAAATAATTTCAGGTTGTCACTGTTGACCTGTTTACCTAAATTATTCTTAAATCTTTTAAGTAATCCTTTTTTGAAATTACTTTGATTCTTTATAAAATTTTGCTGAAAAAAAATGTCACCTTGTGGACATTCCAACCATCCACTCACCATGAGTTTATAAATGCATATGTTGTATATAATTGGTATATGTTTAATACTAGACTTTGGGAAATAGTAATAATAAAATCATATTCACTTACCACACAATAAAACTAATGAATTTACATCTTGATGTGGTTTTGTGTCTCCTTGAATATGTTTTTTTCCACCATAGCAATCCGATGAAACAAAGTAGTTGTTTCTTTGCTATTAAGAGGACAAGGACATAAAGTTTTAATACAAGAAATAAGTAAGTTAATAGTAGGCAATGCATAATTACAGCATACACATGCTTCTTGTTTCATTTAATAGACAAGAATTAGATACAGGGCTTTATTGATGAGTGGGCTTGTGGCTCTTCTACCTGTTTTGCCTTTTATCATCTAATTGTTGCTAAACAGTCTCTTACCCTCGTGTGATGTGTTACATGTTTCACGTTATTACACATTAAATTCTGATTCTGTTAATTTTTTTTCCAGATGTAGCCTATTTCCTTAGTTGTCTTTATCTGTAATATTTAGCATTACTTAACGTAACTTGCAGGTAATATAATTCACTTTGTACAGTAACAGGAGTAAGCTTTTGCTTATTGCCTCTACTTTGCCAGCATGTTTATGTCGATGAGAGATCCAAGAAGGTTGGGAGGATTTTAAATGTAGTATTGATGTGTGTATTTTATTAAGCAAACATTGGAAAAGGTTCAGATGTGTCAAGCTGAAGATCCACACAATACCCTGATGCCTACTGCTATGCCAGGTTTATCAGAAGGAAGTCGCCCTGTGGGTATGCAGGGGTAGCCAAGTATTTTGGCTTGAAAATAATCTAATTGAATATTATGTCCAGTTGACAATATTTGATGAAGTTATTGTTGTCTGTTGCTTATTGGTAAATCCATACACTTTTAATTTTTAGGGAGGATATGCATATATTGACCCATGTGGGGGACAGGATTGTTCAGTTTGTCGGTGCTTTCCAGAAAAAGGATCAAGAGTAAGTGATGATTAGAATTAATGATAAGTACTGTTGTAAATACTTTGCACACTGATGCTCTTTAAAATCAATATGGTTGACACAAATCAATAAATTAATATTCAGGCATAAACAAGTCTTAATATAGCAAACTATTCTAATTCTCTCACTGGTATGATGTACTGCTATCATCAAAAGAATTTAAGATAGTAAACAAGTTTGTAAATGATGTTGCTTTTCTTGTGTTAAGTGTCCTTTGAGATCAATCTAGTAGTTAGACAAAGGTTATTCTTACTATATTTTAAGTTTAGAAATCTATGCTCATCTACTAAGAGGTTGGATAAAAGAGAATGTCTATGCCATTTACTAATATTATGAGAACTTAGGTGTTTTGTATTCTGGAAAAGCTTGCAGAGCTTTTATTTTACTAGCTTAATACTCTAAGTATTGAAAAAAATATCTGTATTGTCTTTGCCTTTTAAATAATCATAAAATATTGAATGAAGCCAAGGCATTTTCATATTATACACTAAAATCAGTAACTCTGTATGTTGCTGTTTGTTAAATGAAATTATGATCCAGTGCTGACTATTTTATCCTGGCTGTAGTTTCTCAAAATACATATATGATCATAGAATCATATATATAGTGGTAGCAAACAATTTAAGTGTTATCTGAGTAGATACATACCGTGATTAGTGAACACCTGAAAAACTATAGGTTAGTGTTGGAATTTGTTTTCTTTCAAAGTACTGCTGTTAAAGTTTAAGGTTAGAAATCTTGAACATGGTGGATCAGGTTTTGGAAGAGCTACATGCCCCATTTGTTTGTGTACAACCTGAGTCACCACAAAAGCAAGACCCACCTTTTCCTTCCTGTGCTTCTGCAGTTGGCTGCATGCTTTGCTGTGTCATGATCACTGCCCTGGCGTCCTTGGATCCTATCCTAATCCTTCAGGATTATGATATATTAAAGACCCCCATTGCTGTAGGATTTTCATAATAGGGGCCTAGGATGTGTCTATCTCTGTAACACTGTGTTAACAAAAGGGCATTCCAGGAAACTGATTTTGACTAGCAGCACTGCATTGTCTCTCCTTGCTACTGAACAGACTGGTTTGGATACAAAAACCTGATCTGAAGTGCCATTTAAAAGCAACTGACATTGAAACTAGAGGAAACTTCTCTGATTCTGGCTCTCTCTCAGTAGCCTGGAAATTATGAATTACATGTCCCTGATCAGTCAGTCATAAATACTCACGGCTCTTTCCTAAGCTGTCCTCCCCACCACAGGTAAACTGAACTATGGTGCATGCATTTGCAGTTAGTTTTCTAAATTCCAAGGATCTGGACCTAAGTAAGTGCCAAATAGAAGTGTAATAAATATTTCAAAATAAATTCAATGTCATTATGAAAATGTAAGTCTGAGAATTTCTTGAAACAGCTCTGAAAAAAGTATGCACATTGATGGATAAAGTCTCTCCAACCTAATGTGGATTTATATTTCATGCAATCATTTCTGTTAACCAGTATGCAAGAAATGGAAGTACTTATCAGACCCTACATGAAATTTGGCTTAACTAAACACCACTTTAGATTGTTGCAGATATTTTCTATACTAATATCTGGTGAAGAATTAGTTCTATAGGATACCTCTTTTTTTTTTTGTTCTGCAACTCTGTTGATTTCTAAGCTTTGCTATGCTCTGCCTTTACACTCTGACACAGTGACTTTTCTTTCCTTGGTTTTGTGGAGACTACCCATTACAAAATAAAAGATTTGTTTATCTTATTGTTAGCTTCCTAGAATGCAAACCAGCTGCTTTATCTCCTTTGCGGTCTGAATCCTGCTATTGGGCTGGTTCCTCAGAGTTTTGCATCTTCCTCAATTCTGTCTTTAAAGTGAGAGAAATAAAGGATCATTGAAAGCCTCTGGCATTGTACAGTATGCAGGCCTAAAATTTCGGAAGCGTACAGTTTATGAAATAATCCTTCTTTGTAAAGAAGTTGTGATAAGAGCAATGTTATATGTTTGGTTTCAGAGCACTGTAATTTTCCCCTTTTCACTATTTAGAACAGCTCTGTCAAAATTAAGGATGAGCTGCTCCCCTCAGCAAACTTTTGCTGAAAGCACAAAAAATTCTAGAAACTTCATGTACTTGCTGGCAAAAGGCGATGGAACAATAATCACATCCAGACCAGCTGGAAGGCCAGCCTTATAGCAGCCCTCAAGGTTAAGTCCTTATTCAGCTCTGTTAAGCCAACTGCAGTACCAGGGGCTTTTGCAGAGACTGAATGAGAAATGCAGTATCTGAGTGAGCTACATCAGAATCTGGATTAAGTTGCTTTGATATACATAGACCAGTCCACCTTTATTTTTCTGTGTGTTTATACCACAGAGAGTTAGATGTAGGGTATTCCCTTCATGATCTTTCACTGAACGTAGCCATCTAAAACTTACAGTGGAGCAAGGGCGAATTGTCTCATTATTGTACTGCTGAGGTATTATCTGTGTTAGAAACATGCAAGGTCAGACCTATTATGAATTGATTAAACATGTTATTCAGACTCTTTCAAGAATTTCAACTAAATCCTTCATTAGACTAGCTGGAACATGACCATTCACTTGTTATTCTGAATCTTTGTTGTTAGTCGAATACTTTCAAATAGATTTCCAGCTTCAGTGGAAAGTATCTGTTAACTTTTATCTTCCCTAAAAAGTGTGCTAAGGGAAAAGCTATTTAGCAAAGTACATTATTTGTAATACACCTGTTGGAATGCATAGGAATTACTATCCACAGCAAAGATGATTGTTGTTTCATAATGTAGACCTTGTGCTACACAGATGTTATAGGTCCAACTTACAAGTAATAGCTTAACATTTGAATAAGCACCTGAGTAGTTTGTTTCGCACATTGCTAATTGTCACTTCCCTATATCCTTCTCCACACACTAATGAAAAGGAGATTTTTAGGGAAGTCAGAATATCTATCTGCTGATAAAACAACAGTTGTACAGTATCAAAGTTAAGGTGTGACCATCTGATAAGGGTTTCACTTTGTCAGCACATTGGGAGGAAAATATTGTTGCTAGTTTCATTTGAGAGTTTTTTATTTACATAAAAACCACTATGACAGGTATTTGATGACATTGCCATTTTACAGATTTTAGAATGTTATCTTCCTTTTTAGACTTTCAGTGGCAGCACTGCCCACTGGAAATTTAGGTAGTAAAACAAACAGGTTATTTCTGTTTGGAGCAGGCTTATAGTCAATCAATAACAAATATTTCTACTAAAATTAAGGTAGAACAAAAGCCTTAGAACCAATAAAAATCAGCTTAGTTTATTTGTAATTACCAGTGACAAATGAATTATGTTCACATTTTGTAAAATTAAAAACATTGTAAGCTGTGTATGACATAAGTGTAGCCGTTACCCTTAGCATCTCTCCGCTGAAATAGTAAAAACCTAGAGTAATAAGAGAGTAGACACCTAAAATTAAACTCTTATTTAGGTTTATGAGTCAAGTAGAATGACTGTCAGGAGTGCAGTATACTCTGAAGTTTTCATAGGAAAGACGGACCTCAAATCTTTCCCTACGGTCTTTGGCATAATAACTTTTTGATTTTCCAATGCAATTTAAGCATGACTAGTTAAGCTGTGGTTACCAGGACAGTGTACAAAATCTGTGCAACTGACTGTGAGTGTATGGTAATTTAGACTTTGCCTTCCAGTTGCGCTTTTGAAAATCTGTTAAATGCACACCTAGAAAGCCTTTAATGTAAGAGGACTAGATAATTGAGGTTATAGCTACAGAAAATATGACCATGGGAGTATGAAAAGGAAACTGTGTCCATACTTGAATGTATTGAAATTGGGCAGGTTGGAAGAAAAGTAGAAGCAAATACCTGAACTGTTATTTAAGATTTCTGTAAACCCAGTATACTTATGGTTGCTATATTGGGTCTTAGAAGAGCTTGTGTACATGTCATTTTTTATTTTTCTCAAGCTTAGATAATGTGCTATAAACAGATTTGCACTACTGTTCATTAGCAAGAAATCATCCACTGTCTGAAAAACAGTCTAGTCACTATTGGTAGCAGTATATCCCATTCGGATATCATTACAGTTGTCCACATCACAATGGAAATTCAGTTTCCATTTAATTGGGATTAGAGCCCTCTTAGAATTAGTTTTACATTATGCTATTTATCATTTGATCGATGTCACATCTCAAAAAGACTCTTTCTTCCATAGGACATGGAAGACTTCCATGGACTCTGTCTTACATAAGACATATCAAAATGTGTTAAATCTCTGCATGTACTCTGTGCTACTGTATGTATTCATTCAAGAAAAATGGAATAGATAATGAGGGGAGAAAGTCATCAGTGAAAGTTTATATGCCAATAAGTATTCTACATGATTTTTAGTTCCAGTCTGGACCAACTGATAATTTCTTCTGCCTTCTCTTTCCCAGTCAAGATGTATGGTTTTCCAGTAGGTGGTAGCAGTCAATGTTTTTAATTAGAGGCAAAGAGCAACTTCATAATTTTAGATTTTTTTCATCTCTTCCTCTTAGGTCTCCCATAAAGTCCATGATTGTAATTTTCTCCTGATATGTCCAACAGACAGTGAAAACTTTCCTCCACTTTCTCTACTTGGGAAGTCATTTCCTTGATAACTCCTGTAGTGTTGTGTCAGAGACCTCACAAAATGCTGGCTGCTCTAACAGAATAATGTTTGCTGTTAGCACTGACAGATTGTAAACCTGTCCTGTGCCAACCCAAGTCTGATCCCATTCAATTCCTTTGGCTTTGTTTATAGAGTTAAGTAGATTTAAAAAGCAAGCATCTATTCATGACCCAACCTGATCTAGCTTCTATGAGATCATGTGAAATGCCTGGAGGCTGGTGAATAATAAATATAAGTCAGCAAGACCATTCTTTTGCAAATGAAGCGAATGGCCTATTTTCATACTAGTGTAGGAGAGGACTTAGCGAGTAGAAAACTAAGAGGAAGGTCTCCCATTTTCTGGCATATGAGGTGTAAGGAGTAAGAGTTCACAAGAGATGCTAAGTCGATTGTCCCAGGTAAGTTAGAAAATCAGCAGGGCAGTGGGGTAAGAATGGTGAAATTTAACTGTATAGTAGATATACCATGTTGCATCACATCTTTCTAGTAGATCCTGTGGGTTAACTGAATGATTTACAGCACAGAGTAAATGTATTTAATATTCAGTAGCTGAGAAACTGTGCAAATTCTGTCTGTTTTGGGGAGTAAGAGACATTTATTAAATCACACTTTTCTGCATGTCAGTATGCAATGGCAGTCTGTCATGCACATGGAATATCCAGCACTTGTATTTGAATTTTCAAGCTGCATACTCAGGACATTAATATGTATATCATATATGTATATGAATATGAATACATATGAATATGAATACATATGTATATGTATATGAATACATATGATAGATGTATATGAATATCCCTCTAATGATCTCAAATACATATGCTTAGTTGACTCACTATCAGAGATGTAAACACAATAGCATCTGAGGAAAGCCAGATCTCTCCCACTATTTGCCTCATACCTGTTGATAATTTTTCCCACTACATTAGCTATGATACAGTTTTGAAATAGAAGATTCCTGAAACCAGTTATACATTGCATTTCACTTACATTTGCTGAGAACCATAGAAAAACAGAACTAGAGAAATTAGACCCCTAATCTATATCTGAAGCAGACCACAAGTTCTTATAACTGATCAGAACAGTAGGCAGTTCTGTGGCCCCAGGAGTTAGGATTTGAACTTGCAGGGAATTAAGCCTGCTTACCAGAATGTAGAGTAGGAACAGGATCACTCCAATGTCCTCACTGAAAGGTCTTTCTGAAGCTGTTCTTCACATACAATGTCCAGCTACAGCATCTGTAAATTAGCATTTTTCATATTAGACATATTTCCAAATTTTCCTAAAGTTTTGATCTTGTTAAATTATCCCTCCTTTTGTTCTTGAGCATCATTCTTTCTGTAATACTTTTGGTACCCTGTCCCGCTATACTAAAATAGTGTTTTTCTTAGTTGCTTCAGATTGGCAAGCTTTTGCACATCAGGCAAAACAAAACTACAAAATCATTCCTTTTTGTAGATTTGAATCAACCAAATGTTACCACACAGTGACTTGTTTCAATAAAATGAATTAGATCAAATATTTATTTTATTTTATTTGCTAACCTGATGTTTATTATTTGTGGTCTAAAATGGTTTATTTGCAGCTCTCGGTTTTCAGCCATTAACAGTGTTTCTTAGAGTTTCAGTGCCAAATTAGCTGTTGGTCAGTGTTTGTTTAATACAATAGTGACACCCACTGGCTTATCGAATACTTTTTCTTTTCATGATTTCACAGAGTTAAAAGTGCACTGTAGAAAATGTTTTCAGTGCTTCACTGTGAATACATTGGCATCATCAGGTACTACGTTCCTGATGGATCATTGAATAGGATAAAAGAACACAGAATTTCCCAGTAGTTTGCAGCGTAATACAGATGCCAAGAAGAGTCAAGCACTAAGAGTTACTATCACATTTAATCAGCTCAAAATCTGACTATAAAAAGGAAGTTATCCAATACGGAAAAGTCATTATATTATCTGCTGTTTCTGAACAAACTGAAAATAAAGTACATGCCATATACCAGTCTGACCCTCACTCACTGTTGAACCCACTATCATAGAAAGAAATTGTTCTGTTAAGGACAAGAAGTGGATTTAATACCAAGTTGTGTGCTTTTTCAGATTTATCTCATGTTGATAAAGTTAATACTGATAAGGTTTATTCTGGAGCCTTGACTTACAGTGAAAATTGTTTTGGTCCCAGTCCCATACAGTTACAGTGGAGGAGTGGAACTTCCCAGAATGGACACTCCTACAAGCCCTGGAAGCTGTGGCTTTGCTGTGTAATAGACCTGCTCTTCCAAAAGGGGAGAGGACACGGGTGGAGCTTAGAGTTACAGCAGATGCTCCCACCTCACTAAGCAAATTACTAAAGAAAACATCTGTCTGCAAATGCCTTTGTGTGCCCTCCTCTCTTGCCCTCAAACTGCTCTACTTTCCCTATCGCTGCTCTGCTACTGCTGAAATGGGAAAGACTGGTTACAAGCCGGAGCCTAGTACAGAATGACAAAGGGTGTTAACATTACTTGCCTACAATCTGATTATGTGGAGTTGCTGGGCATTTTCAGTTTTGTTCAAGTGAATAGAAGGTAAGTGCATTTCACATATCACTTGTACATCCACATAGCCTGTAACATAGGGTACTGTCCTAACTGAAGGCTGGTAACTGGACTTCTTTCAACTTTATCAATAAGGAGAAACAAGAATTTACGTTAGTATCACAAACTTTTTTTCCACCCCCCCACTTAAGAGCCCTTTAAAACGTTATTCTCCCAGAGAGTGCTCAGGGCACTCAAAAAATCAGGTGCTCTTCAGTATCTTAGACAACTGAAGAAAAAAGTAATTCCAAATAACCCTGGCCATTGCCTTTTCCAAAGAGTGTTAAATACTTTGCTGAATGACCTTCAAGTATTTGCAGCCTTAGTCTTAGGAAGCATACTTAATTGAAAAAAATATAGTCTTGTTTTGTCAAAAGTCAATTTCTTACTGCAGGTCAAGCTCAGGATGTGCTAAAATAACAGACCATAGTCTTGGCATGGGCAGTTCCTGACCTAGACAATTAGCAAGGCATTGAAATCCTAAAGGAATTTATTGGCATCAGATGGCAGAGCAGGCATAATATTCTGTTCATTTTAACTGAGCTAATTTGTCATTTCCACATGAGCATGACTACCTTCATCCTCTTTATTTGTACAGCTGTCCTGAGACTGTAATGCTGTCGTAGACACATTGGATGGGCACAAATAATAGATGTGATAATAGATGTTATGACATGGTATCAGTTTGGTCTTAACAAAGCTCCCCGTCATTATCAGTCTTTGAGCTGAAAGAGAGAGAGACAATCCACCAGCTTCACATGGCATGCTAAAGTTGTACCAGCTGTCAAACCTATTGTGAATTCTGGATTCAGTGACTCTGTTTTATGACTTCACTACCTCCTACTGAAGACATAAACTGTGGAGTCAATTAAATTCACAGGGTCAACTAACAAAGCCATTTTATCAGCCTACATGTTCTGGAAGTGTTTATTGGTTAATTATGACAGATAATTACCACAGAATTCATACAGTGTCTCAGCTTTTTTTGATTACTATCAAAATCATGTCCCTCCAACTGTCTAATGGATATAACATATGCAATTTTTTTTTTCAACTCTTGAATGCAGAGCATATACACTGTGAATTAAAGATATCAAAGTTGCTGCAGAAACTTGTTGTCAAGACACACTGTTAAAACAAAGGCATTAGAGCATTAATAAGAAACATTTTATGCAAGTTTTTTCCTGCTGCTGAATGTTGCATTTTGCATTATAACCACTAGTTCAGTGTACTAAAAAAAGGTACTGCTTCCAGTAGAGTGAATGGCCCAAACTGTTATATTTTGCAGTATGATTAGTCTCATTCATTTCACTTTTCTTGCACTAAACATTATGCTTTAATTAAGAAATGGTTGTCCAGACATCTTTTTATCAAGTATGTAAAGGGTGCAATAGCTGCTTTAAGAGTATTTCAATGAATAAATTCAGGTTTACAACAGAGGATGTGCAAGGCACTGCCAATAGACAGGCTGCAATTGTTCATGCAAGCAAATACTCAAACACCCAGAATCCTGACTGTTCATTCATTGTTAGTAAGCATGCAGAATCAGCAGATTTCAATAGTAGTACCCCTTAATTTGCATAATATTTTCCACTGCTGAAATTATGGTATTAAGAAAATGGCAACTTGCTGAAGGCAGCATGCTGATTCTGCTCTGGAATTTTTGCGAGTGACTTCACTGCATGCAGCATTAAGATTTAACTGAGAGGAGACAGTAAAGAAAAATGGAACATGACTTGTATGGGAACACTTTTTCAAGTACTCCTTATTTGTAAGTGTAGGATTTCTTTTCCTAGCCTCTGGACTAAATTTCTGTTCATAGCTTCAGAGCCAGTGGGGATCCACTCCTGCTTCCAGTAGAGCACAAGCCTATAGTATGTTTCTGTTCCAAGCATGTAGTAAGTTATCTTCTTATTACTCTGCTTTGCTGATTTTACTGAATGATGCATACCATACATTTCTTCATATCCAGCTGTAAAATCACACTGACTATATTGACATATTTGAAAAGATAAATAGAAAATAAATAAAAGGGTAAAGAGATTTAGGTCCCTGCTTGTAATTCAAATGATAAGTTTGTTGGGAGTGTTCACACTGAGAAACAAGCAGTTAAATTATGTTGAAGCAACAGAAAGGAATTCCTGAAGCTAACACATCTGCTTACAATCACGTTTGGTGTCTGTCATACTGTTTTCCTTCAATTCATTCATAGAAACGATACGGTCTCATTTCTATGAATGGAGGTGGTACTGAAGTATCTTTTACTGCCCTCAAGTGGTCTGAGAGCCATAGGCTTTTCTCGTTACTGCACGCGGCTCCATTTTGCCCTCTTTTTTTATACCATAGTATAATTGATTGATGAATTCTGAAAAGAAGGCAAAACACTCTAGAGTTGGTAAATAAAAGAGGCTGTAGCTAAACAAAGATAATGACACAAAATAAAAAAGATGAGTAAGAGAAAGACTTGTAAATACACAGATTTTTGTAGGGTGAAAATGCAGACTGCTTACATGTGAAGTCTGATTAGAAAACTTGCTTTATTCAGCATTTTGAATCTATGATTTAGTAACTGTTTAGCAGCACAGAACAAAAGCTGCAACAAATTCAAACCAACTCCAGAGCAATGCTATAGTCTGAAAAGTCTTGGAAGAGTGCATAGAAATCTGTGGGGATGGTCAATATGGTACAGCTGCTCAATTTAGAGTTATTTATAGATAAATTACATTCTGCATCCTCTCAAATAATTCTGACTATTAGATTCAATACTTTCTGTGAATATGTTGGTTAATAGCTGTTATTTTTCTGTGCAGGAAACTTCACAACTTCTAAGTAAGGCATTAATATTTGAGAGCAAAGATGAAAGATCAGTAAGCTAAAAAAAACCAAGATAATTAGCAAATAGTATGACTTAAGAGAAAGAGGGAACTCTCTCAATTTGTTCTAATTGTGTACAAACTCCCTTTGTCTAAAATGAGCTATCACTTCTCTGGTGGCAAATATAGGGTGTTCAGTGGAATCTTATGCTTACAGAAGGTGATACTTACGTTGGTAGAGCCAGGAAGACTTGCAGTTTAACCCAGGCATCTCAGATAGGCGGTGCTGGAGACCTGCTGAAGATGAAGAGAAATTATCACCTGGAGCAAGTTGTTAAATTGAAGGTGGTGTTCCTAGAGCATCTAATGAAGGGAACAGATCTGCAGACTGTCCAACCAAGCTGTTTTGAATCATGTACATTGTAAGCCTTGTTTTATCCATACAGTCACTTCCGAAATGCTGCCTGCTGCAATGTTTACAGCAGTAGTCATTCACTTTTTACTCTTTTCAGGGTCAACCTGGTGAGCTGGGAGCTCAAGGTCCAATTGGGTCCTTGGGATCTACAGGACCAGCTGGTCTGCCAGGGGAAAAAGGACAGAGAGGTGAGACTGGGCAACCTGGGCCATCTGGAGAAAGAGGTGATAAGGTAGGAAACACCATAGACAGTTCTTTTAGGTGTATACAGTATGTAATGTTAAATATTGACAAGTGAAATAGAACCTGGATGATCAAAAAGTATTTGCCAAACTATACTTTTGCTCACACAAAATTCTCACTGCAATTAATTTACAAAATTAAATAAAATAAAAATCTTGAAAAAATGTTTCTGGGGATTTTTGCTCTTGACTGCAGAGTTAGAATTGGTAGAAGACAAAAATAAAATGAAACAGACACAGTCTCTTATTGTTATGTGTCATATCATCCTTCTTAACAACAAAGAGGGCTGCGGGAAGAATGTGGAGCTAGAGGGAGAAGTATGGTTCTTTTAAATGTGTTGTACACTAAACAGAATTTTATTACCACTTACGGAGTATAAACTGCAGTTCAGATCCATATCTTTCATAGCTGTACAGTCCCTGTCTTTGGCTCTTGGTACTTTGTATTATTTTTAATGGTTTAATTTCACTAATCTCAGTAGATGACTGAAATCGCTAATGAGTGTATCTAGCACACCTGAAATCTCAGTACTGTAAATTGTGCTCTGATATTATCAAAGCAGGAGCAAGGTTTTGAAATTACATACAAAATTACTTTATAAGTTTAATACTGCTTCTGCTTCTCTGTCATTTTATAATCTTTGGAGAATGAATATGAGATAGACATTTGTCCTGAACAGTACCAATCTGTTACATGGGTAGCTATTGCCACTAGTCTCCTATATGCCCATAAAACGTTTTTCAGATATTTATTACTGACAATTACCAGTTTTGATTCATATTTCAAACAAGACTGTTCCTTGGGTTTTGCTATCTAGTATCACATATTCTCATTTTTCATTCCTTTTAAGAGTTAATGACTTCAGCACCTTTGTTTTTTCATGTCATCTGTTTTTAGGGCCCAACTGGAGTCCCAGGATTTCCTGGTTTAGATGGCATTCCTGTACGTATCAAATGAATATTGCTTTATAAAAATTAGAATTTTTATAAAGTCATAACAAGTCCTCTAACGAATAATACACTCAAAATGTTTGGCTTTATACCTATCAATATATTGTCACCTACAGAATTACATGTTTTACAAAAATGTAAAATAGCCAGGTTAATTCCAACTGGTTACTACTGATAACAAACTCCACAAAATAGCAATGAGGTAAGTACATAATACTCATGCAGGAACAGGGCAGTGCAGATAAGAGACTAGCCCAAGTGCATGCAGCATGGCGTGGTGCTGGGATTAAAAACAATTTTCCCAGGCTTTATAGTAGGCTGTAATCTGCTTACTGCATGCTTAGTATCTCTGAAAGTATATCAAATGATGTACTGTTTCTGTTCAAACATTCTGATTTTTGCTTGTAGTCTTTCTGCAGTGAGAAAAAAAGCTAAAACTGAGTCCAGTATTTTTTCCTGAATAGAGACTGAGGAAGGAAAGTGGGTCCTAAATATATCTTCATAAGCATGTGATTATATATTTTTCTGAATGTCTTCTTCAGTGAGGAAATGGGTGTAGTAAAAAAAAAAAAATATCTCCTAGCTACAGTATTTGTGAAAATGCTGTTTATTAGAACTGAATTCCTAAGCTATTATTAGTTTCATGTGGATCACTTAAAATATTGAGTTTTCAAAGCAAAAAACAGAACCAAAAACTGAGTGGGTGTCTCAACAGCTGCTTGTCAGCCGTCCACACTTGGCAATGGAACTGTTGCCAGAATGTCTGTAAAATGGTCACAAGGTAAAATTTTGCACAAAAAAGGAGCACTCCCAAGAAATGTATATTCTTTTTATGAAAAGTGTTAATTAAAAAACAGTATCCACAAATTGGGATGAAGGACCTTAAAAGCAGAAAGAAGGTAAAACGGACAAAAACATTTCAGGCAGCTTGCCAGAGTACTTTCTTACTATTTTTCAGACACCTGCCCCAAAAAAACAACCAACGAACCAACCAAAATCGAAGAAAAAAAAACCAAAACCAACCAAACAAAAAGAACCCCATTTGGGGTTAAAATTACTATTTATTTCTTACAGAAATGTTTAATTCTGTGGAAAAAAATTACCTCCAATGGAAAGATCCTTCCATGGGAAACCTCAGAGTTTCTACTGCCTAGGGTCTGATTTGCAGTAGAAGCAACCCCTCCCTAGACAATGGTTAATTCTTGGTAGATCAGAAAATCACTTCCTTAATTCTTGAATGTATAGTCCTAATCTCTGCAATTACTGTGTGCTTGAGTCAAGCTGTGTCCTGTTTTACCTAGTTTTGTTCTATCAACTAAAAAAGATGAGCTGTTTAAAATGACTTTTTGTATGTCTTCAGCTTCTCTTTGCAACCACAAGAAGGATTTTAGTTAGAGAGCTAGAGTCCCCTTTCTCTGAGAAGATAGCACATTACTTTTTGACTCAAGTGAGAGCTCAGTCTGGCCCTCTTAACCACTGCTATCCCTGTTATATTTGCTATGCATCAAATAAAAATACATAGATTACTTATATAATTTGTTATACATGAAAAAAAAATCTATTGATCACAATAGAAAGCATTTGTAATACAAATAGTATAAAGCTGGGATCATTGTGAGATGTTCTCTGTTTCAGATCTAAAATACTTGTTTCTGAACTGTTCTGTTAATTTAAAAAGAAATTCCCTAGGTATCACAGTGTATATCTAAAAATTATTAAACTGTCTTTCAGGGATTATCAGGAAGTGGAGGACCCAGGGGCAAGCCTGGTTTAGATGGCTGCAATGGCTCAAGAGGAGATCCAGGATTTCCAGGCGAAAACGGTTATATTGGACCACGTGGTCCTTATGTATGTGAAAGGCACCCCTTCTGTCCCTGAATACCATATATGTACATTTCATCTCCAAACTAATAGTTCTTAAAATGAAAGGAGTTTAAGACTATGGCAATAGCTTTACACTGCACAATGAATTTCCAAGCATTTTTACTAAGGTTAATGGGAGTGAAGGACACTTGATGCCTTAACAGATTAAGCTTGAATGTGAAATAAATTCCTATATCCATGAAGTATGTATGCCTACTTTGAGGGTTAAATTCTGTTTTGCTTCCTCAGTACATAGCCACACCAAAACTAATACCATTTCATGGAAGTACAACTGAGGAGTAGCTTGAAATCATTACATAATTTATCAATACTTGAAATTTCTTAAAAGCCTTAATGGTAGGGACATACCTGAGATGAATTAGCAACAAGTGGAAGCTTCAAAAAGCCTAAGTCCTGTAACACTCTAAGATTTTTGGTGGTTGATCACACAAGTGTATTAGTAGATCTCTTCCCAAGTCATGCTTTTACAGTTTCATGTGCTGTTTTGTATACATACCTATTCATGACTGCTCTGTGCACACTTAATCTTGCCTGGGTCTTTATCTGTATACATAAAGGTAATTTCAATTAAAATGTTTAAAATTAGCACTTTAATGTTATTTACTTTAGCTGTTCAAATGGAAAGCTTTTTTAAATTGTTTAAGCAGTGTTTTGGCAGTGCACTTCTAATGAAGATAAACTACAGATTAATGTCAGTACGGGATATAAATTACTGTAGCTCCAAAGAAATTTTTCTGAACAGGCCTAGTCCCTGGTCTTCTTGTGAAAGCAAGTTTTAGTTCTGAGTGATTAAGAGCTGATTAGTTGATCTAAGAGCTTCTCTGAAATTTTCTAAGTAAAACAGTAAAAACAACTGCATTTTACATGAAAAATCAAAAGTGTTTCGTCGAAGCCAAATAAGATGCTGCTTCAGCCATACGGAATCAAAACAATGTGCACTGGGTGCCAAAGTGAAAAGATGTCATAAAAAATGTAGCAAGAAAAAACAATGCATGAAATACACAACCTGATAAAATACCCTGATAATCTTACTTGTTTTACCTCTGAAAGTAACCTATTAACCCTCCAAACAGAAAAATTACTTCTATTCAAACTGTAATTTTACCTGTATTTTCTTACGTATTATGGCTTTCAAAAAAAGTTTTCATTTTTATAATTAGCCAAATGACAGAAAAGAAAAATGAGATGTTGGACAAATTATAGCATAAATCCTCTCAACTCCAGAAGCATGTTTTCTGGCAGGCCTAGAAAAGTATTTGCAGCCTACAAAAAATGGGAGACACAATAGGCATGTAGCCTTGGATATGCAGACTAAAATTCCAGTGCAAATTGATTTAGCTACCCAGAAAAACAAGACATAGTAAGTATATTTGTTTGTGTATGAGAATGCTATTCCAACCACTCTATTGCAGATTGCCTGTTTTTAAATCAATTTGTTGCACCAAGTACCAACTTGACTATATATTACAGCTAACATTTTTATTTTATTTATAATGTTGTCCCGTATAATTCTATTTAACACTGTTTACATATTCTACAGCTTCACTTGTAGAGTCTCTATGTTTATCTCACCAATAAATTGGAAAAGGAAATAGTTTTATTTGCAAGCACTTACCTAAGTCATGTAGAAGGTAATCTGAATCTAATAAAGATGTTTTGTTACACAACAGGTCACATGTAGAATAATCAAATACAACTTCTGATGTGTTTAATTTGTTCCCTAGCAGTTGTTGTTTGACCTGTAATCTGCATCTAGTCTACTGTAGTTGTATCCAGCTGCAGACAGCTGTAACTTTTCATTGTGTCATTCTAGGGATGAGTACTTTTTCTGTTTCATTCTAACCTCAGGATTTGAGCAGCCAGTATCAGGAAACAAGCACACTTTTAAAGTTATTGAATTCTGAAAAATAGTATTCAGTTTTATTAAAATTACTTAATAATTAATAATTATTGAAATAGTTAAGTGGTTACCTTAGGTAAATTATATCCCATACATTGGATTTCAAATGAGAAAACTTCAGAAGTAATATCTTAATATATCTGTTCTTCAGGTATGTACATATATATCATGCTCTCAACAGTCATTTGAGCATTACATTTGAATACTGCAAAAGCAATCATTCTACTAAGTCAGATAGAGGTTGCCAAGATTGGAAAAGTTTTATAAAAGATTCCGTAGAAAGCACCATGGGAACTTAGGTTTTAAATAAACAGGGCCTTTAGGCATCAGATTTTTATTTGTTTAATAGACTGTGAAACATAGTTCCTAATAGATGGAAGTGTTGAAGATTATGCATGTAACACAGTCCATACTTTCATCCGCAGTCCATGTATTCATCTTTTTAACTATATGTAGAATCACACTAGATTCTTCTAAATCACAGCATGATATTTTGGAGAAACCAGAGCATAGTGTTAAAATATTTACTGAAAGAAAAGGTAGGCATATGAGAATGCTGGAGAAGGACTCTTCATCAGGCAGTCTAGCAATAGGACCATGGGTAATAGATTTAAACTTAGGGAAGTTCAGGTTAGATATAAGGAAGAAGTTCTTTACTGTGTAAGGAAGAAGTTTTTTACTGTGAAGGTGGTGAGGCACTGGAACTGGTTGCCCAAAAAAGCTGTAAATGCTCCATCCCTGGCAGTGTCCAAGGCCAGATTGGACAGAGCCATGGGTGACGTGGTCTAGTGCAAGGTGTCACTGTCCGTGGCAGGCAGCATGGAACTAGCTGACCTTAAGGTCCTTTCCAACCCAAATCATTCTATGATTCTATATACTTGATACTAAAGGCAAGATTTGTGAAGATGGTAGAATATTGCAGTACCTAAAAACCAATCTAACAGAGCAGGAGTCCAGAAGCTGTGGGAAGGTGTTTTGGTCAGCTGTAAAGAAGGCAGTTTTACTTGAAGGATCTTGTGAGGTAAAAGAGCTGCAAAATGGTCATGCATGACTAGTGAATGACTTAGTGATGTAGGGACACCAGAAAACATAACTTGAGAAATTATTGTTCAGTCTCCATAAAAATGTAGTATATCAGTAAGTGTGTATCATGTTTCAAAAGACTTTTTTTTCTTTAAAGGGAAATCCAGGGCAAAAAGGAGAAAAAGGAAATTCAGTGTATGTTTCACATTTTGGAAAAGGACCTCCGGTAAGTATATGATTGTGAAAAAAATTGTATTTTGTAGGAAAGCATTCATGGTAAATGTAATTTTTCCATTACTCCTCATGCTTTAATAAAGCTTTGTGCAAAAAAAGAAAGATTAAAAGCAAATGTACAACTGGAACAGATAGCTTGTTACCTTAACAACTATAAAAAGTTAGAAAATACCCACAAAAAGCTTTTAATGATTCATTTGCAAAATGATTGCTGTTACAGGGAGACAGAGGTGATCCTGGACCCCCTGGCATGCCCGTAAGTACAGTCAGTGGGTTCTATAAATGCTTCTTGTCTTGAATATCTTTAAACTTTTCCTTCTTAGTGCAATAACAAAATGTTGGGGTTTCTTCCCTGCCTGCCTTATATGGCAAAATTCCTGAATAAAGTCTAACAAACATAGAGTCCTTATAGTCTGCCCCCATGACCAGTTCACACTGGGTTAAAAGCAGCAGAAACAGATGATAACCATCTGCACCAAGCAGTTGTTGCTCTGGTGCTCACAGTTTGCAAAATATTTTCTCCATTAAATTCAGAATGTGTAGAGAGGTGACACCTTCTTCAACAGTATCTGGAGGATCTCCCAAGAACATGTAGCATACACTACCATACTTTGGCCATAAAAACGTGTAAGAATAGAGAGTTTAATTTTGTTGCTAACACTCTTAATGGCTTTCAGTTCCTCTTCTTATGCCCTCTAAAAAATTATTCACTAATGAACTGTATCAAGTCCCCATACTGTAGCACAGTTACTGTAAAAGTATTATTTCAATCAGTTGATAACATATAACTGTGCATTGTCCAGTATCTGTACAGTACAATCCAGAAACTGGTGCTGAGCTCTAGTGATAGTGAGTTATAAGATGACAGTGACAGACATGGTATAAGCTTTAGATTGTGGGTGGAATGCAACGGCTAGTAGACTGAGTCTAGGTGACACAGGCATTTTGGAGGGACTAGTTTTGTGGAGAAAAGGGTAAGCTCTTGATATTTTCACAAACAGACTTTTTGCCATCTTTTGCAGGGACCTATAGGGTCGAGAGGTACACCGGGCCCATTTGGATACCCAGGCCAACCAGGCTTGCCTGTAAGATCATCACAGTTATATAGCCTTGCATTTTTAGGGCATGCATAAGTTCTGATTACCAATTTTAGAACTTGCCTTAATGGGAATCAAAGCCTAGAAATAATTTCTGAGGCAGATGATAAAAAAATAGATTCCTGCCTTACCTAATGAGTTTGGAAGTTCAGGAATTGGAGAATATATTGTTCCTTCCCATGCCTGGGTGAACACATTTCATCTGGCAGTCTGTGGTCATGGAGGAATGCTGCTACTGCTTTCTCCTTATTCCCTTTCCCCAAGGCCACCTTGTGGGAGTCAGGAAAGTGGGAAGCCAGAGTTCAGCCCTCCTGAAAGCACTGACCAGGTGAAGTAAACTGTGATTTCCCAAGAGGAAATTCTGCCTCTAGGTGCTGCTGGCAAGAGTATGCAATTTTCAGAGCAAAGCTGTCTAAATCAGACATACTAACTTGTTTGTCTTCATTCTCTTTTAAAGGGTATTCCGGGTTACCCTGGTTTGCCAGGTGAACAGGTATGCCATGATTTTCCTGAAGCTTTTAGTAAAAATAATAGATTAATTTATACAAATACTTGAAATGTCCCTTACAGTTGTTACTAAGTTTTTCAGAGGAGTTATTTGATTATATTCTAATGTCAACATTTTCTGATTATCTTCAACCTGTGTACTCTTTCTGTCATTAGGGAAATCCTGGTATTGGAGTGGATGGACAAAAGGGGGAGCCGGTAAGCAAACAAATATTATTAAATATATTATTGCTTAGAATTAGAAGTATAATAGAGCCTTGCTGGATTTCCTGGAACCCATTCATGCGCAGCTGTGTGCTCCCACTAATCATGTTAGAATGGAAGGAGAAGTAAAGTAAGTTATTGAATCAATAAATTCTGTGCAGAAGTGATTCCTTCAGTGAGCTGCATCAATCAGGGGTCTTCTGGACGTTTTGAAAAGCAACAATCAATGTGTTAGTTAGCTTTATATAGCAATTACCTTCTCTACAGACACTCCCTAAGTAATCAGAACACAACAGTACCCTCCAGTAACAGTGGCTATACCAGACCAGTCACTGAATCTCATCTCTTGCTATGTCCAGCAGCAGGTGCTAAGGGTTAAGAAAAGGAGAAGCACGTAGTAATGCACATAGTAATAGTTCCTCTCCCACTCTCCACCTATTAGTGTACTCAGGACTTACAGAACTAATGAGGAATATTTTTCTTCTATGAATTTGTCCAATGACAACTTGGAATTTATGCAAGTTTCTAACATGCACAACTTCCCATAGCAAATCAATAATTTCATCTTTGTAGTCACAAAGCTTTGTGCTGAAGGGCTTCAGCCGGAAACATGAGAGACTGTGTGCACACAAGAGATTTGCCAATCCTGTAACTATCTCCACAGCAGACTCAGAGCAGGAGCCATGAGTACAGAGATCTCATGTATCTATTTAGCTATAATGTTATTTTTAATGGTTGAAGAGAATAGGAGGGGATTAGGATTGTCAGACTTGCTCATCTGGGAAGACAGTAAAACACCTTACAAATGGCAATAGAAACCTTTTACCTACAGTTATTGGTACAATAACTTGTTCAATGAGTACAGGAATGTGTAATGCTGTAGTACATTAGGAAAACACGCTTAGTCTCACTGAAACATATGGAACAAAATGTCTCTCTGCTGTTCCTTTGACTTCCACAGGGTGACATTGGACTTCCTGGGCCACCTGGGTCACCACTGTTAGTTGGACCTCCTGGAGCTCAGCTCTTCAAAGGAGAAAAGGTGTTGTCTTCATATTTAACTGTGCTCAACTTGGCAAGTACAATCCGGTGATGTAATTTTTGAAGGATTGCATAATGCAAATCTTTCTTTCTGTAAGAAACCATCAGCTTCAGCAGAAATCAATCCTATTGTTCAGCACCCTTCCTACAGGCTTTCAGGAAGGAGAGCCCAAGTGTACTTTAGCTCATGTCCTTGAGGGAAGACTGTCTTGATGCAGAAAGGAGGTACTGCCCTTGCTTTGGTTTCCTTCACTTTTTGTCATTAGCAAATCATATTTCAGGTATCTCAGGTAAAGTTGGTTACTCTACTATTAAATCTCTTCTGTGGGCCTTCACTAACACATATTTTGCAGATCTTTGGCAATTATTCTCTTTGAAATTACTCCAATGTAATGTTTTGAACTATCAACTCTAACTTTTCTAGGCTTCTTTTTTAATGTGAAAATGAATTGTGATTTTGTTGTCTATTTTTAATGCACATCTCTGTTATTTACTGTAATACTTCAATATCACACCTACTGTAGCCACAATTGTGTACCTTAAAACATTATAATGTTTCTTTAAAAAGAACAGGAGTTACAAAAACTGCATTATGGAGCCCTATATTGAAGTCTCTTTGTCCTCAAGTCTGATTTGCTCGAATACACAAATTTAAGGTGAATTTGGCATTTCCAGCTGCTGCAGCTTCAACTCAAGGAACTGACAAATTTAAGATACTGGATTTTAGGCTTAGAATATGCAAATTGTTGCTATGTACAGGTGTATGAGGAAGGGGAAAAGGACCAAAAGAATTTATGTAAACTCTCCATATTACTGCCAAGTGTGATATATGCTGCTGTGCAACACGTGACGTGATCATGATAATGTAGCCAGCTATGCATCCCATTCAGATTGGGGCAGTGCACAAAAGTGTAGATTTATGAATGTGAATACTTGCATCAAACTAAATAGAGTAGCAAACAAAACAGAACTACTGTCATATATGCTTGTAGGAACAAAGCCCTGATTAGCAGGTCCTTGCAAATTAAAAGATGCATCTATCTCACTCCACAATCATTATTTTGGTTTGACAGACTTAACAGAAATGAAGATCAGTACATAATTATTCTTTATGTTCTTATATCTGGTACACCTAGAGGAAGATGCCTGATGCTTAAGAAAATACTATTTAACATTTATAATTCAGAATAGGACTTAAAATAAGTTAGACAGCACGTAAGAATGTCCTGCAAATTAATATACACAAAAACTTTCCTTGTATACATAGGGCCAAAAAGGACTACCTGGGGTAACAGGACACAGAGGGCCGCGTGGACCCAAAGTAAGTAATGTGATTTTTTTCTTTTTCTCATGATGCTGGCAAAGTCCTTTAAAAGCTCAAGGTGATGGAAGAAATAACAGCATTTGCACTGTGAAATTTAATCACCACCTATATCAGTGTGAAAGCAAAAATATTTCAAAACCCTTTCAAAAGCCTTTGAGTGTGTTTTAAAGGTATTTACTGAATGTTGCCTGGTAGCGAAAGGTCAGCAGTGTTTCCAGTTGGGCTATTGACACATAACAGACTGGGACTGTGAAGAAGATAGAAGCACAGATTATTTTTTATCAAGAAAAATAGAGAAGATCTGTGTGCTCTTAATGGAGCATGATGTATGTTTCCCTAAGCATGTTAGGGAAGGACTTCCACTTCAGATTACGGAAGTGCACTGGCATGAAACTACCAGGTCTCAGAAAAACAGAAGATAGTTTGGGACTAAAATGTTAACATTTTTATGTTAAAAAAATATTTAGCTTTGTAGGCAGAAGAAATTGGAAGCCTGAACATCACATTCTGATTTCTAAGTCTAGAACGTTTTCAGAAATTTATCTTCCATCATAAAACGACCACTGCTATTTAACACTGTAAAAACAGACAAAACTGATCTTTTTATATCAGATATACTTTGAAAAAGATGGATCTTATATGCATGGTCCATTACTAGCTGTCCATGTATATAATAGCATACTTTTTAGTTATAAGCAGGAACTTCGAAATTGATGCATCCCAAAAGATGCCCAGAGCTTTGCTACACAGGCCTGATAGCTGTGCTGTATGAAGTAAGCCCCAGTGACTGTGACTAGCAAGTGCAACAAGATCCATTAACCTAGTACATATATGACTTAACATACACAAAGACTAAAATTTCTGGTAAACTTCATCAAACATCTTGTTGAAACAAAATATTTTGAATGCTTCAGGGTGTACTTGGGAGAGGAGAGAAGGGTGAAAAAGGCATTCCTGGATTCCCTGGATTGAGGGTAAGGAAGTTGTGGAGTAAATTACTTCTCAAATTCACTATAATAAGGTTCATAATATATTTGGAAATCTAAGTTTACATTTCTAAGAAAGATTTTAAGTACCTTTTAAACTAATTTGTCATACTTTCTTTATAGAATATTTAGGAGTCCTGCCCTGGGACTCACCCTGTCCCATACTTAAACATAAGGTTATAGAGACTTTCTGTTCTTGGAAAGAAAGTAAATCACTGAGGTTATCCTCTAAATATTTAGAACTGCACTAAGCTTCTCTGCTTACTGTACCAACACAGTAATTATAATGTATTCCATACGTGTTTATGTCAGTTTTTTACAGCAGCTTGTGCTTGATTTGCTCATATGGAACAACATGTCCATTACTGTACTGGGTGCAGTATGATAGCAAATTAGGTGAAGGCCTGTCTGGTTTATTTTGGTCTATAGTTCGAATTCATACTCACCTCTCATATAAAGTCTTTGCAAAAACTTTGCAAAGTTTTTTTGAAAAATATCCTAAGTAATGATTTTCTGAGGAACGCTGACTGCTCAGCAATTCTGAATAGGTGTAATTCTGAATAAGCTTTTACTGTTTTAGCTTGCTTTCTACTTGCTTTTATCAGGGTGATCCTGGTTCTTATGGACCTGCAGGTTCTCCTGGAATGAAGGTAAGAATACATGAAGTATAAGCATCTCCCTAAGCAGTAGGATCAGTGAGATCTGTTGGGGTTTTTTTGTAGATTTCCGCAGATTTGGAAATTTTGCATACCTGCATACCTCACACTGCATTCCTTCCTTTCTCTCCTGCTGCCGGTGGTCACTGAATTTGTATGAACTCTTTGTCTTTGAATTACTGCTACTCTCTGAAATTTGGCGGAAATTGGCTAATGGGATCTGAAGTTGGAAGCAGGAGGAAAAGCCAGTGGGACACGCATACAGCATGATAAAATATGCAGCATGTTAACTTTGTTTACCATGGTGATATTGTGTAATTTTGTGTTATATGCATATTTTGTTCATTTTTATGGCTCAAAAAATTCCATGTTTGCTGTTATGTCTGCTAAATTTTAAGTCAGCAGCTTAAAACATCTTACTGGAATAAAGAACAACAGGTGTAGGTACATAGATCTCCATCTTGCCCTTTTTCCTAGCTCCTCTCCCCAGCTCATTTTCAAATCTAGTTAATGTAATGAACATGCTATTCGTAAATCAAATTAGTGTACAGGTATTTGCATTTAGACTTGTGTTCCAGGTGACTTTTATCTGCAAAATTATTTTTACTTTGATTTTGTTTTTTTTTTTTCTCTTTTTTTAACAACTGTCTGCTTAGAGAGTGTGAATACTCAATGGATGAGTGTATTAGTAAATCTTAAAAGGAAGGGCGCAGCTGATGTGCAGCTGCTTTCCATGCAATAATAGCATAAGAGGGTCATTCAGCAGATAGCAAAACTATTTCAGCTGTATTAAGAAGCCTATAAGAATCTGCTGGTTTGTATTCCAGCTAATTCTGTGCCCGGCTACACTGAATCCACTGACCATTGTCCAAATAACCAATACATGTTGTAAGTTTTTTGTTGTTTGTTAGGTTGGTGTTTTTTGGTTTTGTTTTTTTTTTTTTTGGGCGGGGGGGGGGAAGGGGAAGAGGGTGTGGGTTGTTTTCTGGTTTTGTTTTTTTTACCAGAAGAGAATCTATAAAACATACCATCTCTGGTACAAATCCATTTTCTGAAACAAAGTGTAGATGCTATTATAGGATGCCAGTATTATATGACTGCCTTACAGGGTTTTGTTCAATTAATTATATATCTTAACAGATTACTCAAATGATATTTATGTGATCCTTTCCAGGGGGAAACAGGATTTTCTGGGTTTCCTGGACAACCTGGCTACCCAGGCATGCAGGTGAAAAAAACCTAAAAACCCAACACATACACACACATGCATGTGTGCACACACACTCTGTTATATAAATGCTAATAAATTCTCCCAAATGAGCCTTCTTATCAGACCATTTCCTTCCATGCCGTAATAATTAAGTTTAAGATTTACTGTTTTCATGATAGTCATAATTACTCAACACTGAAGTAGTAAATAATGTAAGTAAACATTCCTGCTTGGTGCATATGAGGGTGGGAATTCGATTTTGTGTACCATATTACTTGGTTAATCCCAATTGCTAATAGCTTCCTTTAACTATACCAGTATAGCTATCTAATCCATAAATTGTCGCACTCTACAAGTTATTCATGAGTGAGCTGCATTCCCCACAGATATGGTAGTCAAAGTAACCTGCTATTTAGATAACAGTACAATCCTGTGAATTTTGGTATATCAACTAGTATGACAGTTGGCACCTAATGAGGTGGCAAAATTTGATTCACATGTGTTTGCTTGAATGACTAAATCTATTTGCATATGTTCAACCTGTTCACATAAATAGTTTCTCCAAGATGCTTACCAGAATGAAAACTTGACTCCTTTAACACCTACTTTGTTTAAACATTTCCTACTTTCAATCAGATGTCACTAGCCATTTTTTATTTTATAATTCATGATGCTTTCCATTACAGATTAGGATTGTGTCATAACTGGGGATCTAAGGAGTGAAAAAAGGAAAATATTTATCTGAAAAGAGCAGAAGAGGTGCTTAATACAATTTCAGAAGACCCAGGTGCCAGTCTAGTGACATTTCAGGATATAAGTTTATGGAATCCTCTTCTGCAGGCTACAGAACTGATGATCATACTGTAATTCTGACTACTGGAGCATATTGTAATTCTGACTGAAAACTAAAACTTGAATGATGGGAACTATTGTATTTACTATGGGATCTACAATGCTAAAGCACATTCAGACTGAGGAAAACCAGTTTTGGATCCTACTCTAGAATGAGCAAAGGAGCAGTGAGTCTAGCCAGGGGGAAGGTCTAGGGAAACACTGGGATAAGATCCCAGTGGTCAGCAGTATATAAGCAAGAGAAGTGAAATGCTGCAATGAGGAAGGTGGGTGGCAGGATCATCAGTAAAGACAGCAAAGTTGAAAAAGCTCATTGTGAAAGTTATTACCACAGTAAAGAGGATAAAACCACCATTGCAGAAATTGTGACACTAATGAACTCGGCTCTAAATATTCTGAAATACAAAAGTCAAGTGTTTATTTCCCTCTGAAATAGTCTTTATGGAAAGCTGCGTGTGAAATAGTAACTTTTCTTAAAGCACAGTTACTTACACCTGTGAAATGAAAGAAATGACACTTGACATTTGAGCAAGCTCTGTTATAAATTGAAGGTTAAAATTGAAACACCCTTCATAGTCTGTGATGACAAAAGGAAGTAACCCGTGGCTGGTGCAGACTTGCCCTAAGTAGTATATTGTTAAAGACACAGCTGAAAGAAGACAAATAAAAAGCAATAAACAAGTTTTAAAGAAGCAAGTTTACAAATGAGAAATGACAAGCACGTGGAGTAAATAAGTAAAAGTACAATAAAAACATTTGTTTTAGTCACAAGTGTACTTGTTTCAGTCAGAACAGGGGGAGGGTGGGGGCAGAAATTGCCCATGGATTTTCATTTTTCTCCCATTATCAGTTTCACAATTATGTGAGATCATTCAGATACTAATTAGAAACATTTCATGTCTTGTTCAAACACAAAAATCATTACAGTCCATTACTCCCCAAAAGTACAATCAAATCTTGTGTTTTGTTCTTAAAAAATACTCACCCTGATGTGCATATTGGTTTAGTTGGAGGGATCTATAGCAAACTTGAGCAAGACATTGCATAGACAGAACAATGTATTCTTCAATCTCTGTTGATTAGTCCACACACTGAGTACTTACTACCACTAAAAACAGTAAACAAAAAAAATAATTAATATATAAATTATACAAGGGAAAAGTTTAAATGCTTGCAGTAATGATTCAGAAAGATGAAATTACAATTGCTAATGCATGGAGCAAAAGAAAATGAATCAACTATAGACAACGACTTTAAAAGAGTCAGGTTAAGTCATATAGATACATCAAATCTGATTCCATATATGCTGTAGTTTTGCTTTGGGAACAAAGGGATAAATCTGATTATTCCTGAAAAGTGCAGATCCGCATAGACTGCATCAACTGTTCATCTGGCCTCACCAGGTGTTGCTTATGCTCTGCTAAAAATCACATAAACTGGTGGAACAATAATATAATTAAAAACCCTCCTGAGAATAGCCCATCCTCACATAGATTTTCTGAAACAAATGTGTTCAAATTCAGAGAGAATCGAAGATGCAGTCATATTTAAGAGAAAAAGAATCAGGGCAAAACCAGTTGCATTCAAAGTAGACTCATCTTTAAAAAAGTTTAACTGCTGCTTAAAAGAATGGACTTCAAGGAATTGCTGGCATATCTTTTGATCCATAAGTCTGGAGGATGTTAGCCATACTGAGTGGATCTTGAACATGAGCCAGCAATATGTCCTTGCTGCACAGGCAGCTGATGATATCCTGAGCTGCATTAGCAAAAGTATTGCCAACAGGCAAGGGGAAGTGATTCTTGCTCTCTATTCAGCACTGATCTCCAACCTTACATATATTCTAAAGCTGTATGGACATGGTCCTGGGCAACCAGCTCTAGGTGGTCTTGCTTGAGGATGGGGGATTGGACAAGATGACCTCCAGAGGTGCCTTCTAACCTCAACTGTTCTGTGATAAATATTAAAAAACACAAAATGCTTTATTCAGACAAAATACAAGGGAGGATAAGAGTCCTGCTTAAATCACCCTGAGACCATTTGTGTCTGCTACTAATGGAATGAGTCTCATTAAAATAATGAATGGTCTTTACAGGCAACGCAAAATGTTCCTTACCATTGACATTACATAAAGCTATCGAAATTTACAGAGCAAATACAATGTTTAATAATTAATATCAGTAAAACTGGTAAGTTTTGCAGGCCCAGTTCTCCTTGTCTGTGTTTGTCTGTGTCCTAAAATGCCCTGAACACCAGTCCCAGGAATGCAACCTCACTACCCAGTTCCCACATTCACATTCTTGTTTTTTCAGTTCCCATTTGCTGCAGAGAGTAGGGTTGGTTCCTAATCTACAAAGCAAAAAATCTAATACAGTTTGCCACATAAAAGAATTCCTTAAAGTCCACTTCACTTGCAATTCTAAATATCAAAATCCAAGCTAATCCTCCAAGCAGAAGTGATTTTCCCTGCCATTAGTACTCATTTTTATGTTTCCTGATGCAGACATATTAAACTTCTAAGAGCTTTAAGTATCTCTTACCATCAATAATATCTGTCAGACTGTAAAACCTCTTTTCTAAATGCTTATCTGTCATCATAGAAATAATTTCCAAATCCTTGTATAGAATTTTAAGGCAAATACTTACAGCCTGGTTGTTAAATCATACCATCTCAATAATATGGGTACTGATACACTGTAATAGATTCATCTTTACAATAAATGAATAAAATTAAATACAGCAGTCAAGTTCTGAAGAGTCAGATATATGCAATATTACTGGTTAGCCACTGGTATCTTGAAAGATAACAACTGTTTAAAATCATTTTTCCTGGTTTTAAATGCTACAAAATGCCAAAATTGAGTTCCCCGGTGATATATATCACATCCTCCACCCTTGATAAAATTTTCAGCTACATGTTAGCATATTACATATTTATAACTATCAGTAAAACTTATTGTTGGACTCTTACAGGGGGATCCAGGAGAAAAAGGCCCCCAAGGTCCTCCTGGAACTGTTGAAACTCTGCTGCTTCCTATAAAAGGTAGTAGTTAGTTTTAGTTAGTCTTTCTGTGGTATAAAATGGCTAGGATGTATTTTGCTAAAGTGTTTGAAAGTGATCATTGGGGATTAAGGCGACAAGATCATAAACTGTTATCTTCCTAGTGGTCATATTCTATGTCTGTTTCTCACTGATCTTACAGGAACTACATTAAGCATAAAAGTTTCAGATTAAATGTTTGCTGAAAGATCTTTATGCATACAGTCATAGCTAGGTCTTCAGGACTATCCCCAGTTATCAGATCTAAGCATATTTAAGAAATAGCTATTAAAAGTATGAAAAACTGGCATTCCCATTGTAGTTTAGAATTCCAATTTTCAAATTGTCAAGACACACAGATTTTAGACTGCAGTTCAACTTTCTATTGCTTAGGAGGTGTAAAATCCTGGAACTAGTACTCTCAACTGAATCACCTGTCAGTCTTATTACCTTCCTACCTAAATCTCACATTGGGTTTTTATGTCCCAGCTCCCTTTATTCCCACCTTTATAACCTAATTGGTGAAAAGGTGTTTGGAAGTTCTTATTTTGTAGCAGTAGGCAGTGGGAAACAGCCAAGCCTGCTGCCTAAATGGGAGCACTTTGAAAACCTGTACTGTAAAAGCATTTTAACAGAGATCTTATCATAAATTATATTTCTAGTGAAGCAAATACTAATTGTGAACACAACCTCAGTTCAGCAGAACTTCCCCATTTCATAAAGGCTTCATCCAAAAACCAGTTCAGTTTGTTTTCCATTGGTTTCTGTGGGTTTCCAGCTCATGAAACGAACCCCATGCTTAATCTTTCAAGTAACATTTAATTATGCGCGTTGTGTGTGAGTGGATACATTCTTCAGAAAAAGAAGCCTTTAGCATAATTGTTTGAGAACAGAACTGCTACCAATATTTTGTTTTTCCAAGTTAATGGAGCTCTTTATATCTGATTAGAGTTTTCTTTGTCACAATGTAATTAAAATTTTTAAATTTATTCCTTATAGCAATTTTGAAAATACACTTTTTAAAATCCAGATGATTTCAGCTGGGATAATCCTGAAATGACCTCTCTGTGTGCACTGCAGAACATGAGATGCACTTTTACTTTAAATGCTGTATGTAGTTGTTTTGTGAAAATACTTCTCTTGGCATTCTGAAATATGTAGCACAAAGATGCTACTGCAGAGCGATGAAGAGTTAAGACCATGCCAACAAAATGGGCAGGAATCCGTAGAAAAATAACCAAATCCTCCCAGCTAAAAATTTAATTGTAACACATTTTAAAATATTCCATAAAGACTAAAGTTACTGCATTTTACTTTTGTGTGGTTCCCAAGTTATAATTTTTTTGCGGTTTTATTTAGATTTTAGCTGACAATTGCATAAGATGTTCAGTTCACATGTTGTTATAATTCCATGTAGGTCCACAAGGAGATCCTGGATTTCCGGGTCCTGCTGGTGAGACAGGGTCAGTTGGACCAATTGGGCCTGCAGGCCTGCTAGGAAGACCAGGAGAGGATGGAACAAGTAAGTAAAGTAGAGAATAAAATGTGAACTATATACCAGTAGTAGAGAAAGCAACTAAAAGCAGCCAAGAAGAAGCTGTTCTTTGTTCTTGCTCGATGTAAATCACCAACAGTAAACTCTACAGACTTCAAGAATAATTTTAGCTCACCATGTAGTGGCCAAAAAAGAAAAAAAATATTCCAAACAAAACATGAGGAATTACTAGAAAAGGAAAAGAAGATAAAGCAGGATGCTGCCATGAACTGTAAGTCCATGGCATGCCTGTATCTGGACTGCTGTGCTAAGAAATTCTATTCTCCACCTCAAAAAGATATAAAGGAAGGTGATGATGATGATTTTGCTCTGTATAAGGAGCTAGAATAACATGAGTGTCTGGAAAAGAGATAATGGAGAGAAGAAAAAGCATTTGAAAGTCTATTGCAGGAGCCTCTTTTCCTGGGAAAAACCTAAAGATTTACATTTGTTGTTTTGTTTGGGTTTTTTTTTAAATATATATAGAAACTATTCTTCATGACAGTTCTGAACAGACTATCGTGTCTTCCTTAATATCTTGTGGTAATAGTTAACATAAAACTGTATGGGCCATATAACAGAATTTTTTTATAGGTCTGCCTGGCCTGCCAGGAGTAAGTGGGGCAGCAGGACCTCAAGGTTTTCAAGGTGACCCTGGTTCTCCTGGAACAGGTGAATCAATCCCAGGAAGATCTGGATTTCCTGGACCACCAGGCCTACCAGGACAGCCAGGAAGACAAGGCTTACCCGGACCACCCAGTATGTTCAACAGCAATTTATATGGGAAGAATATAATTCTGCGTATTAATGGATTCATTGATTTTGTTGGTCCTACAAAAACATAAATGTGAAATTTTGACAGATACATCAAACTTAACATGTGATGTAGAATATGTTTTTCCCATTAGTTTTCAAAGTTTTGTGTATGATAAACCCATAAAAGTAACATACATATAATAAATCTCTAAAAATATATCACCTAAAGTTAAAATCACAGCAAACTGTAGAGGAAACCCAAATTGGCATCCTTTCGTAAAGAAACAGGAGTCACAAAGTTCTGAAGTAGAAAAGGGAAGAAACAGTGGTCATGAAAAAACAGCACATTAACATCAGCTCTAGCCAGACTGCCTCTTCTAGTATGATATATAAGCAGTGATTTGTAAAGCATTTCCTAAGATCCTCTATCTTTTCATGTGAGGATAACAGAATAAGGAAGTGGAGAACACATGGCCTAAGCTGTGGAAACAGTCAACCTGATTTATACTAGCTTTACAATATATTTCTTCAAAGGTGTGGTCTGTACTGACAGAGGGATCCCTGGAGAACCTGGAATAAAAGGTCAGATGGGCCTTCCAGGAAGAAAAGGGGAAAAAGGAGAAAAGGGTAAGTATGCCTGGAGAGCAACAATTTGAGACCTTTGCCAGGTGTATCAGACCTGAATTTGCGAGTTTATGTTAACTTGGAGAATGAGGCCCATCAAAGTGTAGAATTAAATGGCCTGTTGGCACTGGGGCATCTAAGTCAGTAGGGTCACGTCAGTGCAGCAACTATTCAGCACTGTAAAAAAAGACTGATATGCTTCATTCTTTTGAAGACCATAATGAGAAAACAGTGGTCTGTGCACTACTCACACAAAATAAAAGGTCAGTATTATATATTTGTGCATTAATTTTGCAACTGTTTCAGTGTAATTTTGATACTTTCATGTAGGAAATCAAGGCCTCTGCTCATGTAGTGCTGGTCCTCCTGGTTCACGTGGTATGCAAGGACTTCCAGGCACTCAAGGAAGGAAAGGACATATGGGATACCCTGGAAGAGATGGAGAAAAGGGTGACCCAGGCTTATCTGGTGCAATGGGGTCACCAGGGCTCCCTGTGAGTAGTTTTTGTGAGCTTCAGTAAATGAGTAACATCAAGCTACCACTTACACAGAAGATATTTAAGCAGAGTGGTGGAGAAACTGCTCTGGAAAAATATCTGAAAGTTTTATCTATTTTTGTTTACTATAGGCATGCTGAAAGGTGCATTTTATTAGCTTCTGTCTGATTTCCCTTGCAGCAGTGAGCAGAGTTTTACACTGAGGGACAGAATCCCATGCTGTGTTTGTGTGGTGGTGAGGAGGCTTAGGAAAGCTGGTGAATGGGCATCTTGTTTTGTTTTGACTTGGTTTTCTTTTAGTTCTGAATACCCATTGTTTTTCTTGAAAACACAGAAGATGCACAGATTGCTCCAGTGAAAATGATTTTTTAGTTATTTCAGAGGAAAGCGTTTCCAGCAAAACTTATTCAAGGCAAAGAATTTGCATGATGCCAGCAGGTCAAGATGGATTTTATGTCAACATCCACTGGGGGGTGTGCAGAGTCTGAAGAAAAGGGACCCTTTTTTCAAGCATTTCAAGCCATTTTTTAGTTCCCTTTTTTAGAAAATTACTGGAAAAGCTTAGTTTATCTGCTATGTTTATTTTATGAGGCAGAGCATCTACAATTATGATAGGTAAACAGCACTCTGCTTGGAGAACTCAGAGCACAAATCAGCATAAACATCTAGAAAAGAACTTCTTTTCCCCTCTAAACCTGTCAAGTCATAGATTCTGCTATGAAATTTCTTACTGGCAGCTCTGCAGCCTTTCTCTCAGCAAAAAAAAAACAACACTTACCTGCTTACTTCTGGGAGGACAGCATCATCTGGCAGCCACCATACTCCAGAGATTATCTTCTGTGTAGCCTTGGTGGATTGTGCGATGAGGCCTGCAATGGGAAGAGTTTATGAACCATTTGTAACTTTATATGCTTGCATTTAAAGCCACAGCTGTATATGGCCATGGACACAATTATTCTAGCATTACAGTTTCTTATAGTTGCGCATTTGGTAGAGTCAAGCTGAAAAGGCCAGAGGCCATTACACACCTCTTTACAGATGTCAAAAGAGATAAGCATTTCTTTTTGGCATCCTACTGTACTTGGTCTGGTTGTGGGCAAATAATGCATGAACAAGAGGTGGATCTCAAATTTTCTTCTCAATCTCCACATTGATTCGTTCCTGGAGATAACTGGCAAATTTTATGTTTTTTGTCAATTTTAAGGGGCCACCCGGCTCTTCTGGACAGCATGGTGAAAAAGGAGAGAAGGGTGATCCAGGGAGAGTTAGAATAAAAGGTAAACACACATTTCATCATTAGCATTTTTGTTTTCTATACGCTGCCTGAGCAATAGTGTGGGAAAACCACATTCATCTATTCTAATAAAGTCATTAGTTTAGTAAGTTACTGAAGCCTATAGGTCATGTATATCTAAACTGCTTTCTTGGTATCATCTTGTTCATTTTCTTCTTGCTAAACACAAGATCCACAGAGTGTTATGTGCTTTTTACTGTATGTCTGAGCTGTAAAACAGATTTAATGGCTTGTTATTAATGCTAACAAATGACTTTACATGTCACATGATTGATAATCAGGGTCTTTCAGAGGTCTCTATAGCAAAGACTAAGCAGAATACAGTTACCGTGAAAGCAAAAGAAATATTGTACAGCAGCCACCTCTTGAAGTGCCATATGCCAGTAAGCCTAACTGTTATCTCAACTAAAACTACCAACACCCTGCTTGGGAAAAACTCAAAGTCTCAATGGCTATTCAGATTCCTGTTGCTTATTCTAAAAATTACCCTTCACCAGGCATTGAAGAGAAACAATAGGCCACCAGTTGCACAACTGAAATTCTTACAATTAAACAGATCAAAACCTCTCCACAGTTATGGTTATGATTTACAAAAGCAAAAGAAACAGAGAACAACAAAGTACAATAAAGTACAACAATCCGATTGCAAAGCTTAGTTAGAAATGCTAAACTAATTATTCAGACAAAAGATGGTCCATCTTATTGTTTGGGGAAAGTTAGCTTAGCTCTTGATGCCTGTGTTTGTTTACAGATGTTGGAGCAGTGCAAAACATTTGCTGTTTATTTACAAAGCATTTCTTGACACAGCAAAATGAATCTTTGGGTTAGACTATTTTTATTGTCCTTTATGCAAAAATTATTTTCATAAATATCAGTGCAAGAGAACTCTAGGGGTAAATAAAATTAAAAACCAGAACAACCCTTGTGGGAATATTGATTCAAATATTCTACATCATATGGCATTGCTGTATCTTAATTTCAGTGAAATTAAGAACAAAACTGAGTGATTTAAGTAACAAAATATTTTCACTCTGTATATAACATATTCTTTTGGCCATATTCTTTTGGTGTCTGTAAACAAGTCTTTGCAGGCAGACCTGTTGTTTCAACGAAGTGTCCAACTACATACTGCCTTCCTGAGAACTGGAAATTGTCATACTGATGGGATGGTTACCCATTTACCTGAGCAAAATTACCTCTCCCCCTCCCCCCTAAACTCACTGCAATTATTACACCACTTTTTTTGGGTTTTTTTTTAATTATTTTAAGGAACAAAGGGTGAAAGAGGTCCTGCTGGGGTTCCAGGATTTCCAGGTCAACGAGGTAATGATGGCCGAGATGGGGAACTAGGATTGCCTGGGGAAAAAGGAGCTGAGGTATGTTTGCCTTACTCAGATTTTATTTTTTTTTTTCATTTCAGTTAACATATTATCTTATGAAAGGGCCAGCTACTTCATGAAAAGCATCATTTTATTCCAAATTCCTAGCACATTAATTACGTTTATCATTATATGTTAGCCTAGACCAAAAATCATAGTTTTTATCAGTTGAAGATTTCCTTGGAAGTATTACTGTTTGTTTTGGTATTCCTGAATGTAATTTTTGCATACTCTGTGCCAATATTATGGGATCAGGAAGACCTAAAAAACCTACAAAACTCTATCCTTTGTTCCTATTGCCTCTGAATATTTAAAACTACTACTATCATCCATGTCACTTTATTGTGGAAGAGTGGTTTCTCTAGATAATTGTCTAACATGGCTTTTGATAGTCAAAGAGAGGAAAGAAATTAGTTCTTGTTATTTCTTATCAACAATTTCTTTCTTTAAGGGTGATTCTGGAGTACCACTACCAGGTGATAAAGGATTGCCTGGGGTCCCCGGCCTTCCTGGGGTAAAAGGACAAATGGGATTGCCTGGTTTGGGGTTTCCTGGCCCTCCAGGACTCAGAGGCAGCCGTGGAGACCTTGGTGATACTGGTAATATTGGGCCACCTGGTCCGAAGGGCCAGAAAGGTAATTTGAATGTTTACATTAAGAACAAAATGACAAAACACATGTTTGGTAGCATCCATTACAGTTTCATATGTAATCTGTACAGTGTTACTCATTTATAGTGAAAATCAATTTTGGCAACCTTAGTGGTCATGTGAAATATGGCCACTGAAAGGTACAATATTGTCAGCATTCAGCAACAGACACTAGCTAGAATATGAATTGCTAGAGGCCTTAAACCTGCAAAGTGCCACTCAGAGTGCACACTGTCAGAGGAATTATTTTCTGGAGTGAATAGTATTCCTGAGTGTAAGGATTTGCAAGGCAATACTTTTTTGCTGAAGGAGCAGGAAAATACAGCTGACACTTCAGGCTTGGTCTGTTTGGTTTTATTTTTTTTAAATCCCTACCAAAATTAGAAATAAAAAGAAATCTATACTGATAGCTATACAAATGAAACAGAAACATACATAGAATTGAGATGAAAATATTATTTCTTTCTTGCAACAGAGTCCATCGTGAAGACAAATTTCTGCAACAAGTAAAAAATATCTTCATCTTAACAGAACACAGCTGCATTTGAATCATTACCAATATTCTATACAAAATAAGTGTAAAAAATATATTTTAAGATCCTCCATCAAACCTTAAGTAACGTGAAAATGGCAATGTGCATAGAAGTCCCTTCTCTTTGCCTTTGCACATCTAGTTGGTTACTTCCACAGAACTATTACAGTAAGTGTTCAGACTCCATTTATTCTAAAACCAAGTATGTCACTTTCTTTCTCCCTCTTGCTTCAGGTGAGACTGTCCGCATTTCATTACCATACCCTGGAAATCCAGGTCCCCCAGGTTTTAAAGGTGTTCAAGGTATGTTTACAGATAGAATTTTGGGGGTTAACTAAAACAGAGCTTTTAATTACTAATTTAAAAAGAAGCTATCCTAAAAAGATACTCTGTTCTAGTTTTTCAACAGGTATAGATCTCAAAATGTAAAACTGCAAATACACAGGAATATACTCATCTAATAGACACAAGGGCCACATGGCTTCAGCTTGCATGATCAAAAGGTGTGCAGGCTGCCTCCATAGAAATGATTAAATGACGGTCACTTGAAACTCTGTCCTGCCTCAACTAAAATGCATGAGACAGTTTGTAAAATACACAGATGGCCGAGTCAGATAAGACCTGGCATATGTACATCTGGACACCAGGGGAAGAAAAGGTGTGCAAGGCAAAGATACGCTGCAAGTCTGTAATTTCTAAAACTATGCTGCTTATGGCAAGTTGCAATTGAGCCCTGAAATCTGAATACTTACTACCAGTACTTCAACTTGTTCAGCTTAATTTAAATTCAAAGAACTCATCCAGGAACTGGCAAAATGTTGCTTGTGATCACCTCAAAAACATTTGAAATATCCCAGAAAATCCGCATCAGAATAAATGGAGTCTGATACTGGATTTTCAAGATGTTTAGCATGGTATTACACAGTTCCTTGACAACAGTATTATGTGTGGTAGCCAAAATTTATACAGACATGAAAGAACAGGAATTAGCATATTGAGCTCATCTGCACCATTCCAGATACAGCATATATCACAGAAGAATATAAGAATTTGAGTTTACATCTGCCATTCACTCAATGACACTGTCATTCATGTCAATAGGTTAATATTGTTGATGTCCTGAAACATCAAAATATTATAGCAGACATGCTTTTTTTCTAATTTACTCTGGTGACTTGCAGTCTGAGGTTTATTGATTAGGGAGCAAGTCCATTTAGAAAAACAGCAAACATGGATTTTGTTGTGACTTGTGTGGCCACTCTTGCCCAAAATATTAGAAGCAGATGAAATCCCCTTGTCTTCAAAGGACATGAATTTGCATGGGATAAAATGCAATATTTTTCCATAGGTCACACATTTTAGAGCTCTGTCAGTTTTTACATATTTCCTTCCTTTTCCAGGACCAAAGGGTTTAAAAGGACTCCCCGGTCATCCTGGACCAAAAGGCTTTGATGGGCAAAAAGGCTATCGAGGCAGGCCAGGAGCAGGAATCCCTGGGCCAGAAGGTAAATTGTGCTTTTCTCAATACAGGAGACTGCTGGTCAAGCTGTAATGCATAAATGCAGGGAAAGGTAGCTAACATAGTAGAAAAGATCATGGAAGAGCATTTCATGAAAGCTAATGGAAAAGAAATCTTTACCAGTTTCCCTTACCTTCCTGCAGCATTGCAGGTGCTGCAATAACTTCAGTTTCAGTGTCCAGAGAGGAAGTGTTCTAAGAAAGCTGAAAACAAGTAGTATCATTTTAACAAAGGGATTGAACTGAACAAGAGTGAGAGCACACAAGATAGATGCTGCCCCAAAGGAAACCACTGCCACTTCCCTTAATAATTACCTCCTGTATCATTAGCTGTAAATGAGAAACCTGAAACTTAATGTATGTTATTTTTTTATGCAAAGTCATAATTCTGGTTAAATTATAATATCCCACAGGTTTTTGGGAAAAAAAAAAAAAACAAAACCAGAAACAAACCACAAACAAAACTGAATTGTGCCTTATTTATGCCTTATTTGAATTTAAAAATCGTATCAACAGGCTTTCGAGGCAAAGTTGGTGATCCTGGTGATGAAGGTGAAAGAGGATCTACAATTGATGGTAAAGATGGCCCTCCAGGTCCACGTGGCATAGATGGTCAGAAAGGTGTTGCAGGTGATACCACATATGGTCCTCCAGGAATCCCAGGCAACAGAGGACTGCCAGGACCCCCTGGTGCACAAGGAGCAAGGGGTGATCCAGGCATTCCTGGGCCTCAAGGTATGAGCCAGTTTTTATAAAGCAATTCCCATGTGTTCAAAGAGGAAAATCCATGCAAAGTTGGTCCTGACTCAGATAAAACTTACTCTTTTACCTGGATCCACAATGGTGACTGCAAATGGTATGCCCTATTTTTCATTTACATCTTTTAAGTTAAGGTTGATCAGCCACTAAGGAGATCTGCACTGCAGGAAGGGGAAGATGCTTTTACCCAGTCTGTGGAGTAACATTGCACCTTCCTATTCTTACTACTGTTACTTGCTGCCTGGCAGCCATCTGTGCTTAGGGCCTCCTGCTACACCACACAGACAATCCCTTCATCAGACTGTTTATTTAAATCTGAAAAGACTGGCAAAAGGTGGGAGAACACTCAGGGAGAGAGAGGTTAATTTCTTTGCCTGGACTTATTCAATGTAATCCTCAATATCTTGTGCACTACACTGGTCTTGCTAGATGTCTCCACGGTGCCACTTCCGGCTTCATAGCAGATATTGTTGATTCTTTTTATAGGTCTTCCTTTTCCCCAGCTCTAAGCAGACACACACCCTCTTCTGTGCAGCAAACACCTATAGAACTGACCCCAGCGCTGTGTAGCTCATACAGGCTAGTGAGCTCCTTCCATTAGGCACCTACACATCAGAAACTTGTTTATTGATCCATAAAGTCATCCTCACCTATGGATGAGAGTTGAATTTTTATTTAGCTTAAAGAAAGAAGCTCTTCAAAGTGGCCAATTCTAAATTGCAGAAGAGCATCACTTTTCACAAACTGTGCAAAAATAGAGGATAAGTAAGATTACAATAACTGAACATGTAAGTTTAAAAAGAACAATTAGGAATTCTGATGAATAGTAGTGGAAGTAAAATATTTTGCAATCGTTTTTGTTTCCAGGACAGCCTGGTATCCCAGGATTTCCAGGTGCCAAAGGTTTTAGAGGACCAGAAGGTGATATAGGAGCACCAGGCTGTCCAGGCTTCCCTGGTCCACCATGTGACAAGGGCTTACCAGGGCCACCAGGACTCGTAGGTGTCATGGGCCTGCCAGGACCTCAAGGTACACAACATCCATAAGGTTGCCTCACTGCTCTAAGCTCTGCACATCTTTTCTAGCAGATTTAATCACATGATTTTTGTGGCTGGCATGACAAATATGTCCACGGGGGCTGCTCATTAGTGGGAGTGTACATTAATGTTTTACACATTTGCTCAAACTCAGGGAATGTGCAGTGTGCATATCAGACATTTCCCAACTTTACTTCCCTTTCTGCACTGTTCCTTAACTGGCCAAATCACAGTGTGTTCATTGTTAAGTAACAAATGGAAGTTATCACTTTTCTGTTGTCCTAAGTAACTTAACTGAGCTCCTGTCATTACTGTAATACTTTTACCTTCCTTATTCTTAAATTAAAAAGTTATTTAGGGAGAGCTAGGGGACATATATACCAAAAGTATATACAAATTAGTAAGGATTTTTCACAGGAAGCTTCTACTCACGTCTCTCATTAAAGAAATACAAGAAAAACATTTCAGGTTAAAAATCTGGGCAGACCCAGTACTCCAGTAGTAAAGTTTCCAAGTTATTTTGCTGTGTTTGTTGATATTCAAATTTATATCAAAAGCTATCACTTTACACTTTTTAGATACAGTTGGCGAACCCTTGTTTTACATTTACATACATTGATTTAATCTCTTTTTCTTAGGCTTACCAGGCTTTAAAGGTCAGAGGGGAGACAGGGGCCTAGCTGGGCCACCTGGAATCAAAGGTCTCAAAGGCTCTCCTGGCTCACAAGGTCCCCCAGGTCCTCCAGGCTCTCAAGGACTTCCAGGACTTCCAGGCAATAAAGGACCACCTGGTTTCCCAGGAAAAGCAGGTATGTGAAGCATCCTCCAAAGCATTTTGTCTATAACTTCTGTTGTAGAGGGAACTATTTCTACCCCTGTTAAAGCTAGGAAATATTTTGCGCCCTCCTCTCTTTCCAGCTTTGAGAATAAGACCCTGCAGCAGGGTAGAGGCAATAACAATAGCATCCTCTGTTCTTTCTCTTACAATAAAAACAAAGGAAATAGTTTGATGCATCTTGGTGCATCCTGGTGCTTTAGTTGTTTTACAGCCGGTCACAAGTGGTGTTCCCTCAGGGCCCAGTTCTGTTTAATGTCTTTATCAATGACAAGGGAATCAAGTGCACCCTATGCTTGCAGATGACTTGGCGAAGAAGACTGTTGATCTGCTTGAGGGTAGGAAGGCTCTACAGAGGGATCTGGACAGGCTGAATTGATGGAACGGGTCTAATTGTAGGAGGTTCAAGAAGGCTCAGTGCTGGGTCCTGCACTTGGGTCACAAAACCCCATGCAACTCTACTGGCTTGGGGAAGAGTGACTGGAAAGCTACCTGGTGAAAAAGGACCTGAGGGTGTTGGTTGACTGCTGGCTGAACATGAGCCAGCTTGTGCCCAGGTGGCCAAGAAGGCTAATGGCATCCTGGCCAATATCAGAAATAGTGTGACCAGCAGGACTAGGGAAGTGATTATCCCCCTGTACTCAGCACTGGTAAGGCTACACCGCAAATACCATGTTCAGTTCTGGGCCCCTCACTACAAGAAAGATAGTGAGCTGCTAGAGCATGTCTAAAGAAGGGCAATGAAGCTGGTGAAGGGTCGAGAGCAGAAGTTTTAGAAGGAGTAGCTGAGGGAACTGGGGTTGCTTAGTTTGGAGAAAAGGAGGCTCAGAAGAGGCCTTTTATTGCTCTCTATAACTACCTGAAAGGAGGCTATAGCAAGGTGGGTGTTGATCTTTTCTCCCAAGCACCAAGCTATAGGACAAGAGGAAACAGCCTCAAGTTGTGCCAGGGGAGATTAGATTGGACATTAGGAAAAATTTCTTCACTGAAAGGATTGTCAAGCATTGAACTGGGGTGCTCAGGGAAGTGGTGTAGTCACCATCCCTGGAGGTATTTAAAATACATGTAGATGTGGCACTGGTTTAGTGATGGAGTTGGCAGTGCTAGGTTAATGGCTGGACTCAATGATCTTAAAGGTCATTTCCAACATAAATGACTATGATTCTATGAGTAAGTGGAGAAATAGCTCCACATTATGTGTAATACTTCTAAAAATGTGAACTTGGTCCCAAATCATCACTGGCTAACATGCAAGATTTCTGAGTAACTATAGCAAAATCCTGGTTTCGTCTGTCATCTGGACATAGAAGTCATGATTACCTGTAGCCATATGCAAAGATGGTGTCTTAGACTATGCACTGTACTTAAGATGTTGGGAATAACTGCTTTAGTAGTAAATGTAGCCTAAACCTCTAAGGGGGAGGTAGCAGGGAGGGAGAAGATGCTCGGTTCAAGGCAACCTGGATTTCAAGACAAGTTTGATCTTGGAATGAAGCCAAGCTCCAACTATTGGTTCTCTAGCTTTGCTGATTTCCTAAGGAGCCCTTCTAAACTCCCTGCCTTTTGCTTTATACTCTTCCTTAGAATATGACAGGAACAGCATAGCATGCTGAATATGTAAATAAAGCATTTAATATTACCAGGAAGCAAAGGGATTAAAGGACCTCAAGGATTTCCAGGACTCCCAGGAACACAAGGCCCAATGGGGATCTCTGGTGTTAAAGGAGAAGAAGGAGAAATGGGTCCACCTGGGCCTAGCGGAGAATGTGGAGATATGGGAATAAAAGGTTTGTAAAAATCCACTTCATTCTGTAGTTATGTTACTGCTATGTTTGGTTTTGTTCCTACTGTGTTAGGAATGTATTTACTTTTTCTTCTTGCTGTAAAGATATATTCACTTCTATTTTCGGAGATACTAAATATTAAATCCTGTTAATCTCACAAATGCATAATGAAATATAACAAAAGAAAAATAACTTTCACTGAGATCAATAGGTGCATTTAACACTAAATTAAACAGAATTGATCACCTATTCAAATAAAACTTGAGATTTGTCCTGCCCACATCTGAAAGTTTAGATTTTCTTCTAGTTTTCTATCATATTGTCTGTGTTCTTTAACGTCTCTAAATATTAATGTAGGAAAGAGAATGACCATCTCCAAGGTGCAATCACAGACAGTACATTGTGAAATGGACAATACAGTTCCCATCTTTCATGTTCCAGACAAGCAGGGAATAATTCTGATTTAACATCACATGGGTTACTACTGAATCAACTACAAAGCAAGAGAAGGGTAATAAATTCTGTTAGTAGTGAGCCTGCTGAACAACTGAGAACCTCATTAGTATTTGAAGGCTTTCTCTGTTAGGGAGGTTGTTACTAAAATTAATTTTCAGGACATGTCACTCATGAAGATTTACTTCCATATGTTTGGCTCAAAGGTGAAAGAGGGCCTCCAGGAGACAGTGGCTGTATTAACATCCATCTTGAGAAAGGACAAAAGGGGGAACCAGGGTTTCCTGGTGAGAATGGATTTAGAGGTGAAAGAGGTAAGTTCATAAAATAAAGCCCAGCCTTATATTGTTTGTAGATACTTAAACTAGCAGTCTAGTTTCTTTGGACATTTACTAAGGCAATACACATAGTGTAAAAGCATAGCCGTATGTGTCAAATAATGGCTTGACTGTATTGGTCATTATCTTGTTCTGAAATTAACTTCAGGTGAAAAAGGCAATACCGGTTTCAGAGGCACCCCAGGACTTCCAGGGAAGAATGGTGTCCCAGGACTGCCTGGTGACCATGGTGACACTGGATTGATGGGGTTTCCAGGATCACAGGGTTTCCCTGGACCAAAGGGCTTTAAAGGAATTATGGGTTTTCAAGGACAACCAGGTGACCAGGTAAACATAGTAGTAGTAGTGAAATGTCCTGGACTTTTCAGCTATATCCTGCCTCCAAGAAATATGATTAAGGGTTCTATTGTATTTACCCATTACATGTACTTACCCATTAGAGGCTCCACCTGAGAAGAGACTGTCAATATAATAGGAAAGGTACATTCCCTAATGTAAGAATTCAATGCCTTGATTCCATTTTAATCAGTCAACAAAAGGCCTCTCCTCTCTTTCCTTGCTTCATGCTGTGATTTTGTTATATTGCCACTTAGTGGAAGTTCAGGCTACACTGCACAAGTTTTGGGAAGAAGAGGGAGGAAACAATGGATGCACAATCAAGTCGTTAACATCCTTCCCACAAATAGGTTAATAAATCACAATCATAACACACCAGCAGCACAAGTGTGAAATGAATATACAGCTGCTTCTTCATATCTTGCTACATGCAGCAGCAAAGACGACAGACAAGGAAAAACAAGCCTTCTGTGCCCACACGAACAATTCGTACCAAACAGAATCCAGGAAAGCAGTATTGTTCAAGAATAAGTATACAAAACCATATATATATCACACATGGATGTAAAGTAAAATTTGTCATGGGCTTCTGTGCTAGGTAGACAGGCAGTGAGATTATATGAAACATAAAATCTGAAACATAGAAGTTGCTTTTCTGATAAAGGGCCATTGCTTGGCTTGGATTGTCTTTTATTTTTCTTCGAAGAGATAATCTTTGTTTTGCTGATTATAGGTCATTATTCAAAAGGAAAAACAGATAAATCTTTACATTTTGACTGTTGCATCACAATATATTTCTGGTTAATGTTTATAGTAAATTTGGGAAACATACAACAATATTTGGTACATTTTTATGATACCTTTTAAATCAAATTACTCAAGCCATCTGTGGGGAATTTGAGCTGTTCAAGCCAAGAGAGTTACCATAAACTATAAAAGCACAAATTCCAAATGATTACCAAGTCTAATCTACAGTTTCTTGGAAGGCTTAATGGTCAGTGTTAGATATAAATAAAGACAGCATGATGCTTTTCTGTTGAGCTTAAGATATATTTTTCTATTCATATTAATTGCTGATCTGTTTACCTGTGTAAGAGAAACAAATGTGCTTATAGATCATTCCTGCTACACATATGTCAAACTTTTTTATTTTGTGTTTAAAAAAAACAGGGTGACCATGGCTTACCAGGAATCCCTGGCAATACAGGACTGACTGGCCCAAAAGGATCCAAAGGTAATTTATATTGACATGCTCTGGAAAAGAGCAATATTATTAGGATGCATATGCTCTGACAGACAATGGCGAGGACTCACTAGAAAAGAGAAAACAGGAAAGAAGGGAAAAAATTAAAACATACAGGTCATTAGAAATGTCTGACTTAACTGAGACAAAAAAAAAGTAAAGAACAATATTCAATACAAGGAAAAGTTGTGTGAAATATATTGAAAACAAATATTCTGGAAAATTTATCCTTAAAGCAAAAGCAGGAAATAACCAGTAAAGGTGGGGATTGCTATGGCAGGAGATTTCTAGCAACACTTGAACTTGGTATTTCCTCGTAACTGTTCACAACAGTGTGCTGCCTCTAAGTCCCTGGCTAGTTCCTGAAAGGTCTTTACTGGATAAATAGACTCACAATGTATTGATTTTGCACATCCTCACAAACGTATGTAAGGAGTTCTCTGTTTATTAAAGTGTTCTAGGAAATTTATGCAGTATCTTTCTTTTTCAGTGTATGCTGTCGGTATTGGGAAAGTTCCCATAATTTTTGGGTTTCATTTTTTCATTGTGGAAAATTTTCATTAATGCTGCCCTGAGCCATACTAAACAGAAACTGAGTTAGTACTTCAAGACAAGCTGAGCTGGCAGATAATTTCATGTGCCAAAGTGTTTTTCATCCTGTATTCTCTTAGTCCCTTGTACAGCTGTGAATATCTGTAAATTATCTGATATTGCAAAATTGTCCAGCTTTGATTTTGTGGATGAAAAGAGTATTTGTACTAAATAAAACTCATTGTACCTCTACAGGCAAGAGAGGTGACCCCACTCCTCTGCTTGGTACACATGGTCCAAAAGGGCCTACTGGAGATCCAGGATTACCAGGTACCTCTGTCTGATTGAAGAAAAATTTTGATTTAAGAACCTATTTTCCCTAAATTCTGTTAGCAGGAAAGGAGCTCTGCTTCCTGTGCACACTGAGGGGTATTTTCTGTAGTTATAAACCCAGGGATTGGAGAGACATCACAGTGTGCAATATGGCTAGCATGAAAATGGGAGGTATAGCCTACTGATGTGTAGTCCAGCACCGATGAACATACCAGTACTTACCAGAATAAAACCTGGCTTAACTATATCCTACCAGTCATTTCTGCTCTTTCAGTTATCACCAGAGAGACCAGAAAAGATCATTGGTAATAAGTGGATGCAAGTATCTGAAGTATTTGAATAAAACTCTTTTTCTAGACAAGAAACTTACTAAACTTTAATATTTTTAAGCTTACAATGACATGAACAATGGGCAATTTAAAAAAAATAAATGCCAGATATTTCTTTTGTTCTTTAAGGACTCCGTGGATTCCCAGGAGAGAAGGGTTCACCAGGTATCCAAGGCCAACCGGGAAGACCAGGATCCAAGGGTGACCCTGGACACCCAGGAATACCTGGACTTCCAGGTAATGACAAAGTTTAAAAAATAGTGCCATCTCAAGAGAGATATGGAACAGGAAAATGCAGCTGAGGAGGCATCTCTGTGGAGAAGGCTAAAGAAATCAGAGATCATACCAAAGTGTATTGGAACCTATTTCAGTACCTATAGATAGCAGCAATAGTCTGCTCAGAGCCTCAGAGAGTAAGATCTGTCAGTTCTTCATACATTCCCACACACTTTCAGGTACCTCTGATTAACAGAGTGTACTGCGTAGTACATAAAAAAATAAAAATCTGCAGTTTAATAGATTTGCATATTCACAGGTTTGGGGTTTTTTTCTCAGGAGGTACAGGTCCTCAAGGATTGCCAGGAGAGCCTGGAGAAAAAGGGAAACATGGAATTTTGGGACCTCCAGGACTGCAAGGATTAGCTGGATCCCAAGGCAGAAAAGGTAAACAGTATGCAGTGCAGTACTACTGGTAATATAACAGCATCAGGCATAAATATCCTTTTACCAGTGAGAATAGAAAAGGGCTGTGAGCATCATTTTGATTCTCTGTTCTTTTAAACTACAAGAAGAATTAAGCCAGTTCCCATCACCTTTTAAAAGTAACATAAATGCTATCTCAGAAACTTGGACTACAGTCTAAAATAGGTATAGAAGAAGGTAGAAACAGGTTGTGGCTCAGCTGATATGATAGCAGAAGTTGAGGAAAGAAAAAAGAGTTTGCAGTAATTCAGATATGTCACTTCAATTATGCTGTGTTCTACTTTCTCACCATGGAGTGCCACTGTTACTCTACCAGCAGACTGCTTTGGACAGTTTTTACACATTTGTTTTAACAAATTACAACTTGGGTTGTTTTTTTGTTGTTTGCTTTGTTGTGGTGAGTTGGTTTTTTTGTTTTCTCCATCCCAGACAAAACCAGGACATCTCCAAAACCTGATTTTTTTGGTGGATTTAACAGAGAAATATTTCCTCCAAGTCCTAATTTACACTTCTCACAGTGATTGTTATGATTAGATTGAACAGCATGTCATCTGTACAGTTGAGAACATTATTAACTTTTACTCTACTCAGAATGATACATTAAAAATATAAGTTACACTAATACTTAATTAAGAAGGTAATCAACTACATAATTTGTATTCTCTCTCTGTAATAGTGTGCTTTATAACAAGTTCCTGGACAGGAAGAACAATTTTAGTGACCCCATATATAGAAATCAAAGTAAAGTAAAACTTGGAGCTATGATAAACAGTTAGAGAACAATAGAGTAACTTTTTCAAATTCAGCCTACTGAAAAGTTTAAATGGAAACAATTTATGATTGCTTGCAGTCATTAAGTGGTGCTGATTTAAACTGCCATGACAGATTCTTTGCAAGTGCATAATCTCCAAGAGAAAACTCTTCCTTGTTGCAAACAATATTTTCTGTAACAAAAGCAGAGATCTGCAGTGACAAGGGATGTCTAAATTGAGAGGGGTGAAAAAAAAAAAAACCCACATTCTTCCACAGAAAACTTCTTTTTAACAGTTTAAAAAGAGTTTTTAACTCTTTCCTTCTTGTTATAATGGTAAGGCACTTTTGCTCTATATTGTGCAGAAGTTCTCAAAGAAACATAACAAATTAATACATGTGCTTCAGAGGGAAAAGTTCAGTTCCAAATGGCAGTTTACTAGAGACCAAGTTGTCTACTGAGCCTTAGTATCCTATATATTGCCATACTGTCAGCTTAATTGAAAAGAAGGTTAACACCTTTGAAATTATACCCAGTAATGAAAACTGAATGAAATTCATATTCCAGTTCAATTGGTGAATATAGATCTTACTGCTATTTTCAATTGAAAATCGTTGCTAGCATTAGAAGTGAAATGGTTAATTGGCTGTTCATTGCTAAGTACATGGCCTTGTTAGTCTAATTGCTTCTCACATTAAATGGCATGTGCCTTGAAGAACTAGATTTAAAAAAAGAGATAAAATTAGTTAAACAGCATCTACCAAAGCATGATCACATTTTCTTTATTATATAGTTTTACTAGTTAAAGGCTTAGTCTGGCAAGCCTTACTGTGTGAGTAATCCTTGATGAAGCAAGTAATATTAAGAACACCAGAAATGCTTGTGTGAGTAGAAGCTGAATTGGGCTGTAAAATACAGTAATGGTGGTTCATATATAGGTCAGCCAATTCAGCTGTACTTAGAAATATTGGACTACAGCAAACCAAAAACCTAGAGTTACAAGTGCTGATATTATAGTGGATTGTTGGCAAATGTGTCAGAAAGCAAGTAAACCAAACCATCAATCTTGCCTGAATGAGCTGAAGATCAAAAAAGTTTTAAAAGATCACCTGGGTGCCAAAAATAGTTAGGAGTTCATAATAATTTTAAAATACCACTGTTAAATTCTCAAATTGGCATGCAACTCTTACATAAATTCGAAAACAGGAACATGCCCAAAGCACAAAGAGCTACAGAAAGCAGGATTGAAACTCAGAATGTCCTGAAAAGTTAAAGAGCAGTTGCCTAAGGGCATAGAAGATATTACAGGTTGTGTTACTAGTGGTTTTGGGAGTTCTGAGGTGATGGTTGGACTTGATGATCTTAAAGGTCCTTTCCAACCTAGTTGTTTCTATGGTTATATATATATATATGTATATATTTATCCCATATTGTAAAGGGGATTACACAAAGGGTATATTATCAATGTTCTGCAAGTTTTCAAACAATCTTCTGGATTTAAATTTTATTCAAGACCAGTGTTTGCTATAGGCTGGATTTTTCCCCCTTCTTTCCTTTCATTCCTTTGTTAAAATTTACCTAAAAGAACACAACAGTTTCCAAGAACAAAGCCATGGGGTTATTTTTAGTGTATCTGTTAGGAAAAATTAAAGGGCAGTAAAGTTTTCTTTCTCAGATGACCCATTTTTGAACTAGGGACCTTTAAATTTGGCAGGTGAAGCAGCTGAAGAAAGGCATTTGTGTTGCTGTTCCTACAGCAATTTGTTGCTGTCAAATTTGACCAGCTTATAGACTTTGAAAAAATATATCCATTCATATGTGCTCAAGCAGAGCAGTAAATTCTCCCATGATTCATGCTTTGCACATACAGCAGCATGCTGCAGGACATGCTAGAATCAAGCACAGGAACTGAAACAGAGAACCAACATCATCTATGCCAGGAAGTAGCTAGCCAGGGAAAAGGAGACAGAAAGATAATTCACACTTGTGGAAAAAAAATCACCACTGCATCTGGACTGGGAATCCTACATGGCAGGGAGAGGAACTGGTGGGGAAGGAAATTTGGCAAAAATAAGCAGGAGAAGTGGAGAAGGATTAAGCACTAACAGTATTGTTCGACTTCTTCATGATCAGTAGCACTCTGATCTGTCCTCCTGGGGAGCAAGAAGCATCCCAAGTCTATTCCTCTGTCTGAAACCTCTTTGAAATCTGTTACCAAATGATGCATCAGTTTTGCCAGATCTGTTCCTACCTCCAGGTGGTAGGCTGCCATCTGCATTTTATAACTGTACATCTTCACACTTAATACTTCATTTATGCAATTTAGGAAACTGTGAAGTGCTAATGACATGGAAATATTTTTACCCTTCCCTGCAAACAACAACCTCAGGTTAGCTCAACATTGTAGAAAATAAATCAAAAAATGCCATCTATGTTTTTACTTCTTGTGTTTTAGCAATTTTCAGAGAAGTGCAGATTACAAAGCAGGGGAAAAAAGCCAGGTGAAAATTTATCTTCTTTCTAGTGTGACTAGATTAAATTGCCCTTACATTTGGAAGAGAAGCTGTAAAGAAGTTTCAGCTTTAGAGTTATTTTAGGTAGTGTCTGCATCCCAGTCACCAGCTAATTTCAGACTAGTTAATCACATGTAGCAGTAGTAGTCTAGCCACAGACACAGTGTGCACTATAGAGTAAAATAGCTCACGCTGAGCTGCCTACTGCTAGCTGCAGTATAGCAATGCCTACACAATTAAAAGGTACATTTTCCAGTTGCTTTGGTTTGACACTGTCTTATGATTGCTATTTTCAGGGTTTTTTCACATTTTCCTTTCCAAAAAGACTGCACTCAGGTGCAATGTGATCTCCTCTTCAGTTACCAATAATAACTACAAAATACCTTGTCTTGAGCAATAATGTGGTGCCAGGAAAAAAAAAATAAAATAGCATCATCTTTAATTGTGACTTTAAAGAGTTATTGTGGCACCCAGTCATACCTGTAATACCTCCCAGGTCTTCCTGGACTGCCCGGACTGGATGGCTTGGATGGACTAAAAGGTCAAAAAGGTTCTGCAGGAGCTCCAGGTAAAGAAGGGAAATAGCTATGTGGAACAGAAAATCTTCTCATGAATGACTGAATGTGTAAGGAATGATGCACGTTATTTTGATACTTGTCTTGCCCAGAAGATATCATTAAGGCTTAGACTAAACTTTCAGTCAAAATCTGAAGTGTGCTTAAGGACACACCTGCAGTTATTTATGGGGAAAATTTTAAATCTTCCATTGCCCATATAGTTCTGTTGGAAACTTTCAAGGCTGTTTATAAAATGAAAATGTTCAGTGCAGATGATTCCAATGAGAGCCAAGTCACCAGGACTTGTAATATGTAAAAGATAAAACTAACAAATTAAAAGGAGACTTATGAAATCTCAGCCCCATTAAAGTCCATGGGAGTTGTGTCACAAACTTAAGAGGAACCTGCACTTCACTCTTGTTGATCTATTTACAACTTCAAAAGGTGCTTTTAAAGCAGCATTAAAAAACAGTGTTCACCACATAGCTAGAGATTGCAAAATTGTACTGATAGGAATCCAGTCGGTTTACATTTCAAGTTACAAACAATAATGACACCATGTAAAATAATCCCTGAAGAAGAGAATTAAAGTGAAGAGATTCCTTTCTTTGAAAGAGATGAATTAGGGCCAGATTCAATAAAACTATATCCAACTTTCAAGAGAGAACCAGAAAAATAGCACTAGGCAACCCCTACAAGGAAGAGCATCTGCAGCTGGTGTTTTTATTCTCCACATCTGTATTTGTACTCACTGTAAGCTTTATGTACATAATTGTTTTCCTATAAAGGTCAAAGTGAAACAGGGCCCCCAGGATACTCAGGGGAACTTGGACCGAAAGGACAGAGAGGTGAACCTGGATGGCCTGGTATTTCTATTCCAGGCCCTCCTGGAGAAAGAGGATTCCCAGGATTCCCAGGTAAGAAAGGGTTTTCTTCTTAGTGGTGCCCTGCAGAGTTGAAATGAAGCTCATATAGGCTAGTTATGGTTAGTATGAACATATACTAACATATGGTTAGTATGAACATTAATACATACGCAGGAGATTCCCTCCCTGAAAACATTTCTGTTGTAATAACATGTGGGTGTTTCCAGAGTAGATACAGAGACCCCAGTATTTGTTGTTTATGTTACAGAAGAGGAAAGAATGAGAATAGAAAATGATGACTTGGACAGACTCAGGGAACTGCTAGGTGGGGTTGCCTCTTGGGAAGACATTCCTGAAGAAAGAGAGTGCAAGAGATCTGGTAGACACAGAAATATAGTGTATCTATCAACTGTTCTGATGCAAATTCAAAATAGAACTGTATCACAAGATTGCTGTGGTTATTTAAGAGCCCAGGTGATATAGAAATTGCATAGAAGTAGCAAAAATCAAGTGTTTGAAGAAAGGTCACTAGGAAAGTTAAGAGATTAGAGCATATGTCGTATGGAGAGAGCCTGAGGGACTGGGAATTGCTTAGCTTCCAGAAGGCAGCTCAGGGGAGATATTATCAACGTGTTTAAGTACCTGATGGGAAAGACATGGAGACTGATTCTTCATCGTGCTTTCCAGTGACAGGACAAGAAGGAATGCGCTCAATCTAACATAGATGTAATGCTGTTTAAATATAGGGAAAAGTTTTATTTTCCCTGTAAGGGTAATTGAATACCAACAAGTTATGAAGTGTCTGTCCTTAGACATACTCAAAGCCCAGCAGGACAGACTCCTAGGCAACCTGCTCTAGATGACCCTGCTTTGAGGAGACTGACTAGAATGACTCCAGAGGCTCATTCAAGTCTCAGCAATGCTGTGATTAGCTTCTATGACATTGGCTTTACCAAACCTTGCCCCACAGTGTTACATAACACATAGAAGAAAAACAGTGGTGAGGTGAATGATGAAGGTGAAGATGAAGACACTCATATTTCTCAATTCAGTTAGTAAATCATGAACTGGGAAAGTCAACAGAGTGGTGCTGTTGAAGAAAAGAGATGTGTTAACATCTCTGAGTTGTACTAACACTGCTTGATATAGGATGGGCAAGGCCTCCTACAGTACATGGTGTTCAGCTTTGACAAATTAGGGAGAACTCACTAGAGAGTAAATGGAAGTATGAGATTTGTTTTTTTCTTTTTTCTTTTTTGTAGAAAAGGCATCTTCATTAGCCTAATCACTGGCATATTTGGTGTACAAGTGAAAGCATACATTACCTCTGTGACATATCGGCTTTCTCCTAGTTACTAACTTACTTCCCTTAGGTAGAAGAGGACCTGTTGGACCCACTGGACCTATGGGAAGATCACCTGATAGTGCTTCTCCTGGTCTTCCAGGTGATCAGGGACCACCTGGTTTAGATGGCACCAGAGGTATTAAAACAAAAATACCAAATTCAATAATGTAAAAAAACACAGAGGCTACTGGAAGTCACTGGGTTGCTGTCTGTGGAACAACATATAAAAGTGCATAGGGAACAAAGAAACCAATCAATACTTCCATGAATACACAGAGAGGTGAACACTGGATAGATCACCAGAGAAAGGATAAAACACAGATCTTCAGATTCCATTTTCTGGCCTGTAAAGTAATTCTGTACAAGTCCTGTTGCTACAACATATCACAGTTTCCACCAAAGCAAACAGGAATAAGATGACTGGTTCCTCATCCTAGGCAAGAAGGATAAAACACATCATCCAGAGTGTGCCTTTGTTGGTAAACCCAGAAAAAGCTTTCCAATTTAAATCCATCCCTGGGATAGTTAAGGCTGGACGTTCTTTCATGAGCATTTATGTAGACCACACTTCTGTTACAAGTAGGGGTTGTCAATTCCTATACATTCTGGTCCTCAGATGGAGCCCTTTCAAGCTGTTTGGATCCCTTACATTAAGCATTATCTGAACCCTTCCTTACCCAGTACAAAGACTTCCTATTGGGAAACAGGGAAGGGTGATTAGAAGGGTAACAAACCCTGTAATAAATATAGAGAAACGGTGTGTCAATATATGTAACTAACTTGCTGCCTTTGCTTGCACAGACTCTAAGTAATTTGGGGAGCTATGCCTATTATTGTCTTCCTTACAATGCCTTAGACAAAGGCTGATGGTAGTATTGCCAAAAAACATGCAAGGGCTTTCCTAAATCCCAGAGGGAAGGGAAAAAAAAAACAACAAACCACCAAACAATGGAATATGTCTCTTTTTAGAAGTTTGTGCTTTGTTCATATATTAAGAATAAAGCTCTTTTACCATAGGTCATCCTGGGAATCCTGGTCCTCCTGGAGAGACTATCTTTGTGCGAGGAGATCCAGGTGATATCGGTCATCGAGGGGCATCAGGTATTCCTGGGCAGCGAGGGCGAAAGGGAGCCAGAGGTCTTCCAGGGAACCAAGGAAGAGAAGGCCTAAAAGGTATGATCGCAGATATTTTTAACTAACATGTGCATATATGCCCAGCCCTATGCAACTGAGCTTCATACACAGGGGACTGCCATTGTAGACTGAGCCAGACATTAGAGGTAGGCTGGACATTCATTGCTCTGCCCTGTTACCTACAAATAAGACAAGGAAGACCCATGTAAAGTCAGATTCACATGCAGTGCCTCAACAGCTTGTTGGAAGAATCCCTGACAAACCTGAGGATGAGGCAGGAAAACTTTTGAGTCTGACAGATAAAGCAAACCTTGACCTCTCTGCAGAGGTATTGAGAAACTATGGATGATGCAGATGTGTTTAGACTAACAGAGTCTCACATCTACCCATATTAATAGCTTTGGGCTTTCAACTCATTCTTTTAGTTTGAAAACAGGGATCTAGATACTCTGCTTCTTCCACATGCTGTAGAGAAGTCCTATCTATACCAAACCCTTCCAATAGCTAAAAAACTAGAAGTCATAGAGCCATTTAATTCAGTTAAAGACTACAAAGTAAAGAGGGAAACGTGCATTTCTTTCTGGGAGAGAACAGAGTTGAGCTGTCCCAACTGATTTTTGTTACTCAAGCAGCCAGACTTTCTCAATGTGTTCACCCTCTTGGGATGCAGCCACAGGTAACTGCACAACTGTTTCCTTTCCAGGTCCTATGGGAAGCCATGGCCCACAAGGTCCACCTGGTGCTACAGGACAACCAGGAGATGAAGGTCTTCAAGGAAAACCTGGTCCCAGAGGTCCCACAGGTATTTATGAACTCGTTGCTCATTTTCACTCAGTTGTAACCATTCTCTTTCTATTCATGCATAATCTTACTGGTGTTCACTTGCATACGATAACACAATCTCAGAAAAAACTCCAACTTACTTGATTTCTCATGTGAGTTGCATAAAAATTTCTGAATTATGTTTCTAATGTCACACCATGTAAGGGATTTCAGTTCTCATTCCATTCTTTAATTTACATGTCTGAAACTTGTTTCTGCCTGCACCACGATGGCCACAATCTGCTTTCCATTTTTCCAATCCTTCAGGTTTCACAGGTAAGTTCATGGCTATTGATTATGTTTTTCATATGGGCTTCCTTCTGTATAGATACATTCTACTCTTATTAGAGGGTATTCTTGGCTTGGCTACTAGAAATAGAAGGTACTGTGAGAAAAACATAGTTCTAATAGATTTTTTCACATAAATAGCTAGCACTTAAAAGCAGATCAATGTCATGATAGTGCTACATTGAGAACTCTCAGCTGTGATGTCAGTTAGACTAGTAAAACACACTTGTTTCCAGTTATCTTTTTGGTGCTTGGTTGTCACACAAGATGCTTTCTAAGCAGAAATTTAGCAAACACTTTAACCATAACACTGGTTTGCTACAAACACTGAACCCCTAATCTGACTAAATTGATCCGATTCTGCTTATGTTCCAAAATGCAAATAGCCAATAGCTCCCAGTAACTTTCAATACATAAAATGTGGTCTTTATTTTTTATTATTATAATTATTTCAAATGGATATTGTGAGTTAGCTACTTTGGCCTGTTTATTGATGGTTTTGCAGTCACATAATAGGCAAAGTACCATAAAACACTGTGCTAAAGTGTTTGTACAGAACTTAGGTATAGACTTTAGGCTTTAACTCAAATCAGTTTGTAGCACATTAAGGCAGAAACCGTACACCAAATATTTGAAACATATCAGCTAGCATGTACTTGCTAACATGTACTTGCTAACATATACTTTCCATGCTGTTAAATGCTGTGCTAAAAGAGGAAAATTAAAAGCAGTGGGACTTAATAATTTAAGATTTTTAAATACTTGAAGCATACACTCAAATAGCAAAATCAGCTAACAGTTATGTGGGTTTTCATGTGGGAGCTATTAACTAGTCTTCTGTCTAATTCACTTTTCTGTCACACATTCAAGGTGACCCTGGTGAACCAGGAAAAACAGATGATTCGTGCCCTACAATCCCAGGGCCTCCTGGGGAAGCAGGGCAAAGAGGAGATGATGGCTCTATGGGATTACCAGGGCCAATAGGACATCCTGGACCTCAAGGTAAGCTTTCGTTTTGAAAGCTTGGATGTTTGTGTTAGACATTTAGACAACAAATTGAAAAAGATCAGAAATGTCAGTGTTGCTTCTCTACTTTTTACCCTCTCTCTTCCCCTTAAATGCTTATAAGCATGTAGTGGGCTCATTAACGCTGAGGATGATGGATCAATATAGCTGAACCAGGCTGCTTGAGCCTGTCTGCACTGCATTCCCTTTTCCTAGGCCAGGAAGAGCAACAGTGTCAGGCACTGTTAAGAAAGAGTTCAGTTTCAGTGAAATATCTAGTTTTACATATCTTAATTGATTTGCCAACTATAAGGTATTTCTGGGGTTGAATTGTTGGTTTTCTTTTATATAGGTATATAATTTATGTAACTTAATTTTATATATATATACATATATATATATATATAATAAAACAGTTTCTATAAAACCAGGTGATACAATGATGGATACTTGCACTGGATTTATGAAACAAACAGCTACTAATGTTTTTTGTTTCATTAAGATAGCAATATTCAAATTTTCTCCTGTCTTAGAAATCAAACTGGAGATTTTACTTGCAAAAGCAATGTGTATTACCAGAACTTCAGTGTACGTGAGCTTTACTGAAATACCTATGCAACCAACACTGAGAAGCTGTTAAATTGTTTTGACTGGTTTAGATTTTCTTAATTAATCTAGTAAATAAAAAGTAATGTGGGGAAAGTTTGAATACCGTGAGACAACCTTGAATTACTCAGTCTGCAGTTTAAATTGCAAACATTGCAAAGAATGAAACACTCTGTTCATGAGAAACGACTGTGGTGAAAACTGTGTCTTACCAAAAGAGGAAAACCACTCCTGAGTGCAGTAATACCTGACAAGTGTAACTGTTCAATTCAGATTGTCTAAAGTAGCCCGTGAACAGGATCATCACTATCTGTACCCTGCTTATGACGCTCATCTTTTACTATTGTGGCCACACTTTCTAATCTGCCAATGCATAAAAATGCATGTATATATGGGAAATATAAAAAGGTAAGGCCACCAGAAGCCTAAAAGTCTTTATCGTTCCCAACTGGATCTAATCCAAGCCTGCAGTCCCTCCCTATTCTGCAAGTACTGTAATATATGCATTACTTCACAGGAAGTTCAGTACATGTTTAAAGTCTTTGCTAAACTGTGTCCTAAAAGATGAAGGCCTACCACAGGATGAGTTATAACTCATTACACGGTACAGATACCGATGCCATACTGTACTGTGTATCTTCTGCAAAAGGTTTGTCATGATAATGTTTGTTAGTGTTTTGATGCCAGCTGTAAATCACACAAGCTCTGTAGAGAGGGCATAAAACCTTATCAGCAATTACTGTTACTAAAGTCATGCCTCTGAGCTACTCCTCAGCTTTCACCACAAGGTGAAAATATTGTAAAGAGAATTCCCAGCACAAAGCAGTTCTGCACCACTTTATCCTGACGCATCATGTCTTGGTGGTGTCAGTTCTGCTGGCTGGCCCTTTTCATGCTCTGTATGTTTGGACAATATATAACCTTTAAATGCAGCTACATTAATGGAAATTGTGTATTTTGTATCTACGTAGGACAAAAAGGTGAAGAAGGGTCATGTGGCCTGCCAGGTCAAGATGGCTTACCTGGGGTACCTGGACCACCAGGTGACCAAGGACATATAGGACAGCAAGGATATGCTGGGCCACGAGGTAAGAATGGAATATGACTTCTGGGGGAGAGATGTGTGAGATGATGTGAAGACTAAGTTTCCTCTCTCTTCCCCCAGTTCATACGTAAATATATCCACCACTAGCCTGAGATATCATGATCCTTCTTTCCTGCTCTCAGTTCAAGCATTGATAGTGACATCTGTGAATGATTTCATAACACATATAAAGACTTATTGGAAGAGAATTTATCTCAACATACATTATTAACCAGAATGGCAACCACACATGCTTACACACCATATATCAGTAGGTATGCATTTGAGTCATGGCTAATGGTCAAACTGTCTGTGAGTAATTAAAATTGTATTTTAACTGTGGCTGCTGTTTAATAAATGAATGTTTTAATACGTATGTGAAGAAAGGGCATTGACTACTACTGCAGGGATTTAAATTCAGTCCAAACAAATCATCCTAGTAAGTCTGGGAAATCATTACCAACCTCAGTTCATCTCTTAGCACAGGATGGAAGCACAATAGAAAAGGTTACTGTCAAGCCGCCAGTGGCAATCTTGGTCATGTCTCTTCCATAAGGAGGATAACACCAGCCTACAGGTGTCTTTATTGCCCATGACAACCTGTGAAGTTGTATTATCTTCTGTCAGGAACCCCTTGCTGAATACTTAAATACAGCAAAAATTCACACCAGCTATGTGTTCATACAAGTAAATTTCTTCTACCCTTTCTTCTATGTGTAAGGTCCACCTGGCCAGACTGGTATCCCAGGACCACCAGGCCCCCATATTAGATCTGCAAGTGGATTCTTGCTTGTCCTTCACAGTCAGTCAGACAAAGAACCACTCTGTCCACAAGGGATGCCAAAATTATGGACTGGCTATAGTCTGCTGTACCTGGAAGGACAAGAGAAAGCTCATAATCAAGATCTTGGTAGGTATTGTAGTACATAATTGCTCTCTGGTTAAGATCGAATATGGAGTGATCTACACAGTGAAGGGCAAGTCAAATGGAGTACACTATAGAATCATCGATTACTTATTTTCTACAGAGTTAAAACTAATTTACACTGATTATAATGAACTTGGTTATGCTGCTCACATTTAAATGGGTTTCTGCTGTTATGCAGTTGAATAAAAAAATTATAATATTTCTATCTTTAAGTAATTTTGATTAAAATTACTGAGAGATGAGTAGTTTATTTCATTTGTCCTGCCTAGTCATTTTGGGTTGTCTTTAAAGTCAATGGAGAGATTTTCCTAGATCAGGAATCACATTTGGCCACTCTGAAATAATACCCTGAAGGATCTGCTCCTTTAGAGACAGCTTGAGGAAAAGAGCTGGTTAAGTTAGGTGGTTACAACAGAATAGTATAAACAAGCTTTACAAATACAATTATAAAGCATGTGTACAGCAGAACTGTGTGCTTTTAAAAGTCAAAAGCTAATGTTTTTTGTAAAAGAGCCAAATTTCTCCCAAAGACAGCTTCTTTCGATGACTTGGGTCATCTCTGTGTCTTCTACAATTCTGACCAAAACTAGCTGTCTAAGTAAGCTGCTTGACTGGCAGCCTGAGAAACGGATTGGCATCAACTTTCACAAAAGAAACACCCTACATTCTTGTTGCCTTGCTATACAGGAGGCAGAGATTTCTCCTAGGAGGAAAGGCCAAGGACCTAATAAACTGGACAAGAAAAAAAGTGTTTAAAGGAGCAATAAAAAGAGATATTTTTAGCACAGCCAAGTTGTTTTGAAATGTTTTAACCGCTGTGTGTTTGGCATTCCCCATGAGAGCCAGCTGGTAACAGAACAGTTTATAACAGCATTCTGTTACCAGCTGGCTCTCCTGCCACTGAAAATAAGATTCAAAGAAAATAAGGTCCTTGTTTCCTGTCACCTATATGTTCTTTTGCAGGCATTTTCCTTACCTAGGCTGCTCCAGATCCTTTATTAGCACTGGAACAGAATATTATCAGTGATAAACAAAACTGGCTTCTGTATAGAAATGTCACAGGGCATTAAGCTTTAGGGGCATTACAGAAATCATATATCACACATAAAGTTCAAGGCAGAATATATGTGCAATGCTTATTATTGTTAACTAAATAGGTCATTGTGAAGCTGTTCTAAATTCAGTTTCGGAAGAACTTCACCTCTGAAGTACACACCAGTCACTTCTTAATTCCCACTGTTTTCTGCCTGATGAGCATTTTGCAGGATTGGCTCTGCAAAATCCCTCAATCCTTTTATTGAACTTTGAGAGCCTCTGAAACCTTTCTGGAAGGCAGTAGAACAGCTGCCAAGATTTCTGCTTAGTGCACCAGTACCAATAGCTTCTCATTCTGTACAAACTTTTTCTATTTATCAGCACTGGCATTTGGTTTCTCACTGCTCCTAAGTCTGTAAACAGCCAATCTCCTCTTAAACCAGCCACCACCTCATGCCTCGTTTACTTTTCAGCATTGGCACAGCTAAGAAATTTGCTATCCTCACAGTTTCCCATGCTGACATACTGCATCATGTTTAAATACTACGTTGTGACAAATATGATTGGTCAAAGGAAGATACTTAATGGTAGCAAAAGTTTGTTTTCACTGTTACTGGCCATTTTGGTAAAGGTCTGGGGAATTTTAAGATCTGTGAATTACGTAACTGCAGTTAAGGTACAGAGTTTTGCAGCAATGTTGGCCAGGATACTATTCTCAACTTACCTAGAAAGAAGGGGAATAATTTTCATTATTTGTTTTTTTTTTCAGGTCTGGCAGGATCTTGTCTTCCTGTGTTTAATACCATGCCATTTGCTTACTGTAATATCAACCAAGTTTGTTACTATGCCAGTCGAAACGACAAGTCTTACTGGTTGTCGAGTGCTGCTCCTTTACCAATGACACCACTCTCTGAAGAAGAAATACAGCCATATATAAGCAGATGTGCTGTATGTGAGGCCCCAGCCCAAGCAGTAGCAGTTCACAGCCAAGATCAGTCAATTCCTCCCTGCCCGGTGAACTGGAGGAGTCTTTGGATAGGATATTCCTTTTTGATGGTAAGAGCTTGGGCACATGATCACATGTATAAGTATCTTTCATACAACTTTTGTGTTCTAAAGATTCAAAGATTTTCAGGTATGAAAAGTAAACTATCCAATGTCTACATTAAACATTAAAAAGGAAAATTCATAAAAAGAAACAAGATGAGGGTTAGTTCCAAATTGCAGAACCTGGCTATAGATATATACACTAAAGTCACAGCTTTAAACTACACATTTCTTAACATCAGAAAGATTTTGCTTGCTTGTCTTTAATAAATAACAGGATTTTCATGTGCTAAGACACTTTTCAGAATTAGAGGTCCAGGTTTTTTAATGCCATTGTCTGGTCACATTTCCAATAGTTTAGGTAGCACATCATTTAGAACCAACTGGGATTACTTTTCTTTAGTTTGATAAATACCAGAAAATATAAATGAGCTGGCTCTAGACTTAAGAGATTCACTCATTACAGAACAAATTAAGACTTTTTTTCCAGCAAAGGAAGCTTACTCCAAGTTAAGATCACCGAAAACAGTGCAGTTAAAGCAAACAAAGTCAGAAAAAAAGACAGATTAACATAATTTACCTATTTTTCATGCACAGTTATCAAATTCTTCTATTGTTCTTCCCAGCACACTGGATCTGGTGATCAGGGTGGTGGACAGTCCCTTATGTCACCTGGAAGCTGCCTAGAGGACTTCAGATCAGCACCGTTCATTGAATGTCAGGGTCAGCGGGGAACATGCCAATTTTTTGCTAACGAATACAGTTTCTGGTTAACAACTGTGGTACCCGAATTGCAGTTTGCATCAGCTCCCCTATCAGGAACTCTTAAAGAAGGACAAGAACAGCGGAAAAAAATCAGTAGATGCCAAGTATGCCTGAAGCATGGCTAACAAGCAAAACAAACCCAATTAAAATTAATTGAAAAGAAATAGTAGCACAGTAATAAAATAGGTGAACTTATCTGTGTGATGAATAGAAGAAGTGTTAGGTCAGTTGTCTGAACTTGAAGCTACTATGTTTTTTTCCATTTTTTGCTTCTTTTTTTGTTCGGTAATACGCCACCAAAAAAAGAACCATCACCTATAAGATACTTACAGAAACATAGCTCTGGAGATGCTTTTCATTTTATAAAGCATTGATTATGAAAATGTTTATAAGCCAAAGCACTAATCATCATTTGGAAAAAATTAAAACACATTTATGCCTCCTACATTCAGCTATAAACCCAGAACTGCTAAATGTGTACTTCAATCATGGTGAAACTACTGAAAACACAGATAAATGGAGAATTCATTATGTGCAGAAGGGCCACAAATGCTCCTTTTACTACTTAAATGAGCTGCATTTTAATAGAATGGAATAAAACATTTCCCAGCAGTTTCCAGTTTGTGTTCACTAAGAGAGGTGCCCCAGCAAAAGGATTTTCAAGGAAACTAAGATCCACATCCAAGGGCCCTAATTCAAAGCAAACTCCCTCTGAAGCCATCACAACCACAACAGGCTGATCAGCCAATTTAAAGTTGGATACACAAACTCAAAGAGCTGGAAAAACAGACATTCCAGTCTTAGGCACAGGAAAATAAAACAGTCAGAGGTAAGTCTATTCAGATGGTGCTACTTCCTTCTGACAGGTTGAAGACAAGATGGAATAAGGAGTAAGACAAGTAAAACAAGTAAGATAGATTTCTGAATTGGATTTGTGTTCACTTGAACAAGTACACAACTTAAAGACAGCTGAGAGAGTCAGTAACACAAAGACCCAATAATTTAAATAAGACATTTCATGGCCTTTTAGCATCTTGCTCTTTTATTTAAAAATATCATGCAAACCAGTCATGTTTTTCTATTATTTTGATGCAGAATTTTTGCACCTATGCCAGTTCCATTTTACTTGGTTCTGTAAGTACATAGTGCATAGGTGATATATTTTTAAGCCACCAGTGACAGATTAAATATTGAATAGGTGCGTAAATTCCCATTTTATGCTTAGCTCACTCTGTAAGGCATTTGTCAGAAATACTGTACTAATTCAAAATGAAATTACAGATAAATTGCTTAATATAACCAGACCAAAATATAAAGCGGCATATGCTTTCATTCTGCAATTGTTTGTCCACTGACTACAAGCAGAAAAACAATTGGTAAAGTATTCATAGGGAAACTAATTATTAATTTAGGTGTGAAAAGGAATAGTTGAAACTATTCATGAATAAAAACATTCCTAAAGGCAACGGTGTTATGCTAGTGCTTATAGTCCAAATTACCCTTACTATTGTGTTCAAGAGCTTTGGCTCTTGCATAGGCCCAGTAAAGAAGTGAATTTTATCTTAACCAGCAGGCAGGATATTAATAGCAACACAGAAAATTATGGTGGTGCATTTGGAGGTCATTTGAATTAGAGCCATTTGAGGTGAACTGCTCTGGAATTAAATTCAGAACCTGTGATTTGCAATGTGGAGACTTGTTCATCCCCTCACCCTAGGCAGCCGAGGCGTCTATGTGGCTAGGAAGCAGAGAAGATGCCTGGCTGACTCATGGCAAATCCTCAGGGCAGGGGTCAGAATCTTCTCTCTCCTTCATATCCCTCCACCTCAGGACTTCTGGAAGATAACTAGTGGAGAAAAAATACTGCATAGCCTGGGTCCTGGCCTGCTGCTAAGAAATGTGGCAATTTTAGCTTCATTTTCTGTTCTTTCTCAGACAACAGATGCACAGGCCCAATACTGAAAAGATCTTTAGAAAATTTAATCTTTTGGTGTGTACAGAGCATGTGATACTAAAAGCAAAACTGACAACAGGTATCACTAATTTTATCACAATGGTGCTGCATTACCGAAATGGTATTTTTAAAGTGTACTTTAAACTCATTTGTGTACAGTAGCAGTTCTGGATTTGAAGTCCATGATTCACATGCTAAAACCACCTATCAGCATGAGATAACAGAGAAGATGCTTAAACTCCAAACAGATAAAATGTTTAGTTGGGCTTGTGAGCAGAACCAAACTTGCAGCTTCCTACAATAGAAGTGCACCTGCCATGGACCAAACCTGCTGCTCCCCCTCATTGTCATGCGCCTTTGTATCAGCAACATTAGCTTGCTGGCTGCTGCTGATCTCCTGTGAAGCACTGGCTCTGGTTGGCAGCTAGGCACCTACCAAGCTGCTTCTTCCACCCCTAGCAGGACAGGAGAGGAAACAGGAGGAAAAGAAGCAAGAAAACTCATGGGTCAAAAGACATTCAGGGAAATCACCAAGTGATTTAGCGTGGGCTAAAGAGACTTAACTCAAGAGTCTATTTCATTTATTGCCAGTTAGCATAAATATTTAATTACTGATTCAGGTTTTGGGAAACATGCTGCCAAATCTTAAAACACCTTTCCTCCCACTTTCTCAGGCTCCTCTCTGCCCCCTTGTTATTGGTACAGGTCCCTTCAGCTAGAGGTGGAGAAAAATGGGGGGGGGGGGGGGGGGGGTGGGAGAGGGTGTGGAGTGTGTGTATGCCAGGTACAAAGGGGGTTTCTCTGTGCTGCTCTTCCCTTCTCTTTTCCTGTACTCTGACACTAGTCATCCGTGGGCTGCAGTCCTTTTGAGGGAGTACCTGCTCTGGCACAGGTCCTCCAAGAGCCTCAGTCCCCTCAGGGATATGCCTGCTCTGCCATGGAGCACCCACCTCCTCCAGACCTTGGATTCCTCAGATCAGAAAGGTGCTTAAGGACTCATTCTCAGAATTGCATTATTGTGTGCAACAAGTTTAAGCAAAACTGAGGAATTCTTCCAAAGTAAACTCTTAACCAAACAGTTCTTTCCTACTTTGGCTGGTTCATAAGCACCAAAGAAAAACAAAAAGTAGCAAAGCAGACAAAACCAATGGAATTCTTCTAGTCCATACATGTTTTTGTCAGTGTTTAAAACAAATTAGACAAACTTTTATCCACCAACCCAAGCTGTTTGCTTGTTTGAAAAAGATACCCCTAATGTCTTAAAGCACACTATTGAGGAAAACCTAAATTTGATCTGCGTCCTGCCTTCTGTTCCTGATACACAGCAGGAGATTGCCAGTCTGCAATGGCTGGGCAGCTCTCTGGGACAGCATGCAAGAGCACATTATCAGCCCTCAGCAATTCAGTCAGTTTTGCCATAATGCAGACTCGAGAAATAAACCACATTCACCTGGGGACTTTTTTACTGTTGTTTCACAGTGACCACTGCAAATAACACCACTTTTCATTGCCACCCCAGCCTGGCACCTGGCCGTCTGAGGTCTCACAAGCAATCCTTCAATAGCTTTTAATTTAATTCCATATGCCATACATGAAGATTGCAAAGATGAGGACTTGTATTCTAATGCTTTCCATGCTTTGGAAACCTCTGAGCAAGAAAGACAAAAACATTCAAGACCACAGGGAAGATTTGTAATCGGAACAGTTGTCTGCAAGAAGAAAGATTGTTCCAGAGCTGGAGCAGCAGTCAGGCAAGGACAGAGACCATGTGCCTTCACCCCACAATGATAAAGAGTTTCTGACAACTTGTAACTTTCCAGCAGGTGAAGCAGTTGCTTCATCAAGATGGAGATCTCTTTCGTGACTGGATCGTGATCCAGAATCCGCATTTTCCACCCACCAAAAAACAAAAGCAGCCCTTGAAACCCTGCCCACCTTGACCAGCTAGGAAATGAGCCTGATGGAGCAAAAAAAAAAAAATGACCATCAGCACTCAAACAGTACTGCCCCATATTCATGTGCAACCTCTTTTCTAGTCACTTCATCCGGATGTTCTAAAAGGTACTGGAAGTTCACCCAGAGATGGTATTCCTCATCCTGATTGCAGTTCTGTAGATACATGTAGCAGGGAAAAAGGAATGAATAATGTGTATTGTAATACAGTCAGAAGCCCCGGCTTCTGATACATTGTGCAGATTTATAAGACCTTAAAGCTTTAACTTGTTCTGTGGATAAGGAAACCTCAGGTTGACAGAAGTGGCCCACACACCAATAGCTCTTAAATGATCCCTGTAAGCAATAGTTTGGTGAAGGCCCTAAGGTAATGCAACATTCTGCACTAAGGCAATAAAATTTACTCTTTTATCTGCTCAACTGCCCTGAAGAGACATATGTTTAACCTGCTCCAAAGACTAAAGAAGGAAATTCCAGATTATCCCTAGCCTATTTGAAAAGTCCACTATCTACATGTTCAGAATTCTTTCCTTGCATTCATTTTGCTGCTAATGAGGCCAATTCCTTCTTCTGAGTGGACAAGAGCAATGAACTTATCACTGTTCTCATACAGCAGAAGACTGCTACTACATGGGTACTCCATCTTCTTTACTAACCCAATTGCTTTACCATTCTGAGCACATCATACAAACAAAATACCCAAGCCATATTACATTTGCATGGCAAACTATCTTTCTCCCAGTTTTCACAGCTCCTGAAAGAACAAATAGTATCAGCATTCATTACAAGACTCAGAACCTTTAGAAAACACAATATTCCTTTAGAAACAGTTCTACAATCGAAAGCTGAGAATTGTTAATATTCCCTTGCCCTCTGAAATCTGGTAACAAAGAAGAAATGACTAATTTATTTTTTTTATATGTAGTGAGCAATTAGAGGGTTACAATAAACACACGAAATTATTCTGCCCCTCACGTCTGCACACTCCTTCAGGAAGCCACAGCACAAAGCCAGAAATGTGTTAGCCAGCTGTACTGTTGAAGTGCGATTCAGTCATTCACTGCTAAACAACAATTGTTATAATTCATCAGTCACAGAATCAGACAGGAAAATGAACTGCAACACCCGTTCTTGGCACATCACAACAAGAGAGGAGGCAGCTGCACCTCACCTGGTTCTACAGCCGTTGATTCAAATTTCACTCAGACTTGTCATGCAGGCTTCAGACACTGCACACCCATTAACTTCCATGGTCAGCAGGTTTAAAGGTTCAACGGCTCTTTCTGTATTTTGAGAGTATATCCACTTAGCATATATGGGTATCATAATCAGAGACAGCAAGCAAAGTTACTTTTGTCCTGCAGGCATTTCCAATCATGCAATTACTACAAAGGAGAAAAGGCAAGTAATTTTGCCTTTATTTGATTAACTACCTTGAACTAAGAATGCTCACAGCTGCTTTGTTCTTATCTGCGATTCAAGCTCCTTAATTAATATATATATCTATATATATATATATCTATAAGAACTAAGAAGTCTGCCATAAAGACTGCTGCAAGGACAGGTTTACCCTTATCAGGTATACTCTCTTTCCTCTTTTGGAGCTATCAAAACTGGGACTTGCATCAGCTCAATCGAAATGGTCTCCTGGCAAGGTCTCTTTTAATAGAGAATTTCTGTCTCTACCCAGCCATATCATCATTCTACAGACCTTTATATACATCACTTATTTGATGAACCCATACTTAGCTTCTTTTTTCCTTACCTGTATATCTGTGGGATGGATAAATTGTAATTTTATGGTCTTAAAGGTCTTTTCCAACCTAGCTGATGCTGTCCATCTGTCAAATTCTCCCTTTCACTTGCAACTAAACTAAAAACAAACCAAAACAAACCAAAAACCACCAACCCCCAAAAACTCAAGTTTTCTGAAGTTTTCCCTTCACCCTTTATGACAATGGAGTTGAAGTGTTCTTAAGGTATATGTGAAAAACAAACTTCAAAAAATGGACCACTAAAATCCCAGGTTTCATTCGCACCAAGCAAGTAGGGAAACCTTGTTTGAGAGGCAGGCACTGAAATCAAAGCTTCAGGCAGAAATTCTGTAAGAGGAGGCTGGAACAGCAGAATCCATGTGCTCTTTCCCTATATCCTTCTCCCTAGCACCAAGATGCCAATTTGAGGATGCAGAACAGATTTGGCTCTCATTTTCTACCCACACTCACCTGGCACAGGCTCTCCCACTGTGGTGTGGAACATGTGCAAATGCTGTTCTCAGTATTTTAAATGGCATTTTATCCCACTTAGGAGAAATGGTACTGCCAAGGAAAAACATGTATATACACAAGAATGTTCTTAAAGGCAAGAGAGAAGAGGGAAGAGAATTTTAGGAGTTAAACACACTGTTTTTTTATCACATCTTAATCCTGGGCTGCAAGAAACCCCTATTTATTAGCAGTGATATGTTAGGTCATTAGACCATTAAATTTCAAGAATGTGCCTGTTAACAAGTCTGCTGATTAATTAAGGGGGTGGAATTCCTGACACAGTCCCTGATCACAGAGTTCAGAGGAAGTACGGGAAAAATCACAAGAACTAACAGCTCCCACAACAAATGAAGCAAACTTCAGATGCTGAAATACTTTATACAAAACTACTTTTCCTTAAATAACCCTTATTTCAAGTAGGGTTAATCAGGTACTAAATGGCATCAAATAATACACAACGTGGAAAACTCATCTACATACACTGCCCTTAATTTTTGTCCCTGGGGATATTAAGTGCAGGAGAGCATATGTTAGGAATTCATTTGCAACATACATCTACCATGCATAGTGCTCTGAAACCTAAACTGGTGGGGTTTTTAATAGCAAAAATTCTACTAAGGAATCATCAAATAGTCTGAGTAGGGACTTTCAAAAATCTTCTAGTCCAACTCCCCTGCAACAAGCAGGAATCATTCTGTTAATGAACTTCCCAAATACTCTAAGTACCAGAACTTAAGCAGTAATAATCTAATCCCAATACTTCCACAGTTCAAAAGAAGTAAAATTAGTCCCAACATAATCAATCTGCCCCCTCAGTATCACAAATCTTCATTTCTAACACTACTGAAGCAGCTCTGTAAGTTAAAATATACACCTTATTCATTATTATAATGAAAACCAAAGAGTTTTAAATGTAAAAAAATATTTATTTCAATTTTATATAGAAAAAAGTCAAACCAGCTGAACAATTATTCATATCAACAATTTTTGTGAATATTAATGACAAGTATTTCTAACCTCCCTTTACAAAAACAAGTGCTATTAGAATTGCAATCAGGCATTCGATTTTACTTGAGTATGTTTTTTCAACTGACTAGTGGCACTTCCAGGGGTTTTAAATCCTTAAAAATAACAGTTTAACAGACACAGTAAGTTACACTGAAACTTTTGACCACAGCATTAAAAGGTTAGTCTGGGGAACCAATGCTGCTTCCTCCTCATTTGCATCAAATTATTACCCACTGAGAAAAATATGCAAACTGTATGGAGTTTTTTTATTACTTATTTTTAGAAAAGTTACCCTACTATAAAAGTATCTGCTGGTTTATCCTATGGCTACTTCATATATACAAAAACAACCAAGCCCAAGAACAGAACAAAAATTAGCATTCTTTATGTGCTAAAGGTCTTAGACTCTGCCACAAAGCACTTTGCATAGTATTAACAGTGTTCTTACACTACCTGAATGAGATACCCAAAGTCACACTACAGTCGTGTCTTTTGGCTCTCAGAATCTTGAGCCACAGAGCTTGTGTAACAATATTGTGCTGCTTCTTGGCATAAAAATCCACAATACATATAAAAAGAATAGTAAAAAGGAGAATGACACAGGAGAGAGAACAGCTAGTGCATTTTGAAGTAAAAAACCACTTCCCCTACAGACATTAGTTACGAACAAGGAGTACTCTTTAAATAATGAACATAATAAAAAACTTGGTTTCAGGATTTTTTCTTTATGAAAAATACAGAACTTATTTACATTCAAACTGTAACTCCATAAAGCACAGGTTGGTGATGGCATGTACCTGAAAAGAAACCATTATATTGCTCATCCTAATGCTCTAAATCAGTGCTGATGAAGACATTCCAACCGGTCTGTGCCAAAAGCCAGTAATCTAATTACTCTTGTGCAATCACACATCTTCAGGACTGAAAATAGTTATGGAGGAGTGTCCTTAATTCCAGAAGAATCTCTTCTGAGAATAAAATGCCTGGGCAATAGCAATTTTTCACACTCCTACTAGAACAGAAAGCCTTCAGGTTCATTAGTTAACATTACTGAGAAGGCAGATGTGCCACAAGCAGGACAGCCACTGTGTGACAAGCAGCAATTGGAGGGTCTGTCCAAAGTGACAGCTGAGCTCTCTGGTTTCCTATCAACTACTGTGGAGTTGAGTAAAGAGAGTCTTTTACAAAATGACAAATTCAAGGTAGCCTGTTTAGACAAGATCTCCACAAGTATCCAGACTCTTAGTGCTGCTATCGGACACAGTGACATACATATAAAGAAACAAATTTTTTAAGGCTGCATGAACACAGACAATACAATTTCTAAGCCTTCTTAAATCAGGGAAATAGATGCTTTGAAAATGTCTAAGTTACTAAATAAATATATTCTTTGCCTGGCATACACACTTCCCTTTCCATAAAACTCCTGACAAATCATTTAAACTCTGTAAAGGGAAGCTTTTTTTGATTTAAAATAAATATTTAGAAAGGCTTTATTTTTCTTAAATATTAAAAATAATTAAGAAATTTAGGAAATCTAAGTAGTTACAATCCTGTTTTATCAGGTACAGACCATATATAAAATGGCACGTTTTGCAGAAGGCTGCAACATTAAAGGTTGTATTAAATTAATTCCTCAAGGTGAGGATAGTTGCAACTAGTTTTCAGCCAGTTTGGAAGACTGATGAAAAGCTTAAGCATAAACTCACATGGATCCTGCTGTTGTCAAATCAATCTTTTCAAGTGACACATGCCAATCCGAAAACCAGTTGGTCATCATAAACAGAAAAGTTCATATGGAAAAATTGCATAGTTTTAAAGTTATATAGAAAATTTTATGTTTTTTTGTCTGTGATGCATGAAGAAGAGGTGTTGTCTGAGAATACCAGCAGCTAAAAAGCTAAGGTTGAAGCTACACAAAAGAAGACAGCATAGTAAAACCACAGTTTTCTTGCAGATTTAAGGTGCATTATGATGGAGACACACAAAGATCACATTCTGTTTCCTATCTCACACTTTTTCCTCAAGCTCCAACTTTGAGCCTGAAATCACAAAATCCTCTGCAGTTTTGCAAATAGCAGTAAAAAGGAAAAGTAAGATTATAAATGAATCTGCAGATTACAAATTAATCCACAAATAATTTGGTAAATCTGAAGAGCACTTTGCAGTTACATCAACACCTGCCAGCTTCATCGTCTCTCAAACCTACGAAGCCTTTGCCTTCTTACTTCCTCTTCTGAATGCTGGTTAGGTGGAAACCAAAACCCATAGGGTCGCTGCTCATTGTTATGTGTTGCTCCACCAAAATCTACAAGACATAACAGAAAACAAACATTATGATGTTCTGTAATATGAAAAAGGCATATTTATTCTGAAGCACAAAGCATTGCAACACAAAAGAAAACAGGGAGTTGAATGTTTCCAGTTCCGATGGTTTCAGGGCAATCACAACTTCCAGCAACTGCTCTGAAAGACAGTGGAAAAAAATACCCCAAACAAAAGAAAGCCAAACAAAAAAACCCAAACCACCATCAAAATCCCCACCCCACCCTTCAAAACAAAAACCCCCAAACCATCAAACCATATCTAACAAGTATTAATCTGTTAGTTCACATTTTTCACAACCCTACTTTATGCTGTAAACGTTAAATTGTTGAACTAGCTAAATGGCCTCCATATTTACTTTTCACAAAATAAGCTTTTGGTTTGGCTTTTAGTATTAGAGCCCGACACGTGCTGACCCATACCAGATGCACATACAACTCCCATCCTTAGTTGGCAGCAAGCAATTTCAGAAATAAACTACATATGGCCCCTCAGTTAGAGAGAACGGTAGGCAACTGAGAAGAAATAGCACACCAAGACCAAATGTTCTCTTCCCTGGCACCCCAAGAGAAGACAAGAACAGGCTATTTCAGTAGCTCTTCACAATTCACATTAAGGCGCTGAGCAAAGAAACGATTAAGATTATGGTTACACATCTGCTCAACTGAAGGGCTCTGGGAAACTACACTGTGTCTGCCTTCTAAGCATGGATACACTGTTAAGGACAAGCAAATTAGCTTTAAAGGTAACACAACAGCCTTTGTAACTTCCAGTATTTTTTAAACTTTCACCTCTGGATCTCATTTAAATTAGCAAAAGGGAATACGGAAAACAAATAGTAAGTCATGTACTATTATGTTTGTTTTCGAGGTGAACTTCAAATACAGCTGTATCCTGTACCAGAAATCATAGCAAACACACAAGGCCTGTTTACACAGCATCAAGTCAGGAAGTCAAAGTTATGAAAAGGCACTGTTAGTTTCCGATTCAATTACAATTTCAAACATACCTAGAAATTTCCTTTGTTGCATTAGATGCTATTATTATAAATTTTCCAGATAGAGCACAAAAATAGAACTGCAGTTCAAGAATGCCTGAATGTGGAATAAACAGATATGCATGCCATTATAGTGGGTTTAGATAACCCATATATGAGATTATAGAAAAGTAACTACTGATCTTAAATTTGATGCATGTCTTAATACATATTAGTTTTCAGTTGTGAACAACTGACACCAGGGAATTCTGTATTATGCCACTGGTTGTCTTAACAGCTCAGAAGGATACTAACACAATAACTTAGAGAAACAGATCAACATTCCAAATCCATAATAGTACATTTTTGTGGCTTATAAACTGTAATAAATGCATTTGTCCAACAAAGGAGTGGGTGGGAAAATTAAGTCAAAATTACAATGGTACTTTTTTGTCCAAGCTACAAGGCAACTGTGATGGTTTAAAAGTCATAGTTGAATAAAAAATGAAAATATTAAAAACAAAAGAGCACCCTAAATTTTGATTGTCATACCTGCTTTTTACATCCATTTATTTATGATTTTATGTATTCTTTTTATTCATGTTAAATACCCGTTTCATCATCCATGTAATAGCAAGCAACTGTGAATGGCATGCTTCAGGGAAGAATGTTTCAAAGGACAGTGCTCATACAAACTGATTATTTCTGAAACTAACCAACAGGGAAGAATATCCTAATTACTCATTAGTACAGTAAATTTCATCTCATCCTTTGTGCCACTAAACTAGGTATTATCAACCACATGCTCTCTATTGCTCTCTTTGTGAAATAAGGCACCTGCCTGTAGGCAAGATTAACCTTTAAGCAGGGTGCTTAAGGAAATATTTTCAGAGTACAGCTCTAAAGTCTTATCCAAACTAAAGTGCTCCAGCAGGTAGCAAAGGTGCAAAAAGCACTCCTGTGCAATCACTGATAACCTCTATATATTTGACTACAAACTATATCAGAAGCAATATACAATGATACATTTTCCCGCTTCCCTTACCTGAGGCTTAAAAACTCTTAATACTGAAAAAAGACAATACTATAGTGTTATGAAAAGCTATGTCACAAATTGAAGGTAAAAATGGGACCTGGTATGTCACAGTTATTTATCAGTGAGATATACTTAGAGATGCTATTTAAATTCTATCTCATGTTTCGTCAAAGGGCCTTCACCAAGTGAGTATATATTTTCTCTTAGAGTCAAAAAATCATCTTTGTCCAAAAACAAGCAGGCAAAAATTACTTACCTGTAGTGATGCCGATTATGTAAGGTTGCAAATGAAAGCTGCAGTAGTTCCACACTAATACATGAAAGCCTTTAAAGTGTATACTATGTAATTATTTGTCATTGCTATTTGTATTTTGTTTCCTTAATAGTTTCAAAAATACCACAAGCATGGCTTATTCTTGCAGATAACATTTCAAAGTTCTTAATATTAAAAGCTTTGAAATTTTTTTCTCAATGTTAAAAATTATATAAAACATCTTGTACAAAATTACAGTAAAATAAAAAGTACCCTTTACAATAAAGCCCATTTTAGACACACTCCTTCCCAAAATCACACAGGATAACGTATCAATATGACTTTGTCTATTTTTAAATATTCCTAAGAAGAGCATGGACAGTAACTCATTATTTTCTATTGACAAATGGGATGGACTCAATGCTGCCTGATTGTTTCATTTGAAAGCTAAGATTCTCACTAGATTCTTAAGTGCAGTTTGATTGAAATGCGACTGCTCAGGTTGCAATCTTTTCTAAAACAAGCTACAGTAATAATCTTGCTGTAGGAATTATTTTTTATGTTTCTAGCTTCACAGTGTTGAGGGACAGGTAGAAAGAACTATGTTTAAAAAACAAAGGTGAATGCAAAAAATAAGCTAACGGAAAAAAATCACTTGCTCTCTCTCCCCCCCCCCCCAAAAAAAAAGTCTGTACTTCTGCCTCCCAGGTTACTCTTACAATAGATGTGAACTTAATAAAGCAACAAGCTGTATTTACTTTAAAAAAATATATGTTAATGAATTTCTCAAGCTAGAAAAGCCTTTTTCCTATTGACAATCTCACTTCATCTGCTGACTTTTAAAACCACTTTCCAGATAAAAATACGATGACAGAAGGTGTGATAGTAAAAGTGATGATTTGTCAAGGTACTCATTTATATTTTGTCTGGTATTTCTCTGACAGCTGTAACAGTGGTATACATTAAATTTGTGAGTGGAGATTTATGAATGGTGTTCCACATTTTAAGGGTTGTTGTTACAAACAGAGGCTTCTGTATCTTTTTCCAAATCAGTCAATACTTCTTTGCACCCAGGAAGACAGAGTATCAAGATTATGAAAGACAAGGATGACACTGATGAAATATTGTCAAGTTATTACTATTATTAAGATGTTTCAGCTTCACAAAGTTTAAAAGAAATTTGGATTTCTTACGTTAAGGAACACATAAAGCCTTTGGCTGAATATCCAGAATCCATATTGACACACAACACATTAAAGAGGAAGCAATGTCTGATATGAAAAACTATCTCAATGCCACACAGCACATAGTATGCTCATTTCTGTCCTTTATCACTTCAACACAAAAATTTTGTGTAACTGTGCGATGTACATTTTGCAAAAGATGATTTAATAATGTGCCACCAGTCCTATTAAACGGGATTTTTCCCTCAAGTCTTGAAATTTTCAGAAACTGAAAAACAGGTTCTACGAAGTGTTTGTTCCCTTGCATTGCAAGTGCACTTGCGTTATAAAAAGATAAAATATATCAGAATGAATGCATATGATACCAATTTCATTAATACCTTTCAGTTAAAAACAAAGGCCATTTTTATTTTTAGACATTACTATGGGTTTTTTTTTATTATTATTTTAGGTCTTTCAGCTAGCTAGAATATAAGCTTCCCTTATGGCAGAAAAAGTGTGAAGAGTAAGAAATGAGTACAGTGCTTGTCAATTAAATTTCTATATAAGCAAAAATGTACACACAAAGTTTAAATATTGGCAACATCAGTTTTTCTATTATACAACTTTGCACTACTTTTTAGAGTATTGCAAGATTTTTTTTTTTTGGCACAGCAACTTAGCTTAAGTTTTTGGGTTTTTTTGTTTGGTTGGTTGTTTTTTTTATAAAAGCATTTATTTTACTACAACAGTAGCAAGGTAAATAAACAGTAGGCAATTATGAACAAATGCAATTATACCAAGAGAATGATACTGCATCCTCACATTGCATTATGCAAAAATTTTACCAGAAAAATTTGATCTGTTTCCAAAGGCTTGTCCAAAATAATGAAAATGATGAACAATCCATCTTCCCTTCCCCCTGTATGAATCATAACATATAAAATGCAATAAAATTCCTACCTCTTTCAGTAAGACTGTTTAGCACTGCCCTTTCAAGCTGCTCTTCTTCAGTAAGCCCGCCTGTATAATCATAATAGTTCCTTGGCGGTCCGTACTGATAACTTGAATAGCCATAATAGTCTGTAAAACAAATACAAAATAAAGCAAATAAACTGCTGCTACTCAGCAGGAGAGTGTAGAATCAGGTATCACCTTTATGTTATCTTTCTTCTACAGATTATTTTAACTTGTAAAAGATAAAAATACTAGAATTCCATTACTTGTACAATATATACCATGAAGCAATTTCTAATTTACAAAGCCAGACCTTGGTAATAGGAGAAAGAAAAACAATAGTAAAAAGATGCATGAAACATTTTTTTCTAATTGTTGTGTCATAGAAATGTTATTAGTAACAAGTTTCACACAGAAATCAAAAGACACGTTTCATCAGCTCCTTTTAACATGAAATTGTCACTACTAAGACAACTTACTAATGTCACTAGAAGAGCAACAACAGGTAAATTCAGGCTTTTTTCCACCTGCCTTCCCCTTTCCCCCAGTATCCATAAACAATGTCATCATAAATTCAAATAATGTTTGGGCTTAGAAAACAAGTGAGAAAATATTCCTGCAAATTTTTGCAGTAATACATACAGCTAATATGGTGCTACTGCATAGCTGTATCTGCCCTGGAAAAAACCCACCACACCATAGATCTCATCTAATGTCACAATTCCTCTAAGTTTCCCACCCTGCTGACACCCAGAATTTCTGGCCATTTACAAGTTTGTCAAAACCAAACACAACCCATAATACACCCAAACACACAGGATTTAAAAGAAATAAAAAAATACTTGGCTAGAGAATTGAGCAAGGCTTTCTTCCTTTTAACACAGTTTGATCTTGCACAGAAAATCTAAACTGAGAAAAACTAAAGAGAAAAGTTCAATTTTTCTATTCCATTTTTGCTTCTTCAAAATTAAAAGCATTGGGTGACATTTTAACTTCTCTTCCAGACAGCTGGACAGGGAATCTGAAGAACCAAAATACATAAACATTGCCAGTTTCTGACAGAAGATGTACACAAGTTTTTCAAAATTACATAATTCAAAATGTTTTTTATGAAACAAACTGAACATTACTATTTCCCTTCATCTTTGGATTATTCGCATCTATTAGAGTCTTGTGTTATCTCACCAGCTATATGGATCCCATATGCAACTTTCTGTGAAGTTTCTCTGATTAATAACAAACACAGACTGAAGTGAGGAGATAATTTCTTTACAAAAATTATTGTGTTAAAGAAAAAAATCCCAAGATCTAGAACCTTAAGACAAATAAAAATCGTGATATCCTACCTTAAACTGGACAAGCAGGAAAAATGGAACACTGCACACTATTCTACATGGGAGTATACATATATAGAATCATAGAATAGTTAGGGTTGGAAAGGACCTTAAGATCATCTAGTTCCAACCCCCCCTGCCATGGGAAGGGACACCTCACACTAAACCATGACACCCAAGGTTAACCTGGCCTTGAACACTGCCAGGGATGGAGCATTCACAGCTTCCCTGGGCAACCCATTCCAGGGCCTGACCACCCTTACAATAAAGAACTTCCTCCTTATATCCAATCTAAACCTCCCCTGTTTAAATTCAAACCCGTTACCCCTTGTCCCATCACTACAGTCCCTAATGAAGAGTCACTCCCCAGCATCCCTGTAGGCCCCCTTCAGATACTGGAAGGCTGCTATGAGGTCTCCACGCAGCCTCCTCTTCTCCAGGCTGAACAGTCCCAACTTTCTCAGCCTGTCTTCATATGGGATGTGCTCCAGTCCCCTCATCATCCCTGTGGCCCTCCTCTGGTCTTGTTCCAACAGTTCCATGTCCTTTTTATGTTGAGAACACCAGAACTGCACACAATACTCCAGGTGAGGTCTCACGAGAGCAAAAGAAGTGAATCAAACGTGCTACATTCAAAGTGTGCCAGTATTTCAACTATTCATCTGTATACTGTGAAGAAAGCCTAAATTTATTCTGGCGAGGAGTCGGCTTTTTCCATGTAAATTACATGGTTTACAAAAAGTGTTCAAAGGAAGAAGTTCCCTCGTGGGTGGGGGAAGTACTAGAAAGGAACAGATAAATTTGCCAGATCAGGGCAGATTTACCAAGGTTCAGCAGGCTGCTTTCACTAGACACAATTCCCCCCACTCCAGCGCTACACCTTCTGCAAAAGAGATGGTATTTCCTCAGGGTAACATTTTATGAAGTCATTAACTTAATTCCACGTTTAAAGCCTCTTATACAAAATACATCCACTGTTCCCTAAAAAGGAAAGGTGAGACATGCCCAGAGTAGTATGCTTAGCATGTACACATATGCATATACATGTACAGAATATTTTGTATCTTATATATGCTTCCATTTAACTAGCTCCTCTATAGGTTTTCTATCATTAACAAAAATTATTCTTTTGAAGCTGGAATAAGTGTTTAGGTAAGTAGGTGAGAGTACTTACCTGAGTAGTAATCCCTTGGCCTGGCAGGGTCAGACATTGAAAAAATTCCACCTAAATATAACACATGTACTATTAGAATAAAATAATCACACCTGTCGTCATAAAATACAAAAAACAAGTTTAAAATACTCTTTCTTTCAGAGTCTGTTTCATCAGACACAAATACAAAACCATGAGTATCTATCAATTTTTTTAGCATTAGTGCGGGAATATGGTATTGGTAAGCCTGTATGTTTTTCCAAATTTTATAGTAATATGCCGTGTTTAAGCAACATACTCATGAAGACCAAAAGTATGGAAAGCAACCTATCAATGTTCTCCAGAATATATAAGGGATAATTTCTGCACTGAGACTGTTCATTGATAAAAACGGTTAAAGCACAGAAAACTGAGGACTGGAATAACACTGTACTATTTCTGCTCTCGTCCACAGGAGAAGATGAAGACCTGTGTACTAGTACATTCCTTCCTCCAGGTTTAAGTCACAAAACAGAATCTCTATAGCATGTGTCACTAACAGTACCATGGATTTTATCACAGAATCCTAGAATAGTTTGGAAGGGACCTCAGAAGGTTCCTAGTCCAACTCTACTGAGAACAGGGTTAGCTACGAGATCAGGTTACTCAGTCAGGGCTTTATCTTGTTAAGTCTTAAAAACATCCAAGGATGGAGACTGATGAACATCCCTAGGCATCATGACCTGATGCTTGACTGTCCTAAGAGTCATCAGATAGCCATACAAACATGCAATATTAACATTAAACTCATGCGACACTTTGACACCTGTGCACTCCAGTAGGGTAGGAAATCTGACGTTTCAATCTCTTATTTGTCCACTTAAAACTTCTAAATATACATGACTTACAGACTGTATCACTAAACTGTGATAAAACCTGTGAAGAGCATACATATTTGTACAAATAATTTCAAACTGTACAAACACTATATCCATGGTCAACTTGATGGCACAGTCATGAATAAAGTACTCAACCTATCAAGTAATCTGACATAAAAACCAAGTTGCCTAAAAACTTGCTGGAATGGCCTGGATTTCTATATGCAAGGCTTTCTGAATTTTAAAAATAAAAGTGTCTCTAATGCAGATTTTATAAACCAAACAAAATTATATACCTGCACAGGCTTCCATAATCTTCTTCAGAGGCCCCCTAGTGTACAGTAGTCCAACAAGAATCCCGGCCAGGTGCCCAGCAAAAGAAGCCCTGCAAAAAAGGAAAATCTTGTGAGTGATGGAAAGGAAAACTGCCTTTTTTTTTTTTTTAAGGATCCAGAAAGGGGACTGCACACCTTGTAACCAAGAAAGTCTTTAAGTAAGACCAAGCACAGAGAAATGACTTGCCTAAAAGGACATACTGCCAAGTTTTTCTTTGTAACTACCTTAAAACTGGTAGGTATATATACAGAATACTGTTTCCCAGAAGCACTGAAAGACTTAAGGAGGTAGGAAATTAACTTTAATCTATAAAAAAATAAATCCACATAACTATGTTGAAATGTCTTGGTAGGATCTACTGAAACCATTGACAGTTTCAAATTAAAGCATAAAATACAGTACTTTCTACTGTACTATCAGTAGACTAATCCTACAATTAGTCATGGATCAGCATTAGTGCAAATCCACTGCAATCTTTTTAACAGTGTTTTCAAAATTAAATGAATGAGTGAAATGCTGAGATCCAAATTCTTTTCTATGCATACAATTTCTTCAAAAAAAGATGCCATTTGCATTTAGAATGAAAGGGGTCTAAAGTCTTTTGAGAAATCAACATGGAAGCGTATGTTTGCAGTAAAGAGATTTGCTTCAAGTACTTCCATGACTATGAGGTATTCTACAAATTCACAAACTAATTTTCACAGCATTCAAATTAAGAGTTAAACTCTTACATTTAATCAGGTTTAAACATTAAAAGTAAAATCTTTTGAGTTTAACCAGGCTTAAAGTTACTTATAAATTGTTCACCTCTTACGAAGTCACAGAAGCCAACACATGAAGCATAAAGATTTTCTTATATATGCAATTATAAATAACTCAGTACACTGGATTTATATGGTTTATCCAAAGATTCAAGTAATATGAACTTTTTTTTTCTTTAATAAGCAGAAAAGAATCCTCTGTTTGATGCAAAAATAGATTTAAACATTACTCTTTTTATATTCTGGTCAGAAATCCACAAGAGTTACACAAGTGATGGCATATGCACTCATGACAATACAACTTCCTGGCATCACTGGTGTACAAGAAAACGCCTGAGTCACTAGAGGGAGAGGGAACCTAAATTCACTCTTTTGTCACCTACTTAACAAGCTTTTACTCTACTATAGCGAGTTGCATTTCTCTCCTGTAAGTAAACAGTGAATTCTTGTTTTAGAGTAACACATAAATGCTGATGTAAAAATTTACAGATAAGAGGTAGTTGCCAAAATAAAGTATCTATAAGGAAGTCATTTTCCTAATAGATTTTTCTGAACAGGTCTTACAAATTTGTGAAAAATATATCCCTGACTTGGAAAATATCTGTACACAGAAAACATTAGGTATTTCAAGATGCCTTACTCTAAAAATCACCAACATGAACTGGTTCACCTTTATTCTTGGCAGTGTTTTAACAACTTTTATGCTTACCTTGTTATCTGAGCACAACACTGCTTCACAAAATCCAAAATCAAGGTCTTTGCTTGCAATGCAGTGAAGCTATACGTTTAAGCAATATGAATAATCAAAAAACCTTCAACTTGAAGTCTTTAGGGGGATGATTTCCACTACATGTCTATTGAACAGGCTAATGTACTAGACACCTAAACACTACTTACTGTTTAATTATAAATTATATTAAGGAGTAAAAACTTATAATGCAAATGTTTAAACTGTTGTTTTGTTTTTTTTAATGAAAAATTAAAACTTATTTTCCCAACTGTTTTGAGTATGGGCAAGGTTCCAAAGGACTGTCAGGGTATTTCTATACCCATTCTTAAGCAGGGGACAAAACAAGTAAACAGATGAGAACTCTCCTCAGAGAACTACAGACTAATGACTATCTTCTGTTCACAGGTAAAACTATTTGTTCAACAAATACTAGGACATATAATTTGTGGATACAATCAAGGTAAAAATACCAGATGTGGAAACAGTTTTGTGAAGTACAAATCATGTCAAATCAACCAAAATTCATCCTTTGAGAGAGTAACAAGCCCCATGGAAAGGAAGAATTAGCAGACACCACACATGCTGTATGAATGCAGAACTGTCTTACTGCATTTGTCATAAAGAAGGCTTAAAAACCCTCTAAAACTACACTAAGCAGACCCCTAAGTGGTTGATAAGCCTAACTTAATATTTAAAAGTGACTCATTGTCAAACTTTGGATATGAATCAAGTGTATTTCTGCAAAAAAAACTATCCCAATTATTATTTACAAATGACAAGCTAAGAGGAGCTGTACGGGTCACTGGAGATGGCATTATAACTCACAGCAACCTGGACAAAATGAAGTAGTGGTTTGGAAAGAACAGGGTATAAAGATAAAGACAGAGTTCTGAACATATCACAGAAATCATCAACTATACCAACAGGCTACAAGTGACTGATTGAAGACCTTCAGGATACAACACAGGGCACACAGTGAAACACGGATCAACATGCCACACCACTATAGAAAAGACATGTATTTTACTGAAAAATGTTAACAGGAGCATGATGTGAAAATAAAATGAAGCAGTTTTCTGCTCAGCAGTGGTCTCTACAATCACTTAAGTCTATTGAAAAATTATCTCACAGATAAAATAATCTTAAAATATGGAAAAGATTGTCACAAATAGGAATGAATACACTCCGCATTCTCTATTCATAGGATAAGGACGAATGCACAGAAGTCACAGCAGAGATTTAAAAACACTTTGGTAGAGCAGACTGCCTCTGCTTAACAAAGGAAAATGAGAGGGCTACTAAGACCCTCAAAGCACAATCAGTTTATTATAGTGAAGATCTTGTAAAGTGCATTAAACATTGATAACTATAAATGATATTTACATTACATATACACGTTTGTCCTTCTGAGGTTATAACTCAGAGCATGTATTCTGAGATAAGATTCACTCAGATCCTCTATATTCTCTTATTAAAAAAGCAGATTAGAATTGTTAAATTACATAACTGTTTTATACATGCAATTAATGTTCTTCCATCCACATGCCTTAGTCCAAAGTGGACACTCTCATTTCCAGTGAACTTAAAATATATTTGAACAACTAATCCTGAATAATGTCACTCCTTTTGAAATTTTACTACATTTTATAGTGAATATTTATTTTCAGTAAATTGTCCTTTTTGAAAATTTATGTAATGGATTGCTTGTCTACAAGGAGCTCTGAATTTTATCTTTATACATTAAAGTTAATGGCAAAACTACAACTTTTTTTCCCACAAGGCAGGATTATATGCAGAATTTAGAACTAAATGCCATGGATTTTGGCTGAAAATAAATTAATAAACAATTTTAAAGGAATCACAAAAGTAGCGTGAAGAAGCTCTGTCCAAGCACATATTACCAAAGCTCCTTTCATTTGTACTAAAATTTCCAATTTTCTTCCTTGTCTAAACCAGAAAACTGAGGTTACTTCTATTTTCTGCTTTCAGTAACCAAACCTGGCTCTAATTAAAAACTCTTATAATATCAATGATAAAGCAACTTCCATTATCAATTGATTCCAAAATAGACTTTTTACACTATTCTTAGTATTTTTATGTCTCGACTGCAATGTGTATTTTAGTAGGACTAATAAAGAACCATTCCCATAATTGCAACATGATAAACTACTGCGTTTTTTCCCGCTGGTTAAAAAAGAAAAACTGACATTTTTTTTTCCATAGCACCATTTTCAGTTTCCGTAACATAAGCTGAACTTCGAATGGGAATATAAACAAGGTTCTTGACTTCTTAAATTGCATGTTTTTTCTCTAAATGTCAATGAGCTTGATCAATATTAACTACTGTTCTCCCTGGTACCAAGAAATTCAAATAATGTCTCATTTAACTTTTTGTTTGAAAATTTAGATATCCCCAGAGATCTTAGCTCAACCATTCACTTCATACCAATGATAATTATACAAAATAAATACTGTTTCTTGAAGACATCTGCCATCAATCTGAAGTGTACACTACTTCAGAAAAATCTTCTAAACAAAATTACACTTTTTCATTTGGCTGTATAATTTCCATTAAAATTGGCACCATTGGAGAGAAAACCATTTGTACTACTTTTCATGTATGAGATATCCTGATACAATGTTTACAAGCCTCTAGTAATTTTTATATTAATATTGTCCAGTACCCTTACAATTAATTCAAATCACTTCCTCACTGTTGGTGAATTTATTCCAAGTTGTTTCAATTCTGTGGTCTCAGCCATCTGACTCAACAAATTAGAAGAAGAAAGTCTATACCTATCACTTTCATAACTTCTTCCTAACAGCAAACCCCGGTCTGGTAGGTATTATTATTACTTACACATGCAATTCTACCACAAAACAAAGCCACTTATTTAGCAACAAAAGTATGTCTTTAGATTAGGCCATCACTACAGTCTTTTATGAAAAAATCTTCTTTCCATGCAATTCCTATTCTGAGGCTAGGAAGCACACACTCACTGAGCAAGCAAACTAAGGAATAATACTAAAGTGACTACTACCAACTTCATTTTTGAAAAACACTATTTTTTTGAAAAACACTATTTTTTTGAGACCATGGGAATCAGATCCATGTATTTATACAGTTTATTTCCAAATTAACACAAGCAGACAATTGCATATGACAATTTAAGTACCTGACTAAAAAATCTAATCTTCTTAGAAAGCAGGTCATAGAGTGCTAAGCAACCTACATGAATGTAAATGAAACCAAATTAAATGATTGCATAAGTAAAAGTCAGCTTATTTTACACAGCCCTATGCAAGAAAATGCTGCTACTACTTAAAATGGAAATGGAAACCTTGTTAATAATTTTGTAACACACTGAGAAAATTACATAGAAAAGTAAAAGCTAAGCTTGACAGAAGAATGAAGGGTATAAAACAGTTTTTATCACATAATGCCATTCCTTGTCAAACCTGGGGTGGTTCTGGTTTTTTTTTTGATCAGTTCTTCTTAGCCCTTTTGTTCATGACGAATAGTACTCATTAATAAACCCAGTAATTAACAGTTCAACAGTAAATCTGACTGATAACCAGTGACAACTCAGTGATATCCTTAAGCATTAAACAAGTGAGAAGTTAAAAGAGCAGATGAAATCAGAAGATAGATACATATAAAAAGATCTCATAAGGGTAAGGTTATTAAAGCTATGCAACACATTTGTCAAAATATGTTCTTACATTTTAAAATGTCATATAAATTAGTTTTTGTGGGGGTTTGGGCTGTTGGTTTGGGGTTTGGAAGTTTTCTTGGGGGGGATCTCTATATTTCTGTTTACCTGTATCGACTGTGATCTGCAGTCAAAACAGGTAAACAACTTAATTTCTTGCATATCCTTGAACCTAAGTGAAATGAAGCAACAATTAATTAAAAGTCAACAGAACTCACTCAGATCAACACATCAACATGGTTTATTTAGAAAAAGTTATAAAGAAACATTTGGAAACAAATCTAAGACTAAAACTAATTTAGAAAAAAAAATTAAATAAGAATTATATATTTTATTAACTGCATCATTAACAGATATGCAAAACATTATCAGATGCCTACCAAAACACAGGTCAAAAAGAAGCCTAGAGAAATGCCTAATTCAGTTTTCAGAGATGCAGTGAATGCATCTCTGAATGCATCTCTCTGCTGAAATGTTACACCTCTCCGAGATCCTCTGAACTCCAGAACAGCAAATTTCTGACAAACTGCAAAAAGAACAATTCTGGACACTCACCATATCAACGTCAACACTTCTGAACTCTGAAAAAAAAAATAGGAAAAAAAAACCCAACATCCTCTACACTTTTCCACTCCTAGCTTTCCACTTACCGATTATTTTCATCCTTTGTTGTGCTTAACTTTCTGAGTTTTGAAACACCCATAATGTCCAGCTTCCAAACCCCAAAGTGTCTGATAAGTATTTGAGTTAGTTCAAAACAACCTCAAAGATAAGCTTTCTTTTAACAGTGAGTATAGGTAGAGTACCTCCATGCAAAAGGAATAAATGACTTAAGATACCAAATGCCTAGTTCTGGAAGAAACAGATTAAATATAACTTTCCACATGCCTGTTCTTCCATCAAAGAAATAATGCCAAGGATTGCCATACAAAGTCTAGATCTCAATATCCTTACTTTACGGAAGGCAAAGATCAGAAGGATATTACACGGCTTTTAGATTTGCCCTAGAACTAAAATATTCATGAGAAAGAAAAGAATTAACAGACGCCAGTAAAAGCCTAAATCCTCTCGTAGCACAAAAATCAAAGTTTTCAATAGCCTCAATATTACTTTTGAATCCTTCACTGGTTATAGATTCTCGGGTGATCATGGTGCATCATTCCACTGAGGCAGCTCCAAATACATTGCATGTCTTTCTGACAAGACAAATATCCTGCCTTAATTACTGAACTCTTATTTTTTCAAAACTAAATTATGCAACTTGATCTACAAAGCAACACCATTTAATCAGACACTTAAGTATTAGAACATAGAATCATAGAATAGTTAGGATTGGAAAGGACCTCAAGATCATCTAGTTCCAACCCCCCTGCCATGGGCAGGGACACCTCACACTAAACCATATACCCAAGGCTTCAGCCAACCTGGTCTTGAACACTGCCAGGGATGAAGCATTCACTACCTCCCTGGGCAACCCATTCCAGTACCTCACCACCCTAACAAGAAAGAATTTCTTCCTTATATCCAGTCTAAACCTCTGCTGTTGAAGTTTCAACCCGTTACCCCTTGTCCTATCACTACAGTCCCTAATGAATAGTCCCTCCCCAGCATCCCTGTAGGCCCCCTTCAGATACTGGAAGGCTACTATGAGGTCTCCACGCAGCCTTCTCTTCTCCAGGCTGAACAGCCCCAACTTTCTCAGCCTGTCTTCATACGGGAGGTGCTCCAGTCCCCTAATCATCCTCGTGGCCCTCCTCTGGACTTGTTCTAACAGTTCCATGTCCTTTTTATGTTGAGGACACCAGAACTGCACACAATACTCCAGGTGAGGTCTCACGAGAGCAGAGTAGAGGGGCAGGATCACCTCCTTCGACCTGCTGGTCACACTCCTCTTGATGCAGCCCAGGATACGATTGGCTTTATGGGCTGTGAATGCACACTGCTGGCTCATGTTCATTTTCTCATTGACCAACACCCCCAAGTCCTTCTCCGCGGGACTACCATGAATTTCCTTTTTGCCCAACCTGCAGCTGTGCCTGGGATTGCTCCCACCCAGGTGTAGGACCTTGCACTTGGCATGGTTAAACTTCATGAGGTTGGCATCAGCCCACCTCACAAGTGAGTCAAGCTCCCTCTGAATGGTATTCCTTCCCTCTAGCTTATCAACAGAACCACACAGCTTGGTGTCATTGGCAAACTTGCTGAGGGCACACTCAATTCCATTGTCCATGTCAGCGACAAAGATATTAAACAAGACCAGTCCCAACAACGATCCCTGAGGGACACCACTCGTTACTGGTCTCCAGCTGGACATGGAACCGTTGACCACAACTCTTTGAGTGCAACCGTCCAGCCAGTTCTTTATCCATCGAGTGGTCCACCTATCAAATTGATGACACTCCAATTTAGAGACAAGGATGTCATGTGGGACAGTGTCGAACGCTTTGCACAAGTCCAGGTAGATGACGTCAACTGCTCTACCCCTGTCCATCACTTTTGTAGCCCTGTCATAGAAGGCCACCAAATTGGTCAGACAGGATTTCCCCCTAGTAAAGCCATGCTGGCTGTCACCAAGCACCTTGCTCTTTTTCATGTGCCCTAGCATGCCTTCCAAGAGAATCTGCTCCCAGATTTTGCCAGGCACAGAGGTGAGACTGACTGGTCTGTAATTCCCTGGGTCATCCATTTTCCCCTTCTTGAAAATGGGGGTTATATTTCCCTTTTTCCAGTCATCAGGAACTTCACCTGTCTGCCATGATTTTGCAAATATGATGGCCAGTGGCTTTGCAACTTCATTCGCCGGCTCCTTCAGGACCCGCGGATGGATTTCATCAGGTCCCATGGACTTGTGTACATTCAGGTTCTTAAGATGGTCTCGAACCAGATCCTCTCGTACAGTGGGCCCAAGGTCTAGGTTTTCACAGTCCCTGCGTCTGCCTTCCAAGACTCGGGTGCTGCGGTCAGAGGCTTTGCCAGTGAAGACCGAGGCAAAGAAGCCATTCAGAACCTCAGCCTTCTCCAAGTCCTGTGTAGCCAGTTCTCCTGAAAGCTTCCGGAGGGGGGCCTACATTGTCCTTAGTCTGTTTTTTAGCTGCTACATACCTATAAAATCCCTTCCTATTATCTTTAACATCCCTTGCCAAATTTAGCTCCAATTGGGCCTTAGCCTTCCTAACCTGGTCCCTAACTACCCTGACAACATCCCTGTATTCATCCCAGGCCACCTGTCCTTGTTTCCACCTTTTATAAGCCTCTTTTTTCCTGAAGCCTCTTTTTTCCTGTGAATTTTTCTCAGCAGCTCCTTATCCATCCAAGGAGGTCTCCTGGCCCTCCTGCTGCACTTCCTTCTAGTCAGGACACAACACTCCTGAGCTTGTAGCAGGTGATCCTTGAATATTAACCAAGAGTCTTCGGCCCCTCTGCCCTCTAGGGCTATATCCCATGGAACCTTGCTAAGCAGGTTCCTGAAGAGCCCAAAGTCTGCTCTCTTGAAGTCCAGGGCAGTGAGCTTACTGCACGCTCTTCTCACTCGCCTGAGGACCTTATGCCCTGAACAAACATGAGTGTGTAGGAGAAATGCTCCAAGAGTTACAATTGTAATGGCTCATTTCTGGGCAGTTGGCAGATAATAATTAAACACTTTGTGTTCTGGAACATGAATTCCTGGAGATAACTACTTGTCTTCTATGGGCCCCATAACAACCAAGACTGCATGCAACAGTGTAGAGGTTCTTTACACCACGCAGCCACGTAAGTTTCCACAAAATCACAAAAGTTCTTTGACATTATTTCTGGACTTCTATACACTTTTACAAAGACATTTCTGCAATAATGCAACTGAAAAACACCAGCCAGCCACTAAACGCGTGTTTTTCCTCTACCAGATATAGTACAGTATGCTTATGGTTGCACTTTAGACATAATGCTCTTTCATTATTCTTTAATAATAAAATAAACAGTAATATTGAACATATCACCAAGTAAAAACTACATTAAGCTAATGTGCCAGTTTATATTTTCCTAGATTTCTTTTAATACACTGAAAAATTTGGTTTATGTTTGTAGTAATGTCATGTAAGTGGCTTCCCAGCTCACACTTAAAATTGCATGTGCAACAGAGCATTCTGCAGCTCTTCTGTGTTTTAGCATAGGATTACTTGGTGCAGTCAATAAGGCAGCAAGTCATAAAGGAATAAAACCAGTGCTTAATATAAATAATGTTTGAATTCTCATTCTGGTCTAGGAAACATTCTATCACACTATCTGGCAAGGACAATATTATTATTGCTCCCCCTCCTCCTTTTCTCTTTTTTTTCTTTACGTCTTTCTGAAAAGTGCAAAATTGTATATTAATTGCTATTTGGTAGCTTCCAAGTTCAGTGTCTGTACTTCACATATGTTCTCCAATGTGATGAACAGTTATTAAATATTATACAAGAAAATTACAGATTTGCTACTAGCACTCCATAAATTATCTGCCAACTAAGACAGTCACTGTTCTCACAGAGGTAGGGGCAGATGAACTGTGCTGGCAGCAATAAGGACACAGGAAAATTGAGGGAGATGATGAACAATGCTGCAGGACAGCGAAACCGCTACAAGTTGTAGGATACCGGATAACAGCTTTACCAAAATTAGAGGAGAGACTTCAAGAAATAGGCTGAAGGGATAAGGACAGACATAGCAGGCAAACAGCGAAATGCTGTTTTGCCAATGAAGCCCCCTTGGCATTACAGTATATTAGTTTGGTTACTTCACTGAAAACACGTCACTTTTCCTTGTCCACCAATTTTTGTTATCTTCCTTCAAACACTTAGTAATACCTTCTTCTGGGCACAGTATTTAAGTATCTTATTTTTAAATGAGCTCAAAATAGAGGATGTTTAGGAAAAAATGCAGACTACAACCTTGACACTCAATTTAGCCCCAGTGCTCCATTTGGATATCAGCTAATACTACACATACTTCACAATACATTTTGAACTACTTCAGATAGCCCAAAACTCTTCTCCTAACTTTGAAACATTAAATGCACTTACCCTGGGGAGATTAAATGAATAGCTACCAGCTCCACCCAACAAGCATATTTACTGGATATCTGCAATCCAAGGACACTGCTAACTCTTCCGGGATTGTAATGGTTGTTAAGAACTTTCAAAGCAAACAAGACTCCTGCAAAATAGAAAAAATAATGTAAAAAGTACTTATGTGATAAATGGAGTCTGTTCAATCAAACTGGTCTTACAATTTGAGAGAATTATATTGTAAAAATTTAGAACACTCTTGTAAACTTTAGAATATTGCTTAAAGAAAACCAACTGTAACAGCCCTGTATCTGCTTATGCAGGATTGTAACCGTAGGCATCTGGTGTTTAAATAAAGATAGCCCAAAGCCAGGATGCGTCGAGTAGATATGTTGAAACTAGGTAAAAGGTCAGAAGGAAAGTAGCTTGCACCAGGATGTGTCAAGTAGATGTGTCGAAACTAGGCCAAAACTCAGGAGGAAGTTGGCTTATCTTCACCCCCATGACCACCGAGCGAAACTAGGCTAAAAGTCAGCTTATCTTCATCCCCGCGACCACCAAGAGATAGAATAAAGTCTCCAGCAACAAGCCCCACATGCAAAGATAAGAACAAGAAGGACACGTACACTGGAGGAAAAAGGGTATAAAAGGAAAGAACCTGAGGGAGGGGGTGCGCACCGTTGGCGGAGTGGAGACTCCCCGGCCGCCCAGCGCTGTTTTGCTTACTATTGCTTGCTTAATAAATTGATTAATTTCAAATAGCCAGTCTCTTCCCCTTATTTGAGACTCAAATAAACAGTCTCTGCCCCTTCTTGAGACTAACTTATAACAATTTGGTGCCGTGACTCCCATCAAGGCAATTCTGAGGAAGGCTCCTTTCAGGAGAGGCGCCCCACTAATTAGTGGCCCTTGTTTGGAAACCTGCCCTCTGGAACCTTGACCAACAAATTCAAGATTCAATAGTAAGCAAAAGAAAGCCAGCAACCCTGTAATCTTTGTGCATGAAGATCCGAACGAAGACGCGTGGGACGCGTAAGTATAGGCCGGTAATCTGTTTGGTTGGGGTTGGGTATCCCGGAGTGTGCCTGTGTGAAACGTCCAATTGAGGACGAAGCAAGTGCAGACCCCTTAGTAGCACGGTTCCCATCTCCCGTGAGGGACTGGGCCATGAACAGGGGGCAAAAGACTGCCTGCGTGTGAGAAGGCACTCTGGAAGATGGGACAGAAGAAAAGCAAGCCTTCTGATTCCATGGGGGGATTGAAGCTTACGGCTAGGTTACCCCAAATACCATTGGATAGACCATTGGGATCGATGATTAAATATTGGGATGATTACCCTTCTAAGCAGGGTAAGGATAAAGTAAAAATTATACATTGTTGTATGGAAGTTTGGAGAGGTAAGCAAATTAGATGTGATCATTTATATTGGCCCGTATTTGGATGCTTTGAAGACTGAATCTGCCAGGCTTTAAATATTTATGTTAATTCAAATGAACCATTTAGTGTGGATGAGAGTGAGTACGCTCATTTATGGATAGAATCAGGGACTAGGGTCAATCTATACCCCTTAAAAGAAAAAGGGGGATGAAAAAAGACTAGGACAGAGGAGGAGGTTCCTATGTCGCCCCCACCGTATATACCCCCTCCTCCTCCACCTCAGCCTTCACCCCCGCCCGAGAGTCCCTCTAACATTCCAAGTGCCCCGAGGGACCCAGAGGAAACCCCTGATACCCTTGAGTCCAAGGGACCAGTTACACGAAGTAAAAGTAAGAAATGGACTGCAGCCTCGTTATATCCTTTAAGAGAAATTGCGATGGGAGGTCCACAGCCAGGTATGGGATATGTGGCAGTCCCTCTTAACTCTGGAGATGTCAGGGAATTTAAAAAGGAAATGGGACACCTATTGGAGGATCCTCTGGGTATAGCAGAAAAGGTGGACCAATTTCTGGGACCAAACATATATACCTGGGACAAGATGCAGTCTATTCTAGGTATATTGTTTACCTCAGAGGAAAGAGGAATGATCAGAAGGGCTGGAATGAGAATATGGGATCAGCAACATCAACAGGGTCCCGCTGGGGATGTTAAATGGCCCCTTCAGAAACCCGATTGGGATAATCAGAATGCAGGTGACCAGGGCCATATGCAAGACCTGAGAATCATTATTATCCAGGGGATTCGAGAATCAGTCCCTAGGGGACAGAATATTAATAAAGCTTTTAGTGAACAACAAAAGAAGGATGAAACCCCCACCGAGTGGCTGGAGCGACTTAGAAAAAATTTATTGTACTCAGGATTAGATCCCAACACTCTCGTGGGGGAAGCGCTGTTGAAAACTCAGTTTGTGCCCAAGTCATGGTCAGACAGTAGGAAAAAGTTAGAGAAGATAGAAGATTGGCAGGACAAGGGATTAGATGAACTCTTGAGGGAAGCTCAAAAAGTTTTTGTTCGGCGGGAGGAGGAGACTAACAAAAGACAAGTGAGAATGATGGTAGCTGCAGTTCGAGAAGGGCAGCGAATGGGTCCCCCTAGAGGGAGATTCAACTCTGCCTATGGGAAAAGAGAGCAAAGAAATGAGATTGGGAAATCCCCAGAAGGGGAAGAATGAAGGGAAAAAACATGTTTCTATTGTGGAAAGAAGGGACATTTGAAAAGGGATTGCAGAAAAAGAATAATGGATGATGCCGTGGTTTAAACCAAAATCCGCACAGTTCACTCACTCCCCACCTCTTGCTCCCCCAACTCCCAGAGAGTTAGGAAGGAGAATACAACGAATGTGGCCCCCACGGCTTGAGACAAGAACGGTTTAATTGCTAAGGCATAACACAAATCACTACTGCCATTACTACTACAAATAATAATGATAAAGCCAATAACAAGCGAAAAGAATACAATACCCCACCAGCCACCAACCCATAACTCACTCCACCCTGCCCGGCCAAGCACCGCGTGCTCCCTCCCCCATTTTCCTCCAGAGCTCCACCCCCCAGCTCTCTCTCTCCCAGTTGCCTCCTGGGCATCACGTGCTATGGTATGGAATACCTCATTGCCTAGCCTGGGTCAGGTGTCCCGTCTCTCCTTCCTCCCGGCCTCCCCTCCTCCCCGGCAGAGCACATGCTCAGAAAAGGCCTTGAATAAAAACACCCTCAAAACATGCTCGCTATCAAGTAACTGTTCCCAGCCCAGAAGTCAAAACACAGCAATGCACCAGCTACAAGAAGGAGTAAAAATGACTGCTGCTGCTCAACCCATGACAGATGAGAAAATATTTAAAGAAGATTAGGGGTGTCAGAGGCTTTATTTGCTGGGGACCCAGAAAAAGACAGAGCCCTTGATAAAACTTAAGGTAGGGCCCCAGCAACAAATCATTGTATTTTTAGTGGACTCAGGAGCGGAGAAATCCACAGTTCAGTATGTGCCCCGAGAGTGTAAAATATCCTCGAAGAAAGTACAAGTAATAGGAGCAAAAGGTGAACCCTTTGGGGTGCCTGTAATAAAGGATTTGTTATTAGAGACAGAATCTAAATTAGGGGTGGGGTCCTTACTACTAGTACCTGAAGCTGACTATAATTTGTTAGGACGAGATCTGATGATTGAACTAGGAATTAGTTTAGATATAAAAGAAGATAGGCTCATGGTTAAATTATGTCCCCTGCATGTTGAGGATGAGAGGGAGATAAATCCCAAAGTCTGGTATACCCCAGACACCGTAGGAAAACTGGATATAGAGCCCTTCCATGTCACAATAAGAAATCCAGAGATACCAGTTAAAGTAAAACAATATCCATTATCTGAAGAGGGAAGACAAGGATTAAAACCTGAAATCCAGAGACTAATAAAACAAGGATTATTGGAACCTTGCATGTCTCCATATAATACTCCCATTTTACCCATAAAGAAGACTGATGAAAATACAGATTAGTACATGATCTAAGAGAAATTAATAAATGGACAGTCACTAAATTCCCTGTAGTGGCAAACTCTCATACTCTTTTAAGTCAACTGGGACCTGAAGATCAATGGTATAGTGTGATAGACCTAAAAGATGCATTTTGGGCATGCCCACTCCAGGAGGACTGTAGAGACTATTTTGCCTTTGAATGGGAGGATCCAGATACCCACACAAAACAGCAATTAAGGTGGACTGTACTTCCCCAAGGATTTACAGAATCTCCTAATTTATTCGGACAAGCTCTGGGACAAGTTTTGTCCGGATATGAAATAAGTGAAGGTGTTACTCTCAACCAGTATGTAGATGATTTATTACTGGCAGGAGAGAATGAGAAAGCTGTAAGAACTGAAACTATTAGACTATAAAATATTTAAGTCTACAAGGATTAAAAGTATCAAATTCTAAATTACAATTTGTGAAATCAGAGGTAAAATATTTGGGACATCAACTAAGTAAAGGAACAAAAAAATTAGATCCCGAAAGGGTGAAGGGAATATTGTCCCTACCAGCTCCAAAGAGTAAACGACAAGTGCGACAGCTACTGGGACTGTTAGGTTACTGCAGGCAATGGATTGAAGACTACAGTGGGAAGGTAAAATTTTTATATGCCAAATTAACGAAAGAGGGGCTATTAAAATGGACCACAGAAGACCAGGAAAAATTAGAAAGCCTAAAAACTGAGTTAATAAATGCTCCAGTACTCAGTTTACCGGACCTTAAGAAGCCATTTTTTTTGTTTACTAATTCTGAGGAAGGGACAGCATTTGAAATCCTAGCCCAGGAATGGGCAGGAAACAAAAAGCCAGTAGCATATATTTCTAAATTGTTGGACCCTGTGAGTAGGGGTTGGCCCACATGTCTACAAGCGGCAGTAGCTGCTGCCTTGCTAGTAGAGGAGGCAACCAAAGTCACTTTCGGAGGAGAGTTGAAAGTGCTGTCACCCCACAACATTAGAGGAGTTTTACAACAAAAAGCTGATAAATGGATCACAGATGCCAGGCTCCTAAAATATGAAGGGATTTTAATATCTTCTCTGAAATTGACTTTGGAAACAACGAGTTAACAAAACCCAGCACAGTTTTTACATGGGGAGCCAAGTAACAAATTAACTCACGATTGTCTCAATAATATTGAGGAACAAACTAAAATAAGACCAGATTTAGAGGAGGAAGAATTAATAGAGGGGGAAAAGCTGTTTGTAGATGGATCCTCTCGGGTAATTGACGGAAAGAGAAAATCAGGATATGCTGTCATTGAAGGAAAAACATTTAAAGTACTAGAATCAGGACCCTTAAGCCCCAGTTGGTCAGCTCAGGCATGTGAACTATATGCAATATTACGTGCTTTACAATACTTGGAAGGAGAAATTGGGACTATATATACAGATTCAAAGTATGCATTTGGAGTAGTACACACCTTTGGGAAAATATGGGAGGAAAGGGGATTAATAAACTCCCAAGGAAAAGGATTGATACACGAAGAATTAATAATACAAATTCTACAGACAATAAGAAAACCAATTAAAATAGCAGTGGTACACATAAAAGGACATCAAAGGGGAATAAGTTCAATAAGGGGAAATAACATTGCCGATCAGGAAGCAAAACGAGCTGCTTTATTACCCCATCTATAAAAAGCAGAAAAGATTGTATTAATTGTGGGGAAGATCTAAGTAAACCACCCTGCTATGATTGTTGGAAAGACTTTGGAATAGACGCATTTTGTTGTACATGTTGGAATCCGGAGTACAAAACCTGTTCCTTCCATAGGTAATGCTGTTATGTCCTAAGTTTCACTGCCCAAGAGAAATCCAAATTGACCCAAATGGGGATAAGGAACACAGATGAAATGTGGCAGCTACCAGATGGAAGGGAGGTACTCCCTAAATCATTAGCCCTAAGAATAATGCAAAGAATACACAAGAAAACTCACTGGGGAACCCAAGCTCTAGTAGACCAATTTACAAATACTTATGTATAGGAGTATACAATATAGCTAAACAAATAATAAAGGATTGTATTACCTGCCAGAAGGTAAATAAACAACAATTAAGAGAAAAACCCCAGGGAGGAAGGGAGTTAGCCCATAGACCGTTTGGAAGGATACAAATAGAATTTACAGAATTACCAAAGGTGGGCAGATACAAATATCTATTGGTAATAGTGGACCATCTAACTCATTTTGTAGAGGCATTCCCAACTGCAAGAGCAACAGCCCAGATGGTAGTGAAAGTGTTGCTAGAAGAAATAATTCCCAGATATGGGGTAATTGAGGCAACTGACTCTGACAGAGGCTCGCATTTTACACCAGAAATAGCCAAAGATACCCTTTTGGCATTGGGGGTAGAGCGGCAGTAGCATACCCCATGGCATCCACAGAGCTCAAGAAAAGTCGAGCGAATGAACGGGGAAATAAAAAAGCAGTTAACTAAGTTGATGATAGAAACAAAATTATCCTGGGTAAAGTGTCTCCCATTGGCTCTGTTAAACATAAGGACACTACCCCGCAGAGATGTAGGAATTTCACCTTTCGAAACATTATACGGAATGCCTTATGATATGGAAATTCCTCAAGATCACCCCAGGCTTGAGGAAACGCAGGTAAGACCTTATATTATACAAATAATGGCAAGAAAAGAGAAACTGAGAGCAAAAGGACTGGTTACACAAAGACCCCCATTAGATATAACAATACATAAAATTAAGCCAGGAGACAAAGTATTAATTAAGACTTATAAAGAGTCCTCCTTGACTCCTCGCTGGGAAGGACCCTATGTTGTTTCACTTACCACAGAAACAGCGATCAGAACTGCAGAATGGGGGTGGATGCATGTCAGCCGAGTGAAAGGACCAGTAAAGGACCAAACTTGGCAGGTGACTAGTCAACCAGGAAACCTAAAAGTAACTCTAAAGCAGGAAGGCGGCGCTCTACAAAAACAGATCAAAACCACCTGAACCAAGTTGGTTTGGCCTCGAACCTTGGGAATTCATAAACCCTAGAGTGTTTCCTGAAATTCCAGAACAATTTAATTGGGAAGAAATTCCCACGTTTGTGTGTATTGAGAATTAAGCAAGGTATACATGTTGTATGAGTTTTAAATAGAATGTGCAAAGTTGTAAAGGTCGTTGATATTGTTCCTCCTGCAACAGGCAAATATATGTTATAAAAATTGGACATGGAAGTAGAAATTATTAAAATATCTTGAGGCAGGCAGCTCTTTATCCCTGAAATTTGGGAAGTATTTGAAAAGACTGGGAAAAAGGGACATTGTATTGAAAGATCCAATCAGAAAGGAAAACCAAACCAGAAATATTTTGATTACAGTTGGCCTCTGAGTGATGGTATGTGTCTAAATCTGGCCATGTTCCTCTGAAGACTACTGACTGCTGCCAAGAAGATCCGATAACCCGTTGCTTCTAGCTAAGAAGTAGGCAAGAAATGGCAGAGCAGTATACTCGAGTGAGGATGATAAAGGCCATAACTTTAGTAGTACTAATAAGTACTACTTTTGAAAATGAACACCAACCCTTCAATTGGACCATCACCAGATGGGACGATTGGAAACTTCTGAGATCAACTTTTACAGCAGGAGCTCCAACCCTTACAATCCCTGTCCTAGAACTCTTTGAGCCAGCCCTAGTATACAAGGGACCACCTGAAAGAAAAGAAGAAGCTCAAGCTGACACAAGGATAACTGATACCTATTGGTGTCCCAGTTCCAATCCAGGGAAAAGATATTATGATTACCCTGGACACTACTATTGTGGTTACTGGGATTGTGAGACCATAGTGACTGGGGGGTGGATTCCACAACATCCTGACAAGTTTTTAAAGGTAGAATGGGGACCTGAAAAATGTAAACATCCCACCCATGACTTTGCAGGGGGAATCATAAACAGGGGGACTTGAACTCACTTACAAGTCATAATATTATTACCCCACGATATTGGGTGGTTAGTTGGACATACCTGGGGAGTACGATTATGGGAAAAAGGAACTGATAGGGGAACACTGATATTAATTAAAAAGGAGGAAACGAAGCAAACAACAGCAATCGGACCCAACACTGTGTTAACAAATCAACTCAAATCTAATGTTATGTTAAAAAATCGACTCAAACCCAATGTTGTGTTAACAAATCAACTAAATATTACCATCAAAAATGAAGGGAGAATTCAGGAAAACGTATCAATGACCTCTACAAAATTAGAAAATGATTCTTTATGGAAATTGATGCAAGTAAGTTACAAGGTTTTAAATGCAAGTAATCCAAACCTACCAAAGAGTTGTTGGCTGTGTTATGGGATAAAACCCCCATTTTAGGAAGCAACTGGGGATACTAGAAAGCCTAAAATATCAAATGAAGCGAACCCACCTGAATGTGACTGGGGATGAGAGAAGATGGGTTTTATCTGTTTTATGCAAGCAATAGCTAGTATGACAGAATGAATTCACATAATTTACTTGAACTTTCAGGATGCTTTTAGAAAGTTCCTCTCAAGAGAAAGATCACACATTTGTCTTAAAAAGAAAAATCTGAAAAATCTATGAGGAAAAGATGACATGAAAAAGATAGCAAAGTTGAACATCAATATAGATAGACTGAATAAACACATGAAGAAAGTTTCTTTCTCTTCCCTTCTAACACCAGAGAAAACAAGGGTTAGCAAAATTCCTTAACTTATCCAGTGACAATATGTTGTCATTCCAGGGTCAAATATAAACAAGAAAGTGTGTATGCACACATATGCACAGCCATGAGTCTCTCATAAGGAATGGGATGGGGACCCCATCTGGCCCACTACCAGTATTTGCCCTGCCTGCTAGTAGCACTGCTCTTCAGCATCTTAGTCCCTTTGGCCATAAAGCACGGGAAGCCATAAATCTGCATCACCTGGATAATTGTAACACTAAATGTAACTTGTTCATTCAAGGAAAGGGACATGTAAATTGCTATCTGGCTATGTGAGAAACTAGAGATTAATCTGGTGAAAAAAAAAAAAATCTTAAGAGTGAGATCTCAACACTACCCAATTACATAGCAGAGTACCTGCTTTTAATTAAAAACCAGGATAACATTACTGGCATAACAACCAGATACATGTACACAAATGTCCACCTATCCAGTTTCGCATTCTAATATTGTTATATAGTACCTGTATTTTACATATGTAAAATGGACCAACTATGTGCCTTACCTGAAAAACCTACAGCACAATTCATTTCATATGAAGGATCATCCAGAATTTTCACGAGCATGAATTCCAATGCCATATAAACAACTCCAATCAGCACCGAAAATACTACAATTATGTACGCAAACCATGTGCTCTTAAGCTTTTTTTCCAGCATTACTCCCTTCCAAAGCATGGAAATCATGTTATAATATAAATGCCAATCATCTGCATGGTGGACAGGAGAAAGTAGTAAACGCTGCCAGTTCTTTTTGTAGAAGCCTTCATTTACACTGATACACACTTCAGGTAGTGGTTTCACAGGATTCAGAAAGAAAAAAATATTCAGTGCAAGTACCCCAAGGGTAACAGAAGGAATGTTCTGGAGTCCAACTTGAGAAATTTGATAAAGCAGCAAAAGCAGTCCAGCATTGACTCTTCCCTGCCTTCGTTGCATTGTTACTTCTTATTCAAAGAAATATGAAGATTACACTGATTTCTAGCCTTTTGTTTGAATCCAAAGCCATACAAGTTTCAGAAATCCTGAAAGAAAGAAAACCATATCTGCTTTATTATACATACACAGAGGTGTTTTCAAGCTCATCACTGCCTTTTTTAATTTTTTTTTAAATTAAACACAATGCATTCTTCAAGGTAATCAGCTGAGATTTTTTTTACTCAGAAAGAAAATTCAAATTAAAAAACCCACACAGTTTTCAAACTGGCATGAGACACAAACAAAGGGTATTTATAGAGATAATCCAGACAAGCACTGTGAGTTAAAAAGCCTGCAGCTTCTCCTTCATGTCCCTGGACAGGCTTTGCATCATCTATAAAACCCCTGGGTGTTCCAAACATGTTCTTATTAATATCCTGATTCCATCAGATTTTTTTTTTTAATTTTTGTAAAGAAAACAAATCAAACTTCTTCTCTGGGTTTTGGTTTTTAGGCTTTCTATCTTTGCTATGTGTAGAAACTATTTTATGACCATTTCTAAAACTTTCATAATATTCCATATGCGCCAGGAATGAAAATTAAAAGTCACAATTTCAACAAGTAACAGAGACACAGCTGTGTACTTCTACATGTAAGCTTTGAAAATTTGTATTGCTCTCCTAGTGACTGCAATTCAAAGTTTAGTTTAAAAGTATGCAATGGAGAAAAAACTGAGGAGGGTATCACATACAAGAACAGCACATAAAACAGTTGTCCACTCAAAAAGCACGTCCAGACAGTTACAGCAATATATTAATCTCCACCCGATCTATGCGAGATAAAACAGGATTAAAAAGGGCTGTAAAAGTTCTAGATATACCTAAAAATACGGTTACTATGACAGAAAATGAGAAAGGCCATCAAGCTAAACTGTGCAAGTCTGTAAAGAAAAGAGGGAGAAAGCTACATTGAAGAATACAGAGCAAGGTGTCATGAAGTTTCTTGAGTGTGGAATCATCAGCAGAAGACAGGAAGACACACTGAATTTCAAGTAGCTTCTGAGGGCTACCCTTAACTTGGCCAGTACTATTTTTAGTTCTCAAAACTTTCAAACATTGGGATACAGACTAAGCAAGCTGACTTGCTTAACTGCAGCACATGTTTTGCATTCATGAATATCCTAGGCAACAGCGCTCATGGCCAAGTCCACTCCTCTATCACAAGCCCATCTATTATGTTGCATCTTCCCCCTGATGGCGTGAGGTGTCACGGGCCCACTGTGCTAAACACTTATGTTGCCAATCTAAGTCCATCTGAGCCACTTCAATCTTAGCAGCTTTATCCACCTGTTGTCTGTTCTGACACTCCTCAGTGGCCAGACTCTTGCATACATGGGCATCTACATGGCATACCTTCACCACCAGGTTCTGCACCTGGGCAGCAATATCCTGACAGTGGAACAGCCCAGGAGGGTTTATATCTGGGTTGCCAGTTACCCTGCTTCCATCCAGAGGCTGAGGACTTCTCTCCCTTTTCCAATCACCTTGTCAATGCCTCCTTCCCTAGAAAGTGAACCCAGCTGCTTGGCTTCCCTACCCTCTAATTCCAGGCTATTGGCTCCGCTATCCCCCATTGAAACAGGTGCAGCTGGGCGATAATGTGCTAAACTGCAACATGGGTGTGTTATCAACATTATTCTCAGACTGAAGCCAAAAGACCACACCAGATACCAGGAAGAAAATTAACTCTATTTCAGCCCAAAACACAAGTGCACTAAGTGAACACACAGAAAAGAAGTCACCTCTGAATGATGTTATCCTGTAACAACAAAAGGAACGATGAAACAAACACAAGGTTCAACATTAAAGATTCTAGAGGCTAGAGGTCATCTAGGTTAGAGGTCAGCCTACCTCCTCCACTTATATGTGAGAGGAGTATATACTTCCATGCTACTTCACACACATAGTTAATTCTACTTCTTAAAGTGTTATTCTAGTCTCTAGATTTCTCTCTAAATTGCATTTATGCTTACTATAGTATTCTACAAGAAGAAAAAAAAACACAAAAGCAGCATCCTCAAAACAACTATAGATCAGAATACAAATAAATGTACTTGCGACATTAAACGGAAATTCATTTTTTTCCCCCCAGGGTCTAATCTCAGATTAGAGGTGCTTCCAGGCACCTGGTATCCCACAGCCAGGCTGACACAGAGCAGTGAGCCTGTTCCACCTTACCTTCCTGCCTCTGGCACGTCAGAACGGGAGACAGCAGTGCTGGGAGGTGAAGCCACTGGCAGAAACACTGACTGGCCTATGTGCAGCAGTGTTACCCCCATCCGACCCTCAGCAGTACCCCAGCTGGGTGCTGTGAACATGGAGCAACAACACCCTGACTCTCCTACATCCCCAGAAATACTTCCCCTCTGCTGAAGTGCTTTGGGACTGGATGGCCGTGCTGGCCTGCTAGTGCAGTCACAGAAAGTGAATGGCTTTTCCAGGAGCAACGCCTGCCTGCGGAAATCTGTGCAGTGTGGAAAACTCCTGAGACGCTTTCCCCGCTGGGAGTGGTTTGTGGGGATTTCCATACAGAAATCTCAAGCGCAGCCTTCTCAGCAGCCCGTCCAGCATAGCGGGGCACCTTCTCCCAGCCGCACTGTCTCTACAGTTGAGCTTTCCTGCTAAACATCAGATATGGGAGGCAGGGTGGGAGGGTGTAAAACTGCTGCTCCCTGCCGCCCGGCCCTCGTCCCTCCCCTCCCTGTGCTGCTGCCTCTGGCAGAAGAAGGAAGTCAGAGGAACAAAGTGGTTTGCAGAGTCAGATGCTTACCCGGGCAGGTTCGGAGCTGCTCTGGGCGCCGAAAGGAAGCAGAGAGGCGCCAGAAGGAAGCCAGCGCTGGCCCCTCCCCTTGCCCTTCCCAGAGTCCCGTCGGCTCCGCTGGGGGCCGGACAGCCCCGGCACCCGACACACACCCTTAGTCCTCCACTATCAACGTGACAGTGAACTCTGCCCTTCCCCTGCTCCCGGCAGGCTGCTGGGAGCTGTAGTTTTCCTTCCCTCCTTCTCACCAAAGGCGGGCGGATTTTACGCAGTCGTTCTCGGGGGCGTTCAGGAAACTGTAACTTTTTTCTTTAGCAGTATTCGTGAATGCGGTCGTGCGCAGTTTCTCGCAAACTGGATGACCGTCAGCTTCCTGCATTAAGTAACAGCGCTACAGATTTAAACTAAATGACAGTGAGGAGGGAAATGTTTTGAGTTGATTTATGTAGATTGAAAGTGCCACAGTAAAAAGAAAAAAAAAAAGCCGAACATGTAGCCAGCGACCCCCGTGCTCTGGAAATGTCACACTGTGCAAGTGGAGGGAAGATGGGCAGCCATGAGCTGTGAAATTGAGTGTCTTTAGCATCAGCCTGGAGGGTAAGGGGTGGGGAGCCCCCCAGTGCTCCCTGTCCAGTGTGGTCCAGAGACCGCAATGGGGAAAGGTCAGAGAGTGTGTGCAGCTGCTCCTGGCCTCATTTGGGCAATGGTTTTCCAAAAAGTGCTGATCTGACTTGCTGTGCCCACACAGGGGACAAGTATGTTCCAACCTCCTCCCTGTTCACCCCTGATCAGGACACATTTCATAGGAAGCAGCGGCATGGTGCAGGGCATGCCAGGAGAAAGGCACAAGGAGCAGCAGCACAGAGGTGGCAACTTCCACAGGGGATGCCAAGCCAAAAACAGGCTGCTTGTGCCCCTAGGACAGAACCAGCCAGAGTGTGCCCTGCTCCATCTCTTGTCTCTTCCCAGGCCTTCACAAGCTGTCTCCTGCCCTATGGCCAACTTTGTGTCCATCATTTGACTGCATGGTAACTGAGCAACTATGAAACACGTGTCCCACTACACAAGGGGTGAGCACATGCATGGGTATCAATACTGATGCAGGTCATATCAGGAAAGTGAGGCATGTATGGGCACAGTGCACGTAGCAACTGCAGGATTGCACCTTCTCTGCAGGAGCACAGAAAAGCAGTGGCTTCCTCTGAGACTCACACAGTCACTCTGATGCTGGTGGCCATCCCCTCCCTCCCTGGTAGATTTAGCACATTTATTTATAATGGCCAACCTCCTCCTGGGTTCAGGAGAGGGTGTAAAACCAACAGAATGACAAATCAGGGAGGAAAAAGCCTGAGAGGCTCATGTATGGAGACCAAGATCTCCCAACCATCCTGCGCTTGGTTGCTGTCCATCTTGTATCCCAGCCAATGGCACATTTGACTTGGTCTGCTTCTAGCCATAGGAGATAGCCAACATGGCCAAAGCAGATGGGAGCTGCAGGTGTCAAAGGTATCATGAAAATCAAAGTATTTTACATCCCTTTGTCCTTACAACCAGCCAGTCCTTCACTACAGGAGGCAACTGGGAGCGGCCAGAGGGAGGGCCCTCATCACAGAAGCATAAGGGTAATGAAACCAGTGGTGGAATGCCAGCATAGCAAGTGGTGAGGAAAGAGGTGTGTGACAAAGTCAAGGGGTAGCTTCATCCTGTGCAGGATGAGAACCCAAAAAGCAGTTTGTCAGGAGAATTAACTGGTGGGTCTATGACATGAAGTCATCCACCATCACAAAACTCTTACAAAAAGGCACGTTGACATTATCTTATGCTGCTTTTCTTCCTTTAGCGTCCACAAAGTCATGGGTAAGGAGCTGGGATATAGCATTGTAACTTAACAAATCCAGTCTTTTTTTAACTCAAGTTTGAGAGAGGATTTTATTTAAATAGGAAAAACATTTTCTCTCAATCTGCAGGAGAATCAGCAGTGACCAGGTGAATTATGAAGGTCATGCGATGTAAGTATTTACACAAAGTAGTTGTTTAGAAACTTTATTTGGAAACTTGTGAATAAATTGATACTAGAAGCTGTAGTTCCACACTCAGTCAGGAATCATGAGCCAGTCACCAGTAGGTCATCTTCTACTTGATTTGAATTGCATGATGGATGGTTCAGCTGTACTTAGAAACCTCCTGACGTGGTATTTGTTACATCCTCTTTCATTTCTCCATTAGAAAACATTGCTCAATATCTGTGTTCTGCTTTTACATCTTAGAAAAATAAAATGTACTCTCTTGCTGGTACAGAAGGAGGTATGTGTAATGTCTCTCACAAATACTCACTTGCTTCTAAATGAACCTGGAATGTTTATGGTGCAATAGTATAGCATTAAAATTGTGGGGTTTTAAATACATGTACAATCAAGCCAGTAGCAGAAGACTGAATGGCACTTCCCTCACCCATCCTTCTCATTTGAGCACACAGAACACCTAACCAATTTACAACCCTGCAAAACAACTAACAACATGAAAATACGTATTTTAGAGCATGGGAGATGAAGATACTGCCACTACAGATAACAGTATCATCTTCCTTGATTCAATACAAAAAGGACATGGTACTGTTAGAACAAGTCCAGAAGAGGGCCACGAGGATGATCAGGGGACTGGAGCACCTCCCATATGACGACAGGCTGAGAAAGCTGGGGCTGTTCAGCCTGGAGGAGGCTGCGTGGAGACCTCATAGCAGCCTTCCAGTATCTGAAAGGGGCCTACAGGGATGCTGGGGAGGGACTATTCATTAGGGACTGTAGTGATAGGACAAGGGGTAACGGGTTGAAACTTCAACAGCAGAGGTTTAGACTGGATATAAGGAAGACATTCATTACTGTTAGGGTGGTGAGGTACTGAAATGGGTTGCCCAGGGAGGTAGTGAATGCTCCATCCCTGGCAGTGTTCAAGACTAGGTTGAATGAAGCCCTGGGTGATATGGTTTAGTGTGAGGTGTCCCTGCCCATGGCAGGGGGGTTGGAACTAGATGATCTTGAGGTCCTTTCCAATCCTAACTATTCTATGACTCTATGATCTTGGGTTTTGGTTTATTTGGGCTTTTTAGCATGTAACCCCCTTTGGGATTTGTAAAAAGATCTTTATTTGCTTAGCAGCTTGGTTCCGAACTGGTCCTGAACTGTTCTCTGCCACGGTAACCATCTGTGCAACATTTACAGAAAATGCCAGCCCCTGCTGAAAGATGGGGAAACCGCCTGGTTTTACCGGACACACTAGGGTGTGCAAGTTTCAAGCACAACCCCCGCATGTGCCCGCAGTGACCACCGACCATAAAGCGCTGGAACTTTCCACCTGGGAGCCTTCCGACCGCCGCCGTCCTTCCGGGGGCCCCCACTGCAGGCCCCGCTGCAAGGCCCGGCCCACCCTCCCGCGCTGCCACACGGGAGGCCGCTCCCGGGACCTCTCGGACGGTCACCCCAGCTGGGGGGGTCCGCCGGCTGCTCACGCCCCTACACGCCCCGGCCCCTCAGGTGGGGACAGCGAAACTGCCCGCCGCGGCTGCCGCGCCTCGCCCTGCCCTGAGCGGTTGGCACGGGGCCTTTGCCACCTGGAAGGCTCCGGTCGGGCCCGGACTCCCCTCACGGGCCGCCCCCGCGGGGCCCCGCCGGCCTAGGGGAGGCCGCGGCCGAGGGGCCGGCTCGGCGCGCCGGGCGCTCCCTCATTTTTTTCACTGGAGGGCAGCCGTGACGCAGCCGGGCCACGGGACGGCCGCTCCCGCCTCACAGCCTCCCTCGGGTTTCGGCTGTGGCTGCGGCCACCGGTACCAGCGGCGGTCCCGCTCCGTGGGCAGGCGGGTTACGGCCGCGGGGGGAGAAGAGGTGTGCGCAGAACGTAGCGGCGCAGGGCAGCGGCGCAAGCCATGGAGGGCCCGCCGCTGTACCACGTGACGCCGCGGCGCCCCCTCCGCGCGCAGGCGGCATCAGGCAGTGAGGCAGCGGAAGCTCTGGGGGTTGGGCCCGCCCCGTCGCGGGTCCGGCGGGAAGTGAGGTTCGCGGAGCCGCCTCCGCGGCGGGAAGGCGGCAGCTTCGGTCCCGCGAGGCGTGGAGGAGCAGCAGCTGGCGGTCGGGGCGCGGGGAGGCGGGGCCGGCGGCGCCGCGGGGCTGCAGCGGGCAGGATGGTGGGGGACAGCGACGGGCAGGCTCCGCCGGACGCCACCGAGCTGAAGCACAGGCGGAAGAGCCCCCGTTTGGCGGCGGCGCGGGCGGAGGAGGTCGAGGCGGAAGCCGTGGCCGAGCCCGAAGCCGTGGCTGAGCCCGGCCCCGGAGGGGCTCTGGAGGGTGAGCGCAGCGTGCTGCCGTGGATCCTGCGGTTGAGGCGTGCTGGGGCTGCAAGAAGTGGGGCGGGCGGGTTCGCCCTCTGCTTCCCTGCGGCTGCCTTGCTGGAGGGCGCAGCGGCCCCCGGCGGTATGTTGAGTTGGGAGTGCCCTCCCGGATAGCACTGCTGGAAGCACTGGGTGTTTGGTACTGCTGGAAGGCTGTCAGGCTGGAGTCTGGTGGGTTTGAACTGAGCTTTCCCGGGCTTGCCGCTCCCCTCACCCGCTTGTCGTTTCAGGAGACGAGCATCACTTTGGGATTCCGGACTCCTTGACTCGGCCCCCTATTAAAGCATGTAGATCGCCAGGTAGGCTTTAACTTGGAGAGGTTACTGTGTATGCTGTTTGCAAAGTGCTGAAATGTCCAAGACTGGAGGAATTTGTGTTTATTGGGTTTTAGCTGTTCTGTGGGTTTTACCGTGATTCTGGCATATAAGTGAGTAAATCCCGCTGTGGTTTGTATTACAAGCATAAGAAATGAGTGCTTATCAGTCTTCCACAAGGATCCGTGCATGTAGAGCATGCTGAGGCCCTTAGATGGCTGCTTTATCTAGTGCATCACTTGGAGTAGTATTTTGCCACAGCATTAAAATAGAGACTAACTTATTTTACTAACACTACTTGGTTTGTAAGGGCTGAATTAAAATTGAGTATTTTGAGCTGCGAAAACAGATCAGTTCAGGATTCTGCTTGGTACACTGAGTAATGTTGCTTATGAGGAAGTAATTTGGGCTTTCCTGGCCTTTCTCTGAAGTACCAAGTGCATATCAGTACATGCTCTTGGGCACTGGGCTGGACAAGCTGTTGGGTTAGCTGTGTTTGGTACCTTGTTTCTTTAGCTGGTGAAAACTGTATCCTAACCCAGAGATATTTTAACTTTATGTAATACAGTCACATGTCTTTAGCCTGTCATTCCATCAGAAAACTGCAAGTAAATTGTATTTCCTTCCCTTTTAGTCTGTTGGACTGTTTTGGGTTAGACTGTGTACATTATTAGTGTGTGACAATTTTCAGACGGATAAGGGCTCTCATCAAGCTCTTGTTGCAGGTGTAGGGCATGGCCTTAGTTATGTGGCACTGTCCTTAAAAATGTTGCCAATGTTAGGGTTCAGAAGCAGAATTTGAAGGAGGTGTGGAAGCATCTTAAGGGAGGAATAGGGGGGGTTATGAGTATTTCTTTGGGAAAGTAAGAAGGTTTATCTGGAAAAAAGCTGTGGGAAGCTGTTACTTCCAAATTATATCTAACAGTACTAATATGTGTGGTATTTTAAATGTGACTGAGCTGCTTTGGGAGTTACAGGGGTGTGGGGTTTTTCTAAGTGGGCATCTCTAAAAATGAAACTGGAGGGAAATGGCCTCCCCCCACGTCCCCAAACTCTTCACAGTGGTATTTCATTATAGTCACAACAGGCATAAAAGTATGACCCTAATGCTTTATATAGGAACAAGGATGTAATTTTCCCCCTCACAGTCCTGTAGCAATACAGTACTGTTTTTTTTCTGCAGAGTTTAGTGGAATGCAGGGTCTGTGAGGCAACAGGACAGGCAGAATAGATTTTTGTAAGGACCTAATTGTCATGCTTCCCTGAGCAGAATGGAAGCAAAACCACAACTAGAGAAACTGGTTTCTGGCATCTGCTTAGAGGTTTTAAATATAGACTAGGAAACTTGCTTCTAGAGCTAAAAAGTTAGAAGAGCCTACAAACCCTACCTTGAACCAGGCATCTTCTAGATCAGCAAGCTAAAGATATATGTTCTTGCAGTCTCCATTTAAGTTGTCTTAAAATACGCAAGCAGGGCATACAACTGTATGAGTTAAAGGTAGGCACTGGGTGGTTTTGGCACTCAAGTTTATAGTGTCTATCATTGTTGTGGATACATTCCAGCCAGTGTGTTGTGGGCTCATCTCTGTTGAAAAAGATTGAACCCATAGGGATATATATATTAGACTTAAAAGAACAAGTTCCATTATGTTGAAATAGTGGCTTTATATTTTGGTTTATAAACCTGTAGTTTATGAACTCACAGACTTCCCTTTGATTAAAAATGGGTATAATAAGATCACTCGTTCTTGGTAGGTGACTGTGCAGTAAGTGCCTGGCTAACAGATTTAAAGTGGATTGGGAAATCCTCAACAGCTGGGAGGCAGCAATGATCCTTTGGGTAGGAGGCTTAATGCCATGTAAAGAAAGAACAGGCATGTCTGGACTGGAATTTACATCTATTTCTAGGAAAGTTAAGCTTCATAAAGGGAGAGTTTACTTTTCTCTGTAGGGTATGCCATGTGTGCAGTCTGCTTGCACTAATAATCTTCCTGTTGGTGATAGCCATTGTTACAGCAGGTGCTTATTCACAAGCTGTCTTCATGTGAGAAATGAAGTTGTATGTATTTAAATCTCCTTTTACAACTTTTAAGAACACTTCAAGAGACATAGAGTACTGATTGATGCAAAAAAGGGGACAGGAATTAGAATGTATGGACTGCATGAGTAGCCTTTATTTAGATTCATAGATCTTCCTGGACTTACGATTACTAGCTACTGCTGCTAGTGAGATTTTCCTTGCAAAACCTCAGTACAAAGTGAAATATGGGTATGGTGTTTGGCATTCCTGAAGATCAAGTAATTTGAGTATCTTCATTCTTAACTTGGTGGGAAATCAGTCACTTAACTTTTTAAGGTGGTTGTGAAAATACAGTATCTCACTCACTACGTGCAAATACTTTACTATTTGTACCTGTGACATAATATCTTTGCTTAAAACTTATAATTTTCTCACTTGTTCATATCTGTGGTTTGGTTTGGGTTTTTTTCTCCTTTTTATGCTTCGTGTACACTGGCATGCTATAGCTGCCAGAACATACTCGAAAAAGGCTATGGTTTTGTTTCTTGAAGTAAAATTAATAAACACTAGGTGGCAAGCTATGTGTTGCCCTCACACATATAGTAAAAGCTACAGAAATACATTAAGCCCTGGGAGAACCCAGTACTATTAAAAGAAAAAAAAAAGCCCCAGTGTGAATGTCCCAGAGAAAAAGTTTTACTAATTGTTTTATTTGCTTTGCTGTTTCCTCTGCTTACACCCTTCAGTGTGTCATGATCTCTCTTCCACAGCTGTATTACAGCTTTCATTCTATATCCTGAACTATTTTACCTCACCTGGAATCTGGGCAACTATGTGGTCGCACTTTATCCTTTCAAACATCTCCTGGTGTTCGGCTTTTGACTGGTTTTCCAGCACTGACCTTTGCTCTGTGACTCCTGCCATCTTCCATGCCTTTATTCTTTGTAGTTAATTAACTACGTTAACTTAGTTAAGATTAACTAAATTAGTTTCAGCATCTGAATGGCTGTGTAATTTGGCAAATATCTAGAGGTGTTGGTTTAAATTCTTCCTAGCTACATGAGGGGATTAAATTATAGGTCCCCTAGATTGCCATTATGGTTAGTGAGAAAGAGAGAGAAGGAGACTTAACTAAAGGATGGCTTGGACTACATAAAAAGGGGACTTATGTTCTCTATTTGCTTCTCTCTCTTTGCCCCTCTGCCCAATGCTGTGGAAGACAGCACAATTAGTTGTTTGCCCAAAGCTATGGGCAAAATTCTCTTTACACTCATGTTTGTATGTTTAGCAGTTTGTACCAATGCCCTTTAGAGTAAGACATTTGTTGGTTCTCAGCATTTGGTGTCTTCATGTCTGGCTTGCTTTCAACTATTTTTAAGCCAAGGGCTCCTAAAAAATAAAAATTCAAAAAATAAATAGAAAGAGGTTAAAAAAAGAAACAAACCAACCCTGTGGTGCTGTAGTAAACTCAATTAATTGTGTGCATTCAATTCAATACAGTGAATAAGCTTCTCAAGTAACTCTTGGGAGATCACAACTTGAAAATCACTTGATTTAGATCATGTAACTATGTCTTGGTCTTGGATTTTTGTGATGTTACAAGCACAAATGATAGTGCACCTATACTAATCTTTTTATATTTTTTTTGCCTCTTGATAGGCAGTCCTTCAATTTACTTTCCTGCAGAGAATCCAACAAAGGAAGAAGCAAAGGCTTGTAACAGTAATGAACCCAAGATACTAGCAGAGCATCAACCAAACCTTTATACACCGTTAAAAGGTAACAACTTTATCAAAACTGATAGTTTATCAGTATCTTTTCCATGATGTAACAAGTGATTGCTTAAATGTGCTAAAATGACATACCTTCAGCATGTTACTGAAAGGGTGAGTTGTTGAGTTTAAATCTGAATGTGTGAAGGTGTTTGAAAACAAAACCAAAACAAACAAAAGCCAAAAAAACCCAAAGTCAGGCTGTACTCCTGCCCATGAGTCAAATTAAAACTGATTGTATTATGACAGTCATCTGCTTGGGTGTAAAATCTTGAAGTTCAAGAAAGGACAGTTTTAAACTTGGATAAATATATAGCTGTCTGTTTTCTCAAAGCCAAAATAAAAAGATGGGTAATATCTCTTTCAAAAACTGTTATGAGAGTGGATCTTTAATTGCCTTGGGCAAAGCAAAGTAAATCTGTACTTTTTTTAAAAAAGATCAGTTACTTTGAGTTTAGCAGGGAGAAACGGTATACCAAGTGATTTCAAAGTGAGAGAGTACTTTTTCTGTTCACGGCTTAAGAAACTTTTCTCTTTGTTTCACATTATCAGTAGGGAAACACAGTGAAGAAGAAAATAAGGGATACTTTTTAGCCCAGCAGAAAGTGGTTGTGTTACTACAGGTGGTGTGAATACCACCGGTATACATACGCTGTGTAAAGGTTATATAGGAGAGCTGGTAACTGGTCATAGAGTGAGGTAATGGCTTGCATTCATTTGATTAGTAACTGTCCTAATAACACAGTGTTTATGGGAGAGCACTGAAAGCAATTGTGAGTGCAGATTGACAAAACGCAGACATGAACCCAGGTAGCTGAGATGAGCACAAGAAGACATCTGCGTCAGCCTGCTATTTCCCAATAGCACACACAGGCATTTTGCTCAGGCAGCTAAGAACATGCCAGTGTTTGCTGGAATTACCCCAGGTCTGAAAGCAGTGTTGTTAAGGTGGCAGCTTTACACTGTTTATTTTTGGTTTTCTCTCCTGCTGAATAGTTTTGGTTTCAGAAGTAACAAATCCAATGCCCTCCATTAGCAATCATTAAAGCTGCTGATTTCCCAACATTTGCATTTTATTATTATAGTGTCATTACTTTTTTTAAGAAAAAAACAAGGGTAATTTTGTGTCATATAAGGAAAAGCAGGATGAAGGGCCAAATTAAGCCTTTTCTCTTAGACAACAGTAGTTTTCTCCATCTACAGAGGGTTGCAAGAGTTGCCATCGTGCAGGCTTGGTTTGGCAGCATAGTGTATATTTCTTCCCTAATAACCTTTGAAGATTTCATAGAAAGAGCTAAAAGCATGTATGGTTTGTCTGTCTTACTCTGACCTGCGATGTGGCAACCAAGTTCTTTCATTTATACTTTGTTTTCAGAAAGAAAGGCTGACTTCCTTGAGAAGAAACAAGAGCACTGCTCAACAATATTAGCACGTAAGTTGAAAGGTCTTTCCCTGTAATTAAGTAAAAAGCACAGCATTCTTTTCCTCTGCTTATGGTTTTTCCCATGTCCTGGGGGACACTGTCTGGGAAGGTTGAGAGGGACCCATGAGGCAGATCCAAATGGAAACTGGAGAAGGCAGCACATTACAGAGCCAGAGCCCTCCTGTGAGATTATTCAGCTTGCTGACCACAGAAAATGACCCATTTTTCTTTCTATTTTTTTTTTGTCTTTTGTCTCAGTGCTTGTTTCTATAAAATCTTGTAAATTAGAATTCAATGTGGAGAACCTGGGGGTGCTGTTAGGACTTTGTTTTTTGAAAACCACAATGGCTTCCAGAAGAGAAGCTCATCCTGTGGTGGCTGCATATGTGTGAAGTGTCTTTGAAATACGGATTGTTGCCGGGAGTTCTTGCTTGTCTGGTACTTTTTCTTTCCTGTGCCAGAGGTAATAGGTGCTGCAGGAGTGACCAGTTGTGTGTTGGGTGAAGAACTTTGGGAAGTCACTTGAAACTCTGAAAGCTCTAATGTATCTGCAGGTGTTAGGCAAGACAAATAATTTGCTTGGCCCTCATGCAGATTGGGTTGTAAATAAGGCAAGATACTTTGGTAGGCTAGGATCTAGTTTTAGACTTGTTTATTGAAATGTTTTCTTTTTTTTTTTTCATCACAGCTGTCTTCTAAATATGAAACATAGTCCCTGCAAACATTGCATTGTGAAATATTACAGAATTAAGATGATTTTGATCTGTTAATTATTAGAAGACTTCTATGTTTAGCCAGTTATAAGCTCTATGTCTGTGCCCTGTTGGGGTATGGGGTTTAAATTACAGAGTAGAGTAGTTCATTAAGCCAGTTAAGCTCAAGTTTAAACCAGAGCTGCTTTTACACTCTCTGCAATTACATTTATACAGAAACAAGGTTATAGAATTTATTTTAGTATTTTTAAAGCAACTACTGCAGGGTGTGGGGGGGTGTGTTCAATTCATTCTCAATAGTAATGACAGTATCCTTATTTGGTTATATATTATTAAAGAGCCTTCCGCTTTGAACCAGTTGCTGTAGTTTATAAGAACACAGAAGTTCTTGTAACTTTTTAATTAAATGAAGGCAACATGCTGACCAGTAACTGCATATATTCATTCTGGTCTCTTGGAAAAGTTGTTCGTAACACTTTTATGGATAATATCTCATGTACTTTGCTGTCTGAGCCCATTTAAATGAATAGCCAAGAGTATATTTTGAAGTTGAAAGCTTGCATTTTGCTTTAAAACCACAACTCATCCTAAGACACTGACTGTTGATAAAGCAGGCCTCTGACCTGAGCTGGAGGGGAGGGTATATGAGACTATGCATGTAACACATCACTTTGCTTTTGCTACTTATATCTTGCATTATGTTGTTTTCCCAAATACGTATTGAGTTTCCATTTTTCTGTTCGTCTAATGCTTGAGCGAAATCAGGAAACTGTGACATGAGATTCTTATGCAGAAAATGGGAGGTTACTAAACCTCTGCCATTTCATCTCTTGTACTTGAAATGCCCATGTCTTTATTTGCATAACTTTTCAAGAGTTAAAAATCTTTGGAGGTGATTTGTGGTAGGGTGGGTACTTGTGCTTTTTATGTAAGTTTGTCAAGATTGCTTAAGAACTGACATTTGGCAAACTGCATAGATGGAGAGTTGGTCTGCCAGTTGAATGGGTTTTCTCAGGCTCATAACAGTGGTGAATATGTCATTTTCCTTGTACAAGACTAGCCTTGCTTAAGTACAGAAGGTGAATGATGCAGAAAAGAGCAAAAAGCCCCATACTTGATACAGCCCTACCTAGGATGAGGTCACAGCCTTGCCTTTGCTCCTACTTCCCAGGACTGTGTTTGCTTCTACAAAGTGCTATGTAAGGGTGCTTTGTTAACCCTCCTGTAAGCCTCATGGAATTTTGTATGTAAAGTGTAAATAAGAACAGCTTTTTGTTGAAAATAACGCGGTTTAATGATTTCAACTCCATGCTGAATTTTGCACTGGAATTCTGTTATGATTGTTGTCTTAGTATTTTTCTTATGTTCCTTTCTTAAATCTCTTAACAGGCAGAAGCAGATTTCGAGATCAGTCCAGTACAGGGAAGCATTCACTGCCTTCAACCAAAAGTAAGACTTCTGTTTCACTTCTCTTTCATGGTTATGTTACATTTAACCATTTTCATGCCTGTCCAAGTGCTTTAATTCCTGGTAGCTGATGTTAAACTGAGGGTCTTTGCCAGAGCAGGTGACTTGCTCGCTAGGGTATGTGTTTTCAGCTTGAAGGAAATGTGTTCTGTAATAGGTAACACTTCCATCTGAATTTAAGACCTTCCATCTGTAGTGTTTATGAGATTTGTTGCAAGATTAAAACTGAGGTAGGCCTAGCGGTGTTCTTATTTGTGTTGCTGTCCTGATAGAAGTTAGGATATAAAAAGGTAGCATAATGTATACACTTCTTTTTGTTTCCAAAGCGGTTGGTATACTTCGTCACCAAGTGAAAGAGAGGAGAAATAACAAAACAAACAATTCTGGTGTTGCCATGTTTTGTACAGGGCTTTTTCTGCAGAGCCTAAATGTAGGAAAAATATTGGCCTTTTTCAGAACTGTTTTAAGCTCTTAGTTTGGATTTGATTAAATAGAATGAAGAACTGATAAACTTTCAGGAGAGCTCCTTTTTCAGAAGAATATCTGATTTCTCAGTCAATCTGGAGATGTGCTAATAAAAAATATTGCTTTTTAATGCTGTCACTTCACTAAGTTGCTAAAGAAGGGGGTTTGGGGTTTTTTTGTTTGTTGTTTCTTTTTTTGTTTTTGTTTGTTTGCTTGTTTGTTTTTTAAGTAGAACATCTTTATGCTCTTCAACTGCTGTACCAGTGGCTTGAGAGGGGAATGATGAGTTCACTGAATTCTACTATTCCCTCTTACTTTCATCTCACTTGTTGACTTTTGTTTTACTTTGAAAACATTTTCTTCCTGTTTGCTTCTCCTTTCTGTAGGTGATGGTGAATCTCAGAGTGGATTTCACAAAAGCTGGACTTTGTTACTGGTTCTGTTAATTTTTTGTGTCCCATTGCTTTATGTCCTGTGGAGTGGAATGCCAAGTCTTCTAGATACAACTTTGTCACATAGAGATATTGAAATTCTGCAAGCATTTCGAGCCCAGATGAATAAACTAAAAAATACTTACCAAAGTCAGGACCCCAGACTGTGGAAAAGGACCCATGTGTTCCTTGAGAAACATCTTAATGCTTCTCATCTGCATTTGGAGCCAGCCATCTTACTGTTCACAGCTGGCCAAGAAGCTGAGAAAGCACTGAGATGCCTAAGTAATGAGATTGCCAATGCTTTTGCCTTCTCCCAGAATGCTACTACAATCAAAATTAATGGGGCAGACAAAGCTGTATTGGATAGTGACATTGTCAAACTGGAGGTAGATGAAGAGCTCAGCTCTGGGTTCAGTAAAGGCAAGAAAGTAGCAGTGGTGCATCGGTTTGAGTTACTGCCTGCAGGTTCCACCTTAATCTTTTACAAGTACTGTGACCATGAAAATGCAGCATTTAAGGATGTGGCTCTTCTGCTGACAGTTCTCCTGGATGAACAGTCACTGGGAAAGAGCCTCACCTTGCAAGAAGTTGAGGAGAAAGTCCGTGATTTCCTCTGGGCAAAGTTTACCAGTTCAGATATTCCTAGTTCTTACAATAGCATGGACACAGATAAGCTGAGTGGACTGTGGAGCCGTATCTCTCATCTTGTGTTGCCTATTTGGCCTGAAAAAGGCCTTCCTGTGGAGGGGTGCACATAGAAGTTGTTGGAGAGGACTCGGAAAAGGATGAACACACAATGTATGTTGCAGTGGCTGAACAGGGAAGAACATACTGTGGCTGTTGAGCTTGGGCCGCATACAGTCTTTTCTGTGCAGAAAAATTCTACCAGCTGGCAGGCTATTTCTTCTAAAGTAACTGGGACTTCTCTAAATCAGCTGCAGAATGTAAGCAAAGAACTTGCTGGTTTTTTGGTAAGTTGTGTTCAGTGACTTACTCAGTCTTGGTGTCCTTGAACCACCATCTCCTGAAGCTCTCTTGGTGCACTACTGGCTTTGCTATGAGGTTTCTTTTCTGGCAGTGCATAAAGCTGGTATTGCATTTGACAAGGTAAGAGGATGCAAAAACATCACCTTCAACTGCCAGAATTGCTTACTTTTCTTCTAACACAAGAAATACAATAGAAACTGAAAATTATGGTAGTATTGTGAGTCTAAGCACCAGCTTTTTCTTTACCATCTGATCGCAATGTAGTGTCAGCTGTCTCTGGCAACTTCTTGCAATGGTAAAATTTCTTGAAACATTTGTGACTTATAGAGAACCTTTCAGCAAGCATTTCTTCCTTAAATAAGCCTCCCCCAAACAGTTCTGGAGAGTGAGAAAAGCTGAAGTACGAGGACTGCTTAACCTTAGTAGTACTGGTGTCAATTAAATAACCCCGCAGCACCTCTCGGCCTTGCTGCTCCCAGGAATCCTCTGCTCTTTGTCAAAGTTCTGCAAGTCTTAAAATTTGGGGGGAAATGATAAAATGTCATCCATGTGTGTTTAATATCTCATTTCAAACAAAAGTTTAGGAAGATGTAGATTATTTCTCATTTTAATAAAATAATTATTTTTGCATCAAGAGAATCTATTTATTTGTGATACCTGGTACCCTGAAAAATCACCTTTCTTCATGTGTCTGTATATAACCTGCTGCTTGCTCTATAAGCTTCTAGTGAAGAACAGATCTGCAATGCATGCTTTTAAAATACATTATTTTTAACGTGCCGTGTGCCAGAAATTTCTCTCACCAGACTAAAAATGTGTACTTGTTTCTACTGTAAGTATTTGGGAGGGCGGGGGAAGAGAGAATTGCAGCACTTCCATTTCATTGCTGTTACTGTATGCTCTTAAACTATTGGTCTGTGTGCACTTGGTTTTATTGTGTATGAAGAAAATATGTGAAGACTGCTCTCAATAGGATATTTTCCTGTAACAGCTGGGAGATTAGTGGCTCCTGGACCCATCCTTTATTCACAAGCCCCTTGAGTTGTCCTGTTGCAAAAAGTCCTTAAACAGGAAAACCTCTTGAGGTGCTGGAGCTTCTGGGTTCTTTGTGCAAGGAAACGTTTGGGGTGTGAAGTGGAATGAACCAAAATCACCATAAACATAAAAGAACACAGTTTGAGAGAGACAGAGGTAGTCTCTTAAACCAGAGGTGGATTTATTGTAGCTACTGAGACCCAGCAATGGGTAGTGATTCTTATTTTAATGGGAAGAAATAGAAATGGTAAAAAAGATGTGAAAGTGCTGCTGTTCTGGATGTTGAAGAATAGGAAGGAAAAGATGGCATTTACATTTTGGACATTTCACTGGACAAATGTTTTTTGGGGTTTTGTTTTTAAATAAAACAACTGTGACTTATTTTCAAGTGTGTCCTGATAGCATATTTGTATATTATGTAAACTAGTTTAGTAATCATTGAAAATAAACATACTTGTTTGTTTCATAAGCTGTTTTCAGATTTGTCCATTCAGTTGTGTTTTAAAAGTGTTTAAAACTGTGTTTTACTGCGTTATTTTACATCTTTTTCATGTTTAAGATTGTTTCTTTTACTATGGATCAAATAGAGATGTCTAAAATATCTTTGCAACCTTTTGCAAAATTAAGAACTTCTAAGAAACTTGAGTGCAGTGGTAGGATGCAGATGCATGTGTTTAATCAGTATCAGGGCTTTTCTCTAAGAAGGATCATTTAAGGAAATTGTAATAGCTCTGAATTGTCTTTTACTTGGTGTTCTTGTACTAATTCCTCAGTTCTGATTTCAGCTGGAACTAATGATAAGATATGGTTCACTTGTTTCATTAGTCTGATACAAGAGTCAGCTGCTGACAAAAGGGATGACATCATTCTTGTTCCACTCCTAGCTGCATGTTCTGTACCTCTGCTGTTGCAAGCTGGTGTCCTGTGAACTGACTGGAGAGACAGCCTTGCTAAAAACTGGCTTAGAAAAAAGTATATAATGAGCAGAATTGGCAGCCACAAAAAAAGACTTAAGTTGTGACACGAAGGCAGGAGATTGCATGTTCTCATACAAATAAAACATGTAATCCGGGTTATTTTCTGTTTCTAAAACTGCTCCTACCCCCTAATTATGAGGTATTAAAGAACTGTGTTCCTCAGTTTCAAGACAAAATAGGAAGACTTAATGTTCTACTTAATATTGTGCCAGACAAAGGAGAATCACTTTTTCTGAGGTGTATATCCAAATATATGGTGTGCTGCTAAGTTTGGAAGAATAAAAGCAAGATGGTATATCCAGTGGCCCCTTCTGAAGGAGGGTAAAGGCTCAGGATTAGATTGTTACTGCTCTTGTAGTGGTAGGTTGCTTTTGCAGCTGTTAGTGGCTTTGTCCTTAAAAGGCTCACATTAACTATCTACAGGTACTTAATGCAGATTTCATTAACTCCTCCTCAGCCAGAGGTGAGAAGTAATGTCTGTCTGTTGCTCTTAGGCAGCTATCACTACCCTCCTTGTGCAGTTGTTTCATTGCCTGCAGCAAACATTGCCATTTGATGTTTTCAAAACCGTAAAATTATAAACTTTGGCTTCTTCTAGAGAAATCTCAATTCTGAAGTTGAACTGTCCCTGTCAGCAGATAAGCAAATTAAATTGTCTGTGATGGGAAAAATGTACATATGTACAGCAGACACCAGGTCTGGCCTGAGGAATGAAGCGCTTTTTTCTTGTTCTGTGGGCTTACAGCTAACAAACTTTGGTCTATGGGCAGAACTTGATCTTCAGGGAGCTGAACCAGCTGCACTCCGACTTGCAGACAAAATTTCCACTGCTGTGCAAAGTGAACTGGAATATGAAAACCAGTGCTTGGGTTGCAAGCGGATGGACACCTATGGATGGAGAGAGTCCCCTTGCAGATAGCCAGCTAGGCAGAAGGTGGAGTGTGGCCCCTCTTCTGCTCCTGCTCTTGCCTTGGAAGACCTGGAGGATGGCAATACCTGCATTGCCTACAACAGTGGATGTTGCTAAAGGGACCTACAACAATGCACTGCCCCATATGTTCTTACCTTCCCTCTCACACCCTGCTCTGAGTCATGTTGTCCTGAGCAGTACAGTTTTGAGCTTGCTAAGCAGGTTTGTTAAAAGGCCTAATTTTCCCATTTTTTTCACACCAACAAAAGCATTTTTTTGATTTTTCACAAATTAAAAATCATGGGTTTCATATCTTCCTGAAAAATGCATTTGTTTTGAATTAATAATTGATTCAGCTGAAACTGAATGAGTGCAAAAGGCAAGATGAGCTCTATGCTAAGGTAAGCATAAATGTATTTGCTGTACAGAATGCAGTATGCATGTATATGCATGCACCATCTGTAGTGCAGTCACCAGTATGCTGTATTTGGGGGAAATAATCTGTTTTGGGTGGTGTGTAATGACAGATTCTATGTGAGGACCCTGTGGCACAGCTGGAAAACTATTATAATAAATCTGAAGGGATCTCTATAAGTCCAGTTCACACAGAGAACAATTTTTCATGCATTGTTTCTGCAAAATTGAAGGAGTATGGAGAAGTAGGTTGGGAGAGTTGTCCAACAGTCCTCACAGCTGTCCTGTGTCCTGCTTCACTGTCAGCTCCTGACAGCTGGATTTATAATTGAATTCCTGGACAAGCTCATTCCATATCGAACAGGTGGAAGCACCCTTCCCCAGATTCCAGCATGGCTCTTGGGAGCCATGTCAGTCAAGGAAAGAGAGGAGGGAGTCTGGGGGACTCCAGCCGATCTTTTCGGCTGGAATAGCCAGCTGCCCTTCTAATTTTAGAAGGGGTGTGCAAGAATAGTATGGAGTGGAAAACTTTCCAAGCCTCTCTCTTAAAGCTGCAATGTCCAAGTTAGCATAAGATGAGATTGAGTCTCTGCTTTTAACTTACTGTATGTCTCCATCCACTGCTTTCAGTGCTTGGGCAGTGCTTATTGCGTTTATCTCTGCTGAGCAGTTTAGTGAGCAGTTCATCAAACTGGAGCATGTTCAATTCTTCCCCTTCTCTCAGCTCTGGCTGTTTGCAGGTAAACAGTTTCTTCTAATCTTGGAGAATTTCACAATGTTACTACATTTTCCTTAAGAATGTGTTTCTTTCTGTGTGATATTTATGTGTCAGAGCTTTCCGTTCATTCGTGGGGAATTTTTGAAAAAGTAAAGTTGTACAATGAAGTTCCACTGGCAGATACAGATAATAAATAGAAGCAAAACAGGAAGGCAAACAATGCCTTTTAATTTTATTTGACTGACCAAAACCAATTTTCATGTTTGAGAAAATCCTATGTGATGCCTTATTTGCCTGAAGATGAAAAGGAGGAGCATGAAACTAGATTAGTGCTTCCTAGCAGAAAAGAGAAGCTATATTTAAAAGCATAATTAAAGAGGTAGTGTATTACAAAAGTGCTGAGTAAACAGGCTGCCAATCCAGCAATATTAAGTAGTAAACTTAAGTCAACACCAGGCGATGATGGGGAATGTAGTAATTTAATTTGCCCTAGACTGTGATCAGTCTTCCTGGTAATATTTTCATTGATTGAAATTGTCATTGTTATTATTTATTACAGTCTTATGCATCTGTAGGGAGCAGGTTTGTTCTTTGAGGATTTGGATGGGAATTGGGCACTATTTATCACATTTTCCCATCAGAGCTGTGCTTATGTTTTGGTGTTCACATTTGCTGGGTTTTTTTCCCCTCACCTGGCAAAAAAAAAAATCGTTTTCAAAGGTTTAACCACTGACATCTCAACCTCTCGTTTCAAAGGAGATTTGCTTATGCTGGAAAATATACTCTGTAATTAGTGTATGTAAAGGAGCCAAATTAAGGTTAAATGTGTATCCTGTAATTGTGATGTGATTTAAGTTCTACATTGCCTAAGCTTCATAGCTATAATGGTCTCCCAGTGTTCAGGGTGCTTTTGTATGATATTCCCATATTTGAATAACTGGCATGCAAAATGTTGACCATTCACGAGATGATAGGCTGTATAAAAACAGCTTGATTCTCTTTGGTTAAGAAAAAAAAGGGGGGTGGGGGAAAGCTCCAGCAGTTTTAGTGGTCCTTCAGTGGTTGGGGTAGGTAATTCTCCACCCCCTGCTCCCCCACGAAATTTGTCATCTGTAGTCAGTCATCCTAATGACTGAAAACCAGACTCTGGTGAAGTTGTAGACAAGTCGCAGAGGAGAAATTCCCAAAATAGCTGCAGGAAGAATTTCTTTTTGACTATTCTAATAACTTTCCTGCTTCAGTAGAAACAATTTTTTTTATAGCTGGATAACATCTTGGACCTATTTTTGAAACGTGGGTGGTTTTAATGCATCTTTGGGCTGGTAGCTATGCAATAGAAGATAGTATACTACCAAACACTTCCGGGTTTATAAAGATTTGTTAATTATGCCAGTGGCACTCAGTCATCTCTGTGAAGTTTTGCAAATGTTGTTTATTTAAACTTGGCAACTGGGAGACTGTAATCAGAGCTGCTTTCATTTTGCAACCAAAAAAAAAAAAGAATTATTTTTATAAAGATGACTTAGCTATGAATACAAATGACTGAAAAGTGGTGCCCTAGTTTCGGCTGGAGCTGCTTCAGGAATGCCAACATCAGCGTTGGCACCGTGCTGCAGTGGTGGTTTAATAAACATTGCGAAGTCCTGTTCTTTCATCAAAACCGAGAGCTTTTCCACCTTTTATTTTTACACGATTTGCATGAGGACTGAACGGGCAAGTCAAGCCTGCACAACCGCGGCGGGAGAAACAAAACAGCTTTGAGTAAAATACGTGTGAACGACGTTGTTCTGAGGCTGAAGGACGCCCTGGCGCCTGTAGGAGCGTGACAGCTTCGGCCTCCCCGGGCCTGTGGGGCGACAGGACGCCGGCGGGACTCCCGGTCGCCCCGAGGTCGGGAGCCGCCGGCACCGCCGTGCCCGGGGCCAGGCGCGCCGCTGCGTGGGCTTCCCGGCCTCCATGAAAGGTGCGCGCTGCCGGCGCAGCCCTCAGCCCTTCCCGCCGCCCTGGGTGCACTGGCGGCACCGCGCTCCGCTCCTCGACGGAGCTCAGCTTCAGCAAGGTAGACGGGCTGTGGGACAGCCTCACTGCTCGGCCGTAGCCCGCTGAGGCGGTGGGGCAGGGTAGGGAGGCTGCACCGCACCCAACATGGCCACTGGCAACGATGAGGCGGGGAGGGAGAGGCCTGCGGCGGGAGACTGCCATATTGGGAAGGTCGGTGGCAGGCTAGTTCTCGCGAGACTTGGCCGGTCGCTCCCGCCCTGCTCCGCGCCGCCGCTCTCTCCGGCGCTGCCGTTCCGTGTCAGTGGTTGGCCGGTAATGGCGGCGGGTTGGCGCCGCTGACGGGGCTTCGCGCCTGCGGGCAGCGGAGCCGAGCTCGGGGCACCGCCAGTTTCCCGCTGCTCTTCTCTCTTATTCTTTGCGGGATGTGCAGGGACCTGCTCCCGGGACAGCGAGCTTTGGGAGCCGCCGCCGCGACCAGGTAAGGAGGTGCCGGGAGCGGCCCGTGCCTCCGCCCCAGGCCGCGCTCGGCCCTATGCCGCTGGCGGCTGCCGCCCCGCCAGGGGCCGGGACACCGAGCGAGGTGGAGCCGGAGCGAGGCTGGCGCTGGGGGCCGGGTTCGGCAGCTCGCGGGGCCCGGGGTGCCGGCTGTCATTTGAGTTGGTCTTTACTGGGGCTGCCGCTGAGTCCCGACGGCCTCTGCAGTACTCATCCTACCCGTTAAGTCTCTCTCTTCCTTCGCTTAGTTTTAATTTGTTTCCTGCTGCTTATTATATCGGGGTAGCAGAGGAAGGGAAAGGGTAGGGGAGCTCTGGTTTCGCTGTTGTATTTTCGCCTTGTATGGGGAAGCCGTCGAAACGGGGTGTTTCTATGACGCTATGCTGCCTCCGGTTCGCTCTCTGCCTGCCGAGGGGCTCCCGAGCCCGGCCTGCGCCGCTGCCCTCGGAAACCGGGCCGCCGAGCTGGGTCAGGCTTGTGACGGTGCTTTTAAAGTTTAAATGCACGCTCTGCTACGGCCTGTGCTGTGTGTGGACTTCCGGCCCTGGCTCCGGAGCTTTGCCGGGCTGGGGAAGAGGACTGGCATTGCCTGGTATCTGATCGCTGAAAGTGCTTCTTACAACCGTGGGTAACATCTGCCCCAAGTGTCTTTCGACTTCATTGATGCCATTCATTTTGGCTGTTGTTGGCATAGAGGTTTTTATACTAGTGTGACAGCAGCTTTTCTTCTGTGGAAGTAGTGTTTTCCATGATACAGTGCCTACTGTTGATGCAGTTTTTCTGGAATCCTTTTCTGTCTTTGGATATAAGCTGTTTCTCAGCAGCCAAGCATTTCTTTGCTCATGGTGTCATACCTGTACGTAGAGGTCTATATCAAGTAGCTTCACAGTGTAAGTGAACGATCTAGTGTCTTGTAATTGAAAATTTATTACCTCAGTGGTCAGTTCTGTAGTTTTGTCGTTTTAAGCTGCTTCACAGGGCTACAGAGTCTACAGCCTTTAAAACTCATTCAGGAGTCAGTAGTGACCGAAAGTGGGACTTGTGGGACAAGCGTGTGGAGCTGTAGTCGGGCACTTGTTTTGCACCTGAGCTCAAAATGTTCTATCAGGCTGTCTGCATGGACAGGTGAAGTCATGTGAAGTGCATTCTCTTTCGTACAGTTCTGATTGCTACAACAGTCTCGTTAGGTAATACTTTAGATCATTAAATGCAACTTAGGGTGTGGCCACGTGAACACTTGTAAACTGTTGAAGGCTTCAGTTTCTATGAGTGACGCTACCTGAAACAAAGGTATGCTGCATCCACTGAATAGAGCAACTTAATTTATGTAGTAATGACACATTTCTACAAGGGGCCAGGGTATTGTGGAAAGTTATATTGCTGACTGGTGTAGATATTCTTGTAGATAGCATAGGCTAGGTGTACTGGTAACTGAAAGACCGCAATTTTAAAGCTATAAAATGTTTTGTTTGCAGGGATTTCTTTTACTAAGCTCCCTAAGCCTTGGTGCATAGCTTAAGTTTGCCACAGTAACATTGGACAGTCTTTGCAGATGTAACAGTCCCACTGTGGATGGTGTCCTTCATGTCTTGAAATAATTTTATCAGCAATTTGTGCCACCATAGTAAAAGCATCACTTGAATGTAAACAAATCTAAATCTTAGAATGGCTACATCTACCCTAAAGGTTTTGTTGATTTGCGTACAATGAACTTTCTGCACCTCCTTGCACCCCTTTACCAGCCATACTGCTGATTTCTGCTAAGAAAGTTATGTTGTATCAGACATATCCATGGATAAAGTCACTAATGTGATCAGTGTCATTTACTTCAGTGTGCCCAGATGAGGCTGTGTGATAAACTGATAGAAAACTGAGCCAACAAAGAAGGAAAAGGTGACTACTTTTCTTCTGGGTTAGTGAGTTGAACTGGCTTGTAGTATAGTCAGATGAGCACTGCATCTGTCACAAAAGAGTGGCAAGATTGCTAGGGAAGGCAGGGAGGAATATATCCATTCTTTCATCAGTGTTGGTGTGCTTTATCTGCTTAATTGTGCCTTAAAAATGAACATCAGGAGTGTGACTCCTGTTTGAAATGTGCTGCTGATGTACTTTAATATAATTCATCCTATTCAAACCAATGTAAGTTGTGTTAATATGAGACAGGTATAGTGGCATAATAATAACACAAGGGGTTTGGTAGCTGAGTGCAGAGAGGAAACTTTCCCACTACAGTTAATATATTAGGCATGTGGCTGCATCAGAATGTCTGAGTGTAAAATTTATCCATAGGTGTAAGTGCTTGGAAGATACATGTGTATCATTGTGCTAATGATATAATAGCCTTTAATGGACTACTCGATTGAGAATAAAATTACTTGTACACGTAACTCTGAAATCTTTGCCAATATACTGGAGAAAAAAGAGAGCAAATAAATTAACTAATCAATTATGCTGGGTCAATTGAAACTTCCTGAGAGCTAACAGAAATTCTATGTTTTAGCTTCATAAGAACACTCCTTACTGATTGCAGAATTTCGCACTAAGTCTGATCCATGGCAAAAGAGTGTAAAAGTTTAAAGAACAGTTACATTTTTTTCCAATATTTTCTAGTCATGTTAACATGATGTGTCATGGTTGCTAATAGCAAAATACATCATGTGGAATTGTCTGAAACAGAAAAGTTTGGATTTAGGGTTTAAGTACTTTCTTGTGGGATGCTTTTAATGGGATGGAATTATTTAGACCTGGGAAAATATGTTACTGCTATTTTTAGCTACTTCAAGAAAAAGTCTCCTCAGCAGAGTCCTTATAATGCCAAGTCAGAGACAGAGCTGTTGGTCGCTGTTCAGCTTGTCATGGGGTTTGGTTTGGTTTTCTTTTTGATGTTTCATGTTGTTACTGAGGCATTTTTCAGACACTGCTTCTGAATGCAGTTTCAAAGCAAAGGCATCAAACTTGAGAAAGTGGCATTTGAAACTTTCATTGAAGTTTTCATGCACCTTATTCTGTTTTGAAAGAAAATACTGACCAGTCTGCAGTTGACAGCTGCAAATGAACTTGCTGCTATGTTCATAGGTCCTTGACATCGTTGAGCATTTGAAAGCTGTTGTCTTTGACTCTAAAAATTGGCAGGTCTGGTTCTTCTGCTTGACTGGGGGATTTACCTGTAACTTCTAAGAATCACAGAATCATAAAATAAGACTTGCTCACAGTGGAGTGTTCCTTGCGAGATGAGAATTTGAGCATATTCTGCTGAATGGATTTATTATGTCAAGAACTGACATCTTCTGATGTGTGATTTTTAGTAACTGGAGAAGGAAAGAGTGAATTTTTGTTTTGAAGGCCAAGGAAATTAATGCAGGAGTATTTTCTTCAGTATTCCTGAAGCTAAGGTAGTTGCCTATTTTCTGTCATAAATACCAAGATGTTTGAAGTCAAAGAAAATACAGAACTTCTGAATGGATAGACAAATCCTTGTATGCATCTGCTTAATAAATGGGTGCATTTTCTGTCCCTTTGTACTCTCTTCACGAGCAATAAATCAAGTTACGCCAGCTGTCACAACATTCATTTCAATAACTTTCCTCAAAAGTATTTTCTAGCATGTGATGCAGCAGAACAAGATTGCCTTTTACTTTCAGTAAAACCACTAATCAACTTTTTAGTGTATTTTTTCTCATGATTTTTACATCACTTGTGATGAAGCGAAGACACTTTTGCAAGTTGCCATGACTTGTCATAGCAGAAAGGTGTTGTAAATGTCCATTCTGAGCATACAGTTAGAGAGAATCAGATTCAGAAATGTTTCATTTATAGAGCAAACTTCACTATAGTGTGAATCCAAATTTAGTAGCTGACTGATGCCAGGGATTTCATCTTAGAGCTCATGAAACATGTTCATATTTTTCAACTATATTTTCTGACATTTGATGGATGTATGACTATGGATGTCATTTATCTTTCTGGGTAACAGTTAAATGTAGTGACATGTGCTTTGAAATTCTTTCCTGCTTTTCTGTCTGCAAGTGTGTGTTGTATCATGATTGCTCTCTTATTTTTTTTTCTTCTTTTTTCTACCTTAATATTCCTAAAAACTTTTTTACTTTTCTCTAGCTTAAGACATATCAAAGTTTAACAGTACATTTATTTTACTTTTGAGGCTTTTTTGGTGCAATTATTGTTTTCCGAAGTCATAATGATTAAAATGTGAGGAGTTCTGGTATACTTACTGTTTGCATTACAAGACAAAATACTGAATACTATCTAAAACTGCTCATTCAGAGCAGCTAACATTCACAAGCTCCTTGGCCATTGTTGGTATCTGTTACTTCTAGCCTTTTCTTGCATCAGCTTTACATAATTGTGTCCATTGTAATTACACGTGCCCTTGCTCTTGGGATGCAGTGCACTCTGAACCAGTAGAATATTTCTAAGGCAATATTCTAGCAGCCAGTCAGATTAAATACCAGCAAAACTACTCATAAGGGCATTCTCAACAGTTTGATCCCACTCTTTAGCTCTGCACCCCTTAACAATCATAACCCAACTTTGCAGCAAAAATAATTTTGGAGGAGTAAAGTGGAGATTACAGACTCGAAATAATATGGTGGAGAAGTGTTAAGGTGAAGTTTGGGTCCATGAAGTGCTGTGCAGTTGAAGTTGTACTTGGATTGTGAACATTAACTTCCTTTCAGAACTTTTGCCCATGAAAGACATTTAATTTGAAGGCTTATATAAATGAGTATTTAAAGAAGGTGGGGGGAGGACCTGCTGATTCTGCAGAGTTGGCTATAGATGCTGGTTCTGATATATGTGTCATGATTTGTTTGTTGCACTAGAACGTGTCTTCAGTCCTGAGGAAGGTCAGTAAATCACCTGCATCTTGCTTTGAGAGGCAAAACTTTCTCAAAATACCTTGAGGCCAAAAAAATAAAGATTGCTTTATTTTTTACTCTTGCATCAAAAAAAAATGTAAAAGTCCATAAACATGTATATATGTATATATATACACACATATGTCTTAGAACAGTGTATTATGGATATTTTTAGCTCTCATTTAAATGGGATAATGCAATCTGTTAAAAACTTGGGTTCCAGAAAAATGAGTAGGTAAAGGTATTTGTATTCCACAGTCAAGCATATAATCATATACTGTATTCTGTGGTCTTTGAGGATGCATGAAAAGTGGTTCTGACATATTTAAATAGAAATTCCATCACTTTCAGTGGGCTGGCTCTGATTTTGTCTGTTCACCTGTGTGTGTCTGTTACTGCCACTGTAGTGGAACAGATGCCTGTTCCAGAGGCATTTTAAGGATTCAGAAGTCAACTTTCAATTATTTGTACATGGAAACTTAAGATATTTTTATAATCAAGAAGAAAACATCCCTAAAACCTTTCATATGTCTCTATGTCTGTTTCCCCATGGACAAGTTGTGCAGTGTGAGGCATGGGTGCAGTGGGATACACTAGAGCAAGGTGTATAGACTCTGGCTCCCCTGGTGTCTTTGAGCTCCAATGGGGTCTCCACTGGTAAGAAGGTGATGGGAGTAGTTCTTGTTTTCCTCAGTCCCTCTCACTCTCCTCATGGTGAAGGCAGTAGCAGCCTCAAGCGTTTGCTTTTGGTGAACAGTGTAGATTATGATACACCACAGTAGCTATTATAGGACTGGGACTGATCTGGGACTGTTCCCCAATGTTTCCATCCTTCTCATTCTCCTTGCAGGGAGATTGTAGCTTATGGTATGACATAGATTAAACTAGTAAAGGAAAAAAAAAACCAAACCTAAAAAGCTACTTGTCGTCTTTACCAGATAACCAGTCTGCTTTGCTTTACCACATAATCCCATTGACTTTCTGTCTGAATAAGACAAGAGACCAAGGCATAAAGAAAGGAAAAGATGGCTTATTTTATTGGCACTGCTGCCTTAGTGTAGCTCAAACTGTGTGAATTGCTGGCCCCTGCGCTGTGTACCCAGTTTGTAGCAAAACCCACTTCTTGGGGATTAAACATTTAAGAGTATCACATAAATCAATAATCTGTTGCTTTCCCTACTTTTTGCAAAGCTTCATGTTTTCTTTTGTGGTATCTCTTTCATTTCATATTCCTTCTGTTTTTGTAAGAAATTAATTCTTGAGGAGTACTGTTCCCTATGCATACTGGGGTTTTTTTTGCATAACCACTAAACGTCAATGAAAACAGTGTGTGATCTCTTGCTCACATTATCTGCCTTTTTTGTATCTGCATGATTCATCTTCCTCTCCTGTTTCCTTGCTTCAGTGCCATGCCATGACTTCTGAGTTTCCTCTTTTCTTTTCTTACAGAGGCTGTACTACTAAGAAAAAAAATAAATCATACTGAGTATGTTTGGAAAAACTTTACAATTGGACCAATATACCAGTTTCTTTTCTTCCTTTTTGCTGCTCTCTATGCCAGTTCTTTAAAAGTTCATTCAATTTCTCTCCTTCCTATCTTTCTCCGTTCTCTTCTTTTTTTATATCCTGCTTCTCTCAGCACTTTCTCTTAGCAGCCCTGTTTTTCATGTCTTCACATTTTTGTGTACCTTTGCTAAGCATATTCTACTTTCATATCTCCTGTTACTTTTAAAATGCTGTCCTCTTAACTGAGTTGACTAGTTATTTTACCTGTTGTACCTTCAATATCATCTTTGGTATGCTTATTAGTAAATGTAGTACTAGTTTCTCATCTTACTTTTTATTTGACAGTGGTTTTCTCCTTGTTTCTATTTCCTCCTCTCTGGTGTCTTTTTGATCTGTCAGTTCTCTTCTGTGTCTTCCCATAGGAATAATGTTTGTAGAAGAGAGTGGTGTTATGTCCTGTGTCTAGTACCTGAGTTTTCCTGTCTATACCAGTAATTCTGATGATAAAAATAGATTTCAAGCAATGAAGAGTAATACTTAATCCTTTCAGAAATGGTTGCTTTCTCAGAAGTTCTCTTACCCTAAATTTACATTTTGAGTAGGTTGTCTTATGTTTTTGTTTGGGCAAGACACATCTTGGTATGTTATGACATTTTCAGTGGCTCTCAAAATTGATTCTGTATAAAAAATGTCCCCATTTTTATTCATATTTGTTTTTCTACATTTCTGACATAACTGCTCTTTGCTTCAGTGATAGAGAAAATCAATTAGATGATTTCCAGGGCAGGGGAGTGTTATGATTTACAGCATGAATGATGTGAGCCACAAAGCTGTGGTTGCATGAATGAGCTCGGCAGCACCTGTCCTAGAAGCAGAATCTTCTAACTTCACTTGGCTTGTTGCCTGTAACTAGATACTTAAAAAACAAAACACCTCCTACTTATTCCTACTTCTGTGTTATTGTGGATGTCACTCTGAGTATATGCATGTTTTTCTGTACCTACATATATAAGCTCACTTTTCCACATTCTTTTGAGCATGTATTTGTGTTCTGTAAAGAAAGTCACAAGTAAAGATCTTTTGAAGACCTGTGTTGTTGTTATCGATAGTCTTGGGGCATAAGAACAGTTTTGGTGGAGTAAGTTACTGCCTTAGAGATAAGCTGTATAATTGAATGTGAGGACCAAGCTTCACTGCTGGTCACTGTGAGTATTCTTGAACCCCTATATGATAAAAATTCTTGTCACAAAATACACAGGTAATTACTTGTTTCAGTAAGTAATACACAGTGTTAATTTTGTGGAATGTTTGGTCACTTTTAATCAGAAGGATGATCTGTATATTTGAATGCCCTTTATATATATATATCACTTGGAGTATTGTGTGCGGTTCTGGTGCCCTCAACATAGAAAGGACATGTAACTCTTAGAACAAATCCAGAGGAGGGCCACGAGGATGATCAGGGGACTGGAGCACCTCCCATATGAAGACAGGCTGAGAAAGTTGGGGCTGTTCAGCCTGGGGAAGAGAAGGCTGCGTGGAGACTTCATAGCAGCCTTCCAGTATCTGAAGGGGGCCTATAAGGGTGGTGGGTAGAGACTCTTCACTGGGGACTGTAGTGATATAGGACAAGGGGTAATGGTTTGAACTTAAACAGCAGAGGTTTAGATTGGATATAAGGAAGAAATTCTTTCTTGTTAGGGTCGTGAGGTACTGGAATGGGTTGCCCAGGAAGGTTGTGAATGCTCCATCCCTGGCAGTGTTCAAGACCAGGTTGGCTGAAGCCTTGGGTGATACGGTTTAGTGTGAGGTGTCCCTGCGGTTGGAACTAGATGATCTCCAACCTTAACTATTCTATGTGGCACACTGTAGGGAAGTGAAAGCAAAAGAAAACTTCAGCAATTAAGAGAGAGGACAATGTGCTTTATGATTTATGACTCTTTCAGAAGTCTAGAACTTCCTGTATGAAATAATGGTTACTGATTTTTTTCTTTTCCATAGCAGAAACCTCCTCAGTCTGTTGTGAAGACAGATCAGTAAGCACATGTGGTGGCCTCCACATGCAAGCACATGACCTCCAAGACAGGAGGTCCTTGGTGAGAGGGTAGTGGCAATAGTTGCCGATCAGAGTTTTTATTGGCTCCCTGAACTCCTCTTAGATTTCTTATACTTACTGTTTTTTCTTATATAGCACTTCTTTCAAGTCTGTTACAACTTTGCATACGACAGCTCATCCTTTGCAGTGAAACTAATGATAAATAAAGAGTTGTATAAATTACCTGCCTTTTCTTGAAATTATCTTTCCTGATTAAAAGTTGGGTTTTTTTCTCCCTTATAAAAAATTCCTTTGGTGACACTCTTTTAGATTGCTGCTGAAGTACACAGGAAAACCATGGCAGCTCCAGTCTTTTTTCCTGGCTGTAGTGTCCTGTTGCACAATTCTGTTCTGCCTGATCCTTTAACAGATAGAGGTGACACATTCATTTGTTATTGGCAAAATTGGGTATTTTGTAGGTTCAGTCCATATTGTGCTGTCTCTGTTACTTTAGCCTATATATCACTGTTACTCTAATCATATATTTCATATAGTTTCTGTTACTATAATCCATATCATGCTGTCTCTGTTACTCCTTCATGTGCAGTATTTCAGTACGGTCATCTTCAGATTTGCTGGAATACTTATAACTGTGATCTAAATTGCATGACTTTTGGGTTTCCTTTTTTCAAGTTCACTCTTACTTGTAACATACAAGAACAAAAGGAAAACCCTCTCTGCACAGAATTACATGGTTTCTGAAAAAGTGCAAGCTGTAAACACATTTGTGATTTTGTGCTGATGGTCATGATCTGAGTTTGAAATCATATGAGATAAAAATTCATCATAGTGATCAAGGTTAGCATAAGATACATTTGTTCTTACTTTATACCTCTTTGATTCTTACATAAGTTTTTTTTTATTTTTCTTTTAATAGATAAATTGGCATGATGTGGAGCAACAAGTCAAAAGAGGTGCCTCTACAAAATCTGAGGCATAACCAAACCAAGGACTCTGCCAGAGGTAGGAATTTTCTCTGTTTTATTGCCTTGTTTTGGAAGATGTTTTATCATGACAAACAAGTTGTTTGAAACTTTGAGGAGTTATAGAAAGTATTCTCTTGCCTCAATTTGGAAGCAAAGACCATGTGTTATATGGCTTCACTTTTGCAGAGATAGCAGTTTCATATTCTGATCTGCAGAGTTATTTGCTGATCTGCGTTAGGAATTGCCATGCTATCGTATGGTTGCCAAGATGGCACAGAGACGGATTTTTTTTTTCAGTACTGTGGAAGGTGAGCAGTGCGGGAACAGAAACTGAACTGTAGGCTCCTGAAAGAAGTGAAGAGCCTGAGAGGCAGTAGCTTCTGATTCTTTCTCAGTTCCAAAGCAGTGAAGAGCTAAGGACACTTGAGTAGCAGCAGTACATTTCAACTAGGATGAATTGCAAAACTTCTGTCTCCCTGATTTGGAGAAATCCTGTTTGCTTTCTACTGTCATATAATTACAGTACATCCCTGGGAAGAAGAAAGCTGTAGTCTGTAGAGCTGAGCTGCATGTTAAGTCTGTGGTTCAAGATTAGTCTTATGATCTCCAGTATGACAAAACTGGACTTCAGAAGCTATTTTGAAAGTCAAGTCAGATTATTTTTTCTGTAAGAAGACATTATTGGTTATTGTTTTCTGTTGTATGTTCAGTTTCTTTTAAAATTATGTACTTTGTGAAACTGAGATGTTTTGTAGATGTGAAGCACCATCTCTCGAAGTCAAAGTGAAGTTGTTGCTATGCTACTTCCTTACAGCAACACAAAGGAAGAGGGTTATCTTATCTGAAATTAAATTGGCAGCTTTTCAACTGTAAGGGAAATGTTTACTTATTTAAAAAACACTCTGACCCTACTACTCTCCATGGTTCTGACACACATTAAAGTTTTGGATGTTGTGTTGTGTAAACCATTACATTAGAAGACAACCATTAGAATCCAAAAGAAAGGGGAACTGAAAAAGTAAGTACTTTTAGAGGAAAATACTAATGCATCCTACTGAACTAGTTTGCACAAAGAGCAAGTGCTGTTTAGATTAAAAGTCTGAAGTTGATTAGTGCCTCATGCTTGTTCTTTGCAAACATTGCTTCTATTTTGTTTGTAGGGTGTACAGTTCAGAATTCACATGCTCAAAGCTTGTTGTTGAGTAGAGTCTTTCAGTGAACATGTATTCATGCTTAAGGAATAAGAAGAAAATGGAAGGGAAGTAGTTAAACTATAGTGTAATGGAAAAATGCAAGATATTTGCATTGGTGTAGATAACCAGCTTTTGTCTTCTAAACAACTTCTATAATGTGGCAAATTCGATGTCAAGTGTAATAATATACTTGACCTAATGTAGTGAACTCGTTAACCGTACATATTCATTTTACATTATGTACTTTATTGCTCTGGTAAAATGAGTCTTGACTGATAGCAGCCTCTCCTAGAGGAGACTGACAGGCTAGAACTGAGTCATTAAAAGAGTTTGATTAGTGAGCCCATGAAAATTGTTTTGAAGCAGCATTTTATTTCATTGTTTTACATGTACTAATGAGAAACGTATTTCTGTTTTTTTTTCTGCTCCATAAGATCTAACTGCAGCATGGGCTACTTTTTCTCAGACTAAGGCTGCTGTAAGTACTGATTTTTATTTTTTTCTTTTGTGCCTTTTTTTTTTTTTTTTGGTCTTACTCCCTTTCAGATCTGTTAATGGCTACAAAACTTTTAACTAAGGTATTGTTCAGTGGTTGTTAAACAGTTTGAAATAAGGCAAGCAATTGGAGTACGTGCATGTTGGCCTTTGTTGTATTTTGGGAGCAGTCTTCCATGTGCAGTAGAAGAAGTGTTTGCCACAGCAAGCTCAGTCTTGAGTATAGTAACACATGCTGCGTCTTAAGTTTAGTATTGCCTTTCTATGTAAGGAAGTGGTGACTTTTGAAAACTTGAAAAAACAGCTCTCCCCTGCTTACTGGTCAGAAACTGGGACAACACCAGTGTATTTCATCTTTGAGCATTAGAATTGCTGTTTTTCTGTGAGGATTTAACTAGTCTCTAAAACCTGGCTTCAGGTAAGCTAAACATCTTGGTTTTTCATGGAATTCAGCTCTTTCACATAGCCTTGTACATCTCTCTTTTAATAGCTTAACATCAGTGTGGGGTTTTACATGTGGAATATTGTATCATGCTCAATTTTGAGAAGAGTATTACAGAATTTATTCCAAATGAGATTAGTATTTCATTCTGGCCAAGCGTTAAGACTCTGCATGGCATGTTATTATTTTTTTAATTTTATTTTTTTCACAATAACCTGCTTATGGAAACAAAACTATGCAACAGAACTATGTAACAAAACCTAATTTAGATGATCCTCTTAAACAAAACTTAATAATCTAATGTAGTTTCTGGCCATAAGGCTGTGCAGTTTTATGGTATCAGCTTTGTAAAGTTGCTTTTGCCTGTGGCTTTGTTCTTTATAAAATGAGGAAAAATTTGTCACTTTAGAGGAATAAAACCCTGCAGCCTAAAAACTGAAAACACTATTCTAATTTACATTATCTTCAAATTCTAGTTACGTCATATAGAGAACAAATTGGAAATAGCTCCCACCAGCACAGCTGTGTTTGATTCTGTCATGGATGCCAAGAAGCCCTCTGCTAGTGCTAGCAGGAAAATAAGCAGAAAAGGTATGTGTTATTGAGGGTATAGTGTGTAAGGCAGGGTAAAGCCACTGTGATCTGGGAAAACTTGATTTCTCCTCCCTGCCCTCAAATTGTCTCCTGCTAATGATCTTTATTCATGGAACTAATTGCCCATGAGAAATTAAAGTTTTCTTCCCTTAGCTTAGGGAGGAAAGTGTACTATCACAGTCACTGGGTTACTGGGAGGGGCAAGACTTTCCCACTTCTGAATGAGCAGTGTTTATCACATTCTGATACAATGAGTTCCCGGAGGGGGGGGGGTGGTTGGGGCGGGTGGGTAATAGTTGTTTATGTTGAACTGGCTGTTTCTATTTTTCATTGTTTGTCGACTGTTACACCCTGATGCTCCCTTTATTTCGTTTAAGGAAAGCATTTGCTTATAAGAAATAAGCCCTCATTTTAAATACTGTTTAGAGCATTCTGGTAGTGTGCCACTGGAGAAGAACAGGCAGGTCGACCTCTAGTGGCAACACAGCTTTCACAAATTTAATTACTTATAATTGATATTTAAACATTATTATCTATCTTTAAATATGATCGTTGTTTCAAGTACTTGCCACCTTACCTCCCGACTGTTGAAAAAGAGAGGAAGTGCTTTAGGTGCTATTTTGGAGTGCTGCTTAAACCTAAGAAAAACTGTGTTCTTAATTGTTTCCCCAAGAGTTTTCTCATTCTGGAGATAGGTACATAGAGAATTCTTTGGTTTCTGCTTCAGCTTCCCAGTCCTCCAGCCAAAATAAATCAAGCAAGGAGAAGTCCTCACGCAGTCCTCTTCGAGTGACCACCCTTGAAAGCAACGTGAAAAAAAGCAATCATGTGGAATTTTGTGAACCACTGGCTTCATACAGGTTAGTGCTGAGACAGTTGACTATTAAAGAAAGATATGCTAAGATCAAAATTAAGCTAACAGTGATATTTTTGAAAGCTTCTCAAAAATTATTTGCTTCCTCCCCATACTCACCCACATGACTAGCATGTGGTGTTGGACAGAAGTGTCTTCCTTTAAAAAAAATTGAATAGAATACAAATTTATTTATCACTCAGTGAATATGAGTTTAAAGCCAGATGTCTTGAAATAGAACCAGATCATCAACTTGATGTGGCTGTGGCCTCAGTGGCCTTACAAGTTTGATAGGTATTTTGGTTTAGTTATAAGGACCAAAAAGAGTATTTCCTCCTGTTTATCTAATTTTGTTTTATTAGTTCTTCATCACATATTCCCAAATGTGTTATCATAAGATGGTGTATAGCAAGAGCATCTACTACTAAATTTGCATTCAGTTCTTGTGTGTGAGAAACCCAAATAAGAATAGCTGTATCAAGGAGAAAAAGTGGTGTGGAATATTTGAGAAGATAGGGCATGGTGGGGTATGAGGAATGAAGGAAAATATGGAAAGCCTGTTTTTCTTAGTGTATGTTAAGTACTGTAATAACCATAAGATGCCTTAAAAACTTAGAGAACATGCAGTCGAAATAAACTCCCTATAACTTGCTGTAATATCAGAGCCTAAAGACTTCTACCATAACTTCTTTAGTTCTTCATGAGTTTTAAGCAGTGTGTGTTCTTTGCGCAGACATCCCTGCTGATTACCTTTGTTAGGTTTGTAAAAGTCTTTTTATTGGATTCTAACACATAGTTTGCATATTTTTCTAAATGTTCTCACAATGATTTGGGGGTTGCTGATGGCTGATTAGAGTGGAGTTGGGACAGTGGTATTTTTTAAAATTCTACTAGATCTCTATTAATCGTTATCCTAAGATCTGAGTTTTGGTCCCATTTTCCACTTGTCAGCTGTGAGGCTTTTCCTCCTTGTTTGTTGCATGGGAGGCTGATGTGAATCAGTTGTGTAATCTTTGGTCAGTTTTATTGTCTTCCTTACCTGCAATAACTTACATCAGTTGTTTCAAAACTGTAGTAAATTTAACAGAATTCAGGGAAAGCAAGAAAATGAGATCAGCTAGACTCATGCTGTTACATCCAGAGGGAAAGAATTGGTTTTTTTTACAGTAAAAAGAACTGTGTGGTGCTGGGTGCATTAATTTGGAAAGTAACATCAGAGCTGCTAAGTTAACATATTACTCCTGCTCTGAGAGCAGCCTGTAGTCAATGCTTAGCGTGCATAAGTAAACAAAAGCCAGAAATCCAGAATAATGGGTAGAACAACCTGCTTGTCTGTATATTTATATATACTTTTGGTGAAATGTTGTGCATTTAAACCACACAACTGTTGTGCTGGTTGATTATGATTAGTGCTCTATGTAACAGCAGTGTGCTGTTAGAGAGCGGTAGACAGTTTCACAAGTACAGTGTTATGACTTGGCTTCAGGTCAGTTCTTTAAACATACTTGCTGAAGAAGCAAACCAGGTAGCTTAAGTGCCAGATTTTATTATCTTCAGCCCTTCATTGGTGAAAACATTAAATACATTATATACAAAATGCTGAGAGATCCTTAGTTTGCTGAATTATTAAGCTCTCAGTAGGCTTTATATTTGTTACAATACATCCAGTTCAGTCTGAAGTTCTTGTCAGGAGATTGCCTTTTTAATGCTCAAATACAGGACAGGGTTTTCTTGTGCATTTTATTTGTTTTCTCAGCTAATGACTGTGCTGTCAAGAAGCTGGACATTGCTTTGTTTTAGAAAACGGATATTAATTATACTTCTCTAGTTTTAAACTTATTTTTTAATGTAAAGGTTTTTTTAAACTGAGGGGCGACATTACTGTTTTCTGATTTTCTACATAACCTAAGTTCAGCTTTTCAACTTCATATATAGTCATGTTCAGACAGAGAGTGCAGAAAATCTTTAACAGGAAACCTCTTTCAGTTTCATCACACTTGCACTGTTAAATGTGTGGTGATCAAACTTTAAAAGAGCTTACCTTTAAAGTGGAGATGAGGTATAGGAAGTCATTCTTACAGTTAATGAATATGCTGATTACTGGGTTGGAAGGTCATACAATTGTATTTCTGATGGTGACTTCTTTTTTTCCTTCTATTACATCAGGGATACATACAGTTCTCTGTCTTATCATGGTTCCAGCCAACTTGAGGCCAATCAATTGCTCTCTAGTTTGGACTTCAGCAAAGCACAAGGGAAGATGGAAATAATAGGCCGTATGATACATGACCGAGATGAGCGGGATCTACACAGCAGAGATTTTGAAAGCTCATGTTCTTCTGCTGCAGGCGAGACTGTTGTTCGGTATTTGAATGACCGACCAGCAATTGATGCCTTGCAGAATAATGAGGCATTTCTTAAGGTTGCAACACCTCCAAGATTGGATGAGGAAAAAAATAGTGGCTCTGGAGGAGATGAGAGTAGTACTAAAACTCCTCAGAGTAACACATCCCAGGACAGTGAACTGAAAACATCTTCCTCTTCTGCCACCAGTACTTCTAATGCTCATAGGCTGGAGATTTTGAAGCGGCGACAGCATGATGCTAAGTTGGAGAAGCTGAAGGAGCGGATTCGGAAGCAGTGGGAGCATTCTGAAGAGTTGGGTAGGAGAGAGCAGCACTCAGGCTATGTTGAGCAACCTGTTGTGATCACAAACATGGAGAATACAGTAACTCCCAAAGTCAGGAAAGTGGCAATTGCACCTGCTGCTCCATCATACAGAGGTACGGAGGTGCAGAATCCCTCTCTGTTGGTTATACATGGTGAAGGAGCGGAGTTTAATTCATTGAGCAACATGTCAAAGCATGGATGTGACTCATAACAGAAGTGTAATAGCACGGTTTGATCAACGATACTGTGATTTATTGTCTATTTAGAGAAGTGTGGTTTTTTCCTGTCTCATTCCGCATTACTATATAAAAAAGCACACTGTACTAGCATTTCATTTTGTTTTAGTATGTTTTTTTATGGTCCCAGAGCTTATTGATTGAGAAAGCCTTTTACATTTTTAATAATCTTTTCTTCACGCAGTCTACTGTTTTTCAACTGTGCGCAAGTGCCAAACTTTCTTACTTGGCAGTTTCCGACCCCTTCCACTCTGAGAAAGCTTTATTTACATTTTGTTGCAGTTATTTTAAACTCCTGAATTGTTTACTTTCAGGTTTCAATCCTGCTGAAACAAGAATTCGCGCTCCAGATGGGAAGATCTGGAATGAGGAAAAATTTCAAATTAGTCGGGAGTTGTATAGAGATATAGCACTACAGTTAACAGGTGAGACACAAACTGAATTGATTAAACCACACAACCTGTTCTTAAGAGGCAGAGAAGTATATTCTGAACAAGTCTGCCAAGTCCTGGAATTAAAAAATCAAAGCAATGAGTGTTAAACATCAAAATACTTCTAATGGGAAACCAATACTGAAAATAATCAAATGATGGCTTTTCTTTGAAATAGACAAAAAAACCCCAAACCGTAAACAACTCTTTGTTAGAATAATTGTCATTTAAGTTTGTAACTTCTTTATATGTGTGTGCATGAATGAATGCAATTTCCTGTTAAAAGCACAAAGCCAATCCACTATTGGTTTTGATGAAACCTGTATTATCTCATGGGAACAATTGGGGTTATTTTTGGCATTTTTAACACCATCAATGTGATACAGTGTTATGTTGGAGCCTGCATTCTGCATACTTCAGTATGTTGTTAACAAGTTGTTGAACCTGAAGATGCTGTGGGAATTGTTAGTGGTTTAGTTGGAACATATAAGTAGCTAAAGGGGAGATGGGAGTTGTCTGCTGTAGAAAGTCTCTGGGAATCCTTGTTTAAAATGGAGTAGGTAGCCTGCAGTAAGGGTGGTGGAGAGATTATATGGCATTAAGTTGATTTAATATCTCTGAACTTGTAGAACTGTATTGTAACAAGTCTTGAAGTTGTTGGAGAAATTTGTATCCTAGAGATTTGCACACATGCACTTTTTTTAGAGATCTCTTACCTGGATTCCTTGAGGAGGGGGAGAACAGGTAGATCAGAGAAGATATAAGAAATCTTGTAAATAATTACATTTTATTTCCTCTACAACTTTTACCTTCAGTATTATAAGGCATGGATAGGATGTGGGGTGGGAGACTGAATAACTTTGCATTGAAAAAATAACAGAATGTGTTAACTTTGGAGTTTATTCCACATGAAGGCGTAGGAAGGAAACTTGAATGCTAAAAGCTTAGAAAACTGTTACTCAGTCCTCTTTGCCTAATGGTCTTTTGAAAAACATTAAATATCATTATTGCAAAATGGCAACACAGGATAAAAGATCTCTTTCTAGGTGATGAGTTCATTTAGCAGCAAAATATTCTGATACTTAAAGCTGTGAGCAAAAATAATTAAAAAAAAACTATATTTGCTTAACAGTTACACTGCCAAGAGACCAAAACAGTGATACATGCTTTATGTCCTCAAATGTACTGCTCCAAGACACAGTCATTATTAATTTTTCACTTTGGAAAACTGTAGTGCGATTGACAGCTCATTTCTCTGGGTGATCGAGGGTAGGATGCTCAAGTGTGCATTTTGATTTGCTAGGCTGGTTATAGTTGAGTGCTATAAGGTTGAATTGCTTTTGACTGACTTGGGAGAGGGAGAGGGGATCAGGTGAACGGAAAGTAAGGGAATGGAAAATAAAATCCCTTAACAGCCTATAGTTTTGCAGCTTAAAAAATTGTGTATTAAAAGTAACCTTTCTTATTGGTCAATACATTCAAGACCAGAGGAGTATGTGATGAGATTGTAAACTTGTAGGTGTCTTTGTATGCTGATAGTATAGTGGCTGGTATAGAAATGACTAGATTTCAGTACAGCTTGACAAGATGCTGAGGAATTTTTCTGGAAGCACTTATGAAAACTCTTCAGAAAGAAGAGCCACTTCTTTTCAGTTAAAGTTGTTTTTCAAATACTCTATTCAGCATCAGCTTATGAAAGTAGTGAAGCCTATGAAAATTTCCAAAGACTTTTAATCTACACTAGCATTTAATTTTTTGTGTTTTCATAGTTTTGACAAGCAGAATATAAATAATTAATGAGCTCTTTGTAGAAATCAAAAATTTTTTAGAAGTTTCATTGAAGAGGTCTCTTTAAAAAGGCATTTGGATAATGTGTTAAGTGAACTTCTGCCTACAAAAGGAAGGAGCTGTGTGTGTATTCACCCATATTCCTGTCTTGATGCCATGCAAAGAACAGCTGTTACGGAGCATGTCTTCTTTCTGACCTGAAAAGATAATATTGAATAGCTGATTCCACGTAGTCAAATGCTGGTGCTGTACATAATATATTCTCTAAATGTATTTTTAGGTTTTTGGGTTATCTATCTATGTGTTAATTCTGTATTAAAGGTGCAGCTTTTAAACTACAGCCTAGAGTTTTGGGTGTGTACAGTAAGTTGTATCAAAAGTGTTCTGTGTTCTGTGGTGCTAAAATAAGCTATAATATCTCTTACATCTTCAGAAGCATTGTTCTTTGCTGTAACAAGATTTTTACATGGAAGTGTAGACCATACAGAACGTCTTTTTCTTTGTTCAGCAGTTAGGCTGAAGGACATTGTATGGACCCCAAGTTTCCAGTAATTCTGTCTGAAATATGTTCAGGACTTGCAGTACTAGAACAAAACTGCTATCATAGGAATAGAGTGAGTGGGAGGCAGCCTGCAGTTTCCTGGTATCAGAAAGGAACTGTTTTTCACTGGAAGAGGTGAGGAGGCAAGCTAGACTTCTGTAAATGCAGTCACTGAGGCCACTGGTACTTGATGCATTTATTCTGTCTTCCATGAACTTGTAAGCCTCAAATACGACTGGAAAATTTGTAAGGGAAGGATGATAAAAGGGACAAAGACTCTTAAAATTCATACATCCTTTAATAAGACCTGTTGTTCGGTCTCTTATAGTTCCTATGGCCATCCATTAGAGAGCAGATTCAGCTGAAATTAGGGACTGTAAAAGTTAATATTGGCATCTAAACAAAGCTTCAGGTCTGTTCCTGGAGAGATTATTTTAGGTTGTCGATCACACCCTTTCTAAAGGGGAACAGGAAAACAGTGATTGTAATGGCCATGGAGTGCCTTATATACAGATCATTTGAGGAATGAGAGCATCTTCAAGACAAACAAACTGAAGTGCTTTAAGAAATCCTTGAACATGTCCAGTGTAGACTGCTGAGACCGAATATATAGCTTACCTCTCCTTCTTGAGCAATGGTTGTCTCTGCTTTGTACCCTGGGGAGCTGGGAAACCCACTCAGTGGCGTGGTGGTTGAGCCACATTTTTGGTTTCCTTTTTTTTTTTGCTCTAACATGAGAACATGGTAAAATACGACTTTATCTTTGTTAAGTGTTCCTGGCATCTCTAAAGCCTAAAACCTAACTATGTTGTAGATGAGGGCTTAAGTGATACAGAATATTTCTGCATTGCTGGGTGTATTCTGTGACAAGTTTTGCAGAAAGCAGAGGACACAGGTACCCCATCTTTCATGCTGCAGCATGGCAGCAATGAGTGAATGCTGTCATGTGTTAAAGTGGAAGCAGCAGCCTCTGCATTTCAGAAGTTGAAGGAACTATGTGTTCTTGTAGAACATTAATACTGAAAAATGTAATATCTGTAGTAGAAGCAAACCAACAATTGCTCCTACCAACCTGTCAGCATTTCATTTAAAATTTAACATGAACTTTGTAAAGATCTATTATGGCATTGCTGTGCGTTTGCTGCATTCCAGTGGGTAGGTAAACAACACTAAAGTTTTCATGCTGTCAGGATTTTAAAATGCTGGACTGGGAGTAGTTGGTCTCAACATATAATGTGGAAGAGTTAGTGAATTTTATTGTGTTTTTCCTAGTTCCCTTTTTTAAGGTAAATGTTGAAGAAAGTTTGTTATTCTATGTTCTTTTCTTTGGGATATCACTTAACAGCTTTTGTTTGTTTTCAGAGCATTCAACAGTGAAAGGAAAACCTAGTGAGAAAAACAAAGAGAAAAAAGCAACCAGACCAGTGCGGAAAGTACAGAAATTGACACGGTTGTCAAGTCCAGAGTCCAAACAAGGTGACTAGCTCTGCTGTAGAGGGAAGGCTGTCACTTGTCCTTCAGAGATGAGTTGTCTCAAGAAATAAAGAGAAATTAGAACATGTTACTTTCCAAGTCTTCTCAGATATGTGACAGTGCTGTTGTAGTGTGTTTGTAGACTATATGCTGCATTGAGGACGTGTGTTTTTGTTACTGGTTGTTTGGCTGTGTGTGCTATTTTTTGTTTGTTTTAATTTTCTGCCTTTCCACTTGCTGTGTGCACTTTATGGAAACTGCTAAAGAGCGTGTGTTTCTTGGAGTGTGGGGGTGGGTATCCTTAGATATCAGTCAGGCTAACACAGACAAACAGTAGCAATAGCTCTGTTTGGATCCTTCTTCTATTTTGCATGTGTCCAAGCTGATTAGTGCCTTCTCAACTAATGTTGAGAAGAGGAATGGTGATTATATTGAAATCAGTGCCAGTGGAATTTGCCAAATTGATCTCCTCTGCAAAGAGGGGGTGCAGCAAAAGCTGTTCACTTGCATGATTGCTCCGTGGAGAAGCGGAGAACAGATGCCCTTCTGGCTTTTCTCTGGCCGCTGCTCTTCCATGTCCTTTGTCAAGTTGTTGCTGTCCTGCACCCTCAGTTCTGGCCTGGCCCATTCCTGGCTTTTTAAGTTAGTGAAACTTATAAAAACCTGTTTCTTGATAAGACTTACAGGTTTTGGTATTTATGAAGGAATGTTTATTTCTTTAACCAATTAAGATTTTTTTTTCCACTGTTGTCTGATATTTCTACTGTCTATCAAGTAAAATTCAAGTATTAGGAGAAAATGATGTGAGATTACTATAAGACACTCCTCTACAGTAAAAAAGTGAGTTAACTATATGTGGAATTCTGTCAGCACTTCTTAGTTTTCCAGTAATGTTAATCTTTGATTGAGTGTAGCAAAAGAATTAGGAAGACTTCCACATCTACTTTGCATTTGTTTTTTTTTTTCATACAAGGTAAGTGGGTATGACTGTAATCCCATTACAGAGCAATTTTTTTTCTTTGAATACATGTGGTATTAGGTATCTCTTGCACCTATGAAGATTTGATTTCTCCTTACATACCGTGGCCCATAATTGGTAAATAATTTGAACAAAAGAAAATGCTTTAAAAAATCATTATGAAGGTTTTTTTTTTTTTGAGTGAATGTGCTTCTGCGAGCTGTAAATCATGAAGCTGCATGTGACTATTTTGTGATAATGAATCGTAGAATCATAGAACCATAGAATAGTTAGGGTTGGAAAGGACCTTAAGATCATCTAGTTCCAACCCCTCTGCCATGGGCAGGGGCACCTCACACTAAACCATGTCACCCAAGGCTCTGTCCAACCTGGCTTTGGAACACCACCAGGTATGGAGCATTCATAACCTTCCTGGGCAGCCCATTCCAGTACCTCACCACCCTTGCAGTAAAGAACTTCTTCCTTTTATCCAGTCTAAACTTCTCCTGTTTTAACCCATTACCCCTTGTCCTGTCACTACAGTCCCTAATGAAGAGTTCCTCCCCATCATCCTTATAGGCTCCCCTCAGATACTGGAAGGCTGCTATGAGGTCTCCACAGCAACCTTCTCTTCTCCAGTCTGAACAGCTCCAACTTTCTCAGCCTGTCACGTAAAGTGATAATATGGATTTGCTCCTTATGCTGATCAGTTCATACTTAAGGAGTGAAACTATCTTAACTTACATATTTGTGACAGTTCCAAGTGATGGGGGAGCATAAAGATTGCTGCAAGTTTTAGTGGCAATGATTATTCTCTGTAATGGATTAAATGTGAGGAGAATGATGTCCTGAAATCCCTAGAAGATAACAAGCATAACGAAGTGGTCTATCTGTGATGGTCTGTCCTCCTCTGGTCATAGCAATAAGAAAATGCTTTACATAGCCAAGGCTATAAATAGCCAGGGCTCATGTTCCACTGTTAGCGTGTTTTAGTTCAAACCGCTGACTTGAAATGGAAGATGAGACTTTACACTGCCTTTCTAAAAGCACACAGAAGTAATGGAGAACAGTGAGTTCTGCAAGAGAACCCCTTTGACTGATATGTCTGTTTCAAAGAGGCTTGTAGTGACATGTTTCTAGTGACAGATTTATAAAATACTTGGGTAATTTACAATGCAAGCAAAGAATACTGTTAGTAAATGGAAGAATAGTGGGATATAGGCTTCTGACTGAGCAAGTTTCCTCCTGGTTTAAAATAGCAAAAGGAAAAGGGGGGAGGGGGGGGGGGGGAAATTAAGGACTGGGATTACTGAAACAACATTGTTCTGCTGTCCTGGATTTCACTTGAAGTTGCTTTGGATTTTATCTTCAAATCCTTTTGGGCCCAGACAATAATCTCTTACTTTGGCTGTGTTGTTTTCATGCTGCAGTGTCTGGGTTGGTTTAGTCAGCGCTGTCAGAGGTAGAACCTGAAACTGAATGGTTATAAAATAACTGCAGATTGTGTATTGAAGTTAGGTACTTTTCTAGGAATAAGATACTGCTAAATTGTCTGAAGTAGGTTATTAATGGTTTTATTTTTTTTATATGATGCTTTTCTCCAGAGCTCTTTAAGGCCATTATTAAAAAAATAATAGTAAAAAAATTAACAATATTGGAAGGTAGTGGGATGAAAGGTGACTGAGTAGCAGCATTTGAACAAACCAATATTGGGTAAAAAAGCCATCATACCCAGTTTTTTATAATCTAATTATATGTGGGATGATACAATAATACTAATAACATTTTAATTTGGCTTCTGTCACTTGCAAGGTAGTCTGCTCTTGAATTAAATATCAACTAATAGCATTTATTTTAAATATTTTCAGTCATGGTACGGAAATCCCAGATAGAGGACAGTGTTAGCAGTGGCTTAGAACAACTGCTGCTCTCTATGTTTTCTAACCTCTCCCAAGACACGTATTGCAACAGTTCCCTGAAAATTTCTAAAGGTTGTTTTTTCCCCTTAGAATAACAACTTAACGTTCTTTTTGTATGAAGATGTATTGTTCTTTATCTCCCACCTTTATTGTTGTTCTTTTTCTGTCCCTTTTTTTTGTTGTTCTTATTTTCTTTACTTGAATGAAGATGAACAGCTTCTTCTCAGACCTCTACAGATATTTCCCCTCACCCCAGTAACATTTGCTTATATGGTTTAGACCTGTGTAACCCCTTTATTTTTTTTTCTTTTACTTTTTTTTCTTTTTTAAATCAATTTTTGTAGGGCATTAATGTGCTACAGTGGGGTTTGGATTTTTAGATTGTGTTATACATAGGCATGAAGCACTGGTAGTTGGGTGAGCTGTTGAGTGTCTTTGTGGTGCATTAATGTTATGACATAACTGCAGTCCTACCACTTACGCAGAGCTAAATGGTATAGAAATAATGTGTAGTTGCAATAAGTATTGTTTGATATGTTGGAAAATCCATCTGATGCTTGACTTTTATTCATTACTTACTGTGCAGGTGGAAACTATGTAATAAATGCATCCTCCTGGCGGGAGGGACAAAAGCTAGTAAAAAAGATACTGGGTCCAGCTCCCAGAATAGAACAGGACAGAAGAGCTGTATCTAGTGACAGAACAGGACGAGAGAGAGCTGCCAAGACTGGTAAGTTGTACTTTTATCGCTGGACTTTTCTTTTTTAATTGTTATTTATTTTACTACTTTATTACATAACACTGTGTGTCTGCAGAATAAAGCAGACTTCTGAGATAGAATGAACTCAGGTTCTTGTTTTAATAACTCCTATTTTTAACCTGGGATGTGGGGGAGGAATTTTGCTTATGTCCACAGTTGTGATGCATAACCTCTCTTTCTGGGTGGATTATGAACTTTGCTTGGTGTCACGGGAAGCCTACCCTGCAAATATGACTTGAGATACAGTACTGTACATGCTGCAAAGGTGCTCAGGAAAAGATGAGAGATAAGTTTGCAACCAAAAAAAACAGATCACCTGCAGTCAGTCTTTACCTCTTGAAGCTAGTGAGGAAAGGAATGGCTAGCAGTGGTCCACAGGCCCAATGAATTTTCCAGATATGCTGTATATAATATGTAAGCTGGAGTTGGACATCCCAGTTTACAGGAATTGGGGTTCTTCCAGATACTAACCCATCATCTATGTGCATTATAAATCTTCACTGACTCCTCCACCAGCCGTTTTTAGAATTTATCCAGAATCTCAGACAGCACAAGTAAGGAATGGTGGTAGCTGTTGTGCTTCTTGCTGTCTGTTGAGGTGACGAAGCTGGTTAAGACTATAAAGAGTGTGAGCTCAGTTGAAGCAAAGGCTACTATATTCAGATTATGACACTGAATGAAGCAGAAGCACATTTACAGTGAGATTTGCACTGCTCCCTCATCCCCACTTTTGCAGCTGTTGCAATGTTCTCATGTAATTTCCTAAATTTTATTTTTACCTGAAACATGTGACTAGTCTTATTCTTTAGCAGGCTGTATTGGAAGGACAGGTTCAGATTCTAGACTGGATGTTACCTGTAAAGCCTCTTCAAGAAATTTTGAGAGGTCAAGAAGTAAAGTACGTTCTGAGAATAATCTGGAGAAACTGGAAGCTGCTCTTCCAGATGATAAGCAAGATCATGCCTCTGTAAATAAGGACTTCCTGCCCATAGAGATACGTGGAATTCTCGATGACTTGCAGCTGGATTCCATGAATACAAAGCAGGAGAAAGATGGGGAAAAGCAGAATCAGAAATCTCTTTTGCCCACTCAAAATGCCAGGAGTCACAGTCCAACCAAAAGGAAACCAGACAAGATAGCTGCCAGTGAGGAGCCTCAGGTGATCTCTAAGAAACGTCACTATGATACAGGTGAGGTTCGTCAGTACATCATCAAGCAACAAGAGGAGAGGAAAAAAAAGCAGAATGAAGAGAAGAAGGCACAGAAGGAGGCAACGGAACAGAAGAACAAAAGGCTCCAAGAGCTTTACAGAAAGCAGAAGGAGGCTTTTACTAAAGTGAAGAATGTGCCTCCTCCTGAGCCTTCAGCAGCCAAACGGTTACAGGAAACTTATTCTAAATTACTGCTGGAACGTACGGTTTTAGAAGAGCCAACTCAGCTGCCTACAGTGCAGGAAACACAGGTAATAGCTGATTCACTAACTTATGTTGCAGTTGTTTGCAGGAACAGGAGGTCGTATGTTTAGGAAGGTCATGACTTGATCTGGTTATCAGTTAAGAAAAAGAATAGAAGGAAAAGTATAGATTTTGTTTAAATATAGTGGGTTTGATCTGGAGCCTCCTTGCTACTAGTGGCTGGTTTTTGTCACAGCAAGGCCTATAAGAAAGGTGACTGGAAATCACCTTTCTGTTATAAATAGAAGCAGAATTCTGGATAATAACTAAAAGCAGCTATAAAGGTTGTCTGTTAAGAAAACTCAAGTCTCACCCTGAATTAGAGAGCTTTGAGATTGCTTTCAGTGGACAGACTTTAGCAGTGAGTTAAATTTGCTGATCAGAAACTGAACATGAAAAAAGATTAATATATGGTAAAAGACTAATATCAGTTTGATGTGTTTGTCTGAACTAGTTAAGTAAGTAAGCAAAGCTTTTTGCTTTTTTCCCAGTACATTCTGCTGACACAAAAACATGAATGTCTTGTGTTTTTAAGTCTTTGTGTGGTAGGAAAGATGGGATACTACACTGAGAAATGTAAGCCTTTTCAATTTTAATGAGACGAGCTTCTAAACTCTTACAGATTTTGAAAATTCATTTTTCTGGTTGTCTCCATTTCTAGCCCAGACCTGGTTATCAGCCATCTGGGGAATCTGACAAAGAAAACAAGGCTCAAGAGCGTCCTCCAAGTGCATCTTCAAGCAGTGACATGTCGCTTTCAGAACCGCAGCAGCCCCTGCTGAGGTGAGCCACTGTGGGCCTTTTCTCTTTCTCTCTTTTTAAGTACTACAGTACTTAAATGTTGGCTTTTCATTTCAGGACTGATTTGATGGAGCCTCCATGGATACAGCCAGACAGGCTGAGCCCAAGAGTCCAGCTCTCTCACCCATCAGTGCTCATGGGCTCAAGTGGAGTCCCTTGCTCCAGTCTGGAGCAGATGGATATTTTGTCAAAGGAGTGTGATGCAATGTTGGCAGGCAGGAGGAGCCATGCTGCACCCATGGCATCACTGACCTTGATGCCTCAGCTATACCTGAATTCACCTGCAACGCAGCAAAACCTCTTAGTGAAACCTACTGCTAACCAATATAAGAGCAAATTAGATCGGATTGAAGCTTTGAAAGCTACAGCTGCTTCACTTTCTAGCAGGATCGAAAATGAAGCTAAAAAGTTGGCTGGGGCCGGCATCAATTATGGTACCATGTGGAATTCAGACCATGAATTCATGCAAGAAAAACAGGATGATGGGCGGTGGGCAAAGGCTGTGAGTCCTCCTGTGAGAGAGGAAAATGAAGATGCTATTTCAGCCAGAATTCACAAACTTTTGGGTACCTGTATGTCTCATACAGCCTTTGATGACAGCCTTCCTGGTGCAGGCAACCTTAGTGAATTTAAAAAGCTCCCTGACTCTATCAAGCCTCATGCTGATGTAGTCAGCCTTGGAATGAGGTCCCCTGCTGCTAACAGGCATGAAGGGATACCAGCACATTTATGTAAGAGACAGACAGACTCCCCGGGGCATGAAAACCAGGCTTACATTCTGAACAAAGCTGTAATTCCTCATGAGTCCAGCATCGAGTCCATCAGCGAAGGGCCTCTCCCAAGTGATGGAAGCCTCTCTGAAGAGGAAGTAGGGCAGCACAAACAGTTGCCACTGAAAATGCTGGAGACATTAAAGGAGAAGGATTTCTGCATTAGGGAGAGAAATGCATTTGAGCCCATAAAGGAGTTTCAGAAAGCAGCTGAGAAGTATTTGCCACTTTTGACTCAGACAAGTGATGCACACAGCAAGGGGCCATGGGAGGAACTGGCAAAGGGAAGCCCTCACAGTGTCATCAACATCTTTGCAAAAAGTTATCAGCTTCATGGAAAAGGTAAAAATGGAAAAAATTCTCAAAGTTCTTGTGAATTTCTGTTTTACCAGTTTTACTATTTCATACACTTTATACTTCACAGGTAAGGAATGTGCTTTTTAGATGTCTCAAACATGAATCTGTGTAAGGCTTTCTCACTTTACTTTTGAATGATAAGTTACTTCCCCTTGCCTTCTTTTGCTGCCTTGTCTGTGGAAAAAAGAAAAAAAAACTATGCCTTTGGGCTGTAAGAATATTATTTTTATATTAGATTGCTGTGTGTTTCTAGATCAGTAGCTAATTCATATATACTGGGTTACATTTATTAAGGATGCCCATACTTACAGAATTGTGAATGTAAAGTAAATTGTATCCAGAATTTGCATGCTAAATCTAAATTGCCCAGAATGCATTTGGAAATGGTCTCTCCGCTATTGCGAACAGACCCTCTGGTTTGGAATGTGCATCCTCCTATTATGTATGCAGTCCAGATCATCTGTAATAGGATGCCATTCCTGTTTCAGTTAAAGCAGAAAGGTGAATTGCATGCTTCATGCAGCACTTCATAGCATAAACATAAGTGCCGTAAACTTGCTATGCAAGAATATAGCTTTACTATGCTAGTTTCAGTGGGTGAATGATGTGGTCTTTCCTTTTGCATCTTTCCTCATATGAGTTATTTGATAATGCCTCAAAGTAGTGCAACAATTAAGACTTTGGTAACAATACTGGATCTTGAGAAAGTAAGGGACAGTCTCTTGTTTAAATGAGCCCTTTCAAGTGTTAATGTCTTAGGGCATACTTTACAAGTGTTCCATGCAGAACACTTAATTTATTTTCATTTTTTTTACAAATTCATTCTTCATTTTATGAGTAGTTTCTCTTGCCTTGAGTTCCTGAGTTTGAGGAATATTTTCTAAGAAGCTGCTTTTTATCTTTGGTTGGGTTTTTTTTCCTTGATTCTTTTTTGCTTCATTTTATTTCCTTTAAATATGATTGCATTTAAATTTTCTGCATGTGGCTTTACTCAAGCACTGTGCTCTTCAAGAATGTTTTAGCTGGAGTGTGTTAATGGAGTATTCAATTCATAATTTACAAAAAGAGGACTGTGCTTGTTATGTTGCATTAAAACTGCCACAGGACGGCTGCACCGTTTTTCTCCTGATGTTTTTGTGTTTGAAAGGAAGTCTTTGTAACTTGTGGTTGGGAGCATTGTAATTCCTGTGGCTGTAATACCTGCTTGATGCACGTTTTCATTTTGTGTCTTTTTTTTATTATTTCCTTTCTTTGTCCACACCTTAGTGTTCGATGAAAGGCTGAATGGAGGGTCTGCCCTTCTGCACCCTTTACTCCCTGCCATGAGCCCTCCGGAGAGCGTGGTTTCTTATGAAGATGACTTTGTCTCATCACAGGGAAGTGGCACTTTAACAGACAGAAAGATTGCACGTGACCTCAGGTAGCTGCATGTTAGACTTCTTGTTAAAATCAAAATGCAGAATTCAACAGAAAATAATTAATGCAATATTTGTTTCACAATATGCTGGATATCTTTTCTGTTATGCTGTATTGTAGTATTAGTCAAAGTGATGAGGTACAACTTTAAGGCCTTTGCAGTTAATATAACATGGTTAAGACATAAAAATTAGAGTTAAATATTCCTGTTCTCTGTCTAATTTTTGTTGTTCTTTAATCTGTCCAGGCGGCTTTAGGCAAGTTTTTTACCCTTTGTAGTCAGGTGCCATATTGTGTGCCAGCTATAAAGCTCAATTGGTTAGTCTTTGTAATTTGGAAAAAAAAAAAGAAAAAAGCATTTTAAAATTATAAAATACCTTCAGTACTTCAAAAAAATTTTAAAAGCCTGTAATTGCTTTCAGTTAGGGTTTGGTATTGCTTAGTAATGGATAGGTGGATAGGTAAATTGTCTGTAAGAACTTTTAAAAGCTTTCTTTCAGGCTAAATTTGAAAACTGCAAATCCTAGGCTCTCCATGTTACTACTGACTTCATGTCATGGTCGTGAATTTCCTAAGACCTTTTTATTTTTTTTTTCCTTTTTTTGGATTGAGATATATTTACGTCTCCTGGGTACCTCAGAGAAGGCCACAAGTACTGTTTTTATACTAGAAATACTTTACCTCAGAAGAAAGGAAGGTAAAAGGTATATAGCACCCTGAAAACAGATTCTGATTAAACTTCTTAATAGGTCTTCTCTTGGTATTATTTGTTATATAATGCATTGCAATCTTTTTTTGCAAATCCTGTCTAATCTTTTATGAAGAAAACACTCCTATTTCTGTCAGTTGATGATACTTGGATACCCAGAGATTATTTAAAATACAGTCTTACTTGGAGTCATTCTTAAGTTCAGATCTGTAATTAAATAGTTCTGAAGAGTTTTTAACATTGGAGAGGATGGTTGTTACCCATCTTTCATGGTTTCATATTATTGGAAGCATGTTTCAATATGTTCAGTATCACGTCAAGCTTTATTAGTGTCTCAACTGTCATAGTTTTTAATCTTAAAATCAATGCTTTTCAAGTTGGACTAATTAGTTTAGTTTTAGCCATCTGTCTCTAATTGAAGTGTAGTGGATTTCTTGTGCACAGTGTGATGTGGGAGCTGGAAATCCGTAGTTAATCACTGTCAACATGCTCCTTTTTAGTGTTGCTGGCAGCAGTAATTCAAGCATTCAGGAAGAACTTGCGAGTAGGAAGTCTCCCCATGAACCTCAATCTGCAGATCTTGCTTCTCAGCATTCGTCTGGACCACGGTCTGCAGCATCTTCTCGCTCATCTGCTTCCTCTAAAAAGAGAGGGAAAAAAGAACGTAAGTGCAATGCTTGACTGTAGCTTACCCAAAGAAAGTTAAGCTTTATTCAGATTGTCAACGTCAAAGAGTCAAATGCGTATTTCCTTTATTTAAACCAGTAGCGTGCAAAACTGAAAGCTGAGTGACAGTATTCTTGGTAGTGGGCACAATACGCAGAAGAATATTTAATCTCTTGCAGGAAGCTGCTGAATTTACATTTCTTGCTTGTTGGAATTATAAAGTTCTAACTCAGAGGTTTCTTTAATTGTGGAAAAAAAGTTCTCAACTACCTGTTTTGGGGCTTTCAATGATGAGAGATTCAGACTTAGAATTCCAAACATAAACTTTTGGCAATGATGTTTCTTCTTAGGATTGGACTCTTTCAATGGAAGTTCTCATCACTTACCTGTGGAAGAAGATAAAGTGCTATCTGAATTAGAGAGGGCATCCCAACCAACAAAGAAATCCTTATCAAGTAGCAGAATTTCTAGTAAAGATCATGAGCAGAACCCAGATACAGACAGTACACTTGAAAACTTGTCTGGACACTCCCTGATGAGGTAACATGAACTTTATAAGACTGTATGCAAATATAACTAAACTTACAGTGTTATGGCATGTTATCAGAAATGGCAGTGTCTTTGGATGTGCAATGGGAAAGTAACAGAAATTATCAAATGTTAGTAAAATGGGAATGCAGAAAATATTTTGTAATTTGTTTTCCTGCCCTGCTCCCTGCCCTCTGTATTTTAAATGACAAAGGCTAAAGTAGATAGCTGTAGTAAGACAAAATACAAAACAGTGATTCCTCCCTAGATGGTTTCTCTATTTTTATGTGGATAACTGGCCAGTATAGTTGTCTTGTCAGGTTCAGTACTTTAAGCATTGAAATACAATTTTTTTTTTTTTGCTTCTATAAATGTTCTGTAGGAAGTGTGGGGTAGGGGGAAATAGTCAGCATGTGCAGTCATCTTGCTCTTTTCAGTAGAATCCACAGACATTTTTTGGCTAGACTTGTATTCAGCTAATACTCATAAGCCTATCTAGCTATATGAGTTGATGCTTTCTGAGTGGTGAACTGATCCTTGGAAAAGGGTATAGAAAAAAAGGAAAAAATACTAACTTTCTGTTGCATCCTCTGTATGTCTAGCTATGAATGCAGTTTTTCTGCTAGTTGTGCCATGAAGATGGTTATGAAATACTTGATTTAGTTTCCATTGCAGTTTTTTCTAAAAAGCAATAATACGAGTGGTCTCTTGCTCTCTGTGGGTACAGGGCAGTTCAGAGATACTGACTTATACTAGTGACTTTCAGTGATATCCAGGATTGGGTATGAAAGGAAATTGGAATAGTAAATTTAAGAAGTGTCTGGATTATTTTCTGTATGTTTAAAAAAACTTGATGTCTTTGTGTTTAAGCACAGTAGTTTACTAATTGTTTGTCAAGTTTTGGCCTTCAAGTGTTTCACTGTTATTTTGTTGAGAGAGTTGGCTCCAGGGCAGTGACTTACCACATTCAGTTGCATCCATGTGCCAGTAGTAACCTGTTCACTTTCTAAAAATTCTGTTCATTGTATTCCATTATCAAAATATGGCCCTAATTTTCTGTAAGTAAATAAAAATTCTTCACTCAAACTCTCAAAATAGATATATAAATGCACACGCAGGTGAGTGCATCCAGACTTTGTCATGGCAGGTGCCTGACAAGGAGGCATTGAAATTGCTTTTCAGACTATGTAGAACATGGTGGATACTATGCTTTGGGTTTTGGTTTTGGTTGGGTTTTTTTCCCATTTGATGTGTGCTAACTAGGTTTAATACTTGGAGGAAAAGTAGAGTGCTCTAGAAACTTAATCTGGGATATAGGTGCAAAACCCATCTCATGAGGCCATTTCCTCTAAAGACACACTGGGCCTTTGTAGCGCAAACTATAAAAGACTGCCTTTTATGTGGATCTTTTTGGTGTAAGTGGAAGAACTAGGTTATTTCCTTATTGTCATATCAAATGGCTGGATATAGGAGAATATTGACTCCTTTCTTTTTTTGTTTCACTGTCAGTTTCTCAGACAAGGGAAGATCCCAGAAGACACCAACTTCTTCCCCATCTCCAGGTTCCCAAAAAATGTTGCAGTTTGATTCTATAGGCAATACGGCAGAAAGAGTCAAATCACCTTCTGGCTTTACTGGAAGTACAGTGTCAGGGCTGAAGCATAATTCAGCCTCCCCCGATTTGAGTGTGGGAGCTAGTAGGTCTGTAGCAGGAGCAGCCTCAGCGAGCGGTGAGTTGTTTTGTTAAAACCACAGTAATCCCAAAGCAGTTATATTTTTTCTGTATTTTTGATGTGGGGAACTAAAGTCTAACGAAGTCTTATCCTGCAGGATGTATGCTCTTCTCCCCTGCTGGTCTTCAACATCGTTTATCAGTAGAATTGAACTACCTTAGTGCTATTGAGGAGTCTGTGCGACAGCTGTCAGATGTAGAACGAGTACGAGGCATATCACTTGCCCAGCAGGAGAGTGTTTCCTTGGCTCAGATTCTAAAGGTAATGGAAAAATACTTCCTTGTCTTAACCTTCTTTTCTTCTTTATTTTGCAAGAAAATTAATTAAATCAGGGTGAGTTATGCTTTTGTTGGCAATGCAGAGAAATTGTAATGCTCATGATAGTGTCTCTGCCAGTGTCCATTTTTGAGGATTAATATCTGTTCTTTTTCTTATTATAAGTTGACACCAAGGAACTGATGACTCGAACATGTGTCATTAATATACCATTAGCCGGGATCATTTCTTTAGCTGTGTACTTCAGTAAAATAAAAACTTGATTGATTATAGAGTTTGATATTGGGTCCCAGTGCCAGTCAATGTAGTTGTTCAGGCTGGATCATTTGTATGAAAAGGATACTTTTGGTTGAAAGGATTGCTTGTTCTTGTTTGTTGAATTAATTGGTCTTCTAAATCCTCTTTCTTTCTACACTCTGGTGGAAAAGAACAGGGAATGTGCATTGTTTATTGCTTGCTTGAAAAGGGAGAATGACAGTTGGTAGCCTGGAAATTTTACTTTAGCAGAAGAGACACCATCATTAGAGAAGATCTAGATCTTTCAGAGGTCATTGCAGCCAGAGGCTGAAGCAAAAAAGTGTTTACATTTAACTTGCATGCTTAAAAACTTGTTTTCCTGATTTGTAGGCACAGCAGCAGCGCCATGAACGGGATCTAGCTCTTTTAAAAATCAAGGCTGAACAAGAAGCTTTAGAAAGTCAGAGACAACTGGACGAGGCAAGGCAGAAGGCAGCTCAGGTAATGCTGCCCTTCAAAAAATGTGGAGTGTGTAAGAGGCAAAATGCTGTAAGTAAATCCATGCCTATGAGTATTCTTAACTTGAAGCTGTGAACATATGAAGGTGCTGAAGGGGTTTAATATAGCTGAAAAACTCTTAGGAGTCGATTTCAAACTTTTATCCACCAGATTGTAAGAAATGAAAGTATAGTTGTTATAGCCAGAAAACTTTGAAGAGCTAAACTGGCTGTGTTTTCTGCATAGGTCCATGCAGAGTCGCTACAGCATCTTGTCCAGGCACGTCAGGAGACTGCACAGGAGGCCCCATGCAAAGCTCCAGCCAAGCAGGCAGAAACTGCGCTTCTCACTACAGATTCAGCTCACCAGATCCGTGAGGTGAGGTCCTTAGTGAAAGGAAAAAACTGTTCTAATCTCAGTATTATTTTGAATACTTTTTTGCCTCTAGGATATTTTCTCGTCAGTGTCATTCATAATGTAACAAATGATATAACTTTAGAGAAGCTTTTCTGGCATCACTACTAAAGAGTCAGTCATCAGCCATAAATCCCTGTTCACTATTCTTAAGGTCTTTGTTCATCCAGGATAGACTGAGGATAGTGAACACATCTTTAATTTGTAAGAGTTGCACTCCATCAGGGATTGATCGTTTATCTGTTTCATATGCAAATTAAATAAAAAAAGTAGGGAAAATACAGTTTGCTTACTTTTGAAGGTAGAAGTGAGGAGGGGGCAAAAAAAGATAGGATCTTCACTCTTAACTTGGTAGTTTGAAGTTTTCTGGTTTTGGGTCTCTGTTCTTTTGTGGCATCTGGAATATTTATTACCTTTCATGTTCTTTTTATCATTTTATCAGTTTTTATACTACTTGCTCCAAAATTGTAGCAGCTGCTTCACACATAGGTAAAAAAACACAGTAACAAAAAATGCTTTTGCAGCTTCATAGTTCAGCAGTGGCAGTGCCTGCAAATTAGGGTCATGGGATGGAATTCAGAAGGCTGATAAATGTGAACATAATGTGTTTCTTTACAGCTTATGCACATGTTAGTGCTCAGGACAGCTGTTTTTATGATGCATAATGGGACTGTAGAATAACAGTGATGTACTTTTTCTGGTCTTTGCCAAATATGTGACATTTAAATAATTTTTTAATAAACAAGAATGGGTTAGGTTAAAGGAAAAGAAAAGCTCAGACATCTTGGATACATGCAGTGGTTGTTGATAGAAGATAGTGAAGTCTTGGATAAAGACAAAGAAACATTTGTAGCTTATAGAGCTGAAGTGGGTAGAAACCAGTTAAGGAACAAGGCAGAAGGAGCAGAGCTTTTATTTGGTCTAGGGTTTTAATCTCTTGTTTTGCTTTAAATTCAGACTCTGAGAGTAAAAGGTGCTAGTGCAGAGGTTGATGAGGATGACCTGGTCAGTGATGTTGGGCTAGCAGAGTAGCTTTTCCATCCGTGTTTACAAGTGACACCAGATGCTCAGTTGAACAACCATTTATTTTAACTGGAATGCAGCAGTGGAAATGGATGTTACCGATATGCTGGGAATACTTTTGGACATATGCTGTAATTTCTTATGTGCAAGGGAATAGAGTTAATTTTCTGCATTGCTTTCAATTAGAAGTCTATATTATGCAAAAGAATATAGCATGCTGCTGTACAGTACAGTTTGCTTGGAGTTGATTGTCATATTAATGAAGGCTAAGACAGTGAATAATGTAGACAGACAATCCAATTAAAACATTCACTGTTTCTATAAAATTTTTATACATTAATTGAAGAATGAAGGAAGAAACTCAGTATCTTTATTAAAGTCATTGGAATACAGCTTATACCTACCTTCAAAATGAATCAGACTTCCCTGCTCTGCAAGAGACAGACCTTTGAACAGTAAGAAAAATATTTAATTCTAAAGCTTCTGAAAACCAGTGTTATCTACTGTGATTTCTGAAGAAGCTCTTATTTCTAGTCCAGTACGCAGTGATTGCCATACATTAAGAAGGACAATTCATGACAATCTGTTTATTTAATGCTGCTAATTTTAGACCTGGCATGTGCATGGTATTGGAATTTAAACCTGTTGTTTCCTTTGGAATGAAAAGAATATTTTTTACTTATTGAGCAAAATGCACTTTCAAATTAAAACATTGTTTCTGGTGTTTGTGGGGGTAGTGGTTGGAGGTTGTTGGGGTGGGGTTATTTGCTTTGTTTTTTGTTTCAATTACAAGAAATCTGGAATGTTTTGTTATGTGGGGATCATTAGACTGATCAGAATTTGGTTAAGATGGTTAGAATGATATGGTAAATAGTATCTTGCATATCTGTAGCTTCATATTGATAATTGCACTCTGCATAAATTAAAGAATATGCATTTACAGGGCAGAATGTACCTTCCATATCCAGAATTGACACCTGTATAATTAAAAGCCATCTTAATCCCACATCTTACATATTTGTTCAATAAATGAGTAAGATTGTGAGGATGACTTTTCTTGCTCAAAAAGATTTTGGTGCTGATAAGCTTATTGTATCCCTTGGGTTTTTTTTATTGTGCTCAGATGACCGAGTTAGCACGAACGGATACTGTCAGCGCTCCAGCTGCTCCAGTCACCACCTTGTTTGACCACCAGCGGCAGCATCATTCAGAGTTCATGAAACAACTGAGAGCCAGAGCTGATACAAACAGGTTTTGCATAATGTTTCACATCTTGGTCATGGGGAAGTAAAATTTGTTAGGTTCTACTTCACTTATTCTTGAAGAGAATTTTAAGATGTCATAATGAGTGAGCATTGAAGAAGAATTCAGATTCCACCTTTATCCTCTTTAATAGTGTATGACAAAGGTGACATTAACTAGTTCCGTGAACCTTGATATAAGAAGTATAGAAAAAAATGTCCTAAAAGTTTTGTGGGATGATTTAACTAGCCTAAGCTTTAAGTGATCTCTTCAGAAATTTTAGCTGTTACTACTTCTAGTAAGCTGTATTCCTCTTTGGTTTAAGATAACATGGTTTTACACCAAACACTTTGCTTTCTTAGGAAATGTGAGTCTGGTGCCATATCACAAGGTAAAGAGGGGACAGGTGACTCAAAACAGACATACTCGCCAATGTTTGATAGTTATTCAGAGTCCTCAAGATCCAAGGTTCATGATCAGAGGTAAGAAGGGCTTGGATTACACAGGGGTGGTTTTGCTATAAATAAGAATTAAAGTACAAAGGAATATAAAGATATTTCCTTCAATATTTTTTTATAAAAAGAGAGGTAGTCAGCATTAAACCTTCAACAGGTAAACCTGTCTCATATTCTCGAGCTTGAAGTTTTATATGCCTACCAGAATTTTTGTCTTTAATTAAAAAAATCCTGCTACACTGTGTAGCCCACAGTGTGTTAATGTTTCCAGTTTTGAATCTGCTGTATTTGTTCTAATTGGATGCTTTTCTCATTTGTAACTTAAGAATAGTTGAGTTTCACTTTCTCAGTGATCTTTCAGAAGTCTAGCAAACAGGTGAAGGGAAATGGTTATTCCACTCTGTTCCACTCTTGTGAGGGTCTATCTGGAATGTAGTGTCCAGTTTTGGGCTTCTCAGTAAAGAGAAGATATTTGCATGCACACACAAGTCTAGTGGTGAACCACCAAGGGGAGGCTGGAGTGCATGATGTAAAAGACAGGATAAAGGAACTGAGCTAATGTAACCTAGAATAGAGAAGGCTAAGGGGACAGGAATCTAGTTGCAGTATCTTAAAACATGGGTTGTTAGGTAACATAAGTTTAGACTCTTTTTAGAGATGCACAGTGAGATGACAAAAGGCAATGGTGACATTACAGAAAGGGGAGAGTCACTGAGGAAAAATACACTCACTGTGAAAGTGATAAAACACTAGACTTGGGGGTGTAGGGAGAGTGTGGGATCCTCTGTGCTGGCAGGTGTTCAGAACTTGGACATGGCCTTGACTTTGGCTAGATGAAATACGTTCAGAAATTTTTGAGCTGAGATTATTCCAATTTCTGTGCCGTGGCCTACTTCAATACTTTTATTGCATTGCCTTTGTAACCTAAAAGTCCCTTCAGGTCTCTGCTTATGAGTCTTTTTCACTGTTCTATATATTTGTATTTTGTGCCCTTCTCGTTTTGCTCTGTGTGATTTTGGAATGGAATAGAACACAGACTGGAGCATATGTTCTGAAAACACAGTGCAGGGACCTGTAGAACTGTCTGCTGTAATGTGCATTACTTTCTTTTCTGTTCTTTGTGTATCTGGACATTTTGTTAGGTTCTAGTTTTTGAGGTTTTTATCACTGCTGCTCTGCACTGGCTTGAGAGTTTACATGAAGTGCATGGAGTATTATTTGCCTCAGATTTAGGTTTGACTCATTTCTGGTGTTACTTTTCAGTATCTCACCTGTGTTTAACAATGGATTTTTAGCTTTTTGTTTCCTGTTGACTTACCTGATCTAGTTAGGTCCCATTTCTCACAGCCCTTCTGTGATCTTGTCCAGATGAATGATTATGTCTTCTGTAGTTCTTCTAACTTAAAACAGTACTGCCATCTCACTCATCCTTTTAAAAACTGTAAGGAGATATGTTTGCAGTGGTTTATCATCCACGCTCATTGCCAGGTAGAGGGTGTGCATACCTAAAAAGCACTTGGATTTGAAGGTAGAATAAAAATGCAAGTCCTGCTGTCAGTCTGCAGCTTGTTGAGGCTTGGAATTTTGAAGTAGCCAAGCTGTATTTAAAAGAAGTCCCAAATGCTCTGTATGTGGATAGTTGCTGGCATGTTAATCCTGGTACGTGCAGTAGTAATCAATATAAATACTTTTAAATGTACAAAGTCATTTAAAAAAAAACCTATCTCTTTGATAACACAGTAGTACCAGCAGCCGCCAAGAGAGTCCTTCAGTTCCATCTTCTAAGGAGAACGAGAAAAAGCCTTCCCGTCGTGAAAAGATAACTAGCAGTATTGAAGACCAAGCACATACTGGTGTGGATGATTCCTTGCGAAGTGATAGTATTTTATCACTGCCAGATGAAAAAGGTAAGCTGTGTTGTTTGTATGTGAGGAATCTGAGGATGGTAAGGGGGAAGGGAGGGGAGGTGCTGGGTTAGAATTAGTTTCTGAAATAAATGAGGGAATATACATGAAGAAAGCTGAGCCCCAGGTGAATTGGTAGTGTCTTAAGAAGAGGGGGTGGCATAGTGAGATTGGAACCTTTGAAATTCTGCACATCAGAGTGGTGGAGTGTGTGGGCTGTTCTGCTTTCTGCTGTGATAGCTATGACTGGAAGTTCACTTACTGAATGTGCAAGCTGAACACCGAATATTTCAGAAGCTCAGAAATGCGTTTTTACCTGTTTACATAAGTCTGTTAGGTTTGTCAAGCTGCATAATGGTATTTCATGATGGTCTATAACTCAAGGTCAGGTCACTCATATTTTTCACAATGAGAGCAATCAACCATTGGAATATCTCCCAAGAGAAGTGGTGAACTCCGCAACACTGGACACTTAAGATTTGGCTGGACAGGGTGCTGGGCCATTTAGTCTAGGTCATGCTTTGCCAGGAAAGGTTGGACCAGATTGATCCATGAGGTCCTTTCCAACCTGGTATTCCATGATTTTCTGAACACCCGTTTTATTCTGCATTAGTTCTCTCCCTGTCTTTCCTGCCCCTCTGACTTTATTGAGATTAGACAGAGTAAAACCGCATTCATGTTACATACCTGAGCATACAGCCACTTCCCTGATTTCTCCCTCAGATTCTGCTTCTGTTGCAACAGAATATTCCCTGAAATTTGATGAGTCCATGACAGAGGATGAAATTGAGGAAAAGTCTTTTCGGTCTTTGTTGCCCTCTGAGAGTCACCGCAGAAATAATTTGGAGAAGAAACGGGGTAACCGTGATGATTCTGATGAGGAAGTTTCCCCAGAAAAAACAGCTCTGTCATCTATCAAGGTAGGTCAAGCAACCATTGTGAAGATAAATTAACTAAACTGAAATGGTTAAGCTAATGAGCTTCAGGTGAGCTGTTCTTAGCTTTGTTTGCAGACTTTAGGGTTTTTTTTTCCTCCCTGTGGTTCTTTGAGCATCTCAAAACTTAGGGTTGCATGAATCATGCAATATGTCATTGTACAAGCATGATGACTTACAAAATAGACCTCTATCTATTCTCTTGTGGGTTTGGGTAAGACAAGTGACATTTTAAGGCAGGTTATAAAAGCTCAGTGGATTAAATCTTTCTACTATGACTACACACAGGTAGGAAGTATAAGAGGATGCTTCGACTCTCTGGCCCAGGAGGGAACACCCCAAAACTTTCACACAGCCAAGGGCAGAAAAAGCTGATCTGCACAAAGCTCTGAATAAAAGCAGCTTCCCTTCTTAAATCTGGGGTTTTTTGTATGTCTGTACAGACACACACTTTGTAATTGAAAAAAGCCTTGGAATTTCTCCAAATCATGCCAAATTTTTCTTGCCTTCCAGGAGCTAAGCATGCCATTCTCAGGGGGACAAGATAGTTTCTCTAAATTTACCATGGAGATGGTAAGACAGTACATGAAAGAAGAGGAAATGCGAGCAGCTCATCAGTCCTCACTGCTTCGGCTCCGAGAGAAGGCTCTGAAGGAGAAGACCAAGGCTGAATTTGCATGGCTGGAACACCAGAAGAAGTAAGGGAGCTCTGAATGTACACTGTTGGTGACTGGCCATTTTCCACCCCTCACTTTTTAAGTATCAGTGGTTGAACTGATCTTCTGACATCAGTAATCCATACAAATGTTATTGTCACTTGGAAAGAACAGAACCCAGTTTGTAAGTGTACATTGATGCTCCACATTGAGCATGATTTGATCAAAGAGAACATCATTGAAACAGTAGAACACAGATGTTTGTTGTCAGTCAGAGAAGGTAGTTCCCAACTGTTACTTGACAAGTCTTAATTCAAGAAGATAGAAAACTGTCAAACAGACCTTTATTTGCTTGATGTCTATCTGAGGTCATTTTAGTTGACTCAAGCCAAATTTTGTGAATCTGGGTATGAGTAGTACTTAATAATTTGTTTCAACTTAATATGCTTTGGCTGGGAATGCCACTTGAAGTATGGTAGTGGCTAGATTTAATCAATAATACTTTTCTATTATCACTTTCTGCATGAGTCTACCATTGTTCAACAGGCATTTTCTTCCAATTTCCTGTTAATGTAGGTTTGACAAAGGATTGTGAGGTAGTGACCCAAGTGTCCTTCCTACTGTTTTTCTCAAATAGTGAGAATACAACCTCTTGAGAGCTTCTGCCCATTCATGTGAGATCTCATATTACCTGCACTGGCCTTTCAGCTGTGTGTGTCTGACTAAACAGTTCAACGTATTTCACTATAGGGCATGCAAGTGATTAATTACAGACGTATTCTCTTCTGCAGATTAAGAAAAGTAAATCTTGGTTTTTTACTTTAAACTGTAAAAGGTTTGTGATTCATTGTTACATACTTTTTTCTTATTTAATCTTTTCTTCCAATCTGTTTGCAGGCATTTGCGAGACAAGGGAGAGGATGATAAGATGCCTCCTATTAGAAAGAGGCAGCGTGGTCTGCTGCTGAGATTACAGCAGGAAAAGGTAACTGATCCTCTGTAGGAAAACCCTGTTGAAGCCTCTCTGTAGCCATTAAATGTTTCAGACACTGTAAAAGCTAAGAATTGAGAAACTTCCATACCAGACTTTTGAGTAGGAAGCTAGCAGTATTTCTTACCAGCAAGTCTTACTTGCATTTTGGTGGTATTTAACACATTGATTTAAAAGGTCTTTCTGTATCGGTAATCTCATTTGTTGAGACTTGGAATTATTAATTGATCTTCTGTTCTTTGCTGCTGAAGTTCAGGCTAGTTGCTTCATCAGTAATTGCAGTAATTTTAAACCCCTAGCAAGGACACTATGGCAGCTTTAGAGTGTGTTCTTGAGAGTTGTCTGTCACACTTCTTATGCTTAATCTTTTATACATAAAAGGCAGAAATTAAGCGTCTTCAAGAGGCTAACAAAGCTGCTCGGAAGGAAAGACAGCTGATCCTTAAACAGCAAGCGGAAATAGAACGAATCCGTCAGACTACAATTAAACTGCAGGAGAAACTAAAGTCTGCAGGAGAAAACAAACTAGTAAGTGTTCATACAGAAGCTGGAGTGTTCCCTCTTTGTCCATGTATCTAGTGTTTGATTTTAGTGTTTATAGGAATGGAAAGCTACTGGATTGGACCTATCATTTGAAAGTTTTGTCTGCCTCAAATGGTCTCATCCTTTTTATCTCAGCAATGTTTAATTTCTTAAAAGCATTTTTTAAGGAAATTATTAAATGTTTTGTTTTAACTGTGCAGTAAATGGTGCTGTAACTCTCAAGCTTAACTGATAACTTTGGGAATATCGGCTTTGTGTTGCTTAGATCTCTTGGGTTCTGATTTTGTTTGATTATTTTTCAGACTTCAAAGTACTAGATGTAAATGTTAAACCCAAAACTTGCTGCTTTGTGTGAGTGTTAGGGTCATTGCACTAATTTTATTGCATCTGCTTTATAAGACAGCAAGACAGGGTTTTATGACTGCTTCCTTACAAAATTCTGAGAAGATACAAGTTAAATAATAGTACTATAGAAAGGATTTGTTTCCTGATTGGGTAACTCAATTCTGATGTTGGGGTGTTGTTGTTTTTTTTTTCTAGATACAGCTAGGGAGAACTTAAATTATGGTGCAAAAGCATGTGCTAAAAAACGTGTCACATAAAAATGAAGTTGTATAGTCAAATTAAATCTGCAGGCAGACAGACTTACCTGAAGTAGTATTTGATGTAGTCTGGAGAAAAATAAGCTAAATTAACATAATGTCTAAAAAGCATTGTAGAATAACTTTTTTCCTACTTTTAATGTTGCATTTTTGGGTTTTTTTACGCTTAACTGCAGGAGCTTCACAGTGAGGAAGACATCAAACAAAGCAATGGTTCTAGCCCAATTCCAACTGATGCAGAAACACGCAGCCCTTCCCCAGTCTCCATCTCCAGCAGTGAGACTAGTAGCATTATGCAGAAACTTAAAAAAATGCGGAGCAGAATGGATGAGAAGTAATTAATTTTTTTTTTCTCTTCTTATGCAAGACCTTACTATTTTAATAGAACAAGTTGGTTTGGCCAACTATTTGGTTAATAGAACAAGTTGCACTATTAATATCACATCAGCTTTGATCTGAGTTGCCTGAAAAATAGCTGATTGGGAAGCATTAATAGAACTGTGTTAATTTTTGAATATAATATACAAAGGCTACAATTGTTGCATGAATACCAAGATTTGGACATTGTTAGCTGGCAGACACTGTGTCAAGTTTTTATTATACAAGATTGGTTTTAATATTCTTTGTACTTTTTTTTTTAATCTGTAAATGTAGGAGATTTTGCTACTCAAGGAACTTGGACAGGCTCCAGCTAGAGTTTCTCTAGCCATGAGACCTCTAAAGTCAAATGGTCAAAATAGTGCCTGTAGTTTGTATCGCCCCTTTTATTTTAAAGGACAGAAATATAGGAAGTGAGATTCTGGAATTACAGTACCAATTTTATCTTGAATTGAAGCGTAAGTTAAAAATAGGGTAGTCTTATGCAAAAAATAGTAACTGAGTTTGAGATCTGGCTCACAGAAAGTTACTGAGCTTGTCAGGCATGTGATTTCTACCTTATTATCCAGCTGTAGAATTTCAGTTCTAATTGCATTAAAGTGAGCTAGGATGGATCTTGTAGTATTTTCGTAATTAATGGAGGTTGTATGTGTGTGACTGAGAAGATGGGCAATTAATAAGACCTTTCTTTGCATCATATTTGGTCCATGGGTTGGAAAAAATTGAAGTTGGTTGTTAGTCTTCAGAGGAAACAATGAAGTATATGTGCAGTTCCTGCATCTGAAAAATAGGGCTGAAGGTTTCACTTGTTAAATTGTTTTGAATAAAATTATTTTCTGCATCTTTTCAGTGTAGGGATTACTTTGTCTGCACTAAACATCCCAAATGCTTTTCCAGCATGTGCTCATTAGTTTAAAGCCTGCAATTTATTTTTGAGACTAATCCATTAAAAATTTGATCTCTGCCAATTTCTGCAAGAAATCGTCTTTGCTTAAACATTTATTTTATTTTATTTTTAACTTATAACTGAGGTATGTCACTGTATTTTAGTCCATAAGGGAGATCTGTGTAATGGATCTTTTTTTTTGTTTTCTCTGGTGACTTCTAACACAGCTGGTTGAAACATCAAAAAGCAAGCACCGCTATTTGCAAACTGTTTGTGACTTCTTAGCACCTTATTTGCTTGTAACCTTTTTAGAAGCACATTTCCTAGACTTGCATGTGTTTGTATATGATGAAGATAAAAACTAGTAGTACTAAGTGAGGATTCGGTGTAAGTAGAAAAAATCAAAAACATATTCTAGGTATACATAGTCTTCTTGTTTTAGCCTGAATTCATTGCTGTTATATTCAAACTCTTCTAGTACACTTAACAGCCAAAATGACAAATGATTTCAAGATTCTGAATTGTCATATTTCCAAAACTAAACTCTTGGCATTCCAAGTCACATGAAAACCAACCCCATCACTATAGTGGCAAACTCTTTTTCTCAAACTATGTTTTGAAGTTGGTAAATGGCTGAAGATGAGGACTTGAGAACAATGTGCTCTGTAGGCCATGCTGACTTACAGGATTTCAAGAAAACAAGGGGTTTCTTCTGATCCTGTGGGTTTGTTTTTTTCTAAGAGGGTCTTTATTTTTTTTACCACCAGAGATTCAATGTACAAAATTTCACATGGTGTAACAAAACCAAGTTACATCTTACCATTTTTGAGATACAGTGTTAATAAACACTATAGGAGATGACATTTTTATATTTAAAACTTCCTTTGCTACTTTGTATCAGGTAGTGGTTTTGTTGTCAGTGTTGGTTTTGAAATTTTACTGTTTCAAAGTACTTTCATTTCTAAGCAACAAGTATGATTGCAGAAAAAAATTACATATTAATAAATAATTGTTCTTACTATTTCAAGGGATAGTAGTAGATACAAAATGTGTTCTGCCCTTAGAGTTATTTGAATCATCAGTCCAAAATATTGCTTACCTGAAGAATAGTTTTCAAAAGATGGATAGCAGGATTTGAGCTGAAATAACTGCCTTTAGGCAGAACAAGTGGAAATTGTGCAATATATGTGGTCATGTATTTTCAGTTTTATGGTTTTGTCTTGGATTGATACAGACATATTCAAAGGAAGTAGTATTTTGTGTAAACATAAATGATTCTCTAGTACTTGATCTTCCCAGTTATATAGGTTTTGCACACCTTTTGCAGGTATTTTGATTGCAAAGGCAGTGCTTATTGATTGAAAACCAGTGCTGACTTGGAGTCTTTTAAATGTCCTTATTTGTAAAATGCGTAAGAATAATATTAACATAATAGAGTAAGACGTTTGGTTTGGGGTGTAATGATAAGAAGCTGCTGTCTGAAGGGCAGCTTAATCAGGGTGTGAGTGTGATACGGCAAAAGGAAAGAGGCTGAATGCTGAGTGAAGTACTAGAGGAACTAGAATAAGGAATTAGGAGAGCCTACTATGCTGGATTTGATGTAGTTCATGGCAAGGTGGAAATCCTGTGGCTTCCTTACTTTAAGAGGCAGCTTTAATATTTCTCTTCTGCTAAAAGGGGAATGAAAAAATGGTTATTTTTTAACAGCCTGCATGTGAACAGGAGCATGCTCTGTCAAAGAGAATTAACTACTTCCCCTTGCTTTCCTTGCATATACAACTTTAATGATAATCTGTGCTATAGAAGAACTGATTAAATGCTCATTTTCTTTTGCCTTTTCTTAATATGCTGCTTAGCTTGCATTGTAGTTGATAGAGCTTTGTGGAGCATGGCATTTTTCTGTAAATATGATAATTCAATAGGAATTAACTTAAAATGGTAATTGTTTAGGAAATACCATTTTAAGCACAGCTGTAAGTTTTGGTAGGTAGATTATTTTTTTAAAACAAATAGGCATTCTCTTTCTGCAGTTAGTACTTCAGGTGAAAGAGGCAATGTACAAGTATTTCAAGACCAAGTCTGCACTTCATTGCCAAAAACCAAAATAGCAGCTAGAGGTCAAATTACAGGTATTTCTCAGACTTTTCCTGAATTTGCTCATGTTTTAAAATATGTGATTCCATTTTTTTTCCCCCTTTCACTGGTGGTTACCTTTGGAGAATTAATTTTACTGAGGTTTCACCAGGTGAATGAAAATGTGTTTAAATTTTCAGACAAGCAAAGTTGTTCATGTAGCAAACCTAGCATGCTATTCAATGCTCATTGTGTACTGTATTGACAATTACAGGACAAAAACAGAAGTTGCAAAAAGATCAGGTTGAAATATGTTAACCAGTGCATGTGGAAGTCTGCATCAAAATAAAACTTCAAAATTTAAAGAAAAATCTAGCAGTGTGAAAGTAGGTTGCCATTAGTTAACAGAAAATGAAGTGATGTGTGTGTGTTTTCTGTTACCTTCTGCATAACAGTGTATAGTTTTTCTACTTCAGATGTTGGGTAATAACTATACAATGTTAAATGCAATTAATTTTAAAGTTCTTTGCTAGATGCTATCCTTTTCTCATTCTTTCTGCCTTTTTTGCTATCTTAGTTTTAAACTCTTCCTCCTTATTTTGTAGACACTGCTCTCCTGTTCACTACTTCTTCTCTGTCTTTACGTCTCACCACTGGGCCTCTCTCAGTGTCTGTTTTCCCAACCTTCATCCCAAATTCCAGCTGTATATCTACAACCAATTGGTCAGGTAACTGCATCTTTTTCAAGTGATAGACTCTTTGATAGAGCATGCTCTGTTCAGTCCTGGGAAGTCAAGAGGTTCTTCCATCAGTGAACTTCTTGACATGTTCCTCATTGTTTCCAGATTTTTCTTAATGGCACAGACAGTGAGTGGGATTGGGTACATCTTTAAAAGGTCTGCAGATGACGCCAAGCTGAGTGGTGTGGTTGATTTGCTGGAGGGAAGGGGTGCCATCAAGAGAGACCTTGACAGGCTTGAGGAGTGGGCCACTGTGGACCTCATGGAGAAAACAGGGTCCTGCATCTGGGTCAGGGCAATCTCCAGAATCAATGGAGACTTGAGGGATAAATGAATTGAGAGCTACTCTGCAGAGGACTTGGGGATGCTGGTGGACAAAAAAACTCACTGGATATAAGCTGATGTTTCCCCTCTACTCTGCTCTCATGAGACCCCCATCTGGAGTACTTCATCCAGTTCTGAGGTCCCCAGGGTGAAAAAGACATGGATCTGTTGGAGGAAGTCCAGCAGAGGGCCACAGAAATGATCAGTGGGCTGGAGCATCTTGCCTATGAAGAAAGGCTGAGAGAAGTATGGTTTTTCAGCCTGGAGAAGAGAAGGCTCTGGGAAGACCTTATTTGTGTCTTTCAGTATATAAAGTGGTCTTATAAGAAAAAACAAAGACTTTCTGCTAGGGCCTGTAGCGACAGGACAAGGGTTAATGGTTTTAGACCAATGGTAGGTCGAGATTAAATATAAGGAAGATTTTGGGGTTTTTTATGATGAAGATGGTGAGACACTGGCACAGGTTGCCCAGAGAAGTTGTAGATGCCCCATCCCTGGCAGTATTCAAGGCCAGAACTGATGGGGCTTTGAACAGCCTGATCTAGTAAAGGCCATGGTAGGGATGGTGGACTGGATGATCTTCAAGGTCACTTCAAATCTAAACCATCCTATGATGCTCATTTCTTATTCCTACTGTGTTCTGAATGGCAGATAGTTAACTTTGTTCCCACTGTCTGGTTAGCACTTCAGAATAGCTGCTGAAACTGTCTAATTTGGATTTGAAGTCAGTATACCTTGGATATAAATGTACAAGCACAGGTCAGAGCAGCAAGTTAGGCTTCCAGGTTAATATTTGAGATGCATGGATAAAACGTGTGATGTTAGCACCAGAGAAATAGTTAGATTTTTGAAATCATGCTGATGCAATCAGAGTGCTGCTGTTCTTTTTCTCTCCCAGATTTCCAGCTTCATAGATGCCACGCATGGTTTTGCCTTTTTTTTTGTTTCCATAAAGGTGCTGCTGCTTTTGAGGATAAATGCATACCTTTGGTGTTACAACTGGAACCTTCTAGACTGTAGTAAATGTCAAGGCAGTGTGTATACTACCTTGTGGCTCTGACCTTTTAAACCTCAGGGTTATAAAAGGGTCTGCATCTTCAGGCATGCTGCTTTAATCCTCCTCTTTCTATAGGTGGAATATTGGAAACTTCTTTCTCTCCCATCACTTCTTTTAACTTACCTTTCTTACTAGCAAGTAATCTTTGTGTGGTGGTTAGTTTCATTGTCATTTAGTTAATTCTTTTCCTTCCTGTCTCCCCTAGTCTTCTGGGTTAATGCCTTTAAGGAATCCTATTCTTTTGAATCTATTTATTTCAGCCTGTCTCTTGCATTTTATTTCAACTGGACTTGCCTTCCGAAAGATCCAGTAAGCTGTGAAGATCCAGACATTCTGATGAAATCAAACCATTTACAAGGAAGAAGAAAAAGTTGCCTTTTGCAGTGAGATCATTGTAATAATGACTCCATAAGAGTTCCAAATACATGATCTGCTAGATTAACTGGAACTGGTTTGTATCTGAAAGTAAGAGTTGATAAATCTGATAGTGCTGTTGAAAGGCACAACATGACTGTCCATGTCATGTTTGTAATGCAATTACTGTTGGTAGTCTGGTTTCTTAATATGATATTAATCTGTTGGGTTTGTCTAAAAGTAAACAGTGTTTGATGTTTGTCTATAGAAAGTAATGAAGTAATGCACAGAATCATTGAATCTCTCAGCTTGAAGGTGTTCCCAGAGACTCTGAGATGCTTCTGGTTTTCACCTGCTCTTGTTTTGATCATAGGAAAGAAGATTGTGGGCAAGTCTTACTGGCTTCTGAAATTTTTATCTTCAAATCATAATTTGTCCACCTTACATGAATCAATCTTAGAGAAGGACTTACCTGAATCTTAACCTTTCTGGTCAGCTTGCAGCTCACTTTTCCAGGGAGCAGAATGAACATGAAGTGAACAAGCAAGAAATGTCCCTTAGCAGGCAAGACGTGCAGATTAGCTACTTGGTCTTTCCAGTCTCTGCAAATAAAAGGGCTTTTTTTGAGACATGAGAGATTAAAAAGCACAAATGAAGTTATTATCTGCTTTGCAGCTTAAAAATTTAGATGCCAAGTGATTGGTATGGCTTGAAGCTTACAAATTGTAACGGCATTTGCAAAGCAAATAGTGTAGATCTTTGAAGACTGCCTTTTCAGGCACCCCACCTCCTGTAGAGGATGAACTCTAGCTGGCAAACCATATGTTTTCTGCAGAATGATTTTATGATGTCATAATTTAAGTGTAGGAGATTAATGAATTGATACACACTTCTCTAGACTTGGCATGTCAGAGGATGTGCATGCAGTGATTTCATTTACTATGTTAAAGCTTAAATGCTATGGTCTTGGTTACTTCAATGTTTAGAAATAAGACCAGAGATACTGTTGTTCAAGACCTGTCAAAGAGAACTAGTTTATTCACACAAACTTATTCGTACCTTGAGAGTCCTATAAGAATTTCCTCATTTTTGAGGTTTTGTGGATCACCTAAGAAATCTTTGTCAAAAAGAAAATATCTCATAATTTTCATCATGAGCTTTGCTTTTTATCTGTTGTTAAACCAGGAACCACCTATGTTAGTAGCTGGGGAAAAAAAGTCCTGCATCCATGTTCTCTTGATTCTGTCAGCTGACAGTTAACATTTACGATATGGTTACCCACAGAGACAATGCTTAAGGGAAGAAGGATAAAAACTCCAGTAATTCAGATCTATTAATACAGCATCACTCTCTCTTAGAAGTATGTATTTGGAAAATACGTGGGGTAACTTGGAGTTACAATTTTTCTGTCATTAGGATTAGTGAGAAGTTTGTTTTTCAGTCACTGCTTTCTTGAGGGTTCCAGTTTAATACCATTGGTACTTTTCATGTACTGAAATTGGGAACTTAGTCTGTTCATTTTAGTGAATAGTTAGTAGCACTTTTAATGGCTTTGAATATCTTTAAAATGTAAACAGCATATGTTATAGTCTACTGTAGCCTACCTCTACAGGATGTTTTAGACATATTGCAAAGAAAAAAAATCTCTTTTTTTTAGTTGTAGGGGGTGTTTCAGCAGCACGTGGGAGGTCTAGAATATAGTTGTTAGTGTGGATATTATCCTTGAAAAAAATCTGAACAGCTATAATTTTAGAAATTATAGCAATAGAGCATCTGGGTATTGGGACCTTTGAGTGTGGTTGCTTGTTTTCCCATTGTCTTCTGCTCTGTCTGTTAGGTTTCTAACTAAGCGAGAACAGAAGCTAATGCAGCGTCGACAACATGCTGAAGAATTGTTGGAGTGGAAACGCCGCCTGGATGCAGAAGAAGCAGAAATACGGCAAATAGAAAAGCAGGCTCTAGCTGCCTGGGACAAAGAGCTGCTCAAAACCAAAATAGCCAAGAAAGAGCTGGGTGATCAGAGAACTGAGCCCAAAGGTGAAAGGAAGTGGGGGGAAGTGATACAAATAACAAGTTAAACCATAATTTGACATGATTGCTTAAGTTTGCACATTCTTCCTTTTTTGATGTTTTGGTGGTGGTGGTTCTTCTCTGGATCTCCTAAGAATATCAGTTTCTACAGTCTTTAGTGCTTTCTTTTGCCTGTCCTTTTAGCCCCATTTTACACTTCAGTTAAAAGTGTATTCCTCCTTTGCTATGTATCTTCTCAAGTGAACAGTGCACTAGAGGCACATCAGACATTTCTACATACAGTTCAGAACAAAAATACTTCATGATCTTCTGCTGATCATCTTCTGAACTTACCCTGTTAAAACCTCTGTAGTACTCAAACTGTCTGTCCTGTTAGCCTCCTCACTGTTGGTGAGAATGGCTCTTATCAGAGGCTGTGTTTCAGCATTTTTTCCTGCCCTCTGTTGTTGATGCAGGATAACCATTTGAAATGTGCAACTCTGCTTAAGTGTGTAAGGATGTAATTAGCATGAATGATGCTATTGTCCCTGCCCATGGCAGAGGAGTTGGAACTAGATGATCTTAAGGTCCTTTCCAACCCTAACTATTCTATGATTCTATGATTGTTAGGAAAAAAAAAAATCCCAGATGCTGGGAGCCACACCTTTACTGTTCTGTCTTAAGTGGACCATACTTTCAGCATGAAGCACAGAGAAGTAGAGGAAATAATGGAACTTCGGGATTGTTCTAGAAACAATCAATTTTATTTTTTTCTCTCGCACTTTGCTGAAGGCAGGCAGCATGTCCTTTGAATGTGCAAAGGAAATTCAGAATTATGCCCTATTAGGGTTGTTACTGAAGACTCATGGATTTGGGGCATTGTGACACATTTTGAAGATATGTGTATAAGTCAGTAAATTCAGATAACATTCAGAATGAGAAGATATACCTGCTTCCTATTAATTATATCTACCAGTAAGCACTGGAGCACAGCGCATGTTCAGAAGTTCTGCTCCCCAGCCTTTGCTCAAATACCAAATAATTCTTCATGACTGCCTCAGTAATGCTGTGACTCCTGCCGAATTTAATAAACAGGAATTTTGAAAACCCAACTTATTATTTTAGTTGCTGCCAGTTGAGACACTCATAATGAAATCATAACATTAAAATGTTTCCTGCAACTGCTGTAAAGGAAGCAGTCAGTTCTAAATTCAGTATCTGGCTTGCAGATTATATGCTCCTCCATGACTTCTTCAAACTAATAGTGACTCTTGCTATGGTGTATGGTCAACCAGAAGGACAGGTTTCGCTAATGATCTTTTTTGAGTGTGTTGTCTGGAAAATGTTAGAATATCCTGAAACCCTCTTTATTTTAGATGTTCAGCAATCACCTAGAAGGTTAGACAGTCTCAAATCACAGCTATCTAGTAAACATACTTGTTCTTGCCAAGTGTTCCACCCTCAGTGTCTAGGTGGGGGAAATAACACCAATTTGACACGTATTGGTAGCAGTTACAACTTTGTATACAGCATCTTTGAAGTCCTGTGAATCGGGGCAGGTTCTTAAGTGCTTTGTTTTTTCTTTTGTTGAATCTCAGAGATGGCTAGTGAAGAAGAGTCTCCAGTGCCTTCTTGCTCTCATCTGAACAGTGAAAGTTCTGTGCCAGAAGATCTGGGCAGTCTAGCTGCTGAGTCTGTCCCATCAGGGACTATGGGCCACAGACAGCCAGAAAGCCCAGATCAGACTACAGCTAATGAAGAAATGGTTTATTCTGAAGAGTTCAAGTCCTCTGCCTCACCTGGCAAACTTGTGAGTTTTTATGCTATATGTATTTTAACACTTGAAAAAGGCTATGAGAGAAGGAGTAAGCATAGCCATGCCAGTTGCCAAAGCAGAGATTAAAGTATTTTCTGTTGGCAATACTAGTTTATATTATTGTGCGTACACATTGTGATCAGGTACGTGCTGAAGTCTTGAGGAGAAATTGCTTCATCACAGACTTTAGATATTTTTAAAGTTGTGGGCAGTCTTGCAAAATGTTTTGCGTATGTCACGTACGTATGCACTATTAAATGGTGGAACACTGACCCAGTTTACCAATGTGAATTAGCTGTAGGCTAGCTTGTTAGCGTTGTATGCATTCTTTGAGGCCATGGAAACTATGCTCTGGTTTTCCACTTTGTTTTACTTGCAAGTAATGTACCCCAAAGTATAACTATAGGATGAAGAAGCAGAGCTGTAATGTCATGCACAACCCTTTGGGTTTTGATTATGTCTGCTCAGTAGCTAATTCTACCTTATTGTTCTGTTCCATTACTGTTATTTCTGCCTGGTTGATAATTTTTGTCAGTTTCATCCTGATAACTTTGCTCTCTGCTTAGTGAGACAGAAAATGTGGTGCCTGTGGGGTAAAAGTACTGCTCATCTAGAGTTTCTATAGTTATGCTATATGAGTATCTATATAGTTCTATATTCTAGAAATACTTTCTAGAGTTATTGCAGATATTTTCTTGGAAAGTTTGCTGAGAAGATAGTGAGGTAAAATGTCTTATATGTGCCAGAGGTTACGTCCAAGGTGTGTGAAAGGTTTGTGGTATAATGTCAAAGCAGTAAGCAGTATTGTGGGAGAATGTTTGCTCTTAGAATTGTTTGCCTGGCCTCAGAGAAATGCTCTGTTGTTTTACTAATTTAAAATGTCATATTGCACCCCGTAACATGAAATGGTCCTTTTGATTTCACTGATATATTTGCTAGGAGTTTCTATTGCTGTGGTTGTTACAAAATAAGATTACATAAACTGTATCAAATACCTGTGAGTCAGAACCATGGCAGTTCATGTAGGTGGAAATAGAATAGTCTAAGCAGGTTTACTGAAATCTAGCTCAAAGTAAGCAGTCAGGTATTTCTGCTCTTGGTATTCTTGTTTTGTTGTCTAGCAAACAGATATTCTTCTTAAGATAGTTGGATAGGTACCACTGCTTGTGAGATATTCTCTAGTCATGCTGTTCCTGCCTTGTAACTAGCTCCTGATGACAATGATCTACTTTTCAAACTTGTCTTTACAAGCAATGACTTATTTGTCATTCTCTTTTGCCATAGTCTCCTCCCAGAAGCAGCATATCTGTATCAAGGCAAGATTCCAGTAAAGGCAGCCATAGAACTGGAGGACAACTGCGTTCACCTGTAAAGTCTCATCAGATATCTCACAACTGGTCTGATGAATCTTTGTCTATGACACAGTCAGGTAAGTGTAATATCTGCTTGGGTTTAAATTGCTTTTTCATAGCTTCTGCTTTTAGCAAATAAACTTGAAAGGCAGATACAGATGTGGGGAGGCCTGGAAATTGCCAGGCTTTGTGTTTTTGTGGGAATATTTTCCCATGATGTAGTTTGATCACTTCTGCTTAAGAAGGTCTATATATCATCTCTTCTTTTAGAAAACAACACAGGGTCCTGCAAACAGGTATGAAGGAAATAAGAGTCAATAGTTGGGGTGGTCCTAGAATTTAAAAATACCAGGCTTATCTGTGCTTTAACAGGTGACACATCTCCAAGTGTCATGTTGTAAGAAAGCAGAATATGGTTCAGCAGCGTACAAACACGATTGTTCTCCTTCTGAACACAGCCTGGCTTCAGAAGCAGTATAGCTTTGTTATCATAGCAGTATGAGTGAGCCTGTTACACTTGCACTGGCATGTGGAGAATGAATAGGTGCTTCAGGAAACATGTTTTTATTTTTAGAGGGTTTGAACTGTGTGCAACAAAATAGGGTCTAAGGTTTCATTTTGAGCTGTAAATTGCAAGATCTACTATATGGGCTCATTATACTCTTTTATCCAGTATCAAGGCTGGCTACCAGTAAATGCTGAGGGAGAAAATACTAGAAGTGAACTGGTATGGAGCAGTCCTTTCCCTGGTGTGTTCTCACAGTCTGTTAGTCATGTGGATTGCAGGTCTTCTTGAGCCATGGTTCAGTGGTCACTATTGTGAGCTCTGTTAAACTAAAGTCTGTTCTGAACCTTTCTGTCCTTCTAGTTCTCAAATGTCTTGTATTCCTCAGTGCAGTTGACAGAGTATCATGAAATACTTCTAGCAAATGAGGCAGCATCTTCCTGCCCTTTTTTTTTAAATTATTTTTATTTCGTGAATTCATTCTTGAGTCTTTACTGGGGAAAAACCCAAGTGGCTCTATTGTATGTGCTGGCTGTTGTTTGTGTGTAGATGAATGGCTTACTGGTATGTGTATATATCCAGTCGTTGTGGTGCTTGATGCAGCAAGTTTAATAAACTTTTGGGTGGTGTTTTTTTTATTAATATTTTATATGTGAGTGCAATAGAAACACAGAAATTGGAGGTAGCTGTTCTCCTAATGGATAGAGAAATGAATACATGACACCTAGGTATGTGTACTGAGTGATTTGTACTGGGATTCTGTCTGGAGAGCAGTTTGCAATATTGTGGAGCATTCAACAACTTGATTATTTTCAAGTTCTGACTGAGCAACAACATAAGAAAGCTATTTGAAAATTAAAGTATGTTAAACAGGGGTCATCAAAACAAACTTTTGTAAAATAAAGTGTTTGCAGTCTTTGGTTTCAAATGCTGAAGAAGGGTATAAGAGGTGAGAAGCTGATCAGGATGGTGCTGGTTTCACAGTAAATCATTCCATTGTAAAGAGACAAATCTCCCAAGCTGCTGAGTAGTAATAAAGTCATTGCTGTGTCAGTCCGATCCATGCGTAGACAAGATCATTAAAGATGAAAGCATGTGCATATCTTTCCGTGATGAGTTGATCAAGAAAAGATATAATTACATAGTGGTCACTTACTATTTGGGAGAAGTTTGTTAATTACAGGAACATCATGAAGTACTCCTGATTAACTAGTGAGATTCCATTCTTTTTGTGCTGTTTCCTTTGTTGTTGTTTTTAATTCTCCAAATTATTAACAGCAGTTGTTAATGGAAAAAGAATACAGCAGTTTGATTGTATTTACTGGCTGTTGTTGGTGATGAAATCCTTCATTATGGTGGTTTGTTTTTGTGGGAAATTTGATTAGCAAAATGTCGAGCTGCTCCTGCTAGGTGACCAGATAATGCTGGTGACTTTATTTCTCGGATGTTCAATAAAGCAATTGATGATTATGAACATCCAAGCTTTTTGGTCCAGAAAACATTGTAAGTAATATTGAGCATTATAAAAGCAAACCAGACAAGTTCCTTCTTAGGAGCTGTAGCTGCTGCTATACAAGTGGAAGTGGGACATCAGCTGCAGGGAGGAGCTTCAGTAAGGCTATGTCAGATCAATATTTTGAAGAGGTTTTGATACTTAACTGTGGTAACACCAATCTGGGACAAAGATCTCATTTGCACTGTGTTGGTATACATTTTAAACAAGAAACAAGTGGACATAATCAGGTGTGCAAAAAAGAATAAGTAACAAGACACTAAGTCTCTCTGTAAAGTCTGAGCGACTGAGAGATTATTGCAGTAAAAACATCAAAAGTAGCAGAGGTACTGGTAGAATGGGGTTATCATGCAGAGAATGGATCTAAGTATCTGGAAACAGTGTCCTAAGGGAAAAGAGGTAGAACATTATCATTAGCAGGACTGGAAAACCAGGTTGCAGGGACTGAAGCCTGACAACAGTGAAAAATCTCCACATTGTTCAAACTGACTTTCCTTCCAGCAGTTGAGCAGTCAGCTCTCCATTTCATAGATGGATTTAGTCTACATGGCAAAAAATCCAAATGGGCCAGAAACCTATTTTGCAGTCTACTGTTCCAAATGAAATGCTCATCACTGAAGTGTACACTGCATCTTGAAACTGTGTACTGTGATTGTAAACAAATATTTTTTATATATTTTTGATATGCATCTTTTGAGTTTTCATATTTTTTTAATATGTCAGAAAAAAGTAATTTCAGCAACAGCTGCCAGGATAAGCAGTTAACGAAGTAGTAGCATAAACATGAGTGGTTGATGTGAACAAGTTTGGGAACAAGTACTGTATCAGAGCCTTTCTCTTTTAAATAAGATGCAGTTCTCAGATGTTGTATACTAGTGTTATGAATCTGAGATCCTACTTTAAGCGACTTACTATGTTACCGTGTTGACATTAAACTCTTTGAGTTTATGCTTGGACCATATATTCTATTTACTAAACTGTTTATTGCTTTGTGTAAAACTGTTCTGTGAGGTGGAAGTTTGCAAAGACTAAAACTAAACTTTTTCAGAAACCACATCTGATCAAAGTGACATTGAAGGACGGATCAGGGCCCTGAAGGATGAACTGCGGAAAAGGAAGTCTGTGGTTTACCAGCTGAAAAAGGAACAGAAAAAAAGACAAAAGGAGAGACTGAAAGCCCAGGAAGCCAGTTTGATCAAACAGCTAGAGGTTAGCAACAGTAGGAAGAAGGGTGACATGAAAGAGCATTATTAGCTTTGAATAAACCATTACAGTATGGATGCTGTTGGCAAACTATCCTATCAACAGCTATGAAAGATATTATTGTGATAGAAGTGTGACTGCGTTCTGGCTATTTAAACATTTTTAATAATGAACCACAGCCTTGAGGCAAAAATGCTGTTCTCTTCTAAAATTTATATCTTGAATGGGTTACTGGCAGTGCTCAGGGGGGCATATGTATGTTTATACACATCAGTATCTGAGCCTAGACTAAAGAGTGATTCACATGTAATTAATTTTTTTATTTCTTTTTTTTAAGTATAGTATTCAGAGAAACCCAGTGCCTTGTTTATTAAGTTAATAGTTTTTGATTACCAAATAGTAGCTGTGGTTTTGTGGACTGACAGCCATAACTTTTCTGTGTGCAGTCATATGATGAGTTTATCAAGAAGACTGAAGCAGAGCTGAGCCAAGATCTGGAGACATCGCCAACAGCCAAACCTCAGATTAAAACTCCATCCTCAGCTGCTGCTGAAAAACCTAAGATCAAGGCACCACCGCTCCACAGGTAACTGCAATTTCCTCTTCTTTTTGAGAAACTGTGGTGAATACTGTTTTAGGAGAAACCATGGGTTTAGCAGAGACTTTAAACCCAAGCAGATAATTGAAACTTTAAACCATGAGTTCTAGCTTTTAGTTTAGAAACTGGACAATATCCTGCTGACCTATTTGCTGGTCTCACTGGACCCAGAACAGATAATATGGACTGTCCTTGGAATTGTGTGCATTTCCCTTTTGTCCTGCCCAGCCTTTCAGGTCCTATTTTCAAGTTCTTTCTGAACATTTTTCAGTTGTGCAATAATTGATCCAAATGGTTTAGTGGATTACAAACAGGAAGAAATTTTTTTCTCGTTTTGGTCACTTCTTATGACCATTATTATTGCCTGCAGCACAGTGTGAGGCAAACCATTCATCTTTGCAACTTAAATCAGGTTTGGTTCTCGGGGTTTAAAAGGCAGAGAATTCAACTGATTTCTGCACTTCCTGCTGTATTTTTAAGTGTTTCATTTTGTCCAGCAGATGGTGCAATTTTAATGCATTTCAGTAAAAACCAGAATATTTTTAAAAATTACTTTTCAGGACTTGCCAAACTCTTCTCTGTGTCCCCATTCCTGTTTTCTAGGGTCACAGTATGGTGACAAAGGAAACTGCTTGTTATCATTGGTTTGGCCGTATAATCATAAATGCTTGCATTTTCGCTTTTATCTATTAAATAAAAAAGAAAAAAAAAGACAAAGCAACACACTCTGGTTGTAGCCATGATTCATGCAATTTTATTTTTCATATTTTAGGCCTGAGACAGCTAAGAACTGGAAATCACTGGCTGAATCAGAGCGATGCAAAGCATCTTTGGAATCCATTTCAGAACATGCAGGTATGTAACTGGAAGAATCTGTGCTACAGATGAAGAACTTGGAAGACTATCTTTTAAAATTCTTTAAGCTTTTCCTTGTTGATTCAAGAAGAGTTTTTAAAGAGAAAATGCAGACTTCATAAAGCTGTAATGATCAAGCTATATGTTTATTTATTAGGCTTCTGGTTTTGCTGTTTTCTGTATATTTAGCATTTAGTTTTACTGTGCTGAGGTTTATGTGAAACCATAATTAAGTGACAACCTTTTCCCTTTCTTTTATTTCTTGTTTATTTGTCACTTCAGAAAGTAAGGAAACCAAAAATAGTGAAGAATTTAGGAATAGGGTTGGGTTTTTACAGATATTCTTCAATGTTTTGCTGTTGATCATTATCTGATAATAATCTACCATTCTAATATTGGTTGTGTTTGCAGCTTGCAAACAAATAACTGAGCCCTTACCTCACGATCAGTGTTGTATGGCATTGCAAAATAGTGGTACAGGAACAGTATCAGAGAAAAAGCGTTAGTAAACCTGGAAATAAAAGAATGTTGCTTGTGTTTATGGGACAGCTAGAAATAGAGATTTCTAAGGCACCAGTTTGTAACTTCTTTAGAACAGAAACCTTGTTGTTAATATTGTTTCCTGTTGTTGCAGTTTTCCATTAAACAATGCAACTATAATTCACTTTTTATTTTCCTTCAAGATACTGTGTCATCAAAAACAGAGAGATCTGTATCTGTACACAGCAAGAAGGTGGCTGTGACAGATGTTCATGGAGAAGAAACTTCTGGAATACCTTCCTCACTTTTAATGTTACCAGGACATTCCAGAACAGGATCTGGTGATTCCTTAGAAAATGTACCTTTATCATCTTTTCTCAAAGATGTGAAAGACGTTAGCAGAATATCCCACGGGTCAGTGAACAACATGGTAAATGCATCCAGTGATAAGTCTGCCTTCAGTTATAAATCTGAGATACAGGAATACTTGGAATACTTGAAGTCAGAGGAACATGAGATTGAAAGTTCTCATGTTAAACCTTTGGAGAGTTCTGATGTCTTGTTGACATTAAGTAATGAACAGGAGAGCTCAAAGGACATCCTTGCAAAGCGAGTCCTCTGTTCTGAAAATGAACACTCTCAGAAGGAACTGTTTAGTTTGGCTGTGGAAAGTCTTCACGGTACGGAAAAAATCTTGGAACAGAGACTGACAAATAAACATGCTGTAACTGTCCAAAATACAGAAGAGTCTTCCTGCAAGCTCAGCAAATCTGCAGAGGAAAAAGGTTATCTGCTTTCAGAACAGCTCTTTAGTGAAAAAGAGCCATCATACCTTGAAGACTTTGAAGGATTCACCTCCAGAAAACAAGTATCAGTTGAAGAAATGCTTCCTGGGGAGCATTACAAAGATGACTTTGAAGCATCTCTTCTCTCCCCTAATGGGGAGTCACTGAGAGAGCGGTCACAGCACACACAGACCAGCAGAAGCAGATCCACCAGCCTTGGCAGTGATGGTGAAATCAGTGAATACCTCAGTGACAGGTCTCTCTCTCTCTCTGGCAGTGTGCATTCAGAGAGGTTATTAGAACTGAAGTCCCCAACAGAACTTATAAAAAATACTGAGCGTAGAGATGTGGAGCAAGAACAGGCCCCTGTTGAATCACCACTGTGGGCTTCTGTTTTGATCATGGAAGAAGCAGATAGTTTGCCAGATTTCAACATTGGTGATAGAGTACTTGTGAGTAAAGTCCAACCTGGAACATTGCGATTCAAAGGTCTGACTAAATTTGCCAAAGGTTTTTGGGCTGGTGTGGAGTTGGATAAGCCTGAAGGGAACAACAATGGAACTTATGATGGTATTAAATATTTCGATTGCAAAGAAAAGCATGGTATTTTTGCTCCTCCTCAAAAAATCTCTCACATTACAGAAAGTACCAATAGCCATTTAGACACAAGCAATGATGAAGACTCATTCTTTGATGATAGACTGGAGAAGCAACACAAAGCCTACCAGAAAGACAGAGAAAGTTCCAAACCTGGCAAAGAGGATGAAAGCCAGAGCAGAGATGCAACAGAGAACTATTCCCAGGGTAAAGGTCCTACAGACACAACTGTTTCAGAAACCTCAGCTGAGGAAAGGCTTGATGAGAAGTTGTCTTCTAAAGCAAACAGCAAAAACATTTCTGTAGCTATTGAATCATTTACCCAAGAACAGTCAGTGGTGGATTATCTGAAGCATGTTGTAAAAGAGGAGGCCAGCCTTGCTCCTCTTATATCTAGTGTTGCAGATGAGTTTTCCTCTGTTCAGTTGGATGACATCTCAGATTTCCTTTCTGAAAAACTGGAGAGGCAGAAGACACTCGGAGAAGAATGTGCTGAAAAGGTAGATGACCTCCTTCCTGGACTTGTGGAGAAGCCTGCAACTCCACTTCTGGATTTGCTGACAAAAGAAAAGAACCAGTTAGAAGCACAGCTTAGACTGCCACTTAGAGAAGAAGACAAGTCAAAAGACCAACTGGAAAAAGTCAGTTTGCTGACAGACAGTCTACTTAGAGATTTTGTAAAAGATACAGTTGATCAATTACAGCAAATAAAGAAGGTCAGAAATGAGAAAATCCAGCTCAGCAACCAGGAGCTCTGTGATGTAAAAGAGGAATACAGTACCCCATCCCAGCAGGTAGAAAAACAAGTTCCTGAGGGACTGAGTAACTTTTTTCTGAGTTCCGAATTTGAAGATGAAAGAGAAGAACTTTCCTCTCCAGACATGTGTCCCAGACCAGTGAGTAGCAGATGTCTTGCACTGTTTTTAAGTTAATCATTCCTTTGACTGATGATGATTGAATCCGAGGATTCAGTGTGGCACCAGTTTGTTTTCTCTCAGGTTCTGTTGGATGATGTGGAGATTGCATGTATGTGTCTTGTCTTACATGTTTGTTCTTGCATATCCCAGTTTATGGGTTGTTTCGATAGCCCTACCGGCCAAAAGACACATTTTGGCACATGAAAGTGAAAAATACTTTTTCTAGGTTGCATTCTGCTTACACATTCAATTTGTATTTAATCCTTCAGTTTTTACTCTAAAAATGGCAAAATGCAATAGACTGTTAACATACCTCTGGATATTCTTGATATGAAATAATGATCTCTAAACATAATTAGTTGCTCTAGAGGTCATTAAGGTATCAGGCTGCTCTATCCTATGAACTAATATACCATGGGTAGTGGAAGTTCAGGCTTCCTCAGAACAATCATTAATGATACAGATACAGGGCTTAGCCTTTCTGCTGAAGATCCCAGTAAATCTGTCTGCTTTGCCATTGATCTCAATATATTATCGTCACAGGAAGCTTTGGCCAATTTCACCAGTATGAGCACTGCTCAGTCACTGAAACAGCCATCACCTGCTAAAAGCTTTTAGGCTGTTGATTTAGATCTGAGACTCCTGGTAAGAGAAGTGAGAAGTTGTATGTCACTACCAGTTTTTAAACCACTCAGCCTTTTATAAAGAGTTAAACATTAGGACAGACAGTGGGCAGGATGCAGTCATTTAAGCTCTGTAGGAACACTCTGAAAACATTTCTCAAAAGTGGTAGAAACCCCAAGTATTTGAATCAAAACATTTTTAATTTTACAGTGGGATATTTATTATTTTCCTGAGTATTTGTGCATGTATTGCCAGTTACGCAAGTAGGGCATTTAAAAATGTAAGCTGAGTTAGACAGGAGTGTAACACTGCTTTTATATTTAATCTGTGTCTCTTAATTCACAGGAGAGTCCAGTGTTTGGTGCCAGTGGTCAGGAAGAGCTTGCCAAGAGACTGGCAGAGCTGGAGCTCAATCGGGAGTTCCTGAGTGTGCTGGGAGATGATCAAGACTGGTTTGATGAGGACTATGGCCTGAGTTCCCGTAAGGTCCAGCAGAAGCAAGCTGAGGAACCAGCAGTGCTGCCCAGGGTAGAACCTCAGAAAGTGCCAACAAAGCCATGTGAGGAGCCTTTGGCGGTCCCTCATACTGCAGTGGAGGTGGAAGTTATGGTGCATGCAGCAGCTGAGAAACTCTGGAAACTAAAGGAGCTGGGTCATGATCTTCAAAGTTTCAGCCTTCATACAGATCTTGATAGTACTCTCAAAGAGCAGGACACAGACACTATAAACAAACAGGTTTATAAGAAGGTATAGTCTTCAGACAGTTTGTTCTTGCCTTTTTAATGTTTATCATGAAGCAACAGAAGCCTTAGATTTTACTTCTTTTTTTGTTAAGGTGGTATTTGATTTAACAAGAGAGATCTTTGGGGAAATGTTTGCTGAGGATCCTAATCTAAATCAGCCTATTTGGATGAAACCATGTAGGATTGCATCTGCTTACTTTCGCCGAGTGAAAGATCCAAATGATCTGGATGAAATCAAGGTAGGAAGAAATCTTTGCATTTCAGGGAACATGAGATGAAAAATCACTTGCCTGAGTGTTAAAAGATCATACCAGGTGTATTCAGCAAGATATGAGCTGAGAAAACAAATGAGATTGCAAACCTGAAAGGGAGTTTGTCAAAATGGCCCAGGTTTTTATTCAACATACTTGCTTCCCTGTCCTTTTGGCTGGTACTGGTTGCTTTTAAACCTTAGTCCTCTGTGCTGAGCTGCCAGGATGACCTTGATTTTATAAAATTGGTATGCTGACAGTCTGCTGCTTTAGCACATTTCAGTGGAACTCTGTATGGGCATATTGGCATGGGTCCAAGGGTAGGGTTGGGCCAAATGGGATGAGCTGGATTTTTTTTGTTCAGACACACCTGTGCCAGCCTCACTGAGGACAGTGGGAGTTTGTAGGAGGGACCCAAAAATTGACTAGTGAGAGCATTGTGTATTTGGTTTACCAGTGGAGGTCTCCTGTTATCCATGATAGTGCTCAAGAAAGGACAAAACTCCAGAAGGCTAGAGCATGAGTGGACCTAGGTTAAACTTGCAGGGCTAGACACTTGGAAAAAACCTGTCTCTGAAAATGCACAACAAAGAACCTTCCATACGGTTCATCAAGACACAAATGAAAATTTAAAATTATGAAGACTTCCTTCTCCCCCACTTTTGAAGTTGGTAACTGTATTTTGATTAAGAGGGTGAAGATGCTGCTTAGAAAAGACAGAAATAGTGTCTAGATTGCTCAGTTCAGAAAACTTTCAATAGCATGGAGCAGAGGGGGCTGGGTCACAGGACAAGGACACCAAATTCCCACCCTGCTTTTCTTTAGTATTCTCCCATAAAATGAATTGTCATAATCTGTTTGCTGTTGTGTTTAATTTAAAGTTTCTGTTATCAAGGTTGTCACGGAACTGGGTGTCATTCTCCACACACACACACTTCTGGATTTAATAATTGTTCCACCTGTTCTGCCTCAAAAACTTTCACTCTAACTTCATGCATACACCCTGTGTCTCTTAGCTAAACAGAAAGGTACTTTGTGCATACATTTAATTTCTTAGGTCAGATGTGATAAATCTTACCTTTACTGTTCTGTAGAGCTTCATTGCAGCTGAAGTACTGAAGTTGTTCAGCCTCAGGAAGGAGCCTAATCACAAAACAGACTGGCAGAAGATGATGAAATTTGGGCGGAAGAAACGAGACCGAGTGGATCATATACTGGTCAGTGGATGAAAATAAGCAATTATGTCAGATACTGTCCATCAGACTAAAGTGTGACATACAGTTGCATTTTTCAGTATTCAGTCATGCTGTTTAAAGAATCCAAAGCATCCGTGAGGTTGTGATAGGTGGTGTTTAATTTTAGAGAGCACCCTAATGGCATAAACAGAAGTCTAGTACCAGTAAGTGAAGTAAGGTGACTTGAACTAGCTGTTCATACCTGCTAGTTTGGCTGGATTATAAATTTGCCTACTGCCAAAAGGTTAAAGCATGAATTCACAGAAGGAAACACTGAAATATTTGACCGAGAGTAAACTTTTTCTTTGGGAAGGGAATATGCTTTTCTTCTTTATTTTAAAATATTTTAATATTGAAGTAATATCACTCATTGGAGACAGTAATGCAGAGAATTTAATAGGCTAGACTGCTAACCAGATTCAGCTGAAATGTTGCAGAGTCATTGAGCTAGAACTGCAAAGACTTCAGAGAGATAGTATGGTACATGATAGTCTTTAGTAGAAGGTAACCAGTCTTGACAGATGGTACCCACAGCTGAGCGTTTCCTCTAGTACTTGACATGAACTGGTGAATGCAGCTGCCACTGCAGCAGAGACAGTTCAGTGTTAAAACTGCATAAGAGAGTGTGTCTGGCTGTGTACTAGTTTTTGAAAGTTACTTGTTGGCTTGTATTGCAGAATGATTAACATCTTTATTGGCTGTAATGATAGTGAAGGTTCTGCTTAGGAATATGAGTCATCATTAACACTGTGCTTCACTTAATTATACCTGGAATTGATTCCACACACGTGCACATATAAGTACCTTCAAGTCATGGGTCCTGTGGTCTTTTAATTGCCCATCAGTGGAAGGTTTCCAACACAGGCTTTTTCCAAGGGTTTTAATTGTGTGTAAATAGAATATCTATGCATAGAACCTGCATATCATAGTACGTTTGACTTGGGGATATAAATGCTATTAAAGCACGCACAAAAAAAAGTCCTAGGTTTAGATCCCTGAGAAAACTAATGATGCAACTTACTTACCAGTTCCTAATTTCTTTGAACCATACCTAGAAAGAAAGATTCCTGACTGGAAAAAAATGTTCTAATTAAAGGCATCCAAAGTGCTTTAAGTGGAGCAAGTTCAGATGATCTGATCTGCAACTTAGATGCAGACTCAGACATCAAAGATTAATGGAGCTCTGGCAAGTTTGGCTTAATAAGTAATGTGTTTAATTTTATTTTCTTCTCAGAAGAATATGGTAATAAAATTTTAGCTGAAGTCTGGGAATAACTCTGTGAAGGTTGCATCAGTGGTTCAGGAATAAGGCTGTCCTGGTGGCATTACTAGCAAATTCATACTGTAATGTGAGACACTATAAGAGAAACTTTTGACTGAAAATGTAAGGAGAGAGTGTTCAATTTATCTTACTTCATGTTTTAGAGAAATTTTAATAAAACAAGGTATCTGGATAGCTTTCTCTGTCTCCTACTGAGCCTCAAACTTGTGCTTAAGGTCACGAGTTCTGTGATAACACAAATCCTAGATTGTAAGCCATTATACAGGCCTGTGCTACCTACCCCTAGTAGTGGGTACACTCACGATGTAGCCCTAAATGGAGAAGGTCACTTTTGGAGTTTAACAAATCTTGTTCAAAGTATATTCAAGTAGTGCAACACAGCAGTTTCCTGAAAGATAAATCAAGGCTTTTTTGTTAAGTTTAGGTGTTGTGGAAGCTTCTTTAGAAATCATAATAAAAATTTTTCAAGTTTTTGTGAAGATTTAGCCAATATACACCTCTTGCAATGTGCAGGAGATGTCACATGAGTACATATGAGCCGATTGACTCTTAGCATTCTTTGGCACTTATAAAGACAAAGACTGTTAAAATAGAACATCATTTCTTTAAAGCAGAGGTAAACATTCTTAGGCTTCTGTTATTTGCACATAAACTTTGAGCACAGGTCCTTCCCAGTTTCTTTGTTTCCCCAAGATAAACTAGCATTCAAATGAAAACATCCTTTGATAGTTTTCTGTTGAGGCAACTATGCATTATTAGTTACTTCAATGAGAGGGTTGAACACATCTGACTGTCCAATACTGTCTGACCCAGGAACTAGGCATCACTTAATTTCTTCTGAAGGCACTGTTCTGCCCAGCTTACTCTCTCACTGATTATTCCTGGATGTGTCTTTCTGGGTTTATTATACTACATTCCATTCCCAGTGGTTCTCATCTCCACCAAAGGTTCAGCGTTGTGGGGAAGAGGCAGGGAAGTAGAAGCAGCCTGTGCTGCTGCATTGGTGCTTTTCTGTGATCTGGGTCCTGTTGGTGACTGCAGTCAGCCATCACACATGCTGGGAATGCATCTTGACTGCATTTGCACTTTCATCTGTGCTTCCCTAGCATTGACACCAGTATAGTTAGCCTTTTTTTTTTTTTCCGCCAGTGACAAAAAATCCCATCTTCCTCTTACCCTTTTTTGCAGCACTGTTAAGTTTGATCAGGCATTTTGGTCCTCAGAAGGCATTTATATTGGGATTTCTGAAGAGATCTTTCTCATCTGCTGGATAGTTGCTCCAGTTATTTAGAGCAAATCTTCAGTAAATAAGTACGGGGAAGTTCTCATTTATGAGAAACTACTTTGTTTAAAATAAGGTTAAAGGAATGTTTAGGTATTTGCTTTCTTCTCCTGTCCCTTCATGTTGCCACCTTTATCATGTGTATGCTGGCTGTGCTTTGTGGGAAAATCACAAATGTACATGTAGGCTGAGGTGCTGCATTTCAGTTCATCAGGGCTGCATTCATCTTTCAAAACCTCTGTAAGCTACAGCAAGAACTCTCTTATCTCCTCATTTAAGTTCAGGTGCTAACAATAGACTGTTTCCACTCCTTTTTTTTCCACTTGGGTCTTCAGCCAAAAACTCCTGGTGCTGATCAGTTTGCATGGGGTTAGAACAAACTCTGCTATTGCTTTCCCTGCCACCCTCCCTTCCCTTTTATCCTGAGCTTGAGAAAGCAAAGCTCACATGATACTGTCAAGCCTATGTGTTTACCTTTTGCACCTGAGAAGCCTGCCAACAGTCCTGAAAAGTACTCGATCTTCTGACCTTTTGACTTAACATTTAAGATATTTCTCTCTGTGCTGAAACTCTGTAACAAAGCAAAGCTGTTCCTCTAAAGCTGGCTTAATGAGAAGGCCCACTTCTGCGGCACCTGAGGTCTGAACCCAAGGGGAATGTAACAGTTAATGAGAATCAAAGCTTGCCTGTATGCACACTCTAGAGTCTTAAGATTGCCAGACACACAGCAACAAGCTGTGAGAATGCATCTGCCTGCCTTCCTGCTGCTGGTGTTCTTCCAAGGCACTAGTTTACATCTGTAGTTTTACTCTCCTAGATGATCTAGTCATCAAGTGTAGTTTAGTTTGCAGATATTCATGGTTTTGATGGGAACCTCCGGAAATCAAAACTTAATAGGTTACTCTTTAAAGTTCCTCCATATTATATTAAGTGTTGTCTTTGGTACTGTAGCACTTACTAAATGGCCAGCAGGGTCACACTGTTTTGTTATCTCATGATTTTTCTTTTGTGTGCATGCCCCCTTGCTTTCCTGCTGTGTTTAAAAAGAAACATGAGTACAAAAAAAAACATGCACATTAAAAATACCAAACATACAACAGCCTTCTGCATTGTGTGACTATCTTTTCCTGCAGGATGGAATTCAGTTTTGTTAAAACTTCTTCTCCTCACTTTGCCCAAATGCAGCTTCTCTTTGGTATAGAGAACTTCTCCATATCAAATATGTGGAGAATACATTTATTTTTGTCACAACAATGTGCAAGAACTTACATGCTTTGCATGTGCTAAAGACAGTGTGAAGTCCATTTCCATCAAAGCCATAATAGTTACCAAATACAAGAAAACTTTCTCCATTGCTTAGAAGTTGTTTGTGGTAATACAGCAAATGGGTCAAACCTTTCCCTGGCCAAGGAGTTGCAACTGCCTTCGTTCAGATGTCTGCAGCTAAGGCTGCAAAGCAGCACAGCACTTTTCCATACATGCTCTGAATACACTATATTCAGAACGTACACACACACACATATATATATACACACATAGAAACACACACAAATTGCATATTCTCTTTAGTTTTCCAGAACTATGATAGAGGAAGTCCTAATGTCAAAGGAAATTGAGCATCTGAGAGGGGAACGGCAGAGGCAAGAGAAAATTAATGACTGATACTGTTTTTCTTTCTTCGTTTTTCTACTGCTATTTAACATTCAGACTTTCTCTGCCTGGATCATGTTACCTTCTCCTCTCCTGTTTATATTATCCCATGTTTTTTTTTCCTCCTGGAGCACAATAAAAGAATTGTCCCATCATGTTGTTGCAGGTGAGACAGAATAAACAGCACCCCAGTGTGCATCTTGATATTGGAGTTTGCTTAAGGGCCAGTGTGATCAAAGCTTTTAGCCTGCTCGATTATTTTGCTCACTCGTTTCCACAAACCCCCAGCGTTACATTCACAAGGTCTTGACTTTGCTTCCCAGCACTGAGATCACTGCTGGCCTGGGAGGGCCCAGCAGAAAATCTCACCACTAGTGTGGTGCCAGTACTTCCGGTTACCAGTGTTCGGTGTCATCGGTCAAGGTCCCTGGGTGTGCCCCAGCATTTATTTCCACCCACCTCCATCATCTCCAGGATCTTCCCCCATTTCCAGGATCTTCCTCTTTACACTTTGGGACCCCTGTTTTCTTTCCAGACCACTTCTGCTTTTTGGGAACCTTTCTTTTTAGCACCACCTCTTCTTTTTGTGACCCCTATGTCTTGCTTTTCCTCATCTAAATAGTCTGTGATGCAGACACACAGCACATGAAAAGTCTCCAGATCGGTGCTTCTGTCTCATGCCTCTTTATTGATGGAAGGACCTGGGACATACTGCTGTTCTTTAGCCCAGTGTTTATCAAAATTTACAGCCAGTACGTAGTGTTTGCAGGGAGCACAGTTCTGCTGGAGAGTTCAGAAGTCTGTTTCAGACATCCATGTCTACACAAACTTAGACCCAATTACCTGCTACTTATTAGTATTCACTTTAATCATTTTTCACCTACAACAGTCATTCAAAGTTTGATTGCCAGTATTGTTGCTTCTTCCTTGTTAGTAAGGAGTGTAATGAAACTATAAACACCTCACCTTTGACAGCTATATAGGAAATGAGGGCTGTGCCAAAGAGGAGTGCTCACTGTGGTAAGGCAGAGATTTGTGAGCACATAGAATGACTCCTACAAAGCTCTTTGTAGGATGAAATCCCAGCTCCTCTCCTCAAGCTCTCTTAAGAGTAGGAGAAAGAAGCTGTCAGACTGAAACCACATGTACAACTAAGACCTTATGAGTGGCTACAGACCCTGAAGCAGTGCTGGTTCCCTGGGGTTCCCATAGCAGCCTGATCTCGGGCTTCACACTGCGTTTGGGTTATTGAATCATCATTAGGCTACAGCAGCTGTCACCTTCCAAATAGCCAAATTTGTGGGTGGTTTAGCTTCAGGCATAAGGAAGGGTGTTGGGGGTATAGCACTAGTACTCTCTTTAGATGATAACATTAGGTATTGATACTGAAATACTGGATTTTCAGTATGTTTTAACCTTATTTTGTCAGTGTCTGAGTGTCTGGCTCACTTGTTTATGTGGACATGTAAATGTATTATCAGTTCAGAGTGCAGGAATTACAGTCAAAGGAGCTTTCTGTTGAAGCTGAGCTGGGAAAGAGCTTTCAGCAGGTTTTCTTTGTCATTTTAAATGAGTGATGTTTGCATGCGATCTTTTCTCAAGTGTTTGAGCTTTGTCAGGATGCGTCTGTAATACTAAAATGGTCACTAAGACAAATTTTTAGGAAGTTTAATTGCACATGTCAAGTTTGGAGAGAATCTTGAGAAGACTTTGGTTTGCTGAATGAAATTGCATATTTCTGTCTGTTACTACAACACCTATTTGCCAATGGCCTGTAAAACAGGATTTTGTTTGTCAACAGTTTAGGAATAGAAAGAAATAAGTATTTTTTGAGTTACTATTTTAAATGAAATGGCACAAAATTCCACTTGTAATAATGCTGTCAAATCCAACAAAGTATGGCGTATTCTGTGCAAAGGGAGTTGTAATGCTGTCATACAACACATGCCAGCATTTTGTCTTCCTATACAGAAGAACTGGAAAAATTATTTCCTTCTGTTTTTCTGAACTGAACTGCAGAAAAGTCTTTTCTCTTTACCCTCTTCCAGGCCCTTGTGCGATTTCTTACCAGTTTAAGCTGCATGGAATCAGCTTCTTGCAAATAAACAATTAGGGATTTTTTAAATGGAGCTTCTGCTGTTGGCCAAGAGTATCTTATTAGCTGAGTTCTTTCAAATAAAAAACTTGTGCATAACCCCTTTAAAATGGGTACTACAGTGAAAGGTAGAAAGCATTCATACAGTGAAATAGCCCAGTTCAAATAGATCTGTGTTTATTTTGCAATTCAAAGCATTTCCTGTAATCTCTTACAAAGACAGATATGTTGTTGGCAGATGTGTGCTGTTTTGGACTCTTTCTGGAACTTTGCAGGGGTTACTATCCTAAAGCAACAGAATTGTAATATTTGTATTGCCTTTCTACCCTCCAAGGTACAGGAACTTCATGAGGAAGAAGCGCAATGGGTGAACTATGACGAGGATGAACTGTGTGTAAAGATGCAGTTGGCAGATGGGATCTTTGAGGCCTTAATCAGAGACACTGTTGATGTGCTCAACCAGATAAATGAGAAACAGCGAAGACTGCTGCTTGTCTAACAGTGCTGAAAATAAACTTACAGCTGCTTAACCACTGAATCAGAAGCCAGCCTTTCTGACTCCTGACGTACTCTCCACACTGCAAGCACTGCTGCTGGACTTCCTTCCATGTGGGGGGTTTAAAGGCAGTTCAGATGTGATTGGAAGAATCTGAATTTGCATCCACTGCCACTAGAGACTTCGCACTGGATTTGGAACAAGCTGATTCTTCACTTGAGGCTGCACTGGGGAGTACTCAAGACTGTTTGTGTGCCAGTACAGTTATGTCACATAACTGTCAGCAGCTGTCTGGAGCCCTGGCCTGGGGCTTTGACATATTCAGCTTGTTCTCTGAAAGGGTTGGGGTAAGTTGGAATTTTAGCTGTTTTGCTGGAATGGCTGTCAGCCATCAGTGTTCGCCTTGTCTTTAGAAATGTGACTGGGAGAAGAAATGGTTTGGTCAGGTTTTAGTCTTAAATGGAGACTTACCATACCGAACAGTGTTATAATCCTAACACCTCTGCAGCCAACCTTACCAGCGTGCATCAGTTTCTTTTGCTCCAGAGCCAGTTTAATTCCCTTTTCCGTGAAGTTGGTCTTCACCTTTCTTCTGTGACATGGTGCCAAGTGTGGTACCAGCCAGTCCAGGGTGATAATGTTGCTTTCTGCATTCAAGTAAAAAAATTCTTGCTGCTTTTCGTACATAACTTTTGCTTCAGTCCCAGGGTGGAGCAAGATAAAGGCCACCTCATGTCAAGTGTTAAAGATGAGCCCGTGGACAGTTTTCCTTCTACCGTGTAGCACTTCTCTTCCTAGAGCATCAGCTGCTCCCAGATAATGGATACTCAGGATTTTCTCAGGCACGAGACATGCAGGAATGGGAAACTTTTCCTCACAAAAATTTGGCCTTCAATCCCTCAGCTTCCTCCCTTACTGTCACCCTAATAACTCGGAGAAGCTGTTACTTGAACAATTTAGAGAACAGAGTGTATTCACCAAAGAAAGTGGTGTCTGGTGCTTTGACTGTCTGCATGTTTTGTGCTTGTGGGGTTTTTATTTATTTTCAGATAATTTATTAAGTGGATTATAGGAGAGTGTCCTGTGCCGTTGGATGCACTGTCTTAGTTTTGAGACAGCTGAACTTAAGAAAGCACCTGTTCTGGAAAATTCCAGAGCCCTGTACTATTCACACAAAACCTCCAGCTTCTTGAAGCAAATATAGGGGGAAGGTGAGCAGAACCAAACCCCAGTAACCAGGGGTGGGATGCAAAGGCAAGCACTAGGAATGAAGCTTCACCACACCTGATTCAGAGATAGTGGAGAGTTGAGTGGGCTGAGCTTGAAAAAGCTGTATCCTTCCTATCCCAGACCTTCTAGGCCATGGGCAGCTGTTACATGGTTGATTTGGTACAGGGTTCAACTGCAGCATCCTTCTGTTGAGTGCTATTCCGAACCTGTTCCTCCCATTCTTGTGTTTTTCTGGGAGGAGCACAGACAATCTGGGGTCGAATGTTGATGCCTTAATAGTGGATGTCCGCGTTTGCTAATGTGGGACAAGACCCAGAGGAGTGTCATATTCTCCACACACACACAGAAGTGCAGAAAGACATTTTGAAGCCCACAGAGGTGCCCCAAAGATGTTGCACCCCACAATAGGTGTAGCAGGAAGATCTCTACCACTTAGTTCATCTGTTTGGTTCTTGGGCTTCCTGTTATGTGTACCTCGGATAGTGCTTGATTTTGTTTTCTTTTCCACTTTTTTTGGGGGAGCTATCATTGGAATATTTGCATTTTGCACAATGACACATAGCTGGTAATTCTTCAGGGACAGCACTGGGAAATGCTGGATTTGTCAGAGGTCCATGCAGATTCTCAGATCTAGTATTGCCAGCACCTCACTTGGGAGTTAATGGAGAGCCATATTGATGGGAGCTTAATGAGTGGAAGAACAACGAGGAGGAGGTAATGGTGTATAGGAACACCTCCAACAAGCATATGTGTGTCTCTTCCACTGTAGTGGCCCTTCTGGCTAGCTGGAAATAAGTGGTCCTGGTGGAGCAGTGTTCAGGTTTCCCGCCTTCCCTCTCTCCCCCCCCCCAGATTAATTTGTCCACATAAAATGTCATTGTGCTGAACCAAGAAACTCTTGACTGCTTAGACAGAAGCAAACTAAAGCTGCTATGTTTAACCAGCATGGTGTCACTGATTGGGTCACCACCTCAGATTCCCTTTCCTGGGTGTATCTCTTTCAATAGTGGGGATTGCTAATTTCATAGGTAGCAATTACAGAAAGAAGGCAGAAACCTGCAGCATAGATTTATAGCTGGAGTATCAGAGAAACAAAGTTGGTTTGTGTTCTGTAGATACCATGGCAAGTGTCAAGAAGGTTGCCCTGCACCCCTGAAACTTTTTGGTTGTTCTGCAGGGCTGGTGTAGCTTTTCTGGACTGCCCACCAGTAGGGAGAAGGTTGTACAGTTGGTCTGTGGTACCAGAGACCATTGGAGATCATGTGCCTGTTGTCTTGCTGGCTTGGGTAGCACTAGTTTAGTCCCCTCAACACTAGTAGTAACTATTTTTGCAGCTGTCTGGGGAGAAGGAAGCTGTATCTAATGGTGTTATTCCTTTGCAAACATCTCTGTTTATTTTTGGTAGCAATCCTTGCTAGTAGCAACCCTAAAAAGACTTGAACGTACATGAATTACCTTCTCAATACCTCAAGTGTGTTGAGTTGCTTTGAGTTGAGTATATACTCAAGTGTGTTGAGTACCTGTAGACTGATGATTACTGCGATAAAGAAATGGTCTGTCTCTGTCGCAGCTGGTAGCAAGGAGGTATGGGGAAGCCTGGAGTCTCACAGACAGACTGAATTCTCTGTTTCTTTCTAATCTGTAACCTTCTCATTATAAAGAACAAGATGATATTTCTGGGTCCTGGTTATTGGTGCAACTACATTAGAAGATTCAAGGCTGAGACATTTTTCTGAGACCCTTAAGCTGTCTGGGGCAGTGGCCATTGTCACTGGGGAGATGTAGTTCCCTCTTCAGAATGATCTTGATGCCAGGTAGGAAAGCCCAGGCTTGTGAGGACAAGGAGTGTGAGTATCTCTGTCGCAGCAGGATGCTCCCTGAGCCGAGCTGTGGAGTATCAGTACTTCTGCCTTTCAAAAAAGGCTTGTTGCTCACAGGGTGGAATGAGGGATTGAAAAATCCCGTCTTGTTCACTTTCCTTTCTTGAAAAAGTGGCCTTAGCTTTTTGCAATACTTGAATAAGTGTGTACCTGCAGAAGATCTTCAGTAGCACAGTGATAGAGACCTTTTAAATTACTATTCTGGAAGGAGCTGCATGCAGTTCCAACTTTCATATCCCTTTGCTACCTTAAGAATATTAGGAAAATAAAGTACTTTTCAGCAGAAAAACAGTTGACTCTTATAAGGTATTTAGTGCATCTGAAGTGTTTACAAATCAACAACAGAGAAAAGCAAGCTGTTGAACTTTCTTGTAATTTAAATGTTAAATGCAAAATTATATACAGATGAAAGAAGAATACTGTAATTAACCTGCATTTACTATTTTTTTCCCCTGACTTTGCAGAGCCTTTTGATACACATTTGCAAAGCTGCCTTTTGGGAGGCTCCATCTCCCTGTGTACTGTGTTGTGGAGATGCTGAAAAGAAGCCCATTTACTGTGTATGTGTAAATAACCTGATAACTTGGGTTTTGGGCCAGTTTCAGCTAATGTTCACATCCAGAGCAGCCTTGCACACTAGAGAGACCTAAGGATGTGGAGGGGTTTTGTTTGTTGGGGGTTTTTTGTAATTAAGAACTGTAAAATAACCAGGGTGCTCCCTGTGTACACCAGTGTAAATATCTTTGGTAACTGAAATGTACTTTAAGAGAACAAAATCTGTAAATAAACTGATTTATAAATTAATCTTGTTTCCTGGTTCTTTATGAAATGGAGCTTTATAATTATCCAAATGGTTGCTAATTCTTATAGTGTCCTGGAAATCATCTATTGCCGTTCCCTTTTCTGTCTGATGCCATGCTTGGGATACCAGTCACAGTCCACAAAATCCCATTAGAGTTACCTTAATTATAACTCATAACATTATTAGATATTTCCTTATTTTTAAAGCTGAGTGTTGATAGAAGTAAAATCAGAAAATAGTATTGCATAATCATTGCAGGAGTGTGCTGCATAATCTTGGTAAGTAAAATTATTCATTGGACATATTTACTTAAAACAGGTGTTTAAAACTCAAGGTTTAAAACACTTGGTGGGTGGGGGAGGGAAGGAGCTATTTTTATGCAAAACAACCATCTTGGAATTAAATTCTTCAGAGGCTTGGTCTTACTTTGGATCCCTCAGGCTCCTAAATTGTTAACAGCTGTATAGAGCTGCTGTTACCAGCACTGATCACTTCTTTACTGAGGGGACAAATGTTGCTGCTTGGAAACCTCATGTATTGGTGGAACTTTGCTAAATCTTTGTTGTTTTCTTTCCAAAAAAGCAAACTAACAAAAAAGAAAACACACAACTATGCTTTAACATGTGAAAGGTCACAGAGCTCTCTAGCAAGACTGCCTAACACTTCCAGTGCCAAATCAGAGGTGTGCAGGCAGGTAGTGTGAAATGTGTAAGGCCAGGACTAAGTGTGTTTATTAAGCCTCCTCAGTGCCTACAGCTGCTACTGCTCCTGTATTTCAGGCACCATTTATTAATGTACAGCCCAGCAGAAAAGGCTTTGCTTTCCGTTTACTACAGACATATACAAAACCCAATGTTGATCTTTCCCACTTTGCTAGAAAAAGTACACTGCTTTCCAGCTGTGTGGCAGTGTTCTCCTCACCACTCTTCTCTGCCTGGGCAAGACAGGCATTTAAATGGGGGAAGAACAAAGCCACTGCAAAGGCATTACTCTGTGCTGAGCAGTTATTTGCTCTTTCCTTGAGAGGTACCTCATCTGGGAGGAGAACTTGCTGTGCTCCGACTTCCATTACGGAAGGAGCTTTGCTTCAGTCCTGTAATCCTCAGCAGACTGTGCCAGAAACACCATCCACAACCTTCATACAGAGAAACACATCACAGCCCTCTGAGCTCTGGGGTTGAACCAGCCAAAGCCCAGCAGGTGGGTTGTTTGATGTCCAAAGTACTGCAACGAAGTGGTGCTGCAGCTTCTGGGCTCATTACTGAGCAGCAGGGGAGCATCCATGTCCCTACTTTTCCCACCCTGTAATGATTTTTCTCCCTGAGTTCTCATTTTCAGACACTGATATACTTGCAGCCATCAGCATCCATCCCTGGAAGTGGCTTAGAGTACATTTCACATTGAGGAGGAAAAAAAAATTATCTGTGCTCTCTGGCTAAAGAACTGGCTTCCCTTTAAAATGGCTCAAGTGGTGGGAATGCTGCCAAGGCACCGCTACTGCTGTCCTTGCTCAGGATGCCCATGATGAAGGAGCTTGATGAAGGCTCAAGAGCTTGATGAAGGCTCTGGCTTCCTCATTTGCAAATATACATTGCTTTACTTGGGCACTGACTTTCTACAGTGGTGTTTGTGCAACTCTTCCCAGAACCCTTGAAGTGCAGCTGCCTTTGACAGCCATTTCACCCATGGACTGGTGAAACTCCTGAGTTAGGCAATAGCAGGCAGCCACGTCCTGATGGCATGCTGGATTGAGTGGGACTGTTCTGGTGCCTCCCTTCCCAGATGCCACCCCTCCCAGGTGCCTCCCCAGGGAGGTGGTGCCAGCTGCAGCCATCCCACGTCCTAAAATGCCTGGCAGAGTGCTGGAGCACTTGAAATGTTGACTCTGCTCTGGATGTCGCTGCGCCCTGCCTAGCACAGGGGTTTCTGCAATGTCCAGGCCATCATTAACACAGCCCTTAGAAAAAAAGGAGCTGGTGGGGAGCTGCTGAACACCGGCAGCTCTCTTCATCATGCAGGAAGGACAGGAGGGGGGCTGCTGCACCGCTGGCACCCAGCCCAGAGCACGGGCCATTGGCAGGCAGGAATGCAGATGAGATATAATGGAGTTTGAAAGCTGAGGACACTGTCTGGGATGTGGGTCCTGTGGTGGAGGGAAAGACACCCTGTGAGGTCTGGAAACTGGAGCAAACAAAACCCATAGCCCCAGCCCTGTGCTTTCCTGCCTCCTCCTGAATAAGATCCTAAGGAAATTCGGGGGAAAAAAGAGAATAGAGCTGTCAGGGGGCAGCACCTCAAATCAGGAGGGTGAGGTTTGGGCAGGAGCATAGCAGGGCATAGCAGGCACACTCAGGGTGAGAATGCCTTCTTTTGTCTGCTGAGTATGCTGTGTGACGATGGCCTGGTGCAGGTCTGGTTTGTTTCTCCTGTGAATGTTTCTCTCAGCCCCAGTTTTCTAGCCCTTTACTGCAGCTGTGCAAGATCTGCTATGTCCCTTGGGCTGTGTTTCCTCCACAATGTTGGTTTCCGGTGGCTTCCTTTTGCAGGCTGGCTTGCCTGTCACTGCCCTGTGAAATCTATGCTGACTCAAAGCACGGTTTTATCTGTGAGTTTGTTGGAGGTGGAATTAACCCCAGTTCTGGGGGTCTCCCTCAAAGATTTTTCTTCTAGCAAAATAAAGGAGGCTGCAAGAGATCCTGCCCTTCATGTTTGGCTTGAGATGCTCAGCAAGGACACAAGGAGTCCAATGTCTGTGTCCTGCTGCATTGCTCTGCAGAGGTGATGGAGGAGGCAGTGCTGCTCAGTGAAACTCTGATTGGGTACACCAGTCTTTGATAGGTGAGACCTCGCTTACATTGCAGGACTACTGCCACATCAAGAGGAGCGCTCCATTGTCATCTGTGTGGTATTCTCAGTTTCATGAGCTGCAATTAGGCTAGCTGCTAAATAATGATGTGGCAAATCTGGGCGGTGTGTCCTCCTCTGATCTGCTCCTGGAAGCTGGGCAGATGAGCTAGAGAGGAAGACATCTGCTCCGTGCATCATGGGTCATAGTGATGATATATGACTTTAAATAGATCTTAAATTTGCAGGTAAAACATTTCCTACCCAGACATACCAAAGACAGCACCAGTTCCTCCCAGTTCCCCCAGGTCCCCGTGTAAAAAGCAAGAGCAGTGTTGCTGCCATCCCTTTGAGCAGGGATGAATCAGCAAAGGGTGAATAGCAGAAAGGGGCTGGTACTGCTGAAGTCTCTCTGCAGACACAAACTATGTGAACTTATTCATCACATCCTGAGAATGTAGCTGGATTTTCTTTTACACCTATTGTTATTATAGGCTGGTTGGGCTTGAAAGGTAGAAATCTGCTGTATTCAACCTAGCCTGTCTCACATAGTTGGCAATTTCCAGCTACCACTAGGGCTTTCTTGGTCTTCACAGGTGTGAGCACAGCAGAGCCAGTGCAGGTTATGGGAAGCAGTCAGGGTTCACATCCACCCTGTGCTATTCCCTGTCTTGACAAAGCCATGGAAGCTGATAGCTTTATTGCACAGGCATTACCAAAGGTCTTGTCTGAAGTCGTGTCTCAGTGGAGGTGTGACTGGTGCCACGAGTGGAAAAGTGCCACCTGGGATGGAGTGTCCCAGCTGACTTTGGCTGGCTGGGAGGTGGCACAATTTTCAGTTGCTCTCTGAGGCTGTTTGATGATGCTAACGGGGAAAACAAGGCTTTTTGTTCTATTTAGAGAAGGACCACGCTCTCCCCAAAGTAATGCATATGTCCACATAAAATGTCATTATGCTGAACCAGAAAACTCTTGACTGCTTAAGACAGAAGCAAACTAAAGCTGCTATGTTTAACCAGCATGGTGATACTGTGGTGCTGTGCTCCAGATCGAAGAGAGCGCCACTGAATTCATCAGCCCCATTTTGTGAAGGCTAGAGAGAGAGGAAAACTGCCGGGCGTCCTTTGCAACTGGTATTTCCGAGGTGCTCACAGGAGAGTCAGATGCAAACTTCTCTAAATGGCCTCCAAACTGCCAGGGCCAGGTGACGGGTTTGCCATGATTGTATCATGAGTCTTGCATTGGTTGTGTGTTTTTCTTGGAGTCAGTTCCTGGAATCACACAATTAGGTAGGAACGTGTTCTTTAATCCTCAAGGAGAAAAGTCCATTTTGGGATCTCCCTATCCCTGAACCTTCACAACTAAAGCGAGCTGAGAAGATTCTGGGTCGGCTTACCTGGCCATGTTGAGCTACTGGTGTGTTGTAGCAAGATTCATGCTACAAGCAAGATTCATGGACAGTAAAAGCCTTTCTCCATTTTCTGAAGTCATTTCCAGCACTCTAATGGCTAAATACACAAAAACCCATCGGCTCTTTCCTTGTTTCCTCTCCAACTCAGCACAGAGGCAGAGTAGCTCTTTGCATCTGTGAAAGTGATCCATTTTGAGTGCACGAAACAAGTTCTGCAGGACGTAAATGATTTTGGTGAGATCTTAGCAGACTTTGAGTCTCTCAGCCTGTTTGTGTTGCCCACACCACATTGACTTCAAGGAGATTCCTACTGGGTATTAGCCTGGGAAAGGAGACTTGAGAGCTGATGAGCTTAATGAACTAAAGCCACTGCTTGGCTGCTGCACAGGAACATGTGCAGCATAAGAACCTCCACAGTGGGCTTTAGCCCATGGCCTTGCTACATAGAGGGGAAGCACATCTTCTTGCTGAAGTTAAGGATGCTGAGGCTAGTGCTGAAGGTTTTGCAGTGCAGTTTAGAACCTGCTTTGTTTTCAAGGGGTGACGAGAGCCTAAATCTGGGTTTTGGGGCTGGCTCATGAGCTGGGCATCTAGGGCCATGCAGCACCCATTCCCTGTGCATCGCTGCCCACAGGCTCTGCCAGCAGTGGGGAGGTGCAAGGCTGAGAGGACAAAAACACAGGCAGCACTGGGAGGGCATTTAAAACCTCCCCAGACTTCTGCTTTTACTTTACTTATTTTGAATTAATCCTAGTTATTCTCCAATCTACCTTAAACCAAGCTGTTTTAAAGTCTTTATCTTTGGGGTTTACATGCCCATCCCCTGTCTCAAGACATTCTGCTCTTTCGAGTTTGAGGCAGAAAGAAAGCCTCATTTCTTGCTTTGCAACAGGATTAGAAGGAAGAAAGGTTTTCTGGACACATCCCTGCCTGGAAAGCCCCACACCCTGCTGCTGAAGGACACTGTTCCCTGGGAGTCGTGGGGAATGGCCATGCCAGTCCGGTAGCAGGGTTGTTGGCAGTACCCAAAGTCCCAGCTGTTACCTGGGCAGCAGGAAACAGGAGCATCCCCACCCCAGGGCTTTGGTGGGTGAGCAATGGTATTGCTCACCTCAAAAAGAGCTGGAGCCCCCGGGGTGTGTGCTCTTGCCCTTCTGCCCTCGGGTTAGGTGCTGCTTTTGCATCTACAAAAGGATTTAAGGAATTTGGGCTCCCTGGGACAGAGGGGTGAGCTGGATGGGGAGGATGGCTAGCAATTACACTGGTGCTGAGCACCTCCACAGTGATAACCTAATCAATTTGATGAGCCCTTAGAATAAGGACTTCAGGGTAAAATAACAGTGATGACATCCTTGAGCACAGGGATTTTTTGTCTTTTAATTGCCAGCTGGATAAGGACAAGTTGTGGCAAGGTCTCTGGCAATAGCAAGGGACCATCTTTCAGAGCAGCCCGGCATGGGCCGGACTGTGCCTCTCGTGTTTGGACAGCAAGGTGTGATAATCCCTTAAGCATCTAATTATAGTTAGCAGGGCTGGAGCAAACCATCCTCTGCCCCATTTCCATCAGCATGGACCTGCAGAAAATGTGTGGCAGCGATCCCATGAAGCTTGTGTCCAGCAAGCTCTGCCCTCATAGCCGGGCCGTCTTGAGGAGTCCTGTAGCTCCCCAGAGCCGTGCTCCGTGTGGAGGCCCCTGCCCCCCGCTGCCACGGCAAGGCTTGGCTCTGGCAGGCTTGTTTTTCTAGCATGGCAAGTCCGCCTAAAGTACGTAGGTGGGGCCCAGCATGGCTAATGGCCTTTCTGGGGACGGAGCCAGTAGCCAGCCCTCAGCAGCGATGGGCACCCATGGGGCCGGGACCCTGTACCCTCTGAGGGAGGTCAGGGCCGTGTCCAGCCCTCAGTGCCCAGCTCTGCCCTGAGGCACTGGGCAACGGACACCTTACATAAGGGAGACGGTGACGTGGGTGTGTGCGTGAGCCATGGCACAGACAGGGCTGGGAGGCAGTGGCCGGGCACGGGACTGCCTGCCACGAAGGGCTGCTTTCTGAGGGATGGAGGAGCTGGACTTCGGGGCCTCGCTGGGTATCCTTGTTGCTCATCCCTCCCAGGGTTGGGGTGAGGGCAGCCGGGTCCCCGGGGTCTCCATCCTCTGGGGTGTCCCGACAGGCGCTGCCCAATGACGCTGGCTGATGTCAGGGTGTGGGATTAGGGTCCTGCCCTGGGGCTGGTGGCTCCCCCTCAGGGAGGATTCTGATGGCGGCACGGCGGGTTTGGGGCCTGAATCAGCCGCCTCCGCCTTTCCTCGCTGTACCACAGTGTGGTGCTCCCCGTGCCCCCTCAGGGGGGCAGCGCTGCCCGGCGCTGGGGGGTGTCGGGGGTTCCCCCCGCGGCGCGGGGAGCAGACGCGCGCTGCGGCCCCAACAGGGGGCGCCGCGGCTCTCCTCGGCCCCGCCCCTGCCCCACCCCAGCGGGCGGGGCGCGAGGCGGCCCTAAAGGCGGCGGGCGGCGGCGCGCGGCCTGGCGGGCGATGTGGCGGCGGCGGGCGCGGGGCGGGGGGCGGTGGTGGCCGGCGGCCGTTCTGCTGCTGGCGCTGGCGGTGCCCGCGGCGCGGCCCCGAGAGCTGTACTCGGCCGCGGACCCGCTGGAGCTGCTGGGCGCGGAGGCCGAGGGGAGGCTGCTCGGCTCCCCCAGCGCTTGGGCGGTCGAGTTCTTCGCCTCCTGGTGCGGGCACTGCATCCACTTCGCGCCTACATGGAAGGCCCTGGCCCACGACCTTCGCGGTGAGTCCCGGCGCGGCTGACCTGCTGCCCCCCATCCCTGCCTTCCTGTCCCGTCAGCAGCCCCAAACCCTTGCTGTGTCCTTGACCTCGTTTCCCCCCACCTTATCCCTGTTTCTGGCTTCTCTCATCAGCACCCCATTTAATTATCTGTGCCTCTGTCCCTGTGTCCTTATCAGCATTCTTAAGTACTCCCTACATCCTTGTATGTTCTCCTGTCAGCATCTCTAAATTGTCCCACGCCCATTATCCCTCCTAAATCCCTCCCGTGTCTTTGTCCATCATGCTGCTCTCCGTCAGTACTCTTCCCTCCTGCCTATATCCCTGGCTCTGCATACTCTGCCCTGTCAGCATTCCTTCATCCCTTCTACATTCTCCCTGTCAGTACGCCCCTCTCTCCTCTGCCTTCCCTTCTGTCAGCACCCCTAAATCCCACTGCATGGCATCCCTTCCCCAGCCTCCTTGAAGTGTCAGAGTGGGAAGGCCCAGGGACCCCCATGATGCCCAGGCCTCCCTTGCAATGGCTAGTCCTGGCTTAGCAGTATGCCTGGAGCCCCCTTTAGCTGGGAGAAGCTTAGGCTGAGCCTGCCCCAGACATGGGGGTCCTGTTGACTGCCCAGACCCTCCCTCAGCCCTGCTCCTGCCTGGTGCCTGTAAGGAGAGGCTGGCAGGGCACTGGTGCTGGGCATTGTTCCCAGCTGGTGAATTCCCAGCTTTAACCTTGATACCTGGCCTGGCTTAAGCCCAGCACCACTTGGGAACCCACATACCCCAGTGCAGGGCCCCTGGCCCCAGCAGGACTTGTCTTGCCTCCCCCAGCATCCCGGGGCACTCACGGCTGCTCTCTGCTATTGCACTAATTGATACAGCGCAGTTGCTGCCGGGTGACTCAGGGCTCCTGCCAGGGAAGGTGTTCCTTCCCTCAGAGGGATGCCATCCCTCCTTGGGGATGCCATCAGCACTTCTCAGTGGGGCAGGATATGAGAAATTCGGTGTGTGCCCAGGCCCCCTGGGGGAATGCTGGCTCTTCTGGCCTCTCTCTAAAATGGGGTTCCCCCAGGGCTCCTGCAGATGGGGTGCTCATGAAGGCAGAACAAGGAAGCCATCCCCATGCTGCTTGCCATCCTTACTGCTGTTCCCATGGGTGGATTTTTGCAGGTGTGGGCTGGCCAGGGAGGAGGCCAGGGAGGAGGCCAGGGTGACCCACAGGCACCATGTGCAGATGAGTCCAGGAATGTGCCTGGCTCCCTGCAGCAGGGCTTGGCTCTGGCTTTCCTGTGCTGCTGGTGCTCCTACTGTGTTGTAGTAGGAAGCAGCTTGCATGCTCTGTCACCTGTGACAAAGGACAGTCCCAGAAGGTCTTCACCTTCAGCAGGCTCCTGCCTCAGGTGACATGGGCTCCATCCGTGTGCTGGTGCTGTGCCCATCCCCATCCTGCTTGAAGGACAGGCTGGGCATTCTTCAGCTTGTATCTTTTACACTAAAAAAGAAGCCATTTCAGAGCTTTTATCTCCATTTTGCTGTTGGCTTTTAGAACTTGCTGCTTGAAATGCCTCTATGCCTTCTTTTCTTCCTCTCTGTTTTACTCCAGTGATCTGTTGGTCCTCCCCAGGCAGGTGATGGTGGAGAGTCATAGAGGGGGAGCAGATACTTGGCATCTGTTCTTGGGTTGTTCCCTTGTGGTTATCAACCGTATCCTTGGGGTGAGATGAGCTGAATCCCGTGTTCTCTGCTCTCCCCCAGCAGTGGTTAGCCATCCCTCCCCTTCTTCTCCCAGTGGCCTCTTCCCGCTGGGGCAGAGGCTGGGCAGGCAGAACCAGATGGGCAGGCAGCCACGGGCAGAGCTGCCTTGACTCGAGCACCAGTGAGGGCAGGGCATGCAAAGCCTGGTCCCGCCTTGCACAGCTTTTCCTGCACTCATCTTCCCGAAAAGTAGGGCACCAGGCTTTAGCTCTGACATGGCATTGGGTATTTGGGGCTTGGAAACCATCAGTTCCCTGTGAGGGACAAGCAATGACTTTGGGGCACAGAGGAGCCATGTCACTGGGGCAGCAGGAGATCCCTGCCGTCTCTGCAGCAACTGTGGGGAGCAGGGAAGTTTTGGGCACCTAGAGAGGCTGATCTGTGCTAACCTCATCCTTTGTCCTGCAGAGTGGAGGCCTGCAGTGATGCTGGCAGCCATTGACTGTGCCGACGAAGCCAACCAGCAAGTGTGCGCTGATTTTGGGATAACTGGCTTTCCCACGCTGAAGGTGAGGACTGTGTGCACCAGGCACTTGCCTGGTTTCACTGTGCTTTGCCTTTTGCTCTGTCTCCCTCTTGCTCAATCAGATTGACAGCATTATTGCACCAAAACATTCCACCTGGGGATTTGCAGTCTGGAGCTGCTTCACACTTCCCCAAAACAGAGCTGCGGCCAGACTGCAGGCAGGGCAGCTGCTGGGTGATGTATCAACAAGGAGGGGGAAAATCAAAATGCTGCTTCATGGTGAAATATAGAGGCTGTATCTCTCCTAGGACAGGGTAGTGTCTGAAACTTCAATTGAAACTGCCTGCGAAAGGCTGCGGGAGGGCAGAGAACAGTAACAGACACAGGTTTTGAAGGAGGGTGCAGGGATACTCTAGGAGGCTGCACAGATCACTCCTGGGAGCCTCCTGCAGTGGCTGGTGAGGTGCCATCCCTCCTACTGGGCCTGTGCCTGACCTCTTAGCTGTGTCAAGGTGCCATTTCACAGTATTTCACGCTGCAAACAGAGCCTTGTTGCAACATAAGCAATAAAGCTGAAATGCTCCAGGTGCAGGCAGCAAAATCCAGGATCATCTTGGTATGGAACATGGGGAATGTGGGTTTCTTCAGGTATGCCCTCAGTCCCAGCTTACAGGCTCACCCCAAGGTGGGGTTGGGTTTGGTGATTTGCCAGGCAGGTTGGCTTGTGGCCTAACCCTGCTCTGTGGTCTCAACAAGCACCTGCTGCCTGAGCAAGCACTGCCTGTGGGACATTGACCAGAACATTTCCCAGGGCAGGGAGGTGTGCTGATGTGGCAGTGCCAAGAAGTCATTTGCTTTGTATCCCCTGTCCCCACCAAACACCTTTCACAAACAGCCAGCGCTCCTAGCCCAGCCTGCAAAGCAAACACCAGTCTGATGCCACCTGGTTTCACTGCTCTGGATGTACCACGAGCACTGGAGCCACTGTGGCAGGTCAGAAGTGGGGAAAAAAAAACCCAAAACTTTCTCCTGGTTTATGAGAGCTCTGGAGCAGGGAGCTAATGGACTGCAGAACCAGGCTGCCTCCCTGGGACCCTTGGAGACTCCTGCCTTGCTGCTTCCCAGCACTCAGCCTTTGGCTGGACATGGCTCCCAGCCCATGTCTGCATCCCTCCCCTTCGGGGATGCCCTGCAAAGATAGGGACCCAGCCTAGGTGCTACCTCTGTGGTGGCTCATGTTGTTGGTATGCTGTAATGTTGCAGGAAAACTGAGGCACAGATGGTGTGGGGGGAGCCTCTGACTGCTGGGCAGCACTGCCTCCTTGTCTCACTCCACACTCTCACTCCAGTTTCCCCTTGTGTTTTTTTTTCTCATTCAGTTCTTCAGAGCTTTTAGCAAGAAGGCAGAGGACGGGATAAGGATTACCAGTGAGTGTTCAGAACCAAGTTTTTGGGGTTTGTTTTGTTTCATTTTTTCCCTGGGTGCAAATGGCTCTGCTTGCCACACCTACCATGCATTGGGACCTCAGGGAGCCCAGGGGGCAGCTGAGAGCAGCTCCCTCAGTTTAGCTCAGCCCATGGGTCAGGCTTCCCCATGACTGACACCTTGGCATCCTGTCCTCCTGCAGATCCCAGTGCCACCGTCGAGGACCTGCGCCATGCCATCATCACCAACCTTGAGCAGAGCCAGGATGCCTGGCCCCCTTCCTGTCCTCCACTGGAGCCAGCGAGGTAGGGGTGGCGTGATGGGTAATGGCTGTGTCAACCTCTGTCCTATGGAGAGCAGGTTTAGGGGAAAATCCTGAGGCAAAAATGAGCACAGAGCAGCCGCTGCCTCACCCACATCTCAGGGAGATGTAGATGACCTGGCCAGGCTAGAGCCATATATGTGGCCCAGATGAGATGGGCCTTAGTTACAGCAAGCAGTGCCTGAGCCAGGGACATGGCAATGCCAACTGCTGCCGCTAGCAACTTTTTCCTGTCCCAAGAAAGAATTTTCTTGGTTCGATACAAATCTGTTGGGATCTGCAGTCTTTACTGAATGCAGGCAGTTGCTCCACTCTCCCAGGGGGAGCATTTGGCTTTCCCAAAGTGATGGTCAAGGCGGGCACATGCTTCAAGTCTTCAGTGCCTCTGTTCGCTAGCCAAAAAAAAAGCCAGTCCTGCTTCCAAGTTCATTGTTGCTTTATTTCCCTGGGTGACTGTGCAGCTCCCTCCTGCCCTGCTCTGCCCTGCTCTGCCCTGCCTGTGCTTTGTTTGGCTGACCCCAGTGGATTTTCTCAAAGTCTGTGAACCAGAGCAGAAAATTGGGCTGGAACTTTAGTGGGAAAGAATTGCATGCTTGGTGGGACTGAACCTCCACCAGCATTCCCTGCCAAAGCCTATCTCCTTTTGGGTGGGAGGGCAGAGCATCCAGCTGATGCTGAGAACCTGCTGCCATCCTCTTTTCTCTTGCAGCGTGGAGGAAGTTCACACCTTCTTCCAAAGGAACCAAGACCAGTACTTGGCACTCATATTTGAGAAGAGCAACTCTTTCATAGGCAGAGAGGTGGGTATAGCTGCATTTATCCCCCATTTCTCTTGAAGCCTGGCTGCCTTTGATAGGGAAGTCCTCATGTGGCAGCCTCCCCAGTTGCCTTGCATGCTGCCTTGCAGGTGCAGTGTCTTATACAGGGTTCTAAATAGCCCTGCTGCCTGGTGAGGTGGAGGATGCTGCTGGCCCCCCATTCTGACCCGGGGGTTGCTGCTTGCAGGTGGCACTGGACATGCTGCAGTATGAGAATGTGGCAGTGAGGAGGGTGCTGAGCAGCGAGGAGGAGCTTGTGGAGAAGTTTGGCGTCACCACCTTCCCCTCTGCCTACTTGCTCCTCCGCAACGGCTCCTTCTCCCGCCTGCCCGTGTGAGTGCAGGACACGGGGTGGGTTTGTGGACCCTGGTGGGGGTCTCCTTTGTGGGAAAGTTCATTAAGAAGGAAACAGTGGCTGGGTCGGGCAGGCTGGTGGGGAGCAGGGGGCTGCTGGTGGGCACTGAGTGGGGCTGCCAGCCCTGCCTGGTGCTGGGAGAAGGGAAATGGCTGCATCTGCCTGGGGTGGCTCAGCACAGCTGCCAAGGGCTCGGCTCTGCCCTGGCCTGCGTGTCAGGATACCCACTGCCAGAACACATGGAGAGTGCAGACCACCCCACACTCATTCCCTCGGTCAGAGTTGCCAGTGTGGCTAAGCCTTGGGTCTCCTTTGCTTCCTTGTTGGGGCTGGCGGCTGTTTGAGAGGGAAGAGGGTCTTGCTCACAGCTTCTCCTCCTTGCAGGCACATGGAGGCACGCTCCTTCTACACCTACTACCTGCGCACGCTCTCAGGCATCACTCGTGGCTCCTACAAGCTGAACACAACCATCACAGTTTCCAACGAGACCAATGTATCCCAGCCAAAGCATGCTGACCGGTCAGACCCCTCCCTTCATCATTCTGGGGCAATGGGAGGCCAGGGCTAGTGCAAGGAGGAGGTGTCATGGCCATGGGTGGGCAGTAGGGTGGGAGGTGAGACTATGCCTTTCACGCAGGGAAAAAGAAATCATGGCTGGGTTCCTAAGGTACAGATTAATGGGCAGGTGGAGCATCATGTTGTGCTGCCCTCCCCAGCTCCAAGGTGTACATGGCCGACTTGGAGTCCACGCTGCACTACTCACTGCGGGTGGAAGCAACCCGTGTCGCCACACTGTCAGGAGCCCAGCTGGCCGCCTTCAAGTGCTACGTATCCACACTGGTGAAGGTGAGGAGCTTTTGATGCTGGGAGAGGAACCACCAATGCCTCCATGTAGCTATTCATAGGGTGAAATGCAAATGCAGAAATCAAGCCACCACATTCCAGCGCTCACAGGTAGCAAAGCATGGTGGTCTCAGATGTGAGCCCTGTGTCCCAGTACCACTGTGGGACTGTCTCTATCCCTGTAGATCTCCAAACTCAGCCTCGAGTTGCAACAGACAGGTGACAGAGAGTTTCTGATGAGATGTGAGGTGCAAGTATTGGAGGGCAGAGCAGGATTGGCACTTGCAGGTCTTTTCAGAAGAGACCACTGGGTGTCAGAGATTATCAGAGGGGTTTGTAATTGTTGTCTGACTTGGGTGCTTGGTTTGGGGAGCTGATCACTGCAGACTCCTTTGATAGTCCAGGAAAGGGATCCCTGCTCCGAGTCAAGCTCTGGAAGAGCCTCATGTAAGGTCTCGGTTTTTCTTTTGTTGGTGAAATAGAAGTGTGTGAATTGAAGGAGCTTTGAGCCAGCAAAAGTGGAGCACTTTAATTCCCTAGTGCGATGAAGCGCTGTTTGGCTGAGGTTTTCACCATTGGCATTGCAGGAGCCCTGTCCTCATCCCTGTCACGGCCCAGGCTCCTTGGCATACTTTCACCCAGCCATGCCTGCCACCTTTGCTCTTTCCTTGGTCACATAGGATTTCACACTCCGTTTAGAGCTTGTGTAGCCTCTGCTGATGTGTGAGATAGCCCCTGCTCCCACCCCTGCCTGCCCTCCCCCAGCAAAGAACTCCAAATGTGAGACACTAGTGCAATGTGTCTTAGGTCCTCAGTTCAGCAATTCATGTGGCTCTTACTCTGTGTCCATCTATCACCCTTGCTGTTTCTCCCTTGAATGAGAACCGCAGGGCTAGGGAAATAAATTTCCCATCACACCAGTTTCCTGGCCAAGGCCACAAGCTTGCCAGCATGGTGAGGAGCAGCAGCGGGTTTATTTGATCTGCTTTTAATTCTTTCTGCAAACCTTCCCCTCACCTGCCAAGGATGAGCCGTGGCCTCTGGCAAGGAGACGGTTGCATCCCCACTGTGGGCAGGAGGCACTGGGGCACTGGCTGGTGGGTGCTGGTACTTCCAGAGGATGCTGAGATGGTGCTGCCGTTTCCATGCTTATCCACAGGACGGAGCAGCATCCCCAGGATTGCAGCCGTTGCTGCCAGCCGGGCAGGGCTCAGGCTGGGGAGCTCAGCCAGCAGGTCCCAGACTTAACTGTTGTGTTCCCAAGAAGTATTTAAGGCAAGGAGGGAAGAAAAATCCTAATGTGGAAAGAAGTGGTGCCTGGAAAGCATGGAATTGTGTGGCAAAGCCTGCAGTTGAATGAGCAGGGGGGACTGCGTTTTGCAGCAGAAATCAGGTTGCAGATTAATTCCCCTGTAAATCTGGGACTTCCAGTGTGATTCTCCACAGATCTGGAGAGAACAGCTCAGAGTTAGCAAACTGCTTCATCCTTTTGCTTCCGTCAGTTTTTGCTGTGTGCTGTGCTGGTCTCATCCTCCGCATGGGCTGGTTCCTTTCTGTCCAGCGTAGTATATCCTGGCAGTCTGACCCTCTCCCCAGAGTGCCTGCGGTTTTAAAGTACTGCTGCTAATCGGCTTTGTGCTGGTTTATGGTCAGAGTGGCTTTTGCCTCCCTCAGATGGGCTGAGGTTTGGAGCCTGAACATGCACACAGGAGAGTACGGCCTTGCCACCATGAGGGAGATATGCTGTGATCCCCAGCCCCTCAGCACTGCCCTCCAGCACATGCTGCCAGAGGGGATGCTGGTGCTGGTCAGCGCCTGTTGCAGTGAGCCGGGGGTGCTGGTGCGTTGCCTTGCTGCTCCCAGGACAAGGCCTGAGTTTCCTCATTCCTCTCCCTACTCTGCAGTACTTCCCAGGGCGCCCGTGTGTGCAGACCTACCTGCAGTCCCTGGATATATGGCTGAAGAACTGGACAGAGCCTGAACTGCCCCGCAACGTCTTGAAGGAGGCCATGAAGAATAACAGAGATGTAAGATGCCCATGAGGACTCTGGTCCCTGCCCCAGCCCTCACCCCAGCCCTCACCCCTTCCCCAGCCTGCGTAACCTGCCAGTTCCCTCACACCATGTCTGTTTGTCCACCAGGCCTCCCACCCTGCTGTGCTCCCCACCAATGTGACCTGGGTGGGTTGCCAGGGCAGCGAACGCCAGTTCCGTGGCTACCCCTGTGGGCTCTGGACCATCTTCCACCTGCTGACTGTCCAGGCTGCCCAGAGCGGCCCCGACAAAGGTACCAGGTCCCAGGGGGTTTTGGGGAGGAGGTGTCTGGGTGGGCTGTGGCACAGACTGGGATATTGCATGCAGGCAAAGGCTTTTTCCCCCCTTAATCTTGCCCCAAGGCAGATTTGCAGGGGGACAAGAGCCACAGAGTCAGGGTGTGGGGTTGCCACTTTAGCTGCGGGACCATCAGGACTTGCCTTCCTGTCCTCCCCTGTCCTCTGCCTCCTTACAGAGCTACCACTGGAGGTGCTGAGCATCATGCGTTGCTATGTCCGGTACTTCTTTGGCTGCCAAGAGTGTGCCCAGCACTTTGAGGCCATGGCGGCTGAGTCCATGGACCGGGTGGCAAGCCGGAAAGAGGCTGTCCTCTGGCTCTGGTCCCACCACAATGAGGTCAACGCGCGCCTGGCGGGTAAGGGGGGCCACTGGGAGAGGAGCCAGTGCAGCTTCCAGAGGGAAGAGGGAGGTGAGGTGGAGGAGCATCTCTCCTGGATGGAGCTGGCAAATGGCTGCATTAGGGTGCAGCAATGGGAGCATCTTGTTGTCAGCGTCCCCCACCATAGGTGACAGCAGCTGCTTACACAGCATTAGACCACCCCAGAGATGCAGTTGGGTCTTACGTGCTCCCTGCAGGGAGCTTCCCAAAACTGCTGACAGGTACCCTTGGAGGACCACCCCTCCTTTGATGGCTCCTCCAAATGTCCCATCTCCATCACTGTCCCCAGCTGCTGGATGCTCCAAGGTGCTTATACCAGTACAGGGGGAGGATTGTCACATGTCTCCTCTAACCCCCATGCTGGCTCTGGTCCTTGCAGGAGGTGACACGGAGGACCCCAAGTTCCCCAAGCTGCAGTGGCCTCCGCCGGACATGTGTCCCCAGTGCCACAAGGAGGAGCGGGGTGTGCATGCTTGGGATGAGCCGGCTGTGTTCACCTTCCTCAAGGCGCACTTCTCCCCAGCCAATATTTACATGGACTATGCTGAGGCTGACCCCATTGTCATGGCTAGAGAGGGGACTGGTGCCAGGCTGGGCACTGAGGGCCCACGAGTGGTGAGGGAGAAGGAGGAAGAGGAGGAAAAGGAGAGGGAGGGTGACATGAGAGCCCTGGGGCGGCCAGGCTCCTCTGAACCAAGGCGCCCCAGCATTGTGCGGCTGAACCCCAAGCTGCGAGAGGTGGGTGAAGACATTGTGGACCTGGACTCCTTCAGCGAGCAGCACTTCAAGAGCCAGGCACTGCGAGCGGCAGCCAGCCAGCACCGGAGGCTCAGCAAGCGGGACACCATCGCCCTGCTCCGGGATGCCAGGGGAGGCCAGGAGCATCGGTGGCCTCCCGGCGTCCAGGTCCAGGAGGAGGAGGCTGGGGAGGGCGTGAGGAGGAGCCCCTGGCTGCGGGTGCTTGGCTTGGGCTTCTCCCGGCTGGACATCAGCCTGTGCGTGGCCCTCTACTTCCTCTCCTCCATGTGCCTCCTGGGCATGTATACTTTCTTCCGCCTCCGCACCCGTGCCCGGAAAGGCCGCTCCAGCTTCCCCGTGGCCTGAGAGCAGTTACAGGGATGAGGGGCTGCCCCCAGGGTGGGGTGGGTGGGCTGCTGATCCAAGGCACCCTTGGGCCAGCATTTTGTCCGCAGTGGGAAATGGTTTGGTGTATCCTGCCCAGGAGCTGCCCGCTTGCAGCAGTCAGCTCACCCGGGGGGGATGGAGGGTGGAGAGCTCTTTCTGAGGGGGAAAGGGATGTCAGAGCATCCCCCCTCAGGTTGCAGGCAGGAGGAGGAACACTGGTTCGTGTCTCGGCACCAGCTCCCCTTGGAGCTGCTTGGACTGGTTTCAAAGGGGGAAATTCAGTCCCATGCTGGGGAGCAGCCCTTTAGGGTCAAACCACTAGTGGGGCCAGGAGGGTGGGGGTTTAGCCCCTCAAAAGCTAGGCACTGCTGGGCAGGGGGTGGCAGACTCCATTAGGGGGTTTCAGCAGCATTATGTGTGTGTCCCCCTTTGAGAAGCGGATGGGGGCCCCACTGTTCCTTGCCCTCTCACTGCGCTGTTGCTCACTTAATGCTTGTCTTAGTGGAATAAATTATTTTTGCCTATGCTGGCCCCGCTGTGTCAGCTGGTCCCTGCTGATCCCTGCCGGTCCCTGCTGTGTGGGCACACATGGCAGCACCTCTCCTCCCTGCCATCCCTCACTGCTGGCTGTCCTGCTCTGGTCTCCCCCATCACTCCAGGAAGAGCACTGTCTTGATTTAATCCTTTAAATGTTTTTAGCTGTTGTTATTGTATATTTTCTCCTGCTTTTTGCTTCTGGAGGCACCTGTGGCCCCCATACAGCCAGCATGTCCCCATGGTTGGGGTGGCTCACGGTTTGCTCTCAGGTGGAGTGATAGGGAGGGAGCCTGGGAAGGGCAGGAAGCTGCAGGGAATTAGCTGATGTGAGCCGTGAAGCTGTGGTTCGGTGCTGGCCATGCCCATGGTGCAGAGCAGGGAGACACTTGTGAGCATCCCTCTGGGGAACAAGGCTTCCACGGGTGCAGATGCCCTGTGCCTGTCCCCGATTCTTTCTGCCCTTTTATCCTTGTTAGAAATCATTAAGGAAAATGGTTGTTTTCCAGAGCTAGGGCCGGAGCCATCTGCTCTCCCAGCGCTGCCTAAATCCCCCTGTAACAAATTCATTGGGATTATGCTGCCCTCCCTTAATCCCAGCCCTTCCCCCCACACGGGGGATTTAAAAGGATTAAAGCCTCACCGATAATAAACTTCATTAAGAGGGAGGGGGGGTGTCAATCCGATTTGGAGCCTTTTTCTTGATATCTTCACTTTGCCCAGGTGGGAGGCGAAGGTTGGCAGGATGGGGAAGGAGGGCAGCCAGCTCTGCTGCCAACCACACACTGCAATCTCTGGCTTCTCTGGCCCTTGCTCCCTAACCTGCTCTTGAAATAAATTGTCTTGCTCTGGCTTTTCTTCTTCCTTGGTGTCTGTGCATGCTCACACATCCATGGGACATGGGGCTGGCACCCCTGCCCTGCCACTGGTTACCCACTTGGCCTTGGCCACATCCCTTAGCCAGGTCCAAAATGGCCTCAGCCCAACGTGTAGGGGGCCTGTGTCCCCCCAGCCGGGTGCTGGTCCTGGCCACTGCCGTGTGATGGATGGGGAAGGTCTCATTGCTGCAGCCCTGCTGCCTCCTTCTCCTTGATTTCCCAGGGGCTTTTATCCCCAGCATGAATAACCTCCCATGCACACCCTCCCCACCAGCTGCTCCCCTGTGTGGGATTGAGGGCTTGTGATGAGGGGCTGCCTGCTGCTATCCCAGCCCCAAAATCTTTCAGTGGGCTGCTGAAGCTGTGGACAGGCTGGAGGATGTGTCAGGGAGATGGATGCAGTAGGTGGGTGCAGGGGCTAGTGAGGAGGAAGCTGCAGGCAAAGCTGCCCAGATTAGCATCCCCAACAGGCCCGCAGCCTAAAGCTGTCATGCACACAGGAAAAAGTCCAGTAAATAGACTTTCTGTAATCCTGTTTGGTGCAGCCCAAATCCTCCTGTCCCTGGCTCTCCTGGGCTGTAGCACCAGGGTGTGCCCCCAGCACCTGGGCAACCCCAGTACAGGGCACAGATGGGCCAGAGCAGGAAGCAGGGGCTGCTGCAGGGCTCGGTGCTGTCTGGGGAGGATCCTCTTCAACATATACCCCAGGATGGGGTCTCTGGGATAGGCCCACACACAAACCTGGCACAGGGGGAGCATCAGACCTTTCCATGGCCACACTCATGGGTGGGATGGGCTGTCTGAGGTGGGGAACACTCGAAGCCCCCCGAAGTGCCTCCCCTGATGGGGGTTACCCCTTCCCAGCAGGAGCCTGGGCGTCCCCGAGGCTAATTATCCAAATGGCCTCGGGCTGTGTGAGGTGGCTGCTATTCCCTAATACAATTTACCCTCAAGTGCAATTTAATTTTCCTCGAGGCTGGTGGCCGGCCCCCCCACACCAGCCACCTTCCCACCCCTTTGCGCTCGCTCCCTCTCGCCTTGCCCCTCTTCCCTTTCCTTCCTCAGCACGGGTGAGAGCCTGTCTCCATCGGCATCCGCCCTCGGGCCGTAAAATCACCGGGGGTTCGTTCAGCATCAGTTAATTTTCAATCACAATTAGCAACGCCCCACTCGGCAGTGCCTGCGAGGGGAGAGGCTTCCTCCGGCCGCTGGTGAGTACCTGGGTCTCACCGCTCTTGTCCTTGCTAAAAGTGACTGCTGGCAATAATGGTGTCTGTGGGATGGGGTCGTGGGCAGTTATCGGGGTAATTAAGGAGTGGGGAACAGTAGGGGTTGTGCACATGGGGGCTTGGGGTGCACTGCTCAGAGGGTGGCTGTGGCAGCTTTGGCCCCATAAGGATGTCCCCACCTCGGGCTGGGGGAGCTGGTTTTGTTATGCAAGGGGACTCTGGGAGCTGGGATGAGACCCAGTAATCTCGCTGCATGGTGGCACAATGCCTTGCTGTCAGCTGAGCTCCCGGCACCTCCAACCCCACTCAGGCTTTGCTGATGAGGGACATGGCTGGGCTCACACACGGGCCAGGCATGGGTCTTCCTTACATCCCCCCCTAATTTTGCCTTGAAACCCTGCTGTTGCACCTGGGAACAATGCACAGATGTTCCCCTCAGTGACATGCTGCCCAAACCAGCCGCAGTTCCTGCATGCCTGGGCTGGGTCTCAGCAAAGGCTCTGGGGTTTACCTGCTTTTATATTATTAATACTGGTGGGGCAAGTGCCAGGAACACGCTGGGAGCACTATCCCTGCTTTTCTGTGGGGTCTGCAGCACATTGCTTGTGTCTTCATCTGGCTGCAGAGGGGGTTCAGGCAATACCAAGGAGAGAGCAGGATATCTGTATGGTGCCCAAGACTCCCAAAACTGCCCCAGAAATATAACCTAATGAAAATCGTGGCATTCATCCTTCTGCAGGCTGGTCACAGCTTTCCCTTAGTTCTATTTTAGCTCCAGGAGGAGGAGAAAGTCTGGAAGGGGATTTCACACCAGCGATATGCAAACGCCGGGTCCTTGGGCAGCACCTTGGGTGGCACAAATGGTGTTTGCTGGGCAAGAGGCCCATGCCCACCTCCCCACATGCCAGGATAATGGGTTGTGACAGAGAAAGTTAACCTGAAAGAGACCAAAGAACCGCAAAGCAACAAAAAAAAAACCGAGATTAAAAAAAATAACAAACACAAAAAAAACCCAAACAAAACAACAACAAAAAAAAACCCCACATTAAAATGAGGAACAGACGGAAAGCAAAAAGGATGGAGGGCAATGCTACAGGGGATGAAGGCTCTACTGAGAAGACATGACAAGCCAAGAGTGAGCGGGGAGGAAGATGCTTAGTGGGGGTTTATTTTTAGTGGACACTCGGACACTGGTGGTGCAGTGCGCTGGCAGCACGGTGCTCCCCGAGGTAAAGGCTCAGCACTCCCTTTGCCTGCTTGTCGCTGCCGTGAGTGAGCAGGGCAGAGGGGCCTGGATCAATCTGGCAAAGCAGAAAAATGAATGAAAATTGAATTCCCCAAGGAGAAGGGATGGGGGGAGCTGTTATCCCAGCTGAGAGATAAATCAGAGCGTGCTGGAGAGCGGGGGATGGAGACGACTCCTAATAGTGGTGGAATAATTAAGGAAATAGGTTGGAAATGCAAAGCGGTGGGGCAGGGAGGCCACGGGGCAGTGTCCGTCTGTTTGTCCGCACATCCGGATAAACTTCTGTAAACGTGCCTTAGGGACCTGCCTTCCTGCGTGCTGGAAGCCCCCCTCCGCGCTGCCGGCTGGCTGGGGACCGAGCGAGGGGACGGGACAGTGGCCCCTGCCCCAGGGGGCTGTGGAGCGCAGGTGGCAACGGCAGTGGGGGCCGGGTTGTGCTTAATGCACTTAAGAGCTGGTGCTTGATTTAGGGGAGAAGGGGAGGGGAAGGGATGGGATCCCTCCCCCCGTGGTGGGAAGCCGATTCTAGCGCTTGGTGGACTGGAGGGGGCTCATTCCTGCAGTGAATGTACATTGATCTCTGCCCAGAGACGGGCTGGGGTTTTGCTGGTAAACTAAAATTTTGGGTTAAACCCCAGCAGCTTATTGACAATTATAGCTTTTTCCTGAGCAACCATCGGGCTTAATACATTTCTTAGGTTTTAACACTTTTTTTTTTTTTTCAATTGCCGGTGTGTCCCACCTGCACATTTCCTGAGGGGACAGTTCGGGATTTTTTTTAGGTGGGAAAAGCCTCTTCGTGGTTTGCATTTCAGTATGAGCATGAAGGCACAGAAAAGGCATATGTAAGTTGAGGGTGTCTGAGTGAGCATCCTGACATTCCCTCCCAGTGCTGCCTCAGTGGTGTCACCCTGCTTGGGCAGGCTTAGTGCTCTAAGTGCTCCTTACCCAGGCAGTGTGGATGTCACAGCACATCAGGGTCATTTGTCACTGTTGTGCCCGAGCTGGGTGATGTGGTGACTACCAGGAAGGGTGATGCTCAAGGCACCCTGGCTAACTTCAGCTGCATTTCGGTGTGCTTCTTCATTCAGCCCTTTGCCACTGGGTACTGCCAGGTACTGCTGTCTCTCAACACACTGGCTTCCCTCTGATGTCACAGGCCGGGTTGCCCCAGTGTTTTCCCTTGGCAAAGCCCATGGGAATCCTTCTGGAAGTTGTAGTCACACCAAGCTCTTTGACTTTGGCATCACCACCCTTGTGCCACAGCAGCCAGTGGACTGCTGGGCCAGGTGTGCTGCAGCGTTGCAGAGTTGGGTTGTCACTTTCCATCCCCAGATGCGCCCCTGGGGGAGCTGCTGTTGGAACGGGCCTTGGGGCATGGGTGTGCTACAGCACCCTGTTGGAACAGAGGTTGTTGCAGTTGTGCCTGGTACTGGGGCTGCCCATGGGAATTAACAGCCACTGGGAAGTAACTCATGTCGGTGTGGCAGCAAGGGGATGGGGACATGCTGGTTTCTGGCTGAGCCCCCATTCTCGGTGGCAGGAGGGACAGGAGGACTCACTACTCGATCACGTAGAGTGGAAGAAGGTCCCAGAGCTCCAGCAGAGGAGACTGGGGCCTTTGAGTCTTCACTCTCTCCCACCAATGGCAGGGTCGGACAGCGCTCCCTGGTACCGGACAGCACCCCGTGTCTCGACAGCACTATGTAGGGACAGCTCCGGCGTGCTGCGGAGCCACAGGACATCCCTAGGCCCCGCCCCTTCCCAGCAGGCCCCGCCCACGGCCAACAAACCACGCCCATCATGCACTCAGGCCACGCCCTATCCCTATCGAGGCTGGCGTCGATTGGCCCCGGGCAGTCCGCCCCGCCCCCACCCCCCTGCGGGCAGTGACGTCAGGCGCTCTCCCCTCAGGCTGAATGAATGGGAGGCGGGCGGCGCTGGTGGGCACAGCTGCGGCACCGCGCCCGGGCCGGCACCGGTACCGCCCGCGGGACACGGCGCTGCCTCCCGTCGCGGGGCTCCGCCGGCCCGGGCCGCATCTCTCCCTACCCTCTTCTTTCCCCTCCGCCGCCCCCGGCCCAATAAAATGATGCAAAGCTCCGCTCTCGCTGCCGAAGGGGCTGTCAAGGGGCTTCCCGAGATCCTCGGTGTGCCGGTGCAACGTAAGGACGCTTTTCTCTTCTCCCTCCTTCGCTCCTTGCCGCAAAGGCGGCCCCGGGCCGGCGGGGCAGGGCGGGCAGGGGCTGTGGCGGCAGCGCCCTGAGGGCTGGGCAGGTGCCTCCCGCTCCTGCCCGGGCGTGTTTTTTGTTCTTCCTTTTATTTCCCCCCCCCGTGTAGCAGCTTTAATGGACGTGAAAATTAGGAGCGTACGGAAGGGACAGCGGCTCCCCGGGGAGGGCGGGCGGACGGGCAACGGCGGCAGCGGGAGCCTTGCGGGGCGATGGGGGTCTGGCCCCGACGGGGAAGTCGGCGCTGCCGTGGCTCCGGCTGTGCGCTTGTGTGCGCGTGTGTGTGTGGGCGCGTGTGGTACCCTGGTCCCCCTTAGTCCCTGTTATCGTTTATAGCGGCATATATATACCGTTTATAGCGACAGGCAGCGCCTCACAGGCTACCGGCAGCTGTGGGAAGGGACCCACGGGCGTGCGGGCGTGTTACCGGGACTGCGAGCCCTGCTCGGCTTTGCGCGGCCAGGGGAGAGATGCCGCCGTCTCTGCGCCTGTGCCCCAAATCACCTATAGATCTATACGTGCACATACATGCTCTGCAGCTACAGGTAGCATGTTCCTGTGAAAGCACACGCTCGCGAGTGCTGGGGGTGTGCGCAGTCCCGTAAGCGGGTGCACGGATCCCAGCGAGTCTCGGCGGAACGCACCTGCAGGCAGCCGGTGGGGGCCGTCAGCCTCCTCGCATTTCTAGGGCCGAGCCCCGCGCGGGGTGAGGTCCTGTGCTCGCACACCTCTATAGATTCGGGTACCCGTGCGGGGCTGCTGTGCCCCGTGGGCTCCGGCCCAGCGCTGCGCGGCCGGATTGCCAGCCGAGACGGTTGTATTATTATTATTATTATTATTATATTATTGTTATTCATTTTCTCTTCGTTTACAAACAATTCCCAAGAACCGGGTGTCCCTTGGGGTCCGGAAAGGGGAGGAGCCCGCCGCGGGCAGCCGGGTGATGCTCTGCACCCCTCCACTCTTCCCGGAAAGTGGAGGGGAGGGACCCCCGGCGGTGGGGTGAGATGGGCCCAAGTCCTCGGAGAAATCGGCCGGGCGGACAGCAGTGCCTAGGGGTTGGTAGCATTCTAGGGGGCACACCAGAGTAGAGGGGTGAGCACCCGGGCGCCTACCCACTCCAGGCTAGGCCTTGCCCCCTTCCCCCCCATTGGTCGCTGCCCCCAGGTCATCCCCTGCCGTTCCGCGTCCCGCACCAGCATCCGGCCCTCCCGAGCGGCTGTAATTCGTTTTCCTCAGGTGTTTCTGCGGGGAGTGAGGCTGGTGCCTGCCCGTTGCTGCCCAGTTTGGCGAGCCGCTGCCCGTCTTCATCCCGCTTGCGGGGATTGTCCCCGTTATCCCCCGTTTCTGTCCATTTGCCAGTGGTGCGGGAGGGCACGTTTAACAGTGTTTCACCGAAGGAAAGGGGAAGAAAGACCCCCGTCGGGAGCACAGAGACAGAACCTGTGAGGAAACAGGTGGCGGCTGTCCCACGGCCGGATCCTGACCGTGCCCTGCGACTGAATAGCGAGAATGTCGCCCCTGGTTCCCAGCAGTGGGGCCATTTCGATGGCCCCGAATCCCGGGGGTTTAAGGAGAAATGAGGTGCCTCAAGCACCCCAGAGCTGCCATCGCCCTAACGAAGCTCCGTGGTTTGGCCTTTATGGGTGCCGCTAAGCTCTTTGCCGCTCGTGACTTTGCCATTTCGGTACCAATTGACGCGTATCGGGAATTATTAGGAAATAATCCAACGAGATACGATGAATATTTATTGACGCACAAACATTAGTGGCAGGAACAGAATATACGAAGGTGGCTGCTGTCAAAGTTCCCACCACCCGCAGTTCCCCGGCGGCCGCGGCCGGGCCCTGCCGTGGGGCCAGATCCTGCGGCGGTCACACGTCTGCCCCCACCCCAGGGCGAAGAGGAATTGCCCCTGGGCAGGGAATGCCTTCTAGATGGGAATTCTGCCCGCTGCTTGCGCCGGGGTCACCCTCCCAGCTGCACCTCTATATTTCATCGTGTGTGCGATGAAGATGCGTGACATTTTCATTTCTAATGACTATTCAATGGTAGCTTTCCTTTTGATTTAGCACTGCACAACCTTCTTGTTTTAGTAGGGACTATGTCCTGCAGCATCCCCTTCAGCGAGATTTTGGGGAGCCTCGCCTCACCCTGACAAACCTAGTTATAGCTTAGCTTTGCAGACGGGATTGTTAAAAAAATGTAATTCCGAGTATTATTTATTAATATTGTTTTGCAAATCTCACCGAAGGAAAAACTTCTGCCAAAGCCTGTGGGAATGGTGCCGGGCGCCGTCAGCCTCTAGCCAAGGGTCTTTAGTGGGGGTGATTAATCGCCGCTGGGAAAGTCGTTTGCACGCTGCAGATAAATGAATACAAGAGGTTTTTGCATGTGAAGGAATGGGGTTTCCTCCCCGCAGAAATGGATATTTTTAAGGAGTCCCCGTCTTGGTGCTTCCTTCGGGGCGGGTGTTTGGTGCCGGCTCCGGTACTGGGAGGACCGGACTGCCTTTGTGTTCCGGCTTCCCACCCGCATTGCTGAGACACTGATTCCGCAGTACCTTCGTCTTCGTGGCTGACGATCCTTTCCTCTTAAAACCAAACAAACCCCAGGCCCCGGAGAGAGGCTGTTTGCCAGGGGGTGCCCGGGGCCGGGCTGGGGAAGGGCGTCCTCCCGACCGCTGCCCCCGCTCTCGGGTTTGGGGGTTTCTGCTGTCTGAGGGATTCCTAAGGCTACCCGCTAGTTTCTTTCGTTTCCATCGTTATTTCTTTATTTATCCGTCGGGGAGAGATAGGGATGGAAGAACGGACCCGGTGCCAATAAATCACGGTAACAGCGCCCGAAGGGGGCCGGAGCGCAGAGCAGCTTGCGAGGCCGCCCCTCGGTTCCCCGGCATGGGGGGGGGGGGGGAGGGGGTGCGGAGGAGGAAAAGGGGGTGATACACGACGACACTGCAGATTTGGCTACGGGTTTTAATGGGATACAGCCAAATCCTGCCCGGGCTGCCGCCGGCAGGAGACAGAGATGCGCTCAACCGTGAGGTCGCTTCTCGGGCACATCACCACGGGCAGGGGGACCCCAACCTAACATCCCGCCACCCGGGGAGCAGCTTGCATTGAGGCTGCTGCTCCTGTGGGGGGGATCCCTGCGGGGGAGAAGAGGGGACCGTGGGATTGGGCCCCCCCCGGAAAGCCTACCAAACTCCCCTGCACACAGAGCCAACCCCGCGCTGCTGGCGGGCAGAGACAGCGACGCCGTTAACATCACTCCTGTTCTAGCTAATAATTCAGTTGAAACAAGTGAAATAAACGCGAGGCTTTCCGTAGGCAGGGAGGCAACGCGGAGCCGGCCCCGGCGCAGCCGTCGCCGCTGCAAAGCAGAAAGCAGAGAGAAGGGATTATGCTTGGGATGTTTTCTCTGTGCATGCATGGGGCAAACCGGCGGGTTGACCGAGCCATCTCCTGGTACCCCGGCAGCTCATTGTTGTTGTTATTATTATTATACACGGGAGAAAGCAGCCAAGTGGGTACGAGTCCTGCATATTTGAGTGCGCACACACAAACCTGTGTGCTTTCGGTCGGTGCCGTCCATCTACAGACAGATCAGAAGTGAGAAAGGAGATCTCGTTTAAAAAATAAACTAAATTTTTTTTTTTTCTCTGGAGATTTGGAGGAAGCTATTGTATTATCTGTTGCGGTTGTTTGCTTGTTGAAATTGTGTTGCTGTCTTTAAGAAGGAGAAAGCTGTGTTGGTTATCTTGTTAGTATGTGTATATACGTATATATGCATGTGAATACGTGTATATATATGTATATGTATACACGTGTTTATATAAATAACTATTTTTATATAAAACACGTTTCACAAACGTTCATGCATGTTTGTGAAAAAATGACAAGGATTTACTTTGCAATGACACCGAAGCTACCTGCGCTCGGGGCCGATGCTTTGCTGGTGCCATCGTCTGTGCCAGCGGCTTTTATGTTGTTCTAAAATAGGTTTAACGAATGAAATGTGGAAAATGTGTCCAGTGCCGACCTGCAACTGTGGTGCTGCTGCGAGAGGGGAACAAAGCATCCAGGTGTTTTCAGAGCAAGAAGAAGAAGAGGGACCTATGGAAGCTGTAGATATTTTTTTTGGTTGCTTGGGTGTTTTGTTGTTGTTGTTTGATTTATTCTACTCTTGTCAATGCTTAAATGCCAGCAATAAGTAGGGTCTGAAGGGCACTCGAATGGTAACTGCCTAACCTGGAGAATGACAAAATAAGCTGCGTTCACCTGAGATACGTGTCAGTACCCCGAAGAATATTTAAATAATGTTTAAGGCTGTAACAATGCGATCCTCTCCCGTGCTCTTTTCCTCTTTCCCCTCCTTTTTTTCCTTCTTCCCCCCTTTCTTTCCTCTTATCCTCAATTTTTTTCTTTTTTTCACCTCTCTTTCTTTCGTTTCTTCTTTCCACCCTTTTCCCCCCTCCTTTCTATCCTTTTTTACTCCTTTTACTCCTTTTTTCCTCTTTCCCCCTTTTACCCCTTTTACCTCCCCTTTCTTTCCTTCCCACCCCCTTCTTTTCTCCCTTTTCCCTCAATTGTTTTCCTTTTCCCTTTTTCATTTTCCTTTCCCTTTCCTTTTCCCCCTCATTTTCTTTTCCCCTTTTTCCTTCTTTTCCCTCTTTTATTCTTCTTCTCTTTCCTTATTCCTTCATTTCCCCTTTTACCTTCATTTCCCCCTTTTCCTTCATTTCCCCGTCTCTCCTTCGTTTTCTCTTTTTTCCTTCGTTTCTCTTTTTTTTTCTACGCACCTTCCTTCCCTTTTCCCTTCTTTCCTTCTCTCCTCTCTTTTTCTTTCCCTCTCTGTTTTTTCTTCCCTCCCTCCCGGTAGCTCCCAGCCCAGGTGCAGGGGTTCCCTCTCCCCCCCGAGGCCGAGCCCCCTGCAGGCCGCCATCCCTGGCAGGGCTGTTCCCAGAGCGGGTGGTGGGAGCAGGTTTCCAGCCGCCCCGGTCTTTTGGTCCTTGTTCCGGGGCAGCCCGGCTGTGCCGCGCCGCTGGGCGCGGGGAGCGTTTTACCGCGGGTCAGTGAAGGATCCGCCACCTGGTTCGGCCACTTCGGCTGGGGACAACAAAACCCCCGCTGAGCCCCGCACTGGGAGCAGCGTAGAGCAACACACACACACACACACAAACACACGCACACACACACACTCACACACTCGTATTTACTGTCAGCCCTCTCTGTCAGGAGAAGGAGGCAGCAGTCCTTGTGCATAAACATCTCTCCTACTCGTGTGCTCCAGCTACGGGCATGGCAGTGCTTTCTTCGGCCTCCTCTCTTCCCCCCCCCCAGCCCCCTCCAGTCAATCTGCTTTCATGCTTGTGTGTCTGGCTTTTACCGGGCACTCTCCTGCAGACTTCTACGGCATCTCCCGTTTATTCGAACTGTGGGCAGACAGAGACATAAATATGTAGCTCTCCAGTTGTACAGAAGCTGTCCATCTATAGACAGATATTGTAAAGGATGGCCAGGGGTACATCTTCCCTTAGAAAAAGCCCCCAAGCATACCCTCACAGCATGGGGGCTGTTGGGGTGTGGAGGGGAGGGAGGGCTTGATGGGGCTGGACACACTACCCCTTATTAGTACTGCTGTGCTCCAGAGTGGTTTTGCTTCAGCCCACCTTTCTCAGCCATTTCCAGTAACAGCGGTCTGTAACATCCCAGCTGGACTGGAGAAAGTGGGCAGAAACCTGCTGCTCCTGTCTACGCAAAGGGGCGATGCGCCATGGGCGATGCAAAGTCACCCGGTGCCCTGGCACTGCAGCAGAAGGGGTCCTTAGCAGCTGCTGGTGGGCCACAGGGGCTCGTGATGCTCGGGATGCAGTGGGAGCAGATGGGAAAAGACTTTTGCACGTGTTGAAAATGCCTCTGTGGGTGGGGTAGAGGCAGTTGGTGTCCTGCATCCCTGGGTCACAGCCTGGACGCCGTGGGTGACCGCCTGGGTCTTCCCAGCAGCCTGGCCCTTTGGGGATGGAGAGCCTGCAGGGAACAGCAAGCCATACCCCTGGCTGGGGGTTGCAGGATGCTATCCCAGGGGGAGCGTGAGGCAGGCAGGGAAATGGGTGGCAGAGAGCATGACATGGCCTGATTCAGCAGAGGAAATTATCAGTGTACTGTGCCTGGAGGAGCTGGTAGGGCTGTGGACTTAGCTATCCCGGAGGGTTTTGGTAAAGATTTGTGAAGGAAGATGTGCCCAGAGAGTGGCAAGGCCAAGAGTGGCAGCTAATCACCCGTGAAGTGCCAGCACCAGGCTTTGCCAGTCGTATCAGCCGGGTGGGAGCACCGCCGGGATGAGCCGGCTGCCGTGTTTGACACTGCTCTTCTGTGCTTCTCCCTCCTCCCGGCCCAGAGATCCCTCAGTGCGCCGGCTGCAACCAGCACATCCTGGACAAGTTCATCCTCAAGGTCCTGGACCGGCACTGGCACAGCTCCTGCCTCAAGTGTGCCGACTGCCAGATGCAGCTGGCCGACCGCTGCTTCTCCCGGGCAGGCAGCGTCTATTGCAAGGAAGACTTCTTCAAGTGAGTACCACTCGGGGCACAGCCCCTCAAAAGCAGCGTCTTCCCCTCCCACCTCGCACCCTCCCCTCTCCCCAGCGAAAAGACAAACGAACAACCTATTTTTAAGCGTAATTTCTCCAAAATCTTTATCTGACTCTTGTTTGTTTGTTGTGGAAATAAGGGAAATGCTGCCGCAGGCTGGGTGCTGTTCGTGGGATTAACCTTCTGAGAGCTCCAAATCTCCGCGGTGCTCCCGTCCCTCCCCGTGCTGGTTTCAGCATGGGATGGCAAACTGCGGTGGTTTGGCAGTGGCCCTGGCTCTGCTCAGAGCTAGAGGGCAGGAGAAACCCGTGCAAGGCAGCGGCGGCTCCGCCTGCTCCTGCCCGAGCCCCGCTCTCCTCCCGGGTTTGCCGATACCGGTTCGCTCCCTTCAGCTTTTTACATTTTTAAAAATTATTATTTTTTTATTATTATTCTCTCCCAGCGGTGTGAAACTTTTGGTTTTATTGTCAGCTGCCTCTGAGCTGTGCGATGCCCCAGCCTCAACATTTCCCTGCTCCAGCGGATACAACAACCTGCTTCTCGTTAAAAATGGACTTTTCAGCGGGGATGCTTTAGCCCCAGGCTGCTGGCGAAATGTGGGAATTTTCCCAAGTGACGGCGGGAGTGTTGCACTGGGGCTGGGCACAGCTCTGCCGGCGGTGCATGGCTGTGAAGCAGAGGGGTGCTGGAGGGGTGCTGCTTCACCCTTCCTGTAGGGAGGAGGGCCAGATCCTGGCCAGCACAAGCCTGGCCTAGACTCCCCCTGCTTGCCCATCCCCAGGCTCTCGGGCCTCCTGTGCCCTTCCTGCCAGGCTTCAGGGCCAAAGATGCTGCTTGATTTTCTCCTTCCCAGCTGCGGAGTGTGCAACAACCAAAGAGGCCTCTACAGCCTGAGTAATAACACTTCACTTCTGATATTTTCCAGCCTATTAATCTCCAAGTCATTTAAATAGTCGCTCAAAAGGTGCGGGTAATCAATGTTAATTAGAGTTGAAAGATCAGGGACTTTCTTAGATGAGGTCCTGCCTGGATTATTTGGTGCCAATCAATAGCATCTCAGCGCTGGCTGGAGCACTCACTTCACCTTTCTTTCAACCGCTCATTGATTTCAGGGTAGGTAACCTGCAGAGGACGTGAGGATCTAAGGCCAGCTTCATGGGCAGGTTTGCAATGCAGGAGCACTCCTGAAAAGACCAGATTCTTTGGTTTTTATCTTGTTCTTCCTCTCCCCAGTTGCAGCCCTTCTCCTCAGCTGTGGGCAGCTCTGTCCTGGGCCTGGCTGTCCCCAGGTGGTGCAGAAACACTCCGGGATGCTTTGGGTGGGGGGGAAAGTGGGTGGTGTAAGATTGCTTTAATAGTGTTCTGGAGGGTGGTGAATGGGTGAAGGGAAGATAGGGGCTGCAGAGCCTGCATTGGCTCAGACTTGGGCACAGAAAAGTGTTGTTTGCTTGTCAGTCCTATCCCTCTCTCTGTCTGTCCCTACATCCTCCATTCCCTCCCTTCCTCCTTCCATACCTCCCCCAGCAGATGTCCAAGGACTCTCCCTTTAGGACACCAGCCCAGAAAATGAGACAAAACATATTTTCCTCCTTGCTTTCTGCTTCCAGCACCTCTTTGGGCAGCTGCTGAAATTGCACCAGCACCTCTCATGCCCAGTACCTGTCGTCCACCACTGGTGACCCCTTTGTGACTAGGGGACCCAGCTTTGGTGGTCATGCCCTGGCTCTCCAGGTGGTGTGAGGTCAGGGGCTGCCATGGGCTTGTGTGATTGGCAGATGTTCAGCCCTCAGGGGTCAGTGGGAGGTGTTTGGGTTGGCTGTACCCCCTATGCACCCCCAGTGCCACTACCTGTCCCTGCAGCCTTGGGAGGATGGGGGCCAAGGGGCTTGGGTTTTCCTGAACTGCCTCCTTCGAGGCAGATGGCTCTGTTTAAGGTGTAGGGGACAGATTATTCTGGTAGCTTTGCTGCTTGGGCTGCTACTGCAGTGCTAAGGTGGCTCTGAGGAGTCCCAGCATCCTGCTGATGGGGTGCTATGGGGTGCTGGGCGGAGCAGGGGAGACCCAGCAGAGCTCTTATGGTGCTGGTGGGAGGTGAGCATCTACCTCATGTCAATCCCGAAGCCCACAGTACCTGTTGCTGGAAACACCTGTGGAACATTCACTTGCTTTTTACTTCTTCCTGTGCTGCCACCACCTCCTGCAACGTGTTGCCCTTCCTCCATGAATTCAGTTTATACCGGCTGTTATCCCATTGTTACCTGAGTGTTAACCTTAATGTCTGCACAGGGCAACTGCACCCCACAACAGCTCGTGGGTGCACTCCAAGAAATGGGCACCCCAGAAGCTCTGCAGCAAAGTGCCTGTGATCCACGGGGCTCCTGTGTGGGACACACTCCTTGCATGCTCCTTTTATGCTCCTTCCATTCTACTTACCCCATTATTACATGCTCCTTCCCATGCTTCTTGTCCCATTCCTGCATGCTCCTTGCGTACTGTTTTCATACTTGTTGCATGCTCATCACAGACTCAGCTAGGTTGGTGAAGACCTTTCTTCATCAAGATCATCAAGTCCAACCTTTACCCCAGCACTGCCAAGACCATCACTAAACCGTGTCACTGAAGGCCTCATCTACACGGTTTCTGAACACTTCCAGGGATGGTGATCCCATGACTTCCCTGGGCAGCCTGTTCCAATACCTCATCACCCATTTGGTCTTTGCATGCTTCCTGCATACTCCCTTGCAGCTGTGCTGGCGGGTTTGCTTGGCCCCATGCCTGCCCCAAGCCAGCACACCCACTGCACCCATCGGACTGTCATTATGGTGTAAGAGCCCCATCATTCTCCATTAATCTGGGATTCACCATGCTAGTGAGGAGGTGTAATTAATTTATTTGGTATTAACGTGGATGAAATATGTACTGTCCTTGCAGGGGAAAATCAGGCAGCCTATAAGCATTAGTTAAAAGAACCATTAAAATCAAACCTTCCTCAGCCCCATTAGGCCACTCTTTCACGCTGAAGAAGATAAACCCCTGCCGTGTGAAGTGTCATGCATAATAAGGCTGTTTGCTGGTTTAAACTCTGCCCTGTCTCCTGGGCCCCACCCCGTCTCCAGCAAAGCCCACCTGGCCGAGAGGCTCAGGGGCTCTGATTCTCTTCGCAGGCGTTTCGGGACCAAATGCACAGCCTGCCAGCAGGGCATCCCCCCCACCCAGGTGGTCCGCAAAGCCCAGGACTTCGTCTACCACCTCCACTGCTTCGCCTGCATCATCTGCAGCCGGCAGCTGGCCACGGGCGATGAGTTCTACCTGATGGAGGACGGGCGGCTGGTCTGCAAGGAGGACTATGAGACTGCCAAGCAGAACGGTAGGCACCCTGAGGGGGTTAAGAAGTGGGACATCACACTGACGGGTGGCCATGGCTTGTGTCCCTGGAGTTGTACTTCTGGGCTCTAGGCAAATGGTTCTGAGGAGCTTTTCCCCGGTGGTGCCGGCCGTTCAGGGCTGCTCATCTGCTGCGGTTGGGGCTGGTACCGTCTCCTTCACTTGCAGATGACTCTGAGGCGGGTGCTAAGCGGCCCCGGACCACCATCACGGCCAAGCAGCTGGAGACACTGAAGAACGCCTACAAAAACTCCCCCAAACCCGCCCGGCATGTGCGGGAGCAGCTTTCATCTGAGACAGGGCTTGACATGAGAGTGGTGCAGGTGAGGCCACGGGGAAATTCCTCTTCACCCTGCCCCTAGTGAAGGTGGATGCAGGGGGTCCCGCTGGGGTGCTAGGTTGCAGGGGTACCAGGCTTCAGGGGATGCAGGGGTGGCAGAAATACTGGGTGGCATGGGAGCTTGGGAGCTGGCTTGCAGGGGTGCTGGCATGCAGAGTTTTGGGGTGCTGGGTTGCAGGGGAACTGGTGTGCCAGGATGCAGGGGGGCCTAGATACTGGGTTACAGAGTGCTGGTTTGCATGGGTGTGTGGGAGCTGGGTTGCATATGTATTAGCATGATGGGTACAGCGGGACTGAGTTGCATGTGTGCTGGCATGTGGAGTTGCAGGGGTTCTGGGGGTGCAGAAGTACAGCAATACTGGCATGCTTGGATGTAGGGGTACCAGGCTGCTGGCGTGCTGGCCGACTGGATTGTATGTGTGCTGGTGTGCTGGGTTTTAGGGGTGCTGGCATGCAGGGGGACCAGGGTGCCGTGGTGCCATCAATGTCCCCACTTCCTGCCCCAGGTGTGGTTCCAGAACCGCCGGGCCAAGGAGAAGCGGCTGAAGAAGGACGCAGGGCGGCATCGCTGGGGGCAGTTCTACAAGAGCGTCAAGCGGAGCCGTGCGGGAGGCAAGCTGGAGAAGGAGAGCTCAGCCGACGACTGCGGCGTCAGCGACAGCGAGCTCAGCTTCCGTGGTGAGAGGGGATCCGACACAGGGCAGGGGGGCTGCGGGGCTCCCCCCTGCGCTGACGCTTCCCCTCTGCTCTCCCTCCTCTCCCCGGCAGAAGATCAGATCCTCTCCGAGCTCGGCCACTCCAACCGGGTTTATGGCACCGTGGGGGACGTGGCAGGAGGACAGTTGCTGAACGGCAGCTTCCCCATGGAGGGGACGGGACAGTCGTACCAGGACTTGCGGGACGGCAGTCCCTACGGCCTCCCCCAGTCGCCGTCCTCCATCTCCTCCCTGCCGTCCCACCCGCCCTTGCTCAACGGGCTGGACTACGCCATGGACGGCAGCCTGGGGCTGGTGGCCCACGGGGCGCAGGGGGTGAGTCAGACGCTGCGGGCCATGGCCGGGGGGGGGCCCACCTCCGACATCTCCACGGGGAGCAGCGTCGGGTACCCAGACTTTCCCACCAGCCCGGCCTCCTGGCTGGACGACATGGATCACCCCCCTTTCTAAGCGCCGCTCGCCCCCCTGCTCCGGCCCCTCTCGCTCCCCCCCAGCCCGCAAGCATAGCACTGAGGGCGCCTGCCGGCAGTTGACCTTTCCAGGATTTCTCATGGGAATCTGCCCCGAAGGGCTGGAAGGAGAGGGATCAGCATCCGCGATGGCCCTGGGTGGCTGTGCTTGGGGTGTGTGTGGGGGGCACAGATGCCTTTGGGTGTAAGCACAAGAGAGGTGTCGGCGCACGGGATGCATGGCCAGGACGCTGCACAGGGCTGGGCACAGCGGGGTGCTGGTGATGGTGCGGGCCGGCGGGAGGGAAGGACAATCACGGATGGCAGAGTCTGTCCCAGGGCCAGCGCCCGCCCCGCACCCCTTCTTTTGAGCACCGCTGCTATTTTCAAGAGTTATTTTTCGATACGGAGTTGAAACGCGGCTTGGCGCTGCCCGGAACCTCAGCGGAAAGAAAAGTCTATATTGTAGATGGGTTTATTTTAGCGAGGCCGGGGACCTGTCCAGGCAGGGCCATTGCCCTGCTGCCCGGAGGTGATGCTGCCGTGCACGGCTGTGATTTATCCCTGGCACGCAGGAGCACTTACAGCGCATCCCTGCGGGGTTTACCTCGGTCATATGGCAGGGAGGCATTAAAACAGAAAAAGCCTCTCCCTGGAGATGCCCATGGCCAAGCAGTGCTGTGTCGGGGCCGGCCGGCGTGCTCCGGGATGGCACATGGAGAGCAGCTGCCGCAGGTGCTGGAGAAGAGTGGCAGGGAGAGGTGGGGAATGTTTGCTCTCAGGGTATTGCAATTCCCCCCTAAAAAGAAAGGAAAAAGGGCATTTAATTAGCTGCAGAAGCACCCCCGTGGTGGTTAATGGAAGGGATTGTGCTGTGACACCCCCTTGGCACAGGCCAACCACCTCCTCTGGTGCTGTGGGACTGACAGGACCGAGGGTGGGTGCAAGCAGCTGGGACCCCATGAGCCCCATGAGGTCTGCTCCTGGCCGGGTCCACACAGCACCACCCCCTTTCTCAAAACCCACCCCCCGGGCGTGCAATGGCCACTGCCCATCTCCCACTGCCTGGCTCTGTCCCCGCCCCACGGGTGTGCCCTGCCTGCGGGGTGCCCCCCCCCCCCCCCCCCCTCCCCGCCATCTCCTCCAGTTCTGATGATCCCAGGCTGCCCTTCCAGGAGGGCTGGTGATGGATCCAGTTGAGTGGCTGATGCCAGAGGCTGGAGGGGCGATGGGGGAGGAAGAGCTACAAAAGGAAAGCATTAAAAAGGAATAAAAATGGAAAAAAGCCACACAAGAAAGCACATCACTGGTATGTTCCTGTTCCTCCGTGCCCCCCAGCTGGGTGTGTTGGTGCTGCAGGAGCTGCACCCATGTGCCTCCCCTCCCAGCCTTGGGTGCTGCTATGTGCCAAGCTCCCGGCCTTGCCGGGTACCGCAGGCAGCTGGTGGGGAGGTGAGCAGGGGGAAGCTATGCCTGCTGCTCTCCATCCCCCTTTGACAAGGCCAAATATCCCCTCCCCTCACTGTGTAAATTTTGTACAGTTCCGGAAGGTGAGAGTCTTGTTTCCTGGGGGAAAAATGAAAAAAAGAAAACCCAACAAAAATAGTAATAAAAAAAAAATCAAAGAATAAATCCTTATTTATTGCCATGTCTTTGGGAAGAAATCCCCCCCTCCCGAATTCGGGCCCAGGGCATTGCTTTTGTATCCTGCCTCCGATGCATTGGCATGAGATGTGTACAGTCACCCCTTCTGCCTTGAGGGAAAGCGACGTCAAATAAACTCGGGATGCTGTTTAGCCACTGCTGTCTTTGGGATTTTCTTCCTTAGGGAGGAACAGCAGCAGCCACTATCAGCATGGCCTGCTCCAGCACCATCAACTGTTTGGGATTGGGATCTCCTGGGTGTGTTGTATGGATGGAGGAGCCAGCATCCCCATGGGATGGGGCAGGATCATTACGCACTGGCTTTTTGCAGGCACAGGTGTGGGGGGTGGTTTTGGGGTGGGTACCTTCATCCCTGCCACATGGCACCCCAAGACACCAGCAGCTTTCCTGTCACCGTGCAGTGATGGTGGTGCTGCTGCCATTGCCTGGCTGTACCACCACAGCACTTGGGGGGCACAGGTGAGGTGGAAGAGCCATGCCAGGGGGCCCAGGGGGCCCAAGCCCCACCACGGGCACTGGTGTGTTGGCTTTCTATGTTTTAATCATTTTAACATTTAATGCTTCTCAATTAAAGTGATTTCCTGGAGTAGATGCCAAGCTTAGAGCAAATGCATATTAACCACTTTCTGTATCGGTAGTTAAAGGCACCAAGGGATTTAAACAGCAATCCGCAGGGCTGCTGGGGAAAGGTTTGGCTGAATAAAGCAGATTATAAACAATAATATATGCCTTTCTCGCCCACCCCCACCCTCTTTTTTTTTTTTTTTTAGTTTTTTGGAAAGGCTCCAGCCTCACAAACAGACCTAAAGTGCTATAAACATCTCCAGGGCTGAGCGCTCAGCCCCCAAATGTGCTCCCTGAAAGCACAGGGATCACAGCTACCGCTTTTCATCCCTGCTTTAAAAGAGATCTTTTATTACCCAGCATGTCCATCAAGCCAGGCAGTGGCTGTGCATTATAGCACTGCACAAAGGTGGCCTTACTTGTCCCTAACCTTGATGCCACCATGTCTCCATCCCCAAACAAGTGGAGTGGCTCCATGCAGAGCACCCCAGCGCTGGGGTTGGCATCTTTGCTTCATTCACATTTGGGTGCAAAAGTGACCATCATTGCTGTGAGCACTCATCACATTTTGACTGTGTAAGCCATGTTTGTGGTGAGACCAGGTACTGACAGCCTGCAGGCGCCCTTGGCAGGGTGAAGGTGAGCAGAAGCCACTGCGGGCCCTTGCTCAGGGGTCAGGGGGCTGCTGCATCGCTTCCATCAAATAAGCACTGTCCCACAGAGACCCTAAATGTTGAAACCTGACATTTTGCATAGAACATTGACGTTTATCAGCAGCAGCTTGCTTCATGCCACTAAGGAGACACATCTCTATACCCTCTGTATGCAGCTCCCTGCCTGGCCACTGTCAGCTTGTTTCACCAGCCCCTTGTCACAACTGGGCAGCAAAAGAGGTGGTGCATGTGTGGTGGCTGCAAACGGATGCACAAGGTGTATTTCAGTTTTGCCATCTACTGTCCGGCTAGGAAGGCAGTTTCTTTGGAATAGTCAGAAGAAGCAGGCTTAGAGCTTGTTTCCTACCCACTTCACAAGAAGCCCTGAAGGGCTATTTTTTACCCAAAAGCACAGAGACCACCACCACAGCTCCCCAGCCCATCAGACCCCTCCAGTATGAAGGTAATGGGAAATAATGTGACACGGTCAATCTAAATGCTCGTACAGTTCATTAACTTGCCTACCACTGAGCTTGGCGTGTGAGCTACACAGTAGTGGTGCTGTGGCTGCTGGTGGCATTCAAGCCAGTGCAGCAAACTTAGGCAGTATTAGCAAATGCTGGCAGGAGTCAGCTGCCATGAGGGGCTGAAATACACAAATGTCTTCTGTCCAGCCAGTTCTTAGTGGCAGGAACATTCACATTTATTTTGCTGAGGCTGGAAGGACTTGATGGCAAGTAGCCCATCACAACAAGGAAGTTTCCTATGCTTTCCTCCAAGCTGTAGATCTCCTTCTCCAAAAAAAAACAAGCAGTGTGGCAACACCCTGCAGGGAAGCCACAGTCTGCTCTTGCTGTGTACACCCACCCCATGCAGCAGTCGCCCTCCCAGACAGGAGTTTTAGCCCAAAACACAAACCCATCCCTGGCAGCTTCCCTGTACAATGGCTGATCCACTGGCACAGCCCAGTGGGGATCCCGATAAGCAGGCAGTAAAAACCCCACCACCATCCCACCTCACTCCAGCACCTGAGGCATCCCCGCAAGGCACATCTTTCTCACTTGTTAGCATTTAGCCTGCTGAGCCATTCCAAGGACCAGCATGCAACAGGAGGACCTGGAGCTGCTGATGGAGGTGTGGTTTTAACACTTTAATTCAGCAAAGCAGTTCTGTGAAGTGGTAAGAGTCCTGTTGGTTTGGAAAGGTTGGTTAGCCATAAAGCACTTACATGTCTTATATATGTTAGGTAAGAACTAGAGGGATGCACAAACAGCTGTACAATTCCACTGTTGTTTGTAGCCTTCTCCCCAAGACATGAGCTTGAATAAAGCTTTCCAAGGGCTATGACAGTGCTGCACTGCCTCCCTTCCTTATTGCTTCCAAGGTACTAAGTGACTCACATTGCAAAAAAAACCAAACAACCCACGACACTCTGTCCCCACACTGTGCTTTTCTTTTATTTATAACATTTTGCTTGGACCCAGGAAAGAAAACCCAAACAACTGAAAACAAACCCCCAAAACTCAACCCAAAGGGCAGAGAACATCTCACCTGGCCCAGCAGCCATCCCCTCCCCACAGAGGAGCTGACCAGTCAGCACAGGCTGCTCTGGTGAGACATCAAATGCAGTAATTGTATTTAATACATTAAAACAATACTTGAGGCCTTCTCCAGACTCTGTTTCCCCTCCCTTGCTCCCTCCCCCCAGTACTGATAAATGTCAGAGCATGCAAAACCCTGATCCCATCCTGCCCAGGATACACTCTCGGCCAGCCAGCCCTGGTGCTGGAGAGCCCACCAAGACCCTGTGCTCTAAAAGCTCCCCTTCAAGCCCCCCAGGCCTTTTGGCAGGCACCAGGGGAAGAGAAGGGGCATTATTGCAGAGCGTCTCTGTTCTCCCTGCCGTGCGCGGCTGCGGGATTAGGTCTTGCCAGCGGTGTGCTGCTGCAGAGCTGAAGTGATGGCTTTACAGTCTGTTACCTCCTCTGGCAGGCAGCCCTCCTGGTCCCGCAGTGTGGGGTTGGCACCCGACTTCAGCAACAGCTCCACGATGTCCAGAAATTCACAGGCGGCAGCTGGAGGGAGAAAACAAAGGGTTAATCTGGGGATCCTGACTTGAGGCAGTGGTGATGGGCATCTCTGGAGCAGTGCTGTAGCTGGTGATTTCCCATGCATTTACCAGAGCAGGAAATGCTGTCTCAGCACCTGGCCAGGCAGAGCAGATAATTTTTCGGGGCAGTGTTCGGTACTCAATGTATTATTTGCCTTTGGATTTAATAGTGCAAAGGAAAGAGAAAAGACAGAGAGACTAAAAGCCACAAATCCTGTGGGAGTCCAGAGCCTGCAGCCCAGCCATGGAGCCACTGGGAGATGGTGGTTTGTGGGGCATCACCCAGGATGATGCACATGATACCTAAGAACAGTTTGCTTCATGTTTCTTCATGTCCAAGACTGGAGACAGACCCAGGAAGGACCCCAGAGCACTAATGCAGCACCACAGAAAGCCCCAAGGTGCCACCTGGGAAAGAATTCCCTGTCTGCTTTTGTACTCAGAATTTATAATGCATTTATAATTTATAACATATTTATAAGCCCCTCACCTTCCTCCTTTACCTCCCAGGGCTCCACACTGCTCCTGGGCAGCATGTCCCAGGCAGGACATCATCAGTACTACCTTGCTCCTGGCTTTCAACTATCATTTCTCCTTGCAGAATACTCAGGTGTTTATTATCTGCCAGCTGGCCCTTCCCTGAGCACCAGCTCCAGGGCAATGTGCCCATGCCCATGGATAGCTGGTTACAGCACACTTCTATGCACCATTATTTCTAACTCACACCTCTAGCAACTATTATTTCAACCCCGATTTACTCTGCCAAGATAGAACCAAGTTTGACCTGAGCTCTTTGTCCTGATGGAACAGCCTGGCATCCTGCCTAAGGATGTTAAAAAACCCAAACAAAACAGAACCAGGAAAACCAGAAAATCTCTTAACACTGAAGGGCAGGGCTTAGCTAATGTCAGCAGAAGACCCTGGATGTTTCCTTAAGCCCACGCAACACAAATCCTAGTGAACCCAAAAAACTGCCTCAGCCCTCATCTGCCTTGAGACTGTGAAGTCATCAGCTTCTTCTCACATTGGTAGTGATTAGTTTTAACTATATTTCAGGAGCTTTTACAAAATAACTAACTCTTTTTTGCTGTTAAATGTTGTAATTAGAGTGTCTTCTGCATTACTCTCCAATTTTCTACTGACCCAAAGGGACAAGCAGCAGTGTTTAGTTAAAATAAATTTGACGTGTGATTGGAGCTTATACAGAAAGAGATAAAAAAGGTGAAAAAAGGAGGAAGGGATTGGTAAGGAAGAAGGTGGGGGTGTGGGTGAGGCTGAGCTGAAGGGCTGGGGGGGCATGCCCTGGGGATGGCACAGCACCCTTGCAGAGAGCAGACATCCAGGGGTGCCATGGAAGCTGTGCTGGCAGCTCCTGGGGAGGGTGAGGTGGTGCCCACATGGAGAAAGGTGGCTTCCTGGTCTGGTGCTGCTGGCGGGCATAGCCCATGACCTTGAGCGGGCCAGGGATGTCCCCAGGGATGAGCACAGCTGCTGGATTTATCGCACCCTGGGACTCTCGATTTGTCAAGGGCCGGAGCGGCAGCCCTGACACTGGCACGGGTGAAGATGAATTTCCATTCAGCGCAGTTTGCCTTCCGACTCCATTAATCCTCAGGGTTCGGATGATTAATTTCTTTTCTTTCTTTTTTTATTATTTATTTTCCCTCCGGCATCCCCTCCCACTGCCCTGCCACAGCACAGACAGAGCTGAACAGATGGTGCTTTGCAGGGGAGTTGGGGTGCCCATGAGGATACAGTGCCTGCCCACTCTGTGGCCACCAGTGCTCAGAGAAGCCTTGATTTCCTCTGGGAGAGGCAGTGGCAATGATTTTAGTATTCCCCATGGGTGAGTGGGTGGAGGGATGGATGGAGAGAAGCTGAAGACTAACAGGCCATTTAGTGGGGAGACCGTGTTCATACTGATCGTACATGGCACTGACTGCTGCCTTCAGTCTGGAGAAGAGGGGTCCAGTGGCAGCTACCACTGGTGAGACAGTGCCTTCGGACCACGCTGCCGGCTGGCCTCCACTTAACCTCTGATTAAACCTGGTTTGGCGCCGATCGGAAAAAGGCAGGATTTATAACCCGCAGCAGGATGCAGTTTGACACCAGCTGTAATCAGGAGAGCTGTCACCACAAGGACAGCTGTCTGGCCATGCCAGCTCATAAAAAGGGATGGAGAAACCCTAAAAGCACTGTCTGCCTTGCTCATGGGATTTAACCCTTCCCTGAACAGCTTGTTACAAAAAAGGAAGGCCTTGTAAGGACACTGCTTGGCTCAGCACCACCAGAGATAGTTTTCATATGAGCTCTCATACCTCTTCACTGCAATTAATGGCTTGGTTACGAAGTGATACCTGAGACAGTATCAGGAGATTTTCAGTGAGTTCCAGGCCAATAGCCACTTGTATCAAAACCATTCACTCATTTAACAAGCTGTGTTCAAGATCAGAGTGGTTTATGGCCAGATCAGCTAAGTAAGGGAATGAGGACAGCCTGGATACAGTGATGGTCAGTCAGGGACAGCAGGGCACCTGTGGGCACATCAGACCTGTGTGCCAGTGTCCCAGATAGTCTTATCCAAAAATGATGGAGAGGGAGGGGATGTAGGATAATGCTCAAGGGGGAAAAAAAATTAACACTTAAAACATTCTGGAAAAAAAAGCCCTGGTAATATGTAACTATTGAAACATCTGAGCTGGCAGGGTGGATCACAGAAACCATTTATGATTTAATGTTAACTGAATTAGTTATGTTTGTTTGCTTGTGTTAAACAACTCGCTTCAGTCACCAGCCAGAAGCATCCACCTGCACATAGTTTACATTGAGGTTATGCATCTACCCTTCACTTTTGTACAGTAGACTTGCCTGAAATGGCATTCTTGGATAACTTGGATATATGCTGTGTTTTTGTACAATCAATGATAATCCTACCCTCAACAGGCAGATGCCAGTGCCAGACCCGGGGACAGTGTCTTCCCAGGAGAGAAAAAGCTCAAAATGTGGAATGATCTGGGCAGAGAAAGCAGCAATGTGACACTAAGTGCTGTCATTCTGTGGACACTGCTGCACTAAGCAGAAGATTTGCTACTCCAGTCAGAATGGTAAGATTTTTAAAAATAGAGTATCCTACAGAAAAGATCACATGGGGAGAAATAATACATTATTGTAATTACAGTCCTGGTTCAGGGGCTCTGGAATCTGGTGGTTTAGATCCAGATCCAAATGCTGTCTATGGCTTGGACTGATGTTCTGCAAAGCAAGTTTGCCATCCTGCTAAAGTCCTTGTGGAGAGATCAGAAAGAGAGAAAGACATAAACACTTCAGAATGACAAGTGTGCTCTTAATTACACACTGACAAGCATTGAGAAAGAGTATAAAACAATAACTGGGTATGTCTTAATTTTGGAGAAAAATATGATACAGAGTTAATCAATACTTTTTTCCTATTCCCCACACATCAGCACCACACATGTCACTTTAGTCTCTACTTTTCTCATGTGGACATAGAACAATTTTTCTGCTAAAAGTTGCTATAAAATCGCGTACCTAATTAGCATGTAATTGTAGGAGGGACACAAACTGTCACTTTGCTCTGCTGATTTTGGTAGTAGAGAAGCTGGTGCTCTCCTAGCTGTGATCAAATAGGTCTGTCTCCAGGACACGGAGGTGAAGGCCCTCTCCCCTTCCCTTCACCTGCATAACCAGTTGAGGCTGGTACAGAGCCTCCTCTAAAACCCCTGATGTCTAAGGGACATCCCCTAACCAGAGCCATTCCCGGGTGTGGAGATAATACAGCTGTGTCCCGTAGACACACAGGTGCAGAGGAAAAACTCTGCAGAAAGTGCAACATTAACTGGCAGAAAAGGAAGGCTTTAAGGTGATATTCACAGAGGAGAATGAAGGGAGAACAGCAGCCTTCTACACTGCTTCTCCCAGGGCTCCTATTCACACTGTGCTGGGATTTGCTAGTGGAGGTAGCCACTGGTTAATCAAATCCAGTTTCCCTGCTCATATTTCTGCTGAAATTTGCTTTCTGTACATAGACCATTTATTCCAGCTGCAAATCCATTCTGTTAAAAGGAAATAACCAAGCTGAAAGGCAGCTTACCGTAATGGAGTGCAGTCTGGCCTTCCCCATCCTGAAAAAGAAAGATACTTTATTTTAGAGGTACAGGAAACACCACGGGGATACAAGTAAATCCCAGTTTAAAATAAGTAAGCTGAATCACAGCAATATTTTAATTGACTAGATAAACAGCCCAGGACATGCAGGTGCCTGGCAATTAGGCTTTGAATCATCATCCACCATCAATCAGTATTGATTGATAATCAATATCCATCCACCCATAAGAGTGCGTGGATCACATAATGACATGAGTATAATTCAGTTCATAGCGTTATCACTTCCAGCCCATAAAAATGAAGAATTTCCAATCCTACGGCCTTATTTTGGGACCTTCACTAACCCTGAAGCTTTAGTGCAAGATACTTCTGTGCAAGTCTATCCTTGCCCCCCATGCTTTACTAAAGACAAGGGAAAAACACAGGGATGTTGGTACAGCTGACTTTGCTGCACTCTTCAGCACATAGGGGGAAAAAACCAGCATTTTTCTTCCACCTGAATAAATCTTAGGTCTGTGCTCTTCAGTACTGAGGTATGGGCAAAGGTGGACCCAAAGCCCAAGTAAGTTCTGTTGGGCTGCTGGCATCCCTGCAGGATGAGAGTGAGGAAAGGGCTATGTGCAGCACTTGGAAGTGAGAGCCAGTTGCCAAACTCATGCTTGTGAAACTCCTGCAGCAATGCAAAGGCAAAGCAAGCCGCATGATTTGAAGATGTTGGCACACAGCTCCCTCTTCAAGCTAACACATATGCCACTGCATTAGCTGCAATGGTTTGGGAAGCGTGTCCTCTTCCCAGACTCTGCAAGCATGGCCAGGGCTTTGCTAGTGAGCAGTTGATGCTCATCCATCCACAAGGCACATCCAGGCACCTCACTAGGCTTCAGCCTTGTCCTGCCACAAGAACAGGTGAAATAACAGAAGGGAAGAATTACTGGCCCCTTTGCTTTCACTACCCCACCAGGATTAGCCTCTAATTCAGTTCTTTGCCTCCTTAATTTATTTGCATCTGTTTATGGAGACTTAGGTTTTTAATTACCATCATCTTTAGGATTAAGGTGCAAATTCTACAGTCTGCTGCGGATTCTGGAGCAGGCAGAAAGGAAAAGGAAAGCAGGTAGAAACCTCACTCATAGCTGTTTGAAGACTTACTTTGAACCTTTGAAGGTTTCCCAGCCTGTTATTCTGTTTGATATGAACCCTGTTCAGTTGAGGAACTAGGAATGACCTGTGTTTCAGAGTGGGAGATCCCATGCTTTGCTCTGGGACATCATACCAACAGGACAATCACAGGAGCAACAGGGACAAAAGACAAAAGCCAGATAAAGCAGGCATTTGCCACCTAAACATCCATTTTACATCTTTTCTGAGCAAAATATATGGGGTTGGATTTTTCCTTCCTTGCGCTGCTATGCCCCATTCGTGGAACTCACACCAGCGTCTGGAGGTGCCTCATTTTCAGGACTCTTATTTCTGCCCAAACTGTGGATAGTGTAATGCAAATGGGTATCATTAAAAGATACTGCAAACTAAGGAACTGAAGGAATCAGGGACAGCATTCATTGATTATTCCACATTAATAAGGTAACAGACCTGAGCCAGAGGCCCTGAGTGGTCCTTAAGCACATGCCTGCTCAGAGGAGTGACAGGGCCGGCACTGACTTCAGCAAAACATGGAGCAGGGCTGGGGAAGAATAGGCATGAGTGCTACGAATGAGTTATTGGAAAGGCAGGCTTTCAAATATGCAGGTTGTGTGTGGGATGGGGGATGGGAAGCCAGCTCCCCTCTGCATCACTGCCTTCAAAATTGCAGCTGACAAGAAAGGGATTGGAGACACGCGGCAGAAATCCCTCTTCCCTTACTGCAAAACTCCTTATAAAATACATAGGACTGCTCCATGAATAGTATAGATAGAACAAATGTTCTCTTTCAAAGACCTGTGTAAAGCACTGCTGCTTCAGCAGGAGGCTGGGGGCTAATGAGACCTTTTATTTCTCTTACAGGTACTTTCTGGCACTTATTGGGCTAAGAAGGGAGTGCAAGTCCCAGCATATGAAACCTGTCTCTTTCTTCCCTGAATGGTTTTCAAAAGGAACTGTTAATCCAATGTTATGCAAACACTGTTTACCCTTTATGTGGCTTGCTTTTTCTCCTTTTGAGCCTAACAGTTGGCCAAATGCTATTTGTTATACTTCTCAAATGCTGTGCTATATGCTTGTATTTTCTCTGTGACAAATTTTAATCCAGGTAAATTGAAAAAGCTCTAGTGTGGTCACTCACAAGAGGCCTTGAAATGCCCTCAAGAGGCTGCTGATCTCAATCCCTCTTTGATTTGGCTTTTTAGAGCACCATGCCTAATCAGAGCCTGATGTGCCCGGCTTGGCTCCAGGTTTGGCAACACTGAGCCTTCATCGTGAAATGGTCACACCTGGAAACCAGTCAAAGATGGGCTGTGAAAGTGAGGATTACAGCTCCCGTTGTGGAAATTACATGAGATGAATACTGCCTACTAGGCACTCGAAATGTTTGTTTTGCAATGAAACAAGACATGAAGAAGTGGTCTTAAGATGAATTCTATCTGGCCTTGGTGAAAGGGTATTTCCTGTTGTGAACAGAAAGCAGCAGTTTCTGGAGCACCCTAGGCAAGGTGTGGTGTGTCCTTCTCCCAGGACATGCCTCTGTTGGGATGAATTACCCCAAAGGGAGAGTGGACAGGAACAACCTGCCACAGCCTGTCCTCACCCCACTTCACCCTGCCCAGGGCACGGTAAATGTCACCGCCCAGCCAGGAATCACTGGCACCAGCTGGGACACCCAGAGCACCCAGAGCATCCTCTGCAGCCAGCAGAAATGCATTGATGCCCCTGGTGACACGTGGAGTGGTGATCAGATGGACCATTTTGCTCATCTGGCTTGCAAGCAGGGGCATGTCTTGGTTTAACTCCAGCCAACAGCTAAGTTCCATGCAGCAGCTAGCTCACCCTCCTGCCAGGTGGGATGAGGATGAGAATGGGAAGAAGGTAAAACCCATGGATTGAAATAAGAGCAGTTTAATAACTTATATGAAGTAAAATATAGTAATAGTAGAAATAATAACAAGAATGATAATAATAATAGGGAACAACCAAAATAAAACAAAAAAAAAGAAGAAACAAAAATTCAGAAAACACAAGTGATGCAAAACCAAGTTGCCCACCACCCACTGATGCCCATCGCATCCCCAAGCAGTGATCAGTGGCTCATGGCCAGCTTCCCCCAGTTTTTGTTTTGAGCATGACATGCTGTGGTATGGAGTATCCTTTTGGCTAGTTTTGGTCAGCTGTCCTGGCTTTGTGCACCCAGTCACTAGCAGAATATGAGAAACTAAAAAGTCCTTGATTTAGAGTAAGCACTACTTAGCAATAACGGTGCAACAACTGCTGTGTTACCAACATTATTCTCTGACTGAAGTCAAAATGCAACACTGTACCAGCTACTAGGAAGAAAATCAGCTTCTAGCACAGCCAAAGCCAGGACAGGGCAGTTAATATGAGCTTCCACAGCATGACAGAAGCACAGAGATGTTGACTGGGGGAGTTGGGGAGTGCAGAGGAAGAGACAGGTAGCTCTGGAGCCAATGCTGAGCTCTGCTCTCTGCAGGATGCCTAAGAAAAAAAGCCCTTTCATCATAATGTGTTAGTTGGAATAATGTCAATGTGACATGTTAAAAAGGAGGAAATCAGTGTTCTGATTCAGTGAAATTCAACACGGAAGTGTGGAAAGGCCCAAAACAGTAATACATATTTCTGTAAAGCTTTGCTTTTGGCTTGCGGGCAGGTACCTCTCCCAGAGCCCTTTTAGCAATACCCTGCCTATAAAAATAAGGAGTTCATGGAAATGGCAGAACCTGTACAGGCAGACAAAAGACAACCAGAAAGGAAGGAAAGACCATTACACACTCAAATGCAGGAGTGCTCAGTCCCACACACAAGATACCAGCAACAGATCAGTTACAAGCTTTCCTCTTGCCTACTAATGCCCTGCCTTTTACAGCCTCCTGGCACATCTGGCCATGGTAGGATGACAGCCAAGATGCATGGCCTTCAAGAGAGAGTGTTTCCTTGTACTTCAAAACTAAACCCAAATGTCCACATCTACCAAACCCATCAAAACAAAGATGCTACAAAATCACTGGTACCTCCTACATCCATGGTCTGCGACAGATGTCACTCAATGAAAATCCAACTACCAGTGGTAACTTATTGGATAACAGGATTTTGTTCTGCTCCTGAGAAATTCAAGCAAGAGAAATGAGAGAAGATGGACGGAGCGCAGATGGACCAACTGTCTTATCCGTTAAGTGGTACTATGGCTACTGCACATCAATTTTATCTTACAAGTGATAGGATTATATTGGTCTTGCCATCCCATGTTCATTCCTTGGGAATTTCTGTACCCTGCTTAACGTACCACAAGGTTTCTGGACCAAGGAGCAGAGACATGGAAATAGCTTGGCTAAGCTGAGCTGAGATGTTGCATATGCTATAAAACATGACTGCCACTGCCCATCATGGCAAGCAGACCTAGACATACCAGTGTTTGACTGTGTTGGTTTCATGGGACAGTTTTTAAACCAGAATATATACATAAACACTGATCTTCTAGACCTGCATCATTTGTTCTCCAAGCTGCATGCAGAAACCACTGTGAGTGGGAGGGTACGGCCAAGGGAGACATTGTCTCTTCCTCCATCTCACGTGTTTTACTTAGTAGAGAAAGAGGAAAAACAAAACCATGATGGTTACCTGGGTGAGTTTGCTCCAGCTAGACCCTGTATTGGCAATGAAACTGGGGCTAGAGAGCCCTCCACACCAGCTCCTTGAGTGCTGGTCCGCACTGAGACCTCATCTCTGTGCCTTCAATCATATTTCCAAGAAAAGACACTGTGAGTGTGAAAAGCACAGCAGAAAATATATACCCTAAACTTGTCCTTTTGAGGGATAGCACATGAAATCTTTATTTTAAGGTATCTTTCCCTGTGTCACCTCTTCTTTCTGTTCATTTTTGGCACCTTTTAAGGAGCACGCTTGTTCCCATTGACAGACTCCAAATGTTGGCAGGGATCACAGGAGATAAGACCAACGAAGTGATAAGAGTGTTTAACAGTGCTGGATCCTGGGCCAGAGGGAAGATAAATATTTACACTACATCTTTATAAGGTGGTTGAATAAAAAGGACTAGAATAATACAGTCTCTGAACAAGCACTAGTGCTTAGGAGCTGTAAATATAAATCTCTGTAGCCTCATGACACACTCACTCAAGCCAGGAAGATGAAAAATAGCAAGAAAATACTTCCCTCCACTTTTAAAAAGGGGTTTATTTCTCATTTTTTTCCACTTTAGACTTCAACTTCCCCACAATTTACTTTAAACTCATCATGTTCTTTTTCTCTCTCTGAAATTTCATCCCCAAGATGACTGAGAGTGAGACTACAGCTAAAAGCATACCAGAATTTACATGCTAATACCCACCAACACATAAAATCAGGCAATGCAGGCTAATAGAACCAGTCTGAACTCCACCAGACACTTCAGTAGATTCTCCCAGTACAGCCTTTATTTTCATTGACATGCTGCTTTTGCACACAGCAGCTTGAGTTTGGACACATACATTAATATATGTAAAATGAATGCTTGTTCAATCGAAGCAGATAGATGAGTGGACCGCTGTGTCTGCAAATGCTGGCATAGAAAAGCAATGGTTTAGTCTGAAATGTGATCCTGTTCTTTTAGAAACCCTACCTTAGACCTGGGATGCACCCACATACACATAGACGTTTGCTTTTAGTTGCCTCCTGAACCTTAAACAATATCAACAGTGCATCTGAGAAACAAGACCATCTAACAGTTTTGTGTCAGAAGAATACAGAGTCCCAAATAGTTCTGACCCTTGAAATATAAAGCAAATCTTTATGTTTTCTCCCCAATTTTTAGCTTTTTATTATCCTAAAGCAAAATATACTTGTGACTGTTCACCTTTGCCTCCTATTTTAGATTGTGTGGCCCATACAAAGATAATTAATTAGCTGATATTTGTGAAGTGCTTGTAAAGTTATGGTTGTTAATGTTAAGTGTAGGCTGTTGTGAGACATTACCCTGTGCACCCTTGGTACTGGCTCAAAGGCACTCTTCAAGGACCAACACTGTGAGACAAAGGATACACAGCAATCTCCAGCAGAAGCAAAACCAAAATCCATGCATTGGTCATGAAGAGCTGTTATTTGGGGATTGCAGATAGCCTAGACTGACAGGTACAGGGCTTGGGTATCCTGTAAGTTTGGTTCCTCAACTAACTCTTCCACCTCCCTTGCATGTGGGTAGGCTTGGCAGGGATCCCTCTGTTATTGAGCTGTCCCTCTTGAGGAGCTCTCTCCTGTGTCCTCTTCTTCCTATTTGGACCTTTTCCTGCACTTTGCCAGGCAGATATCCACAAGGATGGAAGGTGCTAGACAGATCTTTATCATCACCTCTTGGGCCCTTCTCCAGAGCCTACTGTCAGGCTATCATTTGGCCTATCTTCTAAGTGCCTCACAGATAAATTAGATCTGCACAGAGAAGCAATTATTACATTTCTAATGGCATGAACCCTTACAGCACAATCTGCTACTGAAAGGCAAAGAAAATTGCATTAACTTTTGTTTGATTCAAAATTATGATCAAGGGAAGAGTGATGCTGAAGCCCTTTAAAGTCAAGCCTCTGAGCTGGGGATCTTTCTGTCTGGGGACCTCCCTTTTCATATTTGCTGCCTGAGCTCGTACTCAGTTCATTTAGGTGCAGCAATTTGGAGGAGTCCTCCACTTGCAAAGCTGCTGTTAAAATCAGAACTAAGAAAGCTCAGAGAGAACACAATGCCCAGGAGCCACTCATTCCCTCACAAAGCCTGCATCTGCTAATGCACCCAAATGCCACTGGCCTGAGGAGTTCAGTGTGCCAGGGTTACGTTAATCCCTCATCGCCCTAGTTTCTAACCGGTGGTGTACCTAAATTTCCAAGTGCAATTTCAATGGGATTTATTACATCTACTATCATCAGCATGTAGTGTCGCTGGCACAGATACAATCTCTCAATATTCCAGCGCAGACATGGCTGTCTTTAATTGTAGAACAAACTGATTTCTGAATTTACTCAATGGCTCATGCAGCAACAGCGAAACTCTCAGGGCTGTATTCCTGTTGAGCACTGTCACCTCAGTTTACAGCTGGCATTTTGGGCACAGCTGTGTTATTTGTACATGCATATTCATAGGTTGTTCCAAGAAATATTTGCTACTGCCTGTTACTTCCAGCACCAAGTATTTTTCTGGTCATCAAATAAGTGTGTTGATGCAATATAAAAGCTGCCAGGAAGCTGCAGGTTTCCTTAGCCCAGGGATCAAAAGTATGTTTGGAAAGAGCCAGTGCCAAGAGCTGTAACAAGTGTTACAGCACTGCAGCTGAGCCAGCCTCCAGTTAAACCATGCAAACACAATACCAAGCTGCAAACAGGACAATATTCCTAAGGGCAAGACACTAAAAGCTCTCTTTTCAGGGTGCTTCCCTAGCCCCTCCCTGTGTAAAAGTTAGTAGCTTTTGTTCTGCTTTATTATTTTAGTGGCTGAGGCAGATACCTGGCTATTTAAGGAGCAGGATAAATGGGTTGAGATAGCTTTCCCATCCCAATTCACTAGGGAACACTTGGAAATTCCACCTGACACGGGACCACGCTGTGCTCTTAAACAATCTCTCGTCTGATCCGATTGTTCCCCAGTGGGGAGGCAGGCTGCAGCTAGCTCAAGAGTCATTGATTGGATTAACAGCCTAATTCCCAACAGATGAATAGAATACTGATGTCTTGTCAGCCCACATCATAGAAGGAAAACACAATCTGCTTCTACAGCCCCGAAATTTAACCCTTTGTTTCCACATTCCCCCTCCCCAGGCACAGGGCTGAACACACTGGTCCAGCACTTTCAGCTTAAGAACCTATCTTTTGAATGAGAAAAGATATATTAACCTTTGGGAGACTTTGCCTAATCACCTACATGCCATGGGATCATATGCTATTTTCCATAAGGTTGGTTTTGTAAGAAATAATCTTTTCATCCCTTCTAGACAGAAGAGATTTATACCAGGGACCTAAATTTTTCTTTTTCTTCTCTATTTTACTATTTGCCTTTAAAGGAAATACTGCAGGCTTCACAGTAAGCGGCTGAAAATTCACTGGTTTAGCAATATTTATTCTGAAATATATGGATATTGAAGGTTTTCTGAGTCTATAATTTGATTAGTAGGACAGATCTTCCTAGAGAGGAGCATCCAGTCGTGTTGCAGGAGAGGCACTGCTGCAATGCCTTCTCCCTCCAGCAGTTCTTGGCAAGCTGTGGGGCAGAGGAAAAAAGCTGGGCACATCATTTGCTCTCAGAGATCACCCATTTTCCACCTCCTAATGGAGACACTAATGTTTTCTTACCTCATAGAAAGACTGTGATAAGAAATTAATTGCTACTGGTCAAATGTTCACTACTACAGAAGCAGGACAGTGTGCATATTAAAGAGATTCCCCAGGAACAAAATTTATTTATGGACTCCTTGGCACTGTCTGCATTTATTTCCTTGCTCAGGAGACAAGAATAAATAAAAATAATCTGATTTTAAGGAATGTATTCAAAATGACCTATTTTTTTCTCAGATCCATTGAGGTTTGTTTCCTTCTAACAGCTACCTTTTATACTTGCATTTACAAAACAGGCAAATACACATCTGAATAGTATTTTTTTCAGCAGCAACACTGGAATAAACACAGAAAGTTACAGCACTCAAGTCAGGACTGTAATCCACACTGAGAGGTGGCTTCCATTACTCCTTAAGTTTAAAAAACTAATTAGCCCAGCACTAATTAACATAACAAATAGGAGAGCAAGCATGAAAAGATGAAGGTGCAAACCCTTCCCTCCACCCCCTTTTAACAGTACCTGCTAGCCATAACAGTTTTCTGGACTTCACATTTTCACAACATTAATACCAATACAAAAAACTTGCTAGAAAACTGAAAGAAAGAAACAGCCCTTTCCTCTCCTGGCTGCAAATACATCACCTCTTCAGAGAGCCCTGTCTTCAAAGAGATGCATGGTGTTCCATGTTCAAAACACCATCAGTGGGGAGGCAACAGTGTGCATTAATGCCAGAGCTGCCTTAACAAAAACAATTAGTGAGAGATGCTGCATTGACTCAAACAATTCAATTAATGCAGTGTTAGTGCTAGTATTTTAAAGTAATTTGAATTATTAGCTCCTTTTACAATTTGAAACCATAATGTTTCATTTTCATTCCAGATGTGAATTGTTCCAGAATAGCAATAAATAAATAAATCAAATGACCCCTGTCCAGTCCAGCCCCTGTCCTGCAATATGGCTGCATTGTATATTCATGAATCCAGGTTAAGGATGGGGACTGAGGCAGTTGTGCCCTGGAACTAGCAGACTGCAGGTTTTATAAATACATACAGAAATAATTAAAATCTAAGGGGTTTAGAAGGGTTAATCTCCTTTAAATAATCTCTGCCACAAAGCCTGTAAAGTCACTGCTGGCACCATGCCCGCATGGGACCGGCTGTCGGATATCAGAACAGCACGTGTGTATGAGAGCAGAGAGATTAAGTGGAAGCACTGCTGTGATGGTGTATCAGACATTCTGCTCTCCTGCATACAGCTCCTCTGGTCACTACTGAGGGGCTGGAAATGCTGTGAGCAGGATCAGATCTAGCACCAACCAGCAAGTCAGCATGCCACTTGCTCCACCTGATTAAAGAGAGAGAAAGAAGCTTGATCAGGATGCTAAGTTTAGCAGGTTGGATGGGAGACAGTGGAAGTCAAAATCAGTGCTGCCATTGCTCGGCTCACCCGAGTCCTTTCTGACTTCAAGGCAAATGCTGGCTTATATTTATTTAAAGAGATTCAGGACTTCGGAAATAACCTCTTTTCCTACACTGGCTTGAACTCACAAGCCTGCGTGGCCAAAGAGTTGTTGCACTTTTAATTGTCAGCTGTAATGGACTTGGAGCTGCCACTCTGCTTTTCAGGACACCCTCTTTGTATAAACTGCCATTCTAAAGTCAACAACTGAGTGACTATTAGAAGTAAAGATATCCAAAAGAAAGAAGGGAAACCATACCTGTGTGGGCCAAAGCATGGCTGAATCCACAAATTTGATTTCCACTGCTCTGAGCAAAGGCAAGGTTAACTGAAATGCCCAAGAACCCTGCAGTAGCAGCTGGAGCACTGGCAGGGAAGTTGCAGTACCATGTGGCACACGAGGAGCAGAGGTGCTGCTAACAGCCTAGGGATATTTTTCTCTTTTAACTCAAGTGAGGATGAAGACTCTGGAGACTCTGTTTTGGTCTCATAAACCTTCCTTGGCCTGGTGTGCAAAATCAAAACTTTCCATGTTGAGATGGTCTGAACCACCCTCTGAACTCATTAAATGAGATCTGAATTTTATTAAGCCAAGCTTGGGGAAGCCTGGGCTAGCAAGGGAGCTGAGTTATAGTGGCCCATGTCCCTCATCTTGACAGACACTGTATTTTCCTCTTCTTTTAGAAAAACCCAATACCTAGGACTTTGCTCAGATATCACAAAGCATCTCAGGATAGTGCTGTGCCCTGCAGCCTCCAGACAGCCTTTTCTTCCCAGGCGTGACTGTTTCTTAAGGACAAGGACTCCTCTTTGTGGCTAATCTGGAATTAGAGAGGATGTTTGCACACTTACAGATGTCTGCCAGAGGGGGAAGGCACCAGAGCCTGGATCCTGCCCCATAGTGGACCACTGCCAGGGAGAAGCTGACTGCATGTGTTGACTTAAGAAGCTCCTGTCTCATCACCTCAAAGGGTTGTTGTTTTTGTGACATCCAGCAGCCTTTTATCAGCCTCTGTGAATTGTATTAGTAGCCGATTTACCATTTTTTATTTTATAAGGAATGAAGCTACTCTTTCATTTGATCAACCGCCACCAAGTACAACTACAAATCTGACTCTGAAAACTCGCCTCTCAGTCTATGATCGTTGGGAAAGCTTCCTGATGGACGAAAGGAAAAATAAACAGAGAGGGAAAAGGTTTATCGGTACTGCTTATTCACAGACAGTCAGGTTTCCAAACAGCTATTACTAAAGTGCCAACGCTAAAAAAAAAAAAAAGGGAAAAATGTCTGGAGGAAACTGCCTCAAGACATCAAACTACATCAGTAACTGGGACTTCTTGCTGGAGCCACTGTGCTATTAAAATAAAGCTCAACTGAGTACTTGCAGTTTGATCTGTCATTACTTATTTAGTGAGATGCAAAATTGATCTTCGCTTTGAAGTGCTCTTTCAAAGTCTAGAGGCAGCACTTGATCTCTTCTTGTGCTCTGTAATAGAGGTGTTCCTAATGAAATTCAGCAGGAGCTGGAGGCAACCAGGGAAAACTGTGGCCAGCTTTATAACAGACAGATTTATGTTCAGGGGTGTCCTGCATTTGAATGAGTTATTCTGCACAGGGCAGGAATAACTGGTTCACCATTCATGGGTCATGCAAGCACAGCAGAAGGTCAAGTTCCCTGGTGGTGCTCAAGCCGAGCTGAAGGCTGGGGCTGCTGTCACGTCTGGGGCTGAGCTGAGCGGGTCCATCCTATTTCCTACTAAAGCAGCCCAGGGAGTCTGCTGGGACCCGGACATCTGTCCTCAGCACTCAGAACTGGACCAGACTTTTTGCATGGGGTGGATGTCTGGGGAGGAGCAGATGGCAGGTACTGGTGGCAGTGACCGACGTGGGGCAGAGCTGAACCAGTGACCTCAAGGTGAAAGGCTTCGTATTTCCCATTATCAATCCCCAGAGCCCCTTCCAAAGTAAGTGTTGATACATTAATCTTTGTGACTGATGGAAACAAACTAAAAATATAATGTTCCACAGGGGAATCTTTATTTATTTTAAAGCAAAATTATGCCTAAAACATAAAGTTAAGGGCATGCTTAGGTTTTGGTCTTTCATCAAAAATATTACTAGCTAAATGCCATCCTTTTTCTCTTCCATGTACCAAATTTGAAGAGCACATCATCACACATTAGTCTCTGAGCACAGCCTGAGTGTGGATTGCTGTAGTAAATAATAAACTTTGTGTTTCCTGCTGTTCGTGCTCTCTTCCTACATAGTTTAATAACAAAGGAGTATATTTAGAAGTGCTGCTGGAGTGCCTCAATGAAGCATGTTGTGTAGGATAAATACCTCCACATCAGGACACTTTTCAAAGCCATCAAGCAGAGGGGTCAGTCTGTTGCATTTTTTTTTTTTTTTTTTAAACAACCTGCACAAGCTAATGCTTTAAGAGTGTCTTGATGGAATCAGGGAAATTGGATTGTCCCCCCATTTGCTGGCCTAAAACAAGTCTTTTTTTTTTTTTATTTATCCCATTAGAGGAACACAAGAGAAACCTTTTAAATGTCACTAAAATTTTCCCTGAATTGCAAAACCCAGTCAAAAGGGTTTTAATTTTCCTGGAGACCTCTTAAGTAATACAGTATGTCAAGGTTTAATACACAGCTTGTAAGGGATTTTCTATATTCTGTGCTGTTTCACCAGGGTGACCCTGTAGGGTCGGTCCCGTTTGATAGGTTCAGTCCCTGCCAGCACTGAGCTGCTCAACTAGCCCACACCACTTTAGATCATTTTTGTTGAAA